>NC_143190.1:55392500-56077500 GCF_051530095.1 Phoenix dactylifera | reverse complement strand
GATAGTGATTACGGGTATCGATCCACAGGGATTGGGGTACAGTTGTTTTCTTAAAAAAATATTTAAAAAAAAATTTGTGAAGACTTTTAAACTAAGCAATTTAATAAGAAATGCAATTAAAATGATATCAGTTTGAGAGAACCTAGGGTAAGGAATTCACCACTAACATCGGAACAAGGGTTATTTGTAATTTATTTCATTCTTAGATTATTATGCAAATTGGCTACAAGCCTAATAAGCATTCGAATAAAATTTCACAAAAGTAATTTAGGCATAATCCATCTTTAGTTAGCATGAAAGTCTACCCTAATCTAAGGTGGCAGCACATCGCATCTTTCTTAAGCATGAACTATCTTATTTTTACTTCAATGATCATGAAAAACTTTTGTATAGACTTCATACTTAAAATCATAGAATTTAAGCATGAGGTGAAAGATATTTATTAAGAACAAGAATATCTATACAATTCCAAGAACATGAGATTAAATAAACAAAAACCCGTCTTCCTTTGTTAGGGCTGCATCCAGCTCTAGTGCAGAGCTTAGCCTTCCATGGAGTCGTGGGTGACAGCAGCAGTGGTACAGCAGTGGGCTTCCATTTCTTCCTTCATTATTTCTTCCTTTGGGAAATATTCCCAAAATACCCAAACTCTTCTCTCACTTGGTTCTTCGGTGGGAATTTAACCTGAGAACCCCCCGCTTCATCCGATCAACCGGCTCCCTTCGATGGGGAAGAAGGCCTCTCCTAGCTTGCTCTCTCCCGGTGAAGCTCCCTCCTTTTATAGCCTTAGGATAAGGTTGATTGAGCTGATCCGCCGTTGGGAAGATAAGCTGGGATTTTTGATTGCGTGACTGCTTGCTCTCATCCGGCCGCAGAGAAAAACTCGGAACATGGGATACAGATGGGACAAGGCAGAGAGGACGCGTGCTGGATGAAGAGTTGGAACTCGTCGTGGATGGAGGGTTGTCCGTGATGCTCGGGATGCTATGAACAGATGCCTGGGACCTCTCCCATGGATCTTGGATGCTCATCATGAACGGGATGTCGCTTGGGACTCAGCTAGCAGCTGGATAAGGATAATCATGCTGAGATGTATAGAGGAAGCGGAAGGGGTCATGAAAAAATTGCTGGGCTGCGATCTGGACGGTTCGGACGCTGCTGAAACACGGAATGGCTTGCGGATGAGGTTGATCCGGAAGCAGAGGAGATGAAGATGAATCGTGGGGTTGCTAGGATTTTGTGGAATGACTGGAATGTGAACGTGGGATAATCTATGATGACGCGGAGATGAAGATGCTGGGAACAAACACGGACGGTGGCTGGCTTGATTCGGCTGGGAGGGAATCGTTGCTCACGAAGTTTGCTGGGGTCAATCTGACGGAAGAGGATGGGTTGGTTGGCTGGGATGTGATCCACGGAATGGGAAGATGACTTTGTTCTATTTCTGAAACAGGGGAGGATACGTTTGGTTGCCGTGAAGCTCGCAAGGATGGAGCTGATCCGTAGGATATTGGGAAAGAAAAGGGTCTCGGCTGATGGCTAGGGGGTTTGGGATGCTCACGGGATGAGGATGACTCCCAGGGATCAAGCCGGAAGATGGGATTTGGGTTCATCCCGTGGATCATGGGACTCTGTTTTGGGATGCAGGGAATCCGGAAGAAGATTGCTGGGAGTCTGGTTCTATTCTGTGAAGCTTGGAACCAATCCGAACGGGAAGTGAATTTATCGAGAAGAAGAGCTAATGCCATGTCATCGTGGAGGAAATACGGAAGAAATTCTTGGACATGGGAGATCTCTTGCAGATGGAGTTGGATCACGGAAGAAGAGGGAATGAGCTGGAGCTTTATTCTGAAGGAAGAGGATGCTGGGATCTAGCGGAAGAAGCTGGATTTTTGAATCCATCCCGTGGATCATGCGGGAAGTCCTGTTTTGGTTTTGTTCGTGGGACTCGGGAACTGAGAAGGACGTGGAGGAGTCTGGAAAATAGCTTTGTTTTGAAGCTGGGAAGCTTGCGGACGCGGGATGGATTTCGTGGTAGAAGCTCATGGCTAGGGACTCGGAAGGATGAGATGATGTGAATTTAATTTGGCTGGGTTGGTTCGGAAGAGGGAAGACACTTGGAAAATGCGGGCGTGGGAAGTATGGCAAGGCGTGAACAGGAAAGTTGGTTGTTGAGCTCAATGTTGGGAAAGAAATAAGAGAATTGGAATGGACGACTGAATCAAAATATGGGAGGATCTGATTCGTGGGGTGCATGCGATTTGGGTTCAGGATTTATCTCGAATGAGTTTGACTTGACCTGCATAGATTAGATTCGACCAAAATAATTAAACCAATACTCGAATTTCCTAATAATTTATTAAAATGTAATGATGAAGGGAAACATATTTTCTTATGTTTAGATATAAAGTATGTGCATTAAAATGATGATAAGTGCTATGAAAGAGAAGTTAATTTATGCATTATTTAGCACTTATCACACCCCCCAACCTACATTTTGCTAGTCCTCAAGCAAAATAAAAACTAACTCACTTTCGCAGGATCGCGATTGCATTTACCGTATGCAATAAGGATTTAAACCCTTAGGTGGCACTAGTGGACGAGTTTGGTCTCGTGAGGGTTTCCGGCTCAGATTCCCACAAACTGCTGTCTCTACCCAAAAGATTTTATTTTATCGTTTCATAAAATCTAATTTCAAATGCATAAGTGCCAATAATTTCAAAAGCACACAAAGTTTTAATTACTAAGTCAGCCCAAATCCAAGGTCAGTACGCAACTTAAGTTGAAATTATTAAGTTTCTGTTAGAGAGTTGTAATACTTATTTATACTTGGGTGCTCGGTGATATCTGGACCATACACAAGCTAAGACTTTAGATCTCCCAAAATACTGCTAAAGCTAGTAGTTTCCAAGAATTGCTCAGATAAGACCTAATCACTGATTCAAAATCATCCTATCTTGCAGAATTTCGAGAGTTGTGGATGTTTACTTTAATATCTTATGGGCTTTATCTGTAATATTCCAGTTTACTCGAATTTTTACAACGATGGTTTTCATACTATCGTCTTTTTTTCAAGGTCAATATTATTTTCTCTTTTTTTTGTATTTATAAATTACGCACTTTTACTCTTGTAATGATTCCTCCGTATAGCAAGCATTCAGTCAACACTCCCATACCAGATGGCATAAGGTGCATTAAGACTTTCCTACGGACCTATGCTCGGGTTCATCATACAAGCCCGCTGACCTTTAACAAGAAGTAGCCCTTTTCGATGTATCTGACTAACTTCACTTTTTTTTTAATAAAAATAGGATAATAGTGAATTAGATAGGAATGATTCATCAGGACTCAAGGTTGCTACCAGACTTAACAATATAATATTGAACCTAACTCTTAGAAGTGCAGGCCATGTGTGCTGTGAAATTCCAAAGTAAAAATTATCTTACAACTCACTAAAAGAACTTTTAATGAAAAGAACTCAAATTGCCTCCACCTGTGCCTAGCCTGCGCGCCCGTGTGCGTTTACTGTAGCCACGGCAAAAGGCTCGGCCGCATTTGACCAGGCGCGCCCTGCGCGCGTTCCGCCGAGCCTGCGCGCGCCTTGCGCGCGTCTGGCCATTGTCAGCCGGCCGTGCGCCCACCTGGGCCCGGCCTTCTCTTGCGCGCGCGCGCTCTGCGCCTGGCCCGAACTCGGCACAGCCTCTGCCGCTGCGCACCCGCCTGCGCACCATTGCTCTGCGCACGGCCCGGCCGCGCACTGCCTGCGCATGGTCCGCGCAGGGTCAAGCGCCTGGCCCTCGGCATGGCCAGTCCATCGCGGGCGCCTGGCCTGTGCCCAAGCCAACGCCCGTGCCTACTGTGTGCGCACAGCCTGTGCCGCGCCCGGCCCTGCCGTGCCTCCTGCGCACGGCCGAAGCATGGTTCGAGCATCCCTGCGCGCGTGCCCGCGCGCGCTAGGCCTGGTGGCATGACAATCCTCCTCCGACTGAAGAGGTCGACGCCCTCGTCGACTCCTCCTGCAAGAAAGAAAAAATCCGCTCCTCAAATTGCCACAAGTCAGCCGCTTGCTCCCATATAGCCTCCACCATGCCTTCGCTTTGCCATTGCACCAAAAATTCTGTGTTTCTCCCCACCTTGCGACGCTCAAGTATCCTACGGATGGCTTTAGGATACTCTTTCCCAATAGTTGGTGGTACCCTCCCTGGAACCACCCGGTCTTGATCATGACTTACATGGTAAGGCCGCAAGAAACTTACATGAAAAGTTATATCTTCAATCTTTCAAGCAATTTAAGCTTATAAGTCACTGTCCCAACTCTTGCCGACACCTTGAAAGGCCCGTCATACTTCGGCATAAGTCCTCAGTGAAGCTTGATCTTGCCCATTTTCTTCCAAATAGGTGATGTGATTTTCAACAACACAAGATCACCCACTTGAAATTCCAATGGCCTCCTCTTCCGATCAGCAAATTTTTTCATCCTCTGGATTGCCTTGGAAAGACTTTCCTTGGCATTCTCAATCCACTTCTCCTTGTCTTGGGCCATTCGATGAGCAGCTGGGCATTTGCTTGTCTCATCTTGCAGCACCACATCCAAGGGGGACATGGGCTGAAAACTCATGCTCAACTCGGCTGGGCTCATCCCCGTGGAGGAGGACCGGTTGATGTTGTAGCTGAATTGTGCCGGTTCCAACAAATCCACCCAATTCCTCTGGCTGGCTGTCACATAATGTCTTAAGTATTCTTCCAACAGCCCATTGATTCTCTTCGTTTGGCCATCTGTTTGGGGATTGTATGCGGTGGAAAAATGCAGCTAAGTGCCCATGGTTTTAAAGAGCTGCACCCAGAATTTTTCCGTGAACCTTGGGTCGCAGTCGCATACCACATCGCCCGGCACACCGAAGTACTTCACCACGCCATTGAAGAACAAGTTTGCTGCAACATCTACTGGGCATGGGAAAGGCACAGCCATAAAGACTGCATATTTAGAGAAGTGGTCGACCACCACAAAGATCGATCTCTTTCCCCTCACTTTCGGGAACCCGATGATGAAATCTATGGACAATGACACCCACGGCTTCACAGGGATAGGCAGTGGCTGCAACAGTCCGACGCTTCTTTTCCTCTCTACCTTGTCCATTTGGCACACATGGCAAGTCTTAACATAAAGCTCCACATCGGCCTCCATCCTTGGCCAGTAATAAGATCTTGCAAGCAGCACCGTCATGCGCTCCGCTCCTAGATGGCCTGCCCACTGTGGGTCATGGCTTTCCTTTAGCAAAGCTCTTCTAAGGCCACCACCCTTTGGCACAAACAGTCTCCTCCCACGAGCCAACAGCAGCCCGTCCTCAATCCAAAATTTCTGGATTGTGTCCGCCTGCACCTCTTGCAGCACCTTGGCACAATCTGCATCCTTGGCCGCTGCCTCCTTCAGTTGAGCCTTGAAAGTGCTGTGAAATGCAGTGAGGGCAGCAACATACCCTTCTGCATGCTTCCTGCTCAAGGCATTGGCAACAAGGTTTTGCTTGCCCGGTCGGTGCACCCAATCGAAACAAAACTCAGCGAGGTACTCTTGCCATCGGGCTTGCTTGGGGGTGAGCTTCTTTTGAGTGGCAAAATAAGTGTTTGCCACATTGTCGGTGATGATCTTGAAGCACGTCCCCAATAAGTAATGGCGCCATTTTTCCAAGCAATGGATCATGGTCGGCATCTCCTTCTCATGCACCGAATACTTTTGTTCCGTGGCATTGAGTCCGGCTCTCAAATGCCACCGGATGCCTATCCTACGTCAAAACACCTCCAATTGCAATATTAGAAGCATCGGTACTTACCTCGAATGGCTTATCAAAATCAGGGAGTGCAAGCACCGGTTCATGTGAGATTGAGGACTTCAACTCCTCAAAGGCTTCATTGCATTGGGTAGACCACGCCCAAGCCACATCCTTCTTTAGGAGATCAATGAGAGGACTCACGATCTTGCAATATCCTTTGATAAACTTCCGATAGTAGTTTGCAAGCCCCAAGAAGGCCCGCAAGTCACCAATTTTGGTTGGAGCTGGCCACTGTTGAATGGCCTTGATCTTGTCTTCCTCCATGTAAATCCGGCCCTTGCTAATTCAGTGTCCCAAGAAGGAAATCTCCTCTTGGCCAAATTGGCACTTTTCCCTCTTGAGATACAACTTGTTGTCCCTTAAAGCTTTGAATACATGATGCAAGTGTTCTAGATGTTCTTCCAAAGAATTGCTAAAAACAACAATGTCATCTAGATACACTACAACAAATTTATCTAAGAAAGGATAAAGCACATCGTTCATAAGATTGCAAAATGTGGCCGGTGCATTGGTTAGCCCAAAGGGCATTACCAAAAATTCAAAAGCTCCATACCTCGTGACGCATGTGGTCTTGGCTTCATCCCCTTCGGCAATTCTCACTTGCCAATAGCCGGATCGTAGGTCAAGCTTTGTGAAATAAGATGCCTTTGCCAACCTATCAAAAAGATCCGCTGCATTAGGGATGGGATAATGGTTCTTTACCGTAACCTTGTTGAGTACCCTATAATCGATGCACATCCTCAAGGATCCATCCTTCTTCCTTTGGAAGAGTACCAGCAGTCCAAATGGTGCTTTGGATGGTTGAATCAGCCCGGCTTCCAGCAACTCATCAAGCTGCTTCCTCAGCTCTGCCAGCTCCAAGGGAGCCATTCGGTAAGGGGCCTTAGCTGGTGGCACAGCCCCCGGCATCAGTTCGATCTGATGATCCACCGGCCGTCTTGGTGGAAGCACCTTTGGCAGCTCCGTTGGCATGATGTCAATGAAATCCCCCAACATTTCCTGGACTGCTGCAGGAATTTCCTGCGGTTCCTCAATCTGCACCTCCCGCAAGGCAGCAAGGAAAGTGCTCTCGCCTTGCTTCAAGCCTTTCTTGGCTTGCTTGGCTGTGATCATAGCACTCTTGCCCTTGTCAGCCGGCACCCATGCTTCGGTTGGGACAAAGCATGGTGCCCTCTCGTCACCCAACATGACGCCCCTCAAATGAGGCATCAAGCATGCCTTAGCCGACAGGAAAAACTCCATTCCAAGTATCAAGTCGAAGTCGTCAAGAAGTACCACCATCCAAGAACATGTCCCCTTCCAAGACCCAAGCTCAAGGGTGCATTCGGCCACTCCCTTGACCGGCATAGCCCCCGAATTCACTGCTTTGATCTTGCTGGGACAGTCGGCCACTTTCAGCCGCATCAACTCCGCTTGCCGCTGCGACATGAAGTTATTGATCGCGCCGGTGTCCAGCATGGCTCGGACCTTCACCCCATTAATCTTCACCTGGGTATACATCAAGCCTGAGTAAAGAGGGGGTACCTTTCAGCAGGGAGCGCGCTGACCACTTGCAGTGGGTTCACTCTCGGCGTGCTCCCCTCATCCGGCGCTGCCGAATCCTGCACCGGCAAGGCATTGACAGTCTTTTTCTTCGGGCAGTTCCTTGCAAGATGAGGCTCGCCACATATGAAACATCCCCATGGAGTCTTGCCCTTCTCGTGCTGCTGCTTTCGGTTCGGCCCAGCAGCAGGTGCCTTGTTCTTTTTGGCAGCAAAAGGCTTCTTCTGTTTTGGCCATACCTTGGCCGGCTTGGCGCCTGTGTCCTTTGCCTTCTTCGGCCCGCTGTTAGAGTTGGAAGCTCGGTAGTCCACCAGCCCCTCAGCAACCACCATGGCCGAAGGAATGTCCCGAACTCCTTGGCGTCGGAGTTCGGTTTGAGCCCATGGTTGCAAATCGCTTAAGAAGTTAAACAACTTATCCTCTTCAGACATGTTAGTAATGTCAAGCACGAGTGAACTAAAGTCCTTGACATACTCCCTTGTAGATCCGGTCATCCGAAGCTTTTTGAGGTTCTCTCTTGCAATCCATGAGGTATTGCAAGACAAGAGTTGGTCCCTCAACTCTTTCTTCAAGGCTGCCCAAGAATCGACGTGTGGACGCCCCGCGCCCATGTCATCGGCCACACGAGTCCGCCACCATAGTTTGGCATCCGAGCTTAGGTACATAGTGGCCTATACAGAAACGTAGTAACAATTTTATATTCTATGGCAAGAGATCTACCCATGACAGATTTTGTTAAAGATTCAAGGCTCAATAATGAATAATACAAGCAGAACATCAGTGAACAATGCCATTTCTCACTGGTTCGACCATGTTTAAATGATGGATCCCATGTTGAGTGGGTTGGCTGTTACTAAAAAAGAATCAGATTTCGTAAACAACATAGAGGAAGAATGAAGAAAATATCTTGTCAAGGCAACCATATTTATACGCTCTTTTTAACCAATAGCTACATAAACACATTAAAGACTTTGTAATCTCGATATCTTTATTAATGAAGTATGTGCATATATATAGTGGAAGGAACAACTGAATAGGAGTGATCGAAGGGATAAACAATTAGTCATATCCTTGTAGATATACATGAGCAACGAACCATATACAGGAAGATCGGATGAGAGTGTGGAAGTTAAAATATCATTCGATATCTCTGTTACGCCCCCGCGAGATGTGTGTACCTTCAGTTACACCGATTTTGGAACTGAGTAGCTAAAACCGTCGACGGGGAAGAACCTTGGTGAGCAGATCAACCAACTGATCAACTGTGCTGATGTGAGAGACGACCATGATGCCCTTGGAAACGAGATCACGAACAAAATGAAGGTCGATAGCAATATGTTTCATGCGAGAGTGCATGATAGGATTGAGACTGAGTTGAGTGGCACCGATGTTATCACAGAATATCGTTGGTTTGGCGGGAAGCTGTTGTCTGAGCTCTGAAAGAAGAGACCTTATCCAGACTAGTTCAGAAGAAGTAGTAGCTAGTGTGTGGAGTGATTGATTAAAACCCCATTTGATTTTGATGAGCTCAAAGCATTTGAGTATATCTTTTGATTACTAATGAATTCAATTGAGTGTTTCAGTGAAAATCCTGTCTAAGTGTCCCAAGACTTGGTTCATAATTTTTGGATAAGTTAAGGAGTCTGTTTGAACCAATGTCTGAGACTCGAGTCGACTCCCGAGTATCACGAGTCGACTCCAAGCATATCAAGTTCACTGGCACGAGCTCGAGTCGACTCCAGATATGTACGAGTCGACTCCGACTGAGAACAGACAGAAGGACAGAAAGCTTCAACTCAAAACCTGTCAGCGAGTCGACTCCCGAAGTGCGCGAGTCGACTCCGATGTTCACCGAGTCGACTCCAAGGAAGTAAGAGTCGACTCCAAGCAGTCACAGGCAGAAAAGTCAGAGAACAGTTTTCGGGTCTGAGATTCGAGTCGACTCCAGTAGAACGCGAGTCGACTCCGATAGGTGGCAAGTCGACCCCAGAGAAAGCAAGAGTCGACTCTCAGCGGTACACAAAGAAAAAGTCAGAGAGCATTTTATGGACTCTGAGATTCGAGTCGACTCCCGCAATACGCGAGTCGACTCCAAGACACCGCGACCCCAAGACAGACAGAAAACCAAGTTACTGCCTCTGAGATTCGAGTCGACTCCCAGACAGCTCGAGTCGACTCCAAGACAGCTTCACGTCAAAAGGCAGAAGACCATCTTTCGGAAACTGAGAGCCGAGTCGACTCCAAGGAAGTTCGAGTCGACTCCAAGACTGGACGAGCCAAAAGACAGAGGATCGGGAGTTCGGGCTCTGAGATTCGAGTCGACTCCCAGGACAGTCGAGTCGACTCGAGTGGACAAAATTCAAAATTGGATCCACGGACTTCAGTGGATGAGCCGACTCCAAAATTGCCAAGTCAGCTCCAGAAGTTGACGAGTCGACTCCAGGTCAAGACGAGTCGACTCCCAGTCGTGAAGGCAACTTTAATTCAAATTTGGAACAGTTGCCGAGTCGACTCCGGAAAAGCTTGAGTCGACTCCCGCTACAGCCGAGTCGACTCCTGATCGCACGAGTCGACTCCAACCCACCAACGGTCATATTGTCAGGCTGCGCAGAGTGTTCAGAACGGGCAGAAAAAGCACTCTAACGGCTAGTTTCCGTGGGGGTTGGCTTAAATAGCCACAGAGGACTGTAGCAAGGTAGAGAACAACCATTCCACTCCAACTAATCAAGCATTCAAGCTCTGCAACGTACTCTTCAACGAAAAAGAGGAAGATCTGCATTTACTGCTTCCAACTACATCTTCCCAGCAATTAAAGCCTCCTTCTCCTGCATTCAAGTCGACTACTCTTTCAAGAGGAGACCAGAAGTTTAAGAAGCCATTCCTCATCTCCAATCTAAAAGCGTTTGAGGCTTCTTAACTTCATTTATTGTTCATATTGTTTTCATCTGCTTTTTGAGAAGCTCATTTTCTGTTTTCTTTCTACAACTTGTATTTACTTGGTTCAATCGGGGATTGAATCAAGGGGATTGAGGTTGGTTGGTGAGCCGAGTTAAAACCAACGTGTGTAAGTGTTGCTGAAAATTGGACCCGGGGGCCGCCGTGAAGCCGGGTAAGGAGGAGCTCCGCTGCTGCAGGGGGCGGACGGCGGTGCGCCGGCCGGCTGCGTCCTCCGCCGCGGGGGGTGTGCGAGTCCGAAGAGGGGTGGGCGTCCAGTCCTGTCCTGTCCTGCAAAAAAGTCGGTGGCCGGGCTCCCCGGCGCCGGCCCTCCGATGCCTAAGTCAGAGGGGGCAAATATGTGGAGAGAGCAGGGGAGAGTATGTGGAGAAGACAAAAAGAATCCCGTGTTCAATTGTGTCTGTGCTGTTTTCTTCCTTTTTCCCCCGGTCTAGGAGGGTTCTCTCCAGCTCCGGGTTTTTTCTCTGGTTTTTTGGTCCTCTCTCCCTTTTCCCTCCAGGTTTCCTTTTATAGGAGGATTTTTGTTACCTGGGAGGTGACAGGAGGTTTGTCCTGTTTTGTAATAATTGGGCACCATGTGGCCCATTAATGGCGTAATGGAGAACGGGACCGGATCAGACCGGAATCAGGGAGTTGTCACGGTCGATCGGACCTGTTGGAGTGGTTGAACCGTCGGCTGCGGTGGGCCTGGGGTCCGTAGATGGTAAGTGCATTTATTACCGAATGAACCGGCGGTCAGGGAGAGCCATACGTTCTGATGGTTCAGTGATCCGGAGATCGTCTTGGGCCGTGTTCATTAAATGCCTGAGTGCATCGGAGACTTGAGGGAGTCTCATGCATTAATGGCAGGTCGTGCCGAACGCCTGAGGAGATCTTATGCCTTGATGGCTTGGAGATAGTGACAGGTCGCAAGCCGTAGGAGTTGTCAAGTCCCTTGGACTTTAGGCGGAGGTTGAACATTTGGTTAAGGCATCGGCTCGGCGAGGGTGCCGAGCCGAGCTGATCGCCCAATGGGGCGCCCTGTGGCGGGGCTGCTTTGAGTACTCCTGGTCGGCGCCCTTTAGGCGAGCACCTTCTAGCAGAGCGCCTCGACGCTGTCTTTGGTCGGCACTTTCTAACCGAGCAGCTTATTTTGGTTGGGCACCTCTTGGCGCGCACTCTGGTCGGCGCCTTCTAGTCGAGCGCCTTCCTGGTCGGCATCCTTTGGCCGAGCAGCTTTCTGGTCGGCGCTCTTTGGCCGAGCGCCTTTTCGGTCGGCGCTCTCTAGCCGAGCGCCTCCGTGGCGGTATGACTTGGGGTTTTTCCCCCAACACTACCCCCCGACTTCCGAGTTCCAGTTGGCTACCAGCTGGAGCGTGGGAAGTGGTTTTAGTTGGGGCATTACGGATTCCGAAAATTTTAATTTGTTGCGCGTTTTGAATTATCGAGCGCTTCGAGGTGCCTTTAATAGGCGACGTCTCTTCCTTCCCGAAAAGCCTCATTATTGGGACACTTTTTGCGAAGCGTCCTCGCGTCGTGGGCTCATGATGGGGCCGCACGATCTTCGATTGCGGACGCCTTTCCGCACGATCCGATGGGGCGCTTCAATGTTCAAAGCGTTAGCCCTAATTAAATGCGTCGTTCTGTCTTTTAGACCGACACGTGTTATCATCTAACCGGGACGCAGCGTTTTCTTCGCTGATCCGGGCCGTTGGGGAGGTCTATATAAACTCTCCCCCGGCCCCCTGTCCTCTTTCTATCGCTTTCTGCTTCCAGCTTCCTATTCTTCCAGTCTTCCTCAGACCGAAGTCCCTTTTCTCCGGCATCTTCCCCAGGTCCCCCTTCTTTTTGACTTCTCTTTCTTGCAATGGGTTCTTTGCCTAGTGAAGTAGTGTCCACCATGAGTGTCCTGGAGGTCGAGATGACCGAAGAGTGGTTTTTCCCTCTTCACGGGTTCCGTTTGGAACCCGCCAGGCGAAGGGATCGGATAACCGATCCTCCGGTGGGCCGGATCGGAGTGCACTCGGAGTCACTCTGGGCCGGCCTCCGGTTTCCTCTTCACAGTTTCGTGAATGAGTTGCTGGCGGTATGGCAGTTGGTTCCGGCGCAACTTACTCCGAACGCTTGGAGGACAGTGATGGGCTTCCTATCACTGTGTTTACTGCAGGGGATTCCTACCTCTGTCAACGTCTTTCGGCGACTTTTTATTTTTAAGTCGAATCCGGGGGACGGGGAGTGGCTCTACATTGCCCTTCGGGCGGGTCGGCCACTCTTCCATGGTGCCCCCTCATCCATTCATGGTTGGAAGGAGAAATTCTTCTTCCTGGGTTCTGAACGGTCCTGGGGGTTTGACCCCAGGTGGAGGCCGGCCCAGCTTAAGTCCATCAACAGGCTCCCCTAGCTTTCTCCGCGTGAGCAGGAGATCCTCGACACCATCCGCAGCCTTGGGGACGGGATTTTGCTGAACGGCCTCATTAGCGAGGACGCTCTGGTGAACGTGGGCCTGAGCTCGGCACGTCCTCAGAGTAAGGATAATTACAGCAACCTTTTATTTCCTTAATTGTTCTAATGTTCTAATTTTGTTCGTCTTTGCAGACATCGCAAAGATGGTGACGAAGAGCGAAGTTCTTTATGCTCGCTTCCAGAAGAGAGCGGCCGAGCTCTCAGGAGAGCCCGCCGAGTCGAGAAAGAAGCAGAAGGTCTCGGCAACCTCGACTCCCTCGGCGGCGGTGGTGGCCGAGGCGGGTCCTTCTCGCCCCGCGCATCCCGAGGCGGGGCCTTCTCGCCCTGCGCATCCCGAGGCAGGGCCTTCTCGCCCCGCTGACTCCGAGGCGGGGCCTTCTCAGCCCGCGCGCCCTGAGGCTGATCGGAGAGAGGGCGCGGGCTCCGGGGGCTCGGGCTCCAGAGCCCCGATGGCGCCCCTATGCCCGGCGCCCTTGGCGCAGGTCCCTGGTCGGCAGGACGCTCCAGTTGCCGACCAGGGGAGGAGTTCAGCGGGTCCCGTGCTTGCACGCCCCGCTATAGTTGTGCGGCGGTCAGATCGGCCGCTCATCCGACCCCAGCCCCCTAGCTCCGCGGCGGGGAGCAGTCAGGGAGCCCCGGGGTCGACTCTGCCTAGGCCAGCCGATGCTGGCCTTCCGGGCCTATCAGGCTCGGAGGAACGGGTGCCCTATGCACCCGCCTGGTCAGTGTTCGAGGGTGACTCAGCCCTCGAAAACCCACAAGTGGCGCGCGAGGTATTTCGGCTCGCGCTGCTCCCGGCTGACCGGGCCATGATGCAGTCCATGAGCTACAACACTTTCATGGACTTTACCCGCTGCAATACCGTCCGGGTGAGTAAAATTTTCCTCTTACGTGATTTGTAGAGATTTTTTACTCGTGGCGCCTTACGTCTCTCTTTTACAGCACTTGCACGAGACGGAGATGCTGATGCACCTGGTTCAAGAGTACCGGGAGAAAGCCCGGAGGTGCCAGCGCAACTACGAGGAGGCCCAGAAGAGGTACATGGCCGCCGAGGCGAAGTACCTGGCCTCCGAGGAGAAATACCAAGCCTCTGAGGCCGAACAGCAGGTGCTCCAAGGGAAAGTCGGAGCATCTGATGAAAAGATTCGAGCTCTGACCGCTGAGCTCGATGAAGAGAAGGGCGCGCACGCATTGGCGAGGTCCGAGCTGCGCGCCGCAGAGGCTCGATTGGCCAAAGCCGAGCAGGCGTTGGCCTCCCGCGAGCAGGAGGTGGGGGATGCCCGCCTCCGACATTCGGAGCTCGAGCAGGAGCTGAGGGGCCTCGAGCGGAAAGCCGCGTACCACGAGGCCCGGGAGATAGAGGCCCGGGAGAACGCCCAAAACGCAGTGAAGCTCTTCCGCGAGTCGGAGGAGTTTTGCGAACTCATGGCAGAGGAGGGCGTGAACGGGCTGATCCAAGGCTTCCGGGATTTCCGCAACCAGTTGCGGCGGCTTCTCCCGGACTTCGATGTAAACCTGCTCAAGCCGGGAGCAGGGGTCGAAAGGCCGGGGGCGGAGGCGGAGGCAGAAACTCCGGAAGTCGACCAGAGAGGTCTGGCCGAGGCGGCCGAAGCCGTCCCCGAAGTTGCCGAGGTCGCCTCCGAGGCTACCCCCATTGCTGCCGAGGCCACCGAAGAGGTCCCGGGTGCTGAGCCAACCAGTCCCGGTACTGCCGAGGCCGAGGTGGTCGAGCTCGAGCCTTCGATGTAATTTTGGTTATTTCTTGTAAAGTCGGGATGGCCTCCCATACTTGTAAGGGCCAAACCCGAATTTTGTACTTAGCCTACGGGCCTTTTTGAAATGAATATACATTTCTTTTTGGAAACTCGTCTGTCATAATCCAAAGTTTTTCTGCTCGGATCCGTTTTAGGTTCTGAAGATATAGGCTCTAGGGCCTCAGCTTTTCCCGCCACAGGGTTTGAGTTTAAGTTTGGCTTGCCGAGCCCCATTGCTCGGTCCTTCAACTAATGGTGTAGCAACGCTTGTGCTTATACCAAGGGTTTGGGCTCGGAACGTTTTTCCGAGCCTAGTCCAGAATTCGACTAAGCCCTAGGGCGGTCGTTAGGACTTGGGACTTCTTAATGCGACGAATTTCGAATCCGAGCCTCGGGTTGCCGGGGCGAACCGGATTCTTTTCTTACAAATGGACTGCATACCCGTCAGCCCGTGACGGGGATTCACCGGACTTGCAACAATGTGTCGGTGTCATGAGCATCCAATAATGGGTAATGTAAAAACATTAAATAAATGGGTACCTTGTACCGTATGCGTCCTTGCGCCGAGGCGACTGAAGACGCTTCTCTGCTCGGACTCCGTTCTTCGAGGATGTCGGCAGAGAAATCCAATAATGCGTAATGTAAAAACATTAAATAAATGGGTACCTTGTACCGTATGCGTCCTTGCACCGAGGCGACTGAAGACGCTTCTCTGCTCGGACTCCGTTCTTCGAGGACGTCGGCAGAGAAATCCAATAATGCGTAATGTAAAAATATTAAATAAATGGGTACCTTGTACCGTATGCGTCCTTGCGCCAAGGCGACTAAAGACGCTTCTCTGCTCGGACTCCGTTCTTCGAGGACGTCGGCAGAGAAATCCAATAATGCGTAATGTAAAAACATTAAATAAATGGGTACCTTGTACCGTATGCGTCCTTGCGCCGAGGCGACTGAAGACGCTTCTCTGCTCGGACTCCGTTCTTCGAGGACGTCGGCAGAGAAATCCAATAATGCGTAATGTAAAAACATTAAATAAATGGGTACCTTGTACCGTATGCGTCCTTGCGCCGAGGCGACTGAAGACGCTTCTCTGCTCGGACTCCGTTCTTCGAGGACGTCGGCAGAGAAATCCAATAATGCGTAATGTAAAAACATTAAATAAATGGGTACCTTGTACCGTATGCGTCCTTGCGCCGAGGCGACTGAAGCGCTTCTCTGCTCGGACTCCGTTCTTCGAGGACGTCGGCAGAGAAATCCAATAATGCGTAATGTAAAAATATTAAATAAATGGGTACCTTGTACCGTATGCGTCCTTGCGCCAAGGCGACTAAAGACGCTTCTCTGCTCGGACTCCGTTCTTCGAGGACGTCGGCAGAGAAATCCAATAATGTGTAATGTAAAAATATTAAATAAATGGGTACCTTGTACCGTATGCATCCTTGCGCCGAGGCGACTGAAGACGCTTCTCTGCTCGGACTCCGTTCTTCGAGGACGTCGGCAGAGAAATCCAATAATGCGTAATGTAAAAACATTAAATAAATGGGTACCTTGTACCGTATGCGTCCTTGCGCCAAGGCGACTAAAGACGCTTCTTTGCTCGGACTCCGTTCTTCCAGGACGTCGGCAGAGAAATCCAATAATGCGTAATGTACAAACATTAAATAAATGGGTACCTTGTACCGTATGCGTCCTTGCGCCAAGGCGACTAAAGACGCTTCTCTGCTCGGACTCCGTTCTTCGAGGACGTCGGCAGAGAAATCCAATAATGCGTAATGTAAAAACATTAAATAAATGGGTACCTTGTACCGTATGTGTCCTTGCGCCAAGGCGACTAAAGACGCTTCTCTGCTCGGACTCCGTTCTTCGAGGACATCGGCAGAGAAATCCAATAATGCGTAATGTAAAAACATTAAATAAATGGGTACCTTGTACCGTATGCGTCCTTGCGCCAAGGCGACTAAAGACGCTTCTCTGCTCGGACTCCGTTCTTCGAGGACGTCGGTAGAGAAATCCAATAATGCGTAATGTAAAAACATTAAATAAATGGGTACCTTGTACCGTATGCGTCCTTGCGCCGAGGCGACTGAAGACGCTTCTCTGCTCGGACTCCGTTTTTGGAGGTCGTTTGACAGAGAAATCCATCGATGAAGGGACGAGCCGAGCTCATTGGTTGAAGCTGGTAAAGAATGAGTCGTGCTCGTTTGGCCAATAAAGACAACATCCCAACATATCGGGGCATCCCGATGAACCGGGGCGTCTCGACGTCTCGAGGCATCCCGGCCGAGGTCGGGGTAGGAGCACGAGCCGAGCTCAACAATCGATGGAGCACGAGCCGAGCTCGTCCGGTCAGAGAGGACCGCTACTCAATAGTCGATGGAGCACGAGCCGAGCTCGTCCGGTCAGAGAGGGCCGCTACTCAATAATCGATGGAGCACGAGCCGAGCTCGTCCGGTCAGAGAGGACCGCTACTCAATAGTCGATGGAGCACGAGCCGAGCTCGTCCGGTCAGAGAGGGCCGCTACTCAATAATCGATGGAGCACGAGCCGAGCTCGTCCGGTCAGAGAGGACCGCTACTCAATAGTCGATGGAGCACGAGCCGAGCTCGTCCGGTCAGAGAGGACCGCTACTCAATAATCGATGGAGCACGAGCCGAGCTCGTCCGGTCAGAGAGGACCGCTACTCAGTCGATGGAGCACGAGCCGAGCTCGTCCGGTCAGAGAGGACCGCTACTCAATAGTCGATGGAGCACGAGCCGAGCTCGTCCGGTCAGAGAGGACCGCTACTCAATAGTCGATGGAGCACGAGCCGAGCTCGTCCGATCAGAGAGGACCGCTACTCAATAGTCGATGGAGCACGAGCCGAGCTCGTCCGGTCAGAGAGGACCGCTACTCAATAATCGATGGAGCACGAGCCGAGCTCGTCCGGTCAGAGAGGACCGCTACTCTAATCGATGGAGCACGAGCCGAGCTCGTCCGGTCAGAGAGGACCGCTACTCAGTCGATGGAGCACGAGCCGAGCTCATCCGGTCAGAGAGGACCGCTACTCAATAGTCGATGGAGCACGAGCCGAGCTCGTCCGGTCAGAGAGGACCGCTACTCAATAATCGATGGAGCACGAGCCGAGCTCGTCCGGTCAGAGAGGACCGCTACTCATGTCTCGACGCCTCGAGCTTCCCGGTAACCGGGGCGTCCCGACGTTTCGGGGCATCCTGACCGTGGCCAGGGTAGGAGAACGAGTCGAGCTCGCTGATGGAGAGCGCACCATAAACTCATGGACATCTTCAGGGAGTCCACGCAGGTACTCCATCCCGAGGTATCAGGGCATCCCAACCGTGGTTAGGGAAGAAGAATAAACCTGATGCCATGGGATAATCAAGAAAATTGGTGAGCTCGGAATAAGTCCGCAAACCATCCGTTTATCGTGAAATGAAATTCATAGAGTGAAATTCATAGAATGGAATTTAATGGTTGAATAATGAGGGACCCCTTAGGGTTCTACTGGTGGTACACGCGGAGATTTTCAGAGCTCCAGCTCCGCGGAATGGGAGTCCCATTTAGAGACTCCAATTGATAAGTTCCGGGTCGGCGAATGCGCGTGACTCGGTATGGTCCCTCCCAATTCGGGGCCAGCTTCCCTCGCTCAGTTGGTCGGGAGGTTTCAGCTCTTCTTAGGACAAGGTCCCCTGGTCTGAAAGATTTGACTTTGACCCTGGCGTTGTAGTACTGAGCTGTCTTTTGTTGGTACCTCCCAGATGGCGTTGTAGTACTGAGCTGGCGTTGTAGTCTGGAGTGTCGGCCAATAATATCCTTGGCGCAGAATTTTATGGGCCAAGGCTCGTCCTCCCAGATGGTTTCCACAAATTCCTTCGTGGACTTCGCGCAGGGCATAATTAGCTTCCGTTGGGCGAAGGCATCTGAGAAGGGGAGAGGTGAAGGATTTCCGATAGAGCTTTCCCTCGTATAGTATGTATCGGGTGGCGAGGCGCTTGATTCGGCGAGCCTCTCGTACATCAGCAGGGAGGGTTTCGTCTTGCAGATAGCTGATGAGTTCATCCATCCAGCTTGGCTCGAGCTCGGTGCAGAGGGTCTGCTCGGGCTCGTCTGTGCTGGGCTTTTGGAGATATTCCAGGACTGCCTCTTTGGGAAGCTCGCTCATGCGAGAGGATGCCAGCTTTGATAGCTGGTCGGCCCTGAGATTCTCCGACCTGGCAATATGTTGAATGTGGAAAAAGTCCAAGGTCGAGGCGAGATCCCGTACCTTCTGGAGATACTTCTGCATGGTCGGGTCTCTAGCTTCGAAGTCGCCCACAATTTGGTTGACGACGAGCTGAGAATCACTGAAGGCCTTCAAGTCTTTCACTCCTAGCTCTTTGGCTAGCTTAAGCCCGGCGACGAGCGCTTCATACTCCGCCATATTATTGGAAGCAGAAAACTCGAGGCGCAGGGCCTACTCGGCGACCACCCCCTCCGGGCTGGTGAGAATAAATCCTGCTCCACTACCCTCCGAGTTTGAAGAGCCATCGACATGTAGAGTCCATGTCAAACTTGGGGTCTGTTCCAACGGTGGCTCAGGTTCAGGCTCGACCTCATCTGGTATGGTGCACTCGGCTATAAAGTCTGCGAGTGCTTGTGCTTTGATCGCCGGTCTGGGCCGGTACTCAATGTCGAATTCCCCAAGCTCAATGGCCCATTTAGTGATCCGACCCGCACGATCTGATCTCTGCAGGATCTGCTTGATCGGCTGGTCAGTCAGCACAGCCACTGTGTGAGCTTGGAAGTAGGGTCGGAGCCTCCGAGCTGAGATGACCAAAGCGTAGGCGGTCTTCTCAAGCTTGGAGTATCGGGTCTCAGCATCTCTTAAGACCCGGCTGGTGTAGTACACCGGTTTCTGAAGTTTTCCCTCCTCTCGAACCAGGACCGAGCTTACTGCTACAGGGGAGACAGCTAAATACAAGTAGAGGAGCTCACCCTGTCGAGGCTTCGTGAGTAGGGGAGGGGAAGCCAGCAAGTGCTTGAGCTCTTCAAAAGATTGCTGGCACTCGTCCGACCACAAAAAGTTCTTCGGCTTCTTGAGGGCTGCAAAGAATGGAAGGCAGCGCTCGGCTGAGCGGGAGATAAACCTCCCGAGGGCTGCCACTCGGCCCGTGAGCCGCTGTACCTCCTTGACCGTCCTGGGAGGCGTCATCCTTTGGAGGGCTCGGATCTTCTCTGGATTGGCCTCGATTCCTCGTTGTGTAATGATGAAGCCGAGGAATTTGCCGGAGGTGACCCCGAATGCACATTTAGCTGGGTTGAGCTTCATCTGATACTTTCGGAGTGTGGAGAATGCTTCATTGAGGTCGGCTATGTGGTCTTGCGCCGCCTTGCTTTTCACCAGCATATCATCCACGTAGACCTCCATGTTTCGGCCTATTTGGTCTTTGAAGATCCGGCTGACCAGCCTTTGATAAGTCGCCCCGGCATTTTTTAGACCGAATGGCATCACTTTATAGCAGTAGGTTCCCCCGTCGGTGATGAAGGCTATTTTTTCCTCGTCTTCTGGCGCCATGCGGATCTGGTTATATCCGGAAAAGGCGTCCATGAATGCCAGCAGCTCGTGACCCGAGGTGGAGTCCACGAGCTGGTCAATGCTGGGAAGTGGAAAGCTGTCCTTCGGGCAGGCTTTATTTAGGTCGGTGTAGTCCACGCACATACGCCACTTTCCGCTAGCTTTTTTGACGAGGACCACATTGGCGAGCCATTCCGGGTAGGATATCTCCCGGATGAAACCGGCTTCAAGGAGCTTGCCGGCCTCCTCGGCTGCTGCTCGTTGTCGTTCAGGGGCGGCGCCTCGCTTCTTTTGCCGCACGGGCTTGCAGGTCGGCTTCACCTGAAGCCGGTGGACCATGACCTCCGGGTCTATCCCCGGCATATCTACAGGCGACCAGGCGAAGACATCCATATTGTCCCGTAGGAAGTCGACGAGGCGACTCCTCTCGTTTTCGCCAAGGCCAGAGCCGATCTGCACGGTTAGCTCGGAAAAGTTCTCTCGTAAGGGAACTTGAATTAACAACTCACCAGGCTCTACCCGCTCTTTCTGGGGGTTGACCCGTGCCTCCATAACTTCAGTTGAGGGCTGGTCAGTCATTGGGGCGGGCACCTCGGCTGGTCGTCTTGCCTCGTGGGTCGCTAGGTAGCATCGCCTTGCCACCATTTGGTCCCCTCGGACTTCACCGACTCCCTGGCTGGTGGAGAATCGCATCAGCAGGTGGTGAGTTGAGACCGCTGCTCGGAGGGCGTTGAGTCCTGGCCTTCCAAGGATGGCGTTGTAAACCGAGGGCAGGCGTATCACAAGGAAGCTCATACCCACGGTACTTTCACGAGGGGCGAGCCCGGCTGTGACCAGAAGGTCGATCTCGCCCTCTACTGGGACTGAATCCCCAGTGAATCCAACTAGCGGAGCATTCATCCTCCGTAGCTGTTCTTTTGTCATCCCCATTTTACAATAAGCATCAAAATACAAAACATTCGCCGAGCTTCCATTATCAACCAGGATGCGTTTTACATCAAATTTATTTATGATCATGGAGATGACCATGGCATCATCATGGGGAGTTTCGACTCCCTCTAGATCGTCATCTGAGAAGGAGATGGCTTCAGAGGTGCGCGGGCGCTTCGAGGAGGCTCCTTCCCCTGAGGCTTCCCCAGCCGAGGTCCCTCCTCGGATAGTGTTGATGACGCCGGCGATGGGCCTGTTGGCATTAGAACCTTCAGGCTGTGCTGCTCCTTTGGCTGGCTTCTTTCCTTCACGCCAGCCTTGTACAAACCGATCGAGCACCCCTCGGCGAATGAGTGCTTCGATCTCATTTCGGAGCTGATAACAATCCTCGGTATCATGGCCGTGATCCCGGTGAAAACGGCAATACTTCCGGAGATCACGCCGGATTCTGGTGTCTGGCTTTGGAGGGGGGAGCCGGATGCAATCCCGACTCTCAATCTCCATGAGGATTTCAGCCCGAGGAGCATTGAGGGGAGTATACTCTTCATACCTCCCTTCAGGTGCACGGGCCTGCAGTGGGAACCTCGGGCGGAGTGACCTCTGCTGCGGCGGTCCTCTCAACCGGGGTGGACTTTTCGGGCGGGGCGGATTCTTAGCTCGTCGTGGAGACGGGCTTCTGGGTCGGCTGCGTTCCTCACGGCGCCTCTTCTTGGGGTTCTGCTCGGTCCCGCCCCGCCTGACGGCCACGGCTTCCTCAGCCTTGGCATACTTCCGGGCTCGAGCGAACATTTCTGTAAGGTCCGCGGGAAAATTCTTCTCAATCGAGAAGAGGAATCTGTAGGACCGGGCTCCAGTCTTCAGCGCCGACATGGCGATTGACTGGTCAAGCTCCCGGACTTCCCATGTTGCGGCGGTGAACCGGTCCAAGTACTCCTTGAAGGATTCTCCCTCCTTTTGTTTGATGTCAAGGAGGGAGTCAGATGTCCGCCGCTGGGGCTGGCTGGCGGCAAAGTTGCCAGCAAATTGTCTGCCGAGCTGCTCAAAGGAAGAGACAGTACTCGGCTTCAGCCCGGTAAACCAAAGCCGGGCTGGTCCTCGGAGTGTCGCCGGGAAAGCCTTGCACATCATGGCTTCCGAGGCTCCTTGTAGGGCCATTAAGACTCGGTAACTCTCCAGGTGGTCAAAGGGATCTGCCTTGCCGTTGTAAGGCTCCATCTGGGGCATCTTGAACCGGAGGGGAACTGGTTCATCTTCAATCTCCTGGGAGAAGGGCGACTTCGTATTGAACTCGAAGTCGCCGTTACGTCCCGATTTTCTCCCGTGGAGTGCCTGGATTTGGCGCTCCAGCTTTTCGACCTTCTTGTCGAGTTCATCATTCTGGAGGATCGCTACAGCGGTTCCTCCGGGTGCAGGTTGCCCTGGAACCGACTCAGCTTCTGAAGGCTGTGGCCAGCCTCCGTGATTTCTGACTGGGTGCTCTCTCCAGAGGGAGGCCTGGACTTGAAAGTCCTGACCTCGAAGAGGAAGCCCGCTTGTAGGGGGCTCCGGTTGAACTGGAGCCGGGGGAGGCGGCGCTGCTGGGATGCCCCTGGGTTGCAAACTTTGGACGGCGGTAGCCAACGTCTGCACTTGCTGCACCAGGGCATCAAATTGTTCCGGTTGAACTTGAGGTGCTGGCTCAACCGGGGGTGGTGAGTTCCAAACGGAACATTCTGGGCTTGGTGGAGGACGTCGAGAGGCGTTGGAAGCCCCTTTGCTTCTTAGCTTCATGGTAGCGAACTCGGTCCCTTCCTCTAGTGCCAACTGTTGCTGGAAATTGGACCCGGGGGCCGCCGTGAAGCCGGGGAAGGAGGAGCTCCGCTGCTGCAGGGGGCGGACGGCGGTGCGCCGGCCGGCTGCGTCCTCCGCCGCGGGGGGTGTGCGAGTCCGAAGAGGGGTGGGCGTCCAGTCCTGTCCTGTCCTGCAAAAAAGCCGGTGGCCGGGCTCTCCGGCGCCGGCCCTCCGATGCCTAAGTCAGAGGGGGCAAATATGTGGAGAGAGCAGGGGAGAGTATGTGGAGAAGACAAAAAGAATCCCGTGTTCAATTGTGTCTGTGCTGTTTTCTTCCTTTTTCCCCCGGTCTAGGAGGGTTCTCTCCAGCTCCGGGTTTTTTCTCTGGTTTTTTGGTCCTCTCTCCCTTTTCCCTCCAGGTTTCCTTTTATAGGAGGATTTTTGTTACCTGGGAGGTGACAGGAGGTTTGTCCTGTTTTGTAATAATTGGGCACCATGTGGCCCATTAATGGCGTAATGGAGAACGGGATCGGATCAGACCGGAATCAGGGAGTTGTCAGTCGATCGGACCTGTTGGAGTGGTTGAACCGTCGGCTGCGGTGGGCCTGGGGTCCGTAGATGGTAAGTGCATTTATTACCGAATGAACCGGCGGTCAGGGAGAGCCATACGTTTTGATGGTTCAGTGATCCGGAGATCGTCTTGGGCCGTGTTCATTAAATGCCTGAGTGCATCGGAGACTTGAGGGAGTCTCATGCATTAATGGCAGGTCGTGCCGAACGCCTGAGGAGATCTTATGCCTTGATGGCTTGGAGATAGTGACAGGTCGCAAGCCGTAGGAGTTGTCAAGTCCCTTGGACTTTAGGCGGAGGTTGAACATTTGGTTAAGGCATCGGCTCGGCGAGGGTGCCGAGCCGAGCTGATCGCCCAATGGGGCGCTCTGTGGCGGGGCTGCTTTGAGTACTCCTGGTCGGCGCCCTTTAGGCGAGCACCTTCTAGCAGAGCGCCTCGGCGCTGTCTTTGGTCGGCACTTTCTAACCGAGCAGCTTATTTTGGTTGGGCACCTCTTGGCGCGCACTCTGGTCGGCGCCTTCTAGTCGAGCGCCTTCCTGGTCGGCATCCTTTGGCCGAGCAGCTTTCTGGTCGGCGCTCTTTGGCTGAGCGCCTTTCCGGTCGGCGCTCTCTAGCCGAGCGCCTCCGTGGCGGTATGACTTGGGGTTTTTCCCCCAATAGTAAGGATTTGATTGTGATCCCGGAAAAACAATCGGGGCGGTTCTAGTCGGTGAGCCTGGGAAAACCGACCGAGTTCGTTGTGAGCTCGTAAAACAACAAGTTTGGTTGTGGGCTTGGAAAACAACCGACTGTAATCCAAGGGGGTTATAGTGAATTCCCAAGTGAGACTTGGGGAGTGGACGTAGGAGCAAAGGTTAGCTCCGAACCACTATAAAACCTTATGTTTGTGTTGGATTGTCTCTCTTCTTCTTCCCCTCACATCACTCACAGCACTTAGCATTAATTAAATAACTTGCAATAGTTTTTAATTAGTCAACCACATCGTTTTAATTATTCAAATTATTTTAAAACCCAATTCACCCCCCCCCCCTTGGGTTGTCTATCTGGGCAACAAGTGGTATCAGAGCCTAAACTCTTCCACCCAGGAGTTAAAAGATCAAAATGACAACCCCATTTGGATCTTTCCACATTGAGGGTCAGTCCACCCAAAGACCTCCTTTCTTTAATGGATCCGACTACTCATACTGGAAGGCTAGGATGAGAATATTCATCCAAGCCCAAGACTATGAGATGTGGACCATTGTAGTAAATGGCCCATACATCCCATCCATATATGTAGAGGGTATCAAGGTACCCAAACTAGAAAAGGATTGGGATGAACATGATATGAGGAAGGCACAACTAAACTCTAAAGCTATGAATGTGTTTTATTGTGCCTTGGATAGGAATGAATTCAATAGGGTCTCTACTTGCAACTCTGCAAAAGAGATTTGGGATAGACTTGAAGTGACCCATGAGGGCACGAATCAAGTTAAAGAATCCAAAATTAATATATTGGTTCATAAGTATGAACTATTTAAAATGGATTCTAATGAGACAATCACTAGCATGTTCACTAGGTTTACTGACATTGTCAATGGCCTAAAAAGCCTTGGCAAGAGCTATACTAACAGTAATCTTGTCAGGAAAATACTTCGCTGCCTACCAAGGTCATGGGAAGCCAAGGTGACGGCAATCCAAGAAGCTAAAGACTTGAACAAGCTTCCACTTGAAGAGCTCCTTGGATCCCTAATGACTCACGAGCTAACCATGAAGCAACACAGCGAAGAGGAGTCCTTCCACAAGAAAAAGGTAATAGCTCTTAAGTCTACTTCATCTAACAAGGACTTGTCTTGCAGTAGCAGCAGTGACGAAGAAGAGAATGAGGAAGATGATGGTAAGGCTCTTCTTGTGCGCAAGTTCAAGAAATTCATCAACCACAAGAAGTCCTATCATTAAAGGAGAGGCCCCTCAAATTCCTACCGCAAGGACAAAGGTAAGGAAAGGGAAAATGAGGGGATTGGGTGTTACGAGTGCAAGAAGCCGGGTCACATAAGAGCTGAGTGCCCCTTACTGAAGAAGGGGAGTAAGTACAAGAAGAAGAAGGCTCTTGTCACAACACTATCCGACTCCGACTCATCATCCTCCTCATCAGATGATGAACAAGAAGAGAAGGCCAATTTCTGCTTCATGGCCAATGAAAACGAGGTAACTTCCGATACGCATCCTGATTTTTCTTTTGATGAACTTTATGATGCATTTAATGAATTAATGGTAGAATATAAGGCCATAAATCTTAAGAATAAAGAACTAAAAATAGCTAATCAATCATACCTACATAAATACGATAAATTAGTTAAGGATAAGGATTTAATCATCAAAGAAAATATAGAACTTAAGACAAGCAACCAACTTTTAACTCAAAAGACTAGTACCTTAACTAAAGATAATGAAAAACTAACTAAGGAACTTTCAGAACTTAAAAATCATAAACAAATCTTAAATAAGGATCTCACAAAAGAACTTAATGACCTAAAAGCAGAAAATCAAACTCTAACTAAAGAACTTAACAAATACAAACCCTTAGTTGAAAAATTTACATATAGTTCTGAAAAATTAAACATGATACTTAATAGTCAACGAGCCGTATTTAATAAAGCGGGTTTAGGGTATAAACCAAGAAATAAACAAAAACTTCTTAGTAACTTCTTTGTTAAAGCTGGGGAAACTAAAACTAAGAAAATAACTTGCTTTTGCTGTGGTACTATAGGTCATAAAGCGAATGTGTGTAATTTTAGGAAAAATAAAACAAAAAGAAAAATTAAAAGGGTATGGGTTCCAAAAGGAACCAACTTGACTAACCATGAAGGACCCAAGAAAACTTGGGTACCTAAGATGACATGATTTGCTTGTGTAGGAGTGTCTTGCAGCCAAGGTCAACAAAAACTGCTGGTACTTGGATAGTGGCTGCTCAAGGCACATGACGGGTGACAAAGATCAATTTTTCACCCTTGAAGCTAAGAAGGGAGGTGCTGTGACTTTTGGAGACAACAACCAAGGTCACATCATTGGTATTGGTAAAGTTCAAATCACTCCTTCTACTTTTATTGATAATGTTAGATATGTTGATGGTCTTAAGCATAACTTATTAAGCATTAGTCAATTATGTGATAAAGGGTATGATGTTATGTTTAAGCCATCACTATGCATTATAACAAACCCTAATGATAATAGTTTAGTTTTTAAAGGGATTAGACGTGAAAATGTATATGTTGTAGACCTAGAAGATCTTGCAAAACATAACCAATGTTTAGTTGTAAATGAAACTAAAGATAATGATGCTAGTTGGTTATGGCACCGTAAGTTAGGTCATGCAAGCATGGACACAATAACTAAACTAGTTAAAAGAGACTCCGTGATAGGTTTGCCAAAATTAAAATTTGAAAAGAACAAAATATGTGAAGCATGTCAATTTGGCAAACAATCTAGGAACTCTTTTAAATCCATAAAATGTGTCTCTACCTCTAGGCCTCTAGAATTATTACACATGGACCTATTTGGTCCAACTAGAACAACAAGCCTAGGTGAAAATAAATATGGTCTAGTTATAGTAGATGATTACTCTAGGTACACATGGGTCATGTTTCTAGTGCATAAGGATCAAGCATTTTCTATGTTTAAGAAGTTCCATAAGGAAGTAACAAATGCTAGAGAGTCTTCAGTCATAGCCATTAGAAGTGACCATGGTACCGAATTCGAAAATCAGTCATTTAATGAATTTTGTAGTAAGAAGGGGATAACCCATAATTTCTCAGCACCTAGGACACCACAACAAAATGGAGTGGTGGAAAGGAAGAATAGAACACTAGAGGAAATGGCTAGAACTATGTTATGTGAAAGTAACCTCCCTAAGTACTTTTGGGGAGAAGCCATTAATACCTCTTGTCACATACTAAATAGAGTTCTATTGAGACCCATTATAAAGAAAACACCTTATGAACTGTGGAAAAACAGAAAACCAAAGGTTAATTATTTTCATGTGTTTGGATGTAGGTGTTTTGTGCATAATAATGGGAAAGATAATCTAGGAAAATTGACCCTAAATCTGATGAAGGAATATTCTTAGGTTATTCTACAACTAGTAAAGCCTATAGAGTCTTTAATAAAAGAACCTTAGTTATAGAAGAATCTATACATGTTGTTTTTGATGACTCTAGTGACATCTCATCTAGTAAGAAGGTTAATTTTGATGATGATATGGAAATACTTGAAGAAAAGATAGATGAGATGGGATTACAAGATGATAATCAAAAGTTGATTGAAGGAGAATCATCAAGCCAAGAGGCTATTATGGATCATGGGCTAACTAAAGCTTGGAGGTATGCTCATGGGCATCCTAAGGAACTAATTCTAGATGATCCATCTCAACCCGTTAGGACTAGAGCATCCCTTAGGAATTTGAATAACCATCTAGCTTTTGTTTCACACTTTGAGCCCAAACATATAGAAGAAGCCGAAAATGATGTAAATTGGATAAATGCAATGCAACAAGAACTAAACCAATTTACTAGAAACAAAGTGTGGAATCTAGTAGAGAGACCTTCTGAATATCCAATTATTGGTACTAAATGGATTTATAAAAATAAACTTGATGAAAATGGAATTGTTATAAGGAATAAGGCTAGACTAGTAGCAAAGGGGTATAATCAAGAAGAAGGTATAGATTTTGATGAAACCTTTGCTCCCGTAGCTAGACTTGAGGCGATTAGACTACTATTAGCATATGCATGCTCTAAGGACTTCAAATTATTTCAAATGGATGTAAAAAGTGCATTTTTAAATGGGTATATTAATGAGGAGGTATATGTAGAACAACCTCCTGGTTTTGAAAATCATCAATACCCCAATCATGTATATAAGCTAAATAAAGCACTTTATGGTTTAAAACAAGCACCTAGAGCATGGTATGAGAGGCTTAGCAAATTTCTATTAGAACATGAATTCTCTAGGGGAAATGTAGATACAACACTATTTCTGAAAAAGCAAAATAAGGATATGTTATTAGCACAGATTTATGTTGTTGATATCATTTTCGGTGCTACTAACAATCGCCTCTGCGAGGAATTTGCTGATTTGATGCAGAGTGAGTTTGAGATGAGCATGATGGGAGAGCTGAACTACTTTCTCGGGCTTCAAATCAAACAGTCTGAAGGAGGCATCTTCATCAATCAAGCCAAATATATCAAGGAGATGCTCAAGAAGTTTGACATGGAGGGAAACAAGTCAATCAGCACCCCCATGAGCTCATCATGCAAGTTAGACCAAGATGAATCAGGTAAATCTGTAGATCAAAAACTTTATAGAGGTATGATAGGATCTTTACTGTATCTTACTGCAAGTAGACCTGATATTATGTTTAGTGTGTGCATGTGTGCTAGATATCAGGCTAATCCTAAAGAATCACATCTAGTTGCAGTTAAGAGAATTTTTAAATACTTAATAGGAACTAAGAACATAGGGCTATGGTACTCTAAAGAATCTAGCCTAAACTTAATAGGGTACACAGATTCAGACTTCGCTGGATGTAAGCTTGATAGAAAAAGTACCAGCGGGTCGTGTCAATTTCTAGGAGAAAACCTTATCTCATGGTTTAGCAAGAAACAAAACTCGGTTGCATTATCCACTGCAGAAGCTGAATATGTTGCAGCCGGGAGTTGTTGTGCTCAAATCTTATGGATTAAACAACAATTAGAAGATTATGGCATTAAACAAGATAAAATTCCCATTAATTGTGATAATACAAGTGCCATAAACCTAACTAAAAATCCAATTCAACATTCAAGAACTAAACACATTGAGATAAGACATCACTTCATAAGAGATCATGTATTGAATGGTGATGTGACACTCCAATTTGTTTGTACTGATAATCAATTAGCAGATATTTTTACAAAACCCCTAAGTGAAGAGAGGTTTAGTGTGCTTAGGAGGGGATTAGGAGTGATTGATCCATCCTAGTGGTTCCACTAGATACATTGATTTTGATGATTACAATGTGGTTCAAAATAGAGTTTCTTTCCAATGATCATCAAATCAGATCTTAATTAAGTGATTTTCCGTCATTCGGCACGATTATAGCATGAGTTTTAGGTGTGTGCCAAAGTTAGAGACGACTCGAGTAAGTTTCAGAGCTGGCTCCTAAGGGGGAGTCGACTCGCGCATTGGCGGGAGTCGACTCGCAAAGATGGCAGCAGAGGGGGAGTCGACTCGCATACTATCGGGAGTCGACTCGAGGTCCACAGGCGCATAAGGAGAGTCGACTCGCGCATATTCTGGAGTCGACTCGAGGTCGAGTCGACTCGCGACTCAGTGGAGTCGACTCGCAGTCGGGATCCGACTTTTTAACCCTAGATTTGTCGTTTCGAAAACACTTTTCTTTCAAGCCGCCACTGTTCAAAAAGCCCTAGAGCCGACTCCTAGGTCATCCCCGATCGTCTCCAAGCCATTTTTCCGTCGATTCTTCGCCGGACATTGAGTTCTCCTCCCTTCCTAGGTCATTCCCGGTCGGTTCCGAGTCTTTTCCGTCGGTCCTTCACCGTCCTCTAGGTTTTTCCTCTCAGTTTAGGTCAAAATGCCGCGTAAGACCGTAGTTAGGAAGAGGTCCCGACCCGAGGCCGGTCCCGAGCGGCGCTCCAAGGCGCGGCACGATCCCGCGAGGCAACCACCTCCAGCTCGTTCCCCGCCTAGGGCGGTTCCCGCGAGGCCATTGGCCGGGAAGGTCGTCTCCACCGGGAGGTATGTCGATTTCGACTTCCTCTCCCGGGAAGGGTTCACCATAGGTGATAGACTTAGGGCCCAGGGCCTAGAGTACTTCCTTACACTGGACCTCCCCACATACCCGGGCCTTATTAGAGAGTTCTATGGTACCGTCCATCGGGAAGATGGAGGTATCGAGGGCACAGTAGCCGGTGTCCCTTTGCGTGTCACGGAGGATCTTATTGCCCACATCCTCCACCTTCCATTAGCAGGGGTGGCTCCCGTACACCCTGAGGATAGGGTTGAGGCCCTTACGGCCGTTCTAGGACATCCACCCCAGTCACCTCTAGACGAGGTATCCGCGAGCTCACTACCGATTGAGGTGCGGATCCTCTTGAGTATTTTGTCTAGATCCATCTTCCCTAAGACAGGGAGATTTGATTTTGTAAATGAGAGAGACCTAGCTCTTATGTTCTATATCCTTCAGGACACCCCAATCAACTTTCCTAAGCTCATCTATAGGTATATGTGTGAGCCCCTAGATAGACCTAGGCTCACCCTCCCATACGGCATGATTTTCACCCTTCTTTTTAGGGAGTACGAGGTTTCCATTCCTGAGGGGGAGCCCTTTCGCGCTTTGCGATGGACTGATCGCACGCGTGTGGGGACCCTACACAGGATGGGGTTTCGGAAGAGAGAGGGGGTATGGGTTAGGAAGTCTACCCTCACCGCTCAGACCACCAGACCTTCACCCAGTCCTGAGCCCGATTCAGACTACCCAGACCTTCCAGACCATCCAGACCTTCCATCCACTCCTCCTGCTACTACCACCTCCGCCGGACCTTCCTCCTCGGCTCCACCATCCATGGAGGTCCGGATTGATCCTGAGCAGCTCCGGGAGCTGCGACAGGAGATAGTCAGAGATGTGAGGGATGAGCTGCTTCGGGAGCTCCGAGGTGCGGTGCCTGCTCCCACTCCTGCACCCGTATCTTCTCAGTTGGTCCCTTCCTTGACAGCCGTGACTGACATGACGGCTCATGTATGGGAAGAGATCTACAATGTCCGGAGTTTGGTCCAGGCCCAGTTCCACAGCATGAGTGAGGTCACGAGCACCACTCGACAGATGCGAGAGGACATAGATCGTGACATGCACACCACCACCGAGGGGGCCGAGCGCTTGTCGAATGTACTCATCGACAAGCTGGACGCACTTCAGACGTCGGTGACTGAGCTCTCCACTACACATAGCAGAGCCACTACGTCTATTATCACGCAGCTTGGCCATGTTACAGATGCAGTCACCCTCCTCATGGAGCAGAGCCGATTGAGAGGAGGAGCCACATCCACGAGAGGAGGACCCACATCCTCGAGAGGAGGTGCCTCATCCTCGAGGAGGCCATAGATGTTTTTGTGTTTTGTCTTGTTTTACTTTACTTATTGTATTCTCACATGTATTCACATTCATATCAATACAATGAGTAGACATTTTATCTTCAATTATGTGCCATTTGATGATTGGTTGTGCCATTGATTGTGTGTGATTGCCTCTTTTTTGATATGATGACAAAAAGGGGGAGAAATAAAATATGTAAAAAAAAAAAGGAGAGAAATATGTATAAAGTATGTAAAAGGGGCGAAATATGTAAAAGAAATCAATGGAAATCAATAAAAACATAAAACTCTTAAAAACACACAAATTTGTTCTAAGTGGATTCGGTACCTCGAGGCTCATTATCTCTCTTTTGGGGCTCCTAATGGAGTAATCTCCAGAATCTATTCAAGGGATATTCGGAGATTAGCTGAATCCTACACAAGAACAAATTGACAAATTTTCCCTCTAAATACAAAAAATTCAGTTCAAAAACTTCAAAGCATTAAAAGGAAATTCAGAGAATCAAAACATAGTTGAATGCATATGTTGAGGGGGAGAATCTGAATTTTAATCAAACTAAATCATTAATGACATATAAGCCAAACAATTGATTGCATAATATGAAGGCTTATATAATTCCAAATGAAAGGGGGAGCTTTAACTCCGAAATTTATTGTTTCACTCCTTTCAAGCTTGGATAAATTGAATTACCAGACATTTGAATTCATTTATGGATTTTATTTCATTATTTATTGAGCAATTCATTTTACATATACTCAAAGTTTTGTCATCATCAAAAAGGGGGAGATTGTGGAGTGATTGATTAAAACCCCATTTGATTTTGATGAGCTCAAAGCATTTGAGTATATCTTTTGATTACTAATGAATTCAATTGAGTGTTTCAGTGAAAATCCTGTCTAAGTGTCCCAAGACTTGGTTCATAATTTTTGGATAAGTTAAGGAGTCTGTTTGAACCAATGTCTGAGACTCGAGTCGACTCCCGAGTATCACGAGTCGACTCCAAGCGTATCAAGTTCACTGGCACGAGCTCGAGTCGACTCCAGATAAGTACGAGTCGACTCCGACTGAGAACAGACAGAAGGACAGAAAGCTTCAACTCAAAACCTGTCAGCGAGTCGACTCCCGAAGTGCGCGAGTCGACTCCGATGTTCACTGAGTCGACTCCAAGGAAGTAAGAGTCGACTCCAAGCAGTCACAGGCAGAAAAGTCAGAGAACAGTTTTCGGGTCTGAGATTCGAGTCGACTCCAGTGGAACGCGAGTCGACTCCGATAGGTGGCAAGTCGACCCCAGAGAAAGCAAGAGTCGACTCTCAGCGGTACACAAAGAAAAAGTCAGAGAGCATTTTATGGACTCTGAGATTCGAGTCGACTCCCGCAATACGCGAGTCGACTCCAAGACACCGCGACCCTAAGACAGACAGAAAACCAAGTTACTGCCTCTGAGATTCGAGTCGACTCCTAGACAGCTCGAGTCGACTCCAAGACAGCTTCACGTCAAAAGGCAGAAGACCATCTTTCGGAAACTGAGAGCCGAGTCGACTCCAAGGAAGTTCGAGTCGACTCCAAGACTGGACGAGCCAAAAGACAGAGGATCGGGAGTTCGGGCTCTGAGATTCGAGTCGACTCCCAGGACAGTCGAGTCGACTCGAGTGGACAAAATTCAAAATTGGATCCACGGACTTGAGTGGATGAGCCGACTCCAAAATTGCCAAGTCAGCTCCAGAAGTTGACGAGTCGACTCCAGGTCAAGACGAGTCGACTCCCAGTCGTGAAGGCAACTTTAATTCAAATTTGGAACAGTTGCCGAGTCGACTCCGGAAAAGCTTGAGTCGACTCCCGCTACAGCCGAGTCGACTCCTGATCGCGCGAGTCGACTCCAACCCACCAACGGTCATATTGTCAGGCTGCGCAGAGTGTTCAGAACGGGCAGAAAAAGCACTCTAACGGCTAGTTTCTGTGGGGGTTGGCTTAAATAGCCACAGAGGACTGTAGCAAGGTAGAGAACAACCATTCCACTCCAACTAATCAAGCATTCAAGCTCTGCAATGTGCTCTTCAACGAAAAAGAGGAAGATCTGCATTTACTGCTTCCAACTACATCTTCCCAGCAATTAAAGCCTCCTTCTCCTGCATTCAAGTCGACTACTCTTTCAAGAGGAGACCAGAAGTTTAAGAAGCCATTCCTCATCTCCAATCTAAAAGCGTTTGAGGCTTCTTAACTTCATTTATTGTTCATATTGTTTTCATCTGCTTTTTGAGAAGCTCATTTTCTGTTTTCTTTCTACAACTTGTATTTACTTGGTTCAATCGGGGATTGAATCAAGGGGATTGAGGTTGGTTGGTGAGCCGAGTTAAAACCAACGTATGTAAGGGTTTGATTGTGATCCCGGAAAAACAATCGGGGCGGTTCTAGTCGGTGAGCCTGGGAAAACCGACCGAGTTCGTTGTGAGCTCGTAAAACAACAAGTTTGGTTGTGAGCTTGGAAAACAACCGGCTGTAATCCAAGGGGGTTATAGTGAATTCCCAAGTGAGACTTGGGGAGTGGACGTAGGAGCAAGGGTTAGCTCCGAACCACTATAAAACCTTATGTTTGTGTTGGATTGTCTCTCTTCTTCTTCCCCTCACATCACTCACAGCACTTAGCATTAATTAAATAACTTGCAATAGTTTTTAATTAGTCAACCACATCGTTTTAATTATTCAAATTATTTTAAAACCCAATTCACCCCCCCCCCTCTTGGGTTGTCTATCTGGGCAACATAGTGCCCGATATTCGGCCTCAGTCGAGGATCTCGCCACAACGCGTTGCTTCCGTGTACTCTAGGAGATTGGGCAGTCGCCAAGGAAGATGAGATAAGCAGACGTGGACGTCCGATCATCCCGATCGCCAGCCCAGTCGGCATCTGAATAAGCTCGAAGATGGAGAACGTTTTTTGCGACGAAGAAGAATGCCGTGATCAATGGTGTGTTTCAGATAGCGTAAGACGCGTTTCATGGCTGTCCAATGCTGTTGGGTGGGTTTGTGCATGAACTGAGCCAGCTTATTCAAGGCAAAGGCAATGTCAAGTCTGGTGAAGGCAAGGTATTGAAGAGCGCCAATGATGCGATGATACATAGTGCCGTCTACTGCTCGAGACCCATCATCCAGCACAAGACTCTCCTTCGTGCCAAGAGGAGTAGTGATGGCCTTAGCACCACTCGTGAGAACGATTCAAAAGGTCCCGAATATATTTGTGCTGAGAGAGAAACAAACCTTGTGGAGTGGGAAGAACTTCCACCCCAAGAAAGTAATGCAGGGACCCTAAGTCTTTGAGGGAGAAACGGGCGCGTAGCTTGGTGACAACATGAGAGACTGCAGCCAAATTACTCCTAGTGATGATACGATCATCAACATACACAAGAAAGTAGATAAAGATGGAGTCCTTGTGATAAATAAACAGAGAGGAATCCGCTTTGGAATTGAAGAAGCCAAGTTCCAGAAGATATGAGCATAGTTTCTGGTACCAAGCACGTGGAGCCTGCTTCAACCCATAGATAGATTTCTTCAGCCTATAGACATGGGAAAGAGAAGCCGGATCGATAAAACCGGGAGGTTGAGCCATGTAAACAGATTCAGTGAGAGTCCCATGAAGAAAAGTATTGTTGACATCCAGTTGCCATAAACTCCAGCCCCGGGAGACAGCGATGGCGAGCACACTGCGAACCGTGACCGGCTTTACAACTGGACTAAATGTTTCAGCATAATCAATCCCCGGACGTTGATGAAACCCCTTTGCAACTAGCCTGGTCTTGTACCATGCAATAGTTCCATCTGGGTGTCGTTTGATTCGGAACACCCACTTACAACCAACTAGGTTACCAGATTTCGGGCGCGGTACTAGGTCCCAGGTCCCATGACGAAGTAAGGCATTAAACTCTTCAGACATGGCATGTCGCTAGTGAGGATCTTTAAGGGCTTGGGAAACACAGGTGGGCTCTACTGACGGAGAAAGAGGATGTTTGGTTACAAGATAAAGATGCTTAGGTTTGAAGATATTGTTGCGAGATCGTGTAACCATGGGATGCAGGCGAGTTGGTTCTAGAGGTGGAGAGGCAGCAACAGGAATTAAAGCTGTGGGCACGGTGGAAGGTGGGGAAGCAGAAGAAGGCAATGACTCATGTAGTCATGGAGAGGTGTCTGAAAGGATCGGTAGATGAGGACCTACAAGAGAAGACACGTCATGAGGAGAAATAACTATAGGTGGTACCGGTGGGATCATGAAGTTTGCTACTACTGCACTAGATGGAGAGGAAGAGGAGTTAGTTTTGGTGGCGAAAGAAAATAGAGACTCATCAAAGACCATGTGCTGAGAGATGTAAATTTTAGAAGATTCAAGATCCATGCACTTATAGGCACTCTGAGACGTGGAGTAACCAAGGAAAAGACATGGCTTTGACCTGGGTTGAAGTTTGTGAGAGAGGTAAGGTTTTAGCCATGGGTAACATTGACAGCCGAAAACCTTGAGCTTTGCATGAGTGGGTGGTCGTCCAAAGAGCACTTCAAAAGGACAATGATTGTGAAGAAGGGGTGTAGGCAAGCGGTTAATGAGATAAACGACGGTTTGAAAAGCATGAGACCAGAAGGATGGTGGTAGAGAGGCCTGATAAAGAAGGGTAAGACCTGTTTCGACAATATGTCGATGACGCCGTTCACTCGTTCCATTTTGTTGAGGAGTATGTGGTGCGGTGGAATACCAGCTTATGCCATGTTGGAGAAGATAAGAGTGGAGCTTTACAAATTCACCCCCGTTATCAAAGTAAAGATTTCTGATTGGGAGACCGAACTGTTTTTCAAGCATGGGTTTCAGGTGCTGGAAGATAGACAGAACATCAGATTTGCAAGCGAGAGAAAAAAAATCAGCAATATTTCATAAAGTGATCAATAAAGATCACATAGTAACGATGACCATCAATGGAGTTGTGCTTTGTTGGTCTCCAAACATCAGTGTACAAATATTCTAAAGCACTCGTAAGAGAAGTGGATCGAAAAGGAAGACGATGACTCTTAGTGCATTGACAGAAAACACATAAAGAGTTTTCACCCGACGAAGATCGTCGAAAGGGAAGAGAGGAATGACGAAGGACATATGAAACTGTTTTATTTGAGGGATGGCCTAGGCAACGGTGCCAGACAGCAGTGGTGGTTCGTTGATGGATGAGTGAAAGTAGCATAGGCAGAAGACACAGGTGCCGATAGTGGATAAACACCATCCTGACAGCTACCTTGAAGGAGTGTCGCCCCCGTTCTCCGATCCTTCACCAAAAAATGAAACGGATGAAATTCTAAGAAAACATCATTCTCCTTGGTGAAGCTATGAACAGAAATTAAATTCTTATGAATGGACGGAACACATAGAATGTTAGATAAGTTGAAGGAACGAGTGGGATGAAAAATAGTTGTAGAGCCAACATGGGTTACGCGCAAACCTGATCCATCACCGATGACAACCTCATCTGTACCATCATACTCCGAATGAATCGAGAGATTAGAGAGGTCAGAAGTTACATTGTGAGATGCTGCCGAGTCAACAAGCCATTGTTGGTTCGAAGAGGAATTGGGAGAAGCACAGTTGACAAAGACGCTATGCTTCGGCTTCACTCGACAGGTTTTGGCTGAATGGCCATGGAGATCACAGAGTTGGCAAATAATGGACGCCTTGTCATGACAAGAAGCATTTCTAGGCCTTCCAGAGGGAGAATGAGAGCTCTTGTTATGGAAAAACTGTTTGGAGTTGGGGTTTCGACGTTGAGAAGAGTTTGCAGTTGCAACCAAGGTTGCAGTAGATGCTTCCAGGCGATGGATATAGGTATCATGACCGAGGAGCAAATCATGAAGTTCCTTAAAGGTGAGAGGAGTCTCACGTGCTCGGATTGGTGCAGCATTATCCCGATAGTCAGAGCTGAGTCCATTAAGGACATGAAGTGTAACATCGTCTGCTGAGAGGGGAGTGTCAATAACAGCGAGCTCATTAGCAATGATCTTCACAGCATGGAGAAAGTCCGTCACGGAACGAGAACCATGTTGGATGTAGGTAAGCTCCTCTTTCAGCTGCATGACTCTGGTACGAGAGCGGTTGGCATAGAGCCGAGTAAGTTTCGACCAGGCTGTATGAGAGGTTTCCGACGTTGCAATCAGTGGGATAATTGCTTCGGAAATAGATGCTAGGATTGCATGAAGTAGAAGCTTGTCCTGTCGGAACTAGAGAAGATACACCGGCGAAAGAGACGGCGAAGCTGAGGAGGATGAAGCGGACGCATCTTCCTTTGACGGACACGGGGTTGTACCGTCGACATAACCCATTAGGTCATAGCCAATAAGAAGGGAAACAAATTGTGCACGCCATGAAGCGAAGTTGGACGATGAGAGCTTCAATGGAAGTTGGGTGGCTGCGTTGATCGAGATTAGCTGAGACATGGTGGTGGTGGGACTGGTAACCACAACAAGGGTAGCACTGGATGAATCACTAGAGGCCATGAGAGGAGATCGATTTCTTCTCGTTGGAGGAAAAAAACGTGCTCTGATACCATAAAGACTTTGTAATTTCGATATCTTTATTAATGAAGTATGTGCAGATATATAGTGGAGAGAACAACTGAATGGGAGTAATCGAAGAGATACACAGTTAGTCATATCCCTGTAGATATACATGAGCAACGGACCATATACAGGAAGATCGGATGAGAGTGTGGAAGTTAAAATATCATCCGATATCTCTGTTACACATACCACAGTATGTCTTTCTCAAATAATTAATTCTCAATGATGGATCCTTAGTTCCTAAAACTGCTTTTGCAAGCACAGGGTTGATTGTTTGCGACAAAAGCACGCAACAAACTAAGGCAGAGCCAGGGGCAACGGCAATTTCAACAATCAATGCTTTATGCAAGGAGGCTTAGGCTCTCCAACTCCTAATTAAGGAAAGGAATATTACAAGAGTCATCCTGATAGATTATAAGTACGAGTTGATAAAGCTAGCATACGTTGTGCATGCTCTCTTTTTTTTTTCCCTCGAGCAAAAGGGTGAAAAGCTTGCACCTTTCGTTTGCTTGTTTTCTTATCATTGCAAAATCAAATTAGTTTATAGATCAAACTTAGGTTTTACCATCACTTGGTCTCTTTAGAGATATCCGATAAAACAAAAATTTTCTAGCGCGTGGTGTTTGTGCTCACATTCCAATAACCCACGAAGCTATAAACGGATGGCTCCATGATCATTAAACTAGATATTTGCACAATCCATGCATGCAAGTATTTGATATCGAATGGTTGCAACTACACATTAAAAGTTCACACCGAGGTGTACTATATCTCAACGAAGCTGCAATACATGCTATATTGGTATTTACTTAGCAACAGGTGGAGTGTAGCCAAATCAATGCCTTCCACGGTTCCACCCGCATAAATGTTTACGTTCTTGTAGATGGATTGTAAAGCTTTTATAGTCACGGAGAGATCAACTTGAATGATGCGATGTGGCTCGAGATTATAAGCTTGTATTAGTCCGGGCCAGGTGAGGCTGCAAACGACGGCTAACTTCTAGAGCCATTTTTCATTTTTTTCTTTAGAACTTGATTGGTCAATGAAATATTTTTTTTAGAAAGCTGATATTTGGATATATGCTAATGAGTAGCTTTATAATGCTAAACCTCCGAATCAGGACTGTCCCAACTAGTTAGATAAGTTATCCGAGTATATAGTATTGCACGAGAAATAAATAGTTGAGTATACTTTATTCACTGCCTAGTTCTGACGCGCTGTATAAACTGATGTCAAGTTTAAAGAATCTCTCCCAAAGGAAGTGCTTTTATTATTGTTTAATAGGTGTCATAGAGAATCTCTAAGCCATCTCCTACCCTAGGTTGAACATTGGACTATACCTCTTACCAGTCTTGATGGGCGAGGGCAGCCAACCAGCTCTAGCCTTCCACTAGTATAGTTGTATGGAGCCTTTTTCCATAAAAAAAGCCAAACTAAGTGATAAGATACCCCATATCACATTCTATTGAAAAGAGTTGGAGCAGCCTAGATAAGAAAACCCAGAAGCCACAATTTGATCTCTATACGAGAATGTTCATCTTTGGTGGAGGGTAACTCGAGCATGAGAAAGTAACTTTTACATATATGTTTGGCTGAAAAAAATAATATATTTTAGAGTAGCTTATGCTGGGTTGAGCATATATATATATATATATACATATATACTTTCGTAGAAAAATTTATAGGACATCTATTATATTTTTAATAAAAAAATTTGTTCTATTCTATCTAAAAAGTTAAATATTTTAAAAAAAATACTTTAATTTTTCTTCCTCATGAAATAAAAAATTTGATTTTTATAAAAAATATTTTTTAAAAAATTAATTATATATATATATATATATTCTTATTTTCCATCGATCTAGCCAACCAGACGAGTCCTTGGCGGTCCACAGTCCGAAAAACTAATCGACCAGCCTGAGTTTCCAGCATACCGTCAGCTGAAACCAAGGGGCGGCTCAATACATCGCAACTCCACAATGTGCAAATTATTTACTCTCCAGTGTATATAAATCATTCTATGCGGATGCGTAGCATTACCGTCCACGTAGCTCTCGAACTCATCTCATCCGCTTATGCTCCGAATTTGTCTACCCGCTTAGGATTTTCTACGCGTCGCATTTGGACATCTCCGTGCTCAAAACGGGGGCTAAAAACCAGCAGCCTCTCCACTTCCTTCTTTCTTTGTTTTCTTTTTTTTAAAAAAAATACGTAGGGCCCACAAAGTCCTTTCCAAATACAAACCAGTTGGTCCTCTCAATGGCTTCACGTCAGGGAAGGGATGCCGGATGGGTATTCCTTCGGAGTTGAGAGACGCTTGGGCGAGCAGGAGGAAACCTTCTGCGATCGCTTCTCCTAACGAGCCGACTGCCCTCCATTCCAAGAGCTCCGTAAGAGGTCGGTCGGTCGCATAAATTTCTCTATTATTTTCTTTTTTGGGGATGAAAAATAAAGTTCTCTATTCATTAAAACAAAAATTGTCCTGATCCTTTTGCTTTCCATTCTCCAATTTGGTAAATCGAATTCTACTTTGCCCGGAGAAATCACTGTAAAGTTCCTCCGTTTTGCTAATAAAACCAAAATAATCGTATTTCAAATATTGATCTGATCTTAAGATCAGAGGATTACTAAATTCGATGCTAAATCCGTTTTTAATGTCGTCCCCTCCATCAAATCTCTGTCACAAACAGCACTTCCTTTTACGCCTGTTATTAGCTATTAACCTCGTGATCAAAGCCAAACGATTAGGCATAGCAACATGAGTCACTACATAACATGAAAAAGGGGGAAAAAAGGATCATATTTCCTTTTGAACGGAATGGATAAGGGTGTTCCCCGCCATTTTTTTTAAAAAACTATAATGCCATGGATTGCTGCTGCAAATTTCATCTCTTGTTTAATTCTTTGTTCCACAGAAGCCGTTCGGTCAGGAATTAAGACAGCCTTAATTACAGGTGCTGTAGCTGCAGTGCCAACGGTAAGCTTTTTCCTCTCCTATTCATGTCATGTTAGTTGTTAAGGAATATGTGATCTCTAGTTTTCCTTGCTTTCAATTCGATCATTGTCACAAATATTGGAGTATAAGGCAGCGAGGAAACGGGTTTCACTTTGGCTATTCAGGCTCTTTTTCTGAAAGAAATAATTCTGGCATGAAGGTTTTTGATTTTTAATAGGCTGCTGCAATCTTTGTTTTACTTGTATCTAATTCTATTATATGTTTCAGTTGGTTGGCTGTCGTGTTATTCCATGGGCTAAAGCTAACCTTAATTACACTGCACAAGCGCTCATCATATCATCAGGTAAGTTGCGCTGGAGATACTTGAGTTTTTTCCTGGCATGATTTGTCAACACCTTCAGTGTAATGTGATTTAAAGCATGATTGTTTCGGAAAGTTAAAAAGAGTAGGAATGCCACCATTTGCTGTCATGTTGTTGGCTAGTTATCTTCCATTATTTCTTACTTTGATTAAAACATAATGAATGTGCTTGCTTTTGCATTTTTGACGTATGCGAAGCTATTTTGTGTTGGCTGTATGTCTCTTCTGACTATCAGCAAGATTTGGATGGATAGGATGGAGCCATGTCAATGTCCTCCAAATATGTCTCCTTTCATTCCAGACATACTAAGGAACCTGGTTTTTATCTTAATTGTGGTGTCATATGTTTGACGGCTAAGGTTTATGATGTATCATTTGATGCCGGCAAAATCTGGAAAATTGATATCTGCTGAATGACCCCAAAAAGATTCAAGGCAAAGTAGAATCTGAGTACCAAACCAAGAAACAAGCCTAGAAGGTGGTCCTGTTGATCAGTGAAAGCTCCTGAAGCTTAGGAACACCAATAGATCCTCATAAATATGTCAAGCCCTTTAGGCTATTAAAAATGTCCCTTTTGCTTTTTCCTAAAACTCCTGCGGCTATTTAATTGACCATGATTAATTTTTTATCTAGCTAACCTTCAAAGCCATTCTTTCTGTGAAAAAAATAAATATTGCTTAACTGTCCAACCCAAAGAATGGCTGTCTGCAGAACTTTGCTCCAGATTATATAGGGTCTTAACTTCAGACAGCCCTCCAACTCCATTTTGAATGAACCTCAAATTACGGGTCACTCAAATTGGAATGCCAGGAGGTTTGCAACAGTGACTTGATGGGTGATTTATTTATATAGAGTCTACCAGTGAGCCATTTAGCCTTCTACTGTATATCTTCACCACCAGACTTCAATAGAAAATTATCAAATACCTTGTCATTCACATAGTAATTCTAAGTAAACAAAGTGTATTTCTAACAAAAAGAGTTTAAAATGTTTGGCATGTTAAAATAACTCAAGGATTTGAAATAATATTTATTTGCAACAAAACACCCATTTAACTTGAAGTGATCATTGACATAGCTAGGTTTCATTTTGAGTTCATGAATTTCTATTTTCACTGGAAAGGACAGATTTACCTTTTCAGCTTGAGCTGAATCATCTGTGAATTTTAGAGATACATGTCTGCCTGTACAGCGAGTCCTGTTCTGTCTCTCATGCTAAGATATTAACCTAAGAATTGTTTCAATGTACTGAGTTCTGTTCTCTCTATCATGTTAAGATATCACCCTAAAGCATTGTTTCCATGTTACTGTTAGTTGGCGAGTATACTGATTGCTGTACGTTAATATCGATGTTTAAGTCTTACCTTTAGCACCATAAGTCCACGTGTTAGGTTTCCCCAAGTTTGCATGCTTTCTTATTGAAGTGTGTTAAAGACTATTCCTGCATCTATTCATGTCCAAGCACTTGCAAAACTATGCTTTAATCCGAAAGCAGAATGTTATGGAGCTTACTTGAAACTCTCGTTATGCAGCTTCCATTGCTGGATTCTTCATTGCTGCTGATCAGACTATTCTAGAGAGTGCAAGGGAAAATTCATTCCAGAAGTATGATAAAACAACTTGATGGGTTCTCTTTCCCCTTGGTGTGGTCGTTACTGCTCGGAGAATCGACCTGTTTTCTCAGTTTCAATGCATTTCATATCTAAGCTTGTGTCTGAGATTATGCTTCAACCAAACCAGTTGCTGTTCATATCCTTACCCTCTGAATAACTATAATAATCATATGAATTATGCTGCCTTATGTTTCTTTCTATCTTTTCTTTTTGGTTACTGTATTTGGCTCTTAATCGACCACCTTTGTTTATTCATTTTTGTGAGTTTCTTTTGTTTTCTCTTCCTCTTTACACCAGGTTGTTGGATGGTAAACGAAGATTTTTGTCTTCATCAAGTACAGTGATATTCTGCTGTCTGCTAAATATATGTATGCTAATATGCACATATGTCATCTTGTTGTCAGGACTGCTGATTTCTTTAGTTATAGTCAAGTTGTTTAACTTCCATTTGCTGTCTGAGGCTGATATTTGGGATAATGGGAAGAATTCATTAATCCGTGGCCGTAATAATGGTGAGCTTTGTTAGTTTATCAAGTAGTGATGGTCATCCTATGTATCCACAGATGCAACAAGGCCGAAAAAATTCTTTAAAATGTTAAAAAGATGCCATGGTCACATCGGATTAGGTATTACAAAGCATAATCTAAGAGGGTTAGAGGCGCTGGATGGGATTCAATGTTCTTGTGTATTGTAGTGTGTTGGAGCAGGAAAAGTGAGTTGCGTCCCATCCAGAGATATTGTCCGTTTTGAAAAAGAGCTCTCACTTTTTCAGGATGGTGTTCCTCTTCACGGCTTTGCCTTTTAAAAGGCGCCTCTAGGAGGAAGGGGTGTTACTTCTTCATTTAAGGTATAATCCTTTCCACTACTCCATCGATGTGGGACTAAAAATTTGTGGCCCCTCTTTACACCCCTAACACTACCCCCCGAGTGGGAAGGATTGTGCGGGGGGAGGTCCACGCACCCAGGGGCGCCTTATCTATTGGAGCAGGAAAAGTGAGTTGCGTCCCATCCAGAGGTATTGTTCGTTTTGGAGAAGAGCACCACCTTTTCAGAGCGGTGTTCCCTCTCACGGCTTTGCCCTTCAAAAGGCGTCTCTGAGAGGAAGGGGTGTTGTCCCTCCATTTAAGGCACAATTTGTTCCACTCGGAAGGTAATATTAGGGGTGTAAAGGGAGTCCACAAACCTTTAGTCCCATATCGGTTGAGTAGTGAAAAGAATTGTGCCTTAAATAAAGGAACAACATCCCTTCCTCCCAGAGGCGCTTTTTGAAGGACAAAACCGTGAGGAGGAACACTATCCTGAAAAGGTGGGCGCTCTTTTCCAAAGCGGACAATATCTTTGGGTGAGACGCAACTCACTTTTTCTGCTCCAACACAATATATCTAAATCTTGATTGAAGCATGGGACCCCTAATCCTTGTGGCCTCTCCTCTGACCCCTACTAACCCATCGGCTCCAATGGCACCCCCGCCCTCACCCTGAAATCCTTGTCTTGTCCTTGGCCCTCGCCTTCCTACATCTGCCGTCTCCTCTGCCTTCGCCTCTCCACCATCAAGTAGCTCCTCTTATCCAATTTTGACCTTGCCCTCGCCGCTATCCTTTATGGATCTAACACCATCACTAGATCCGCCACCGTTGCTGATATCTCCCTCCTACCTTTCTACCAAGGAAAGGGGACCACCACCACCACCACCGTCCCGGCGCACCTGCTGGCAGTGGGCGAGCATGTTGAGGATCATCGCCGGTCACAGTTGCAAATATGATGTTATTAACTTTTACGTTAGGGTTTCGGCCTGGATTAGGTTGCGGACTGGAGTAGGTAGTGGTGGTGGGGCGTTAACCATTGTTTAGTAATTTATTTTAATACCCTTTCCAAAGGAATGCCAGGATCCATCCTAATGTCTTGATAAAAATACTGTAAAAGTGCACCCCAGCAAGATCCATAAAGATTTCGTTGCTTTTATGTCAAAATGAAATCAAGAAATGATAAATTTTACGTGCAAAATGCTAAGATAAAAGACGTAAACAACAGCAGTACCCAACATGGGCTTTATTAATTATGATTTTCGTGCTATTTGGCATTTTCGTTAACCCCATTGACCGATGGGGGCGGTGTGTTAGGCGTACGGTGACCGGAGGTGAAATTTAAAAGAGCGAACTGCCGTTAGGAGTCTCTTCCAACCAACGGTGGTGATGGTGGTGGGGCCGCTTGCGTGACACGTACGGCTGCCAGCTAATCTTTCTCTTGGACAAGAGTTAAGAAACGGATCCGTTAGGTCTGGTGGTTTTGAAATCCGGACAGCTTGTAAGGAGTTTGCTTCCGAGGCATCAGCTTGATGGACGTGTGGCTCAAGGAAGAACAAGCGGCAACCCAACTAAGCTCCTATTTACCCCCTAACAAGCAGATCATCACTTGGGAACCCCAACTCCTGGTCATTTCTAAGTGAATTACGATGGTAGTGTGCTAATAGAAGGAGATATCCGCGAGCACAACTTCAGATTGATTGCCGCAGGAAAGCGTTGCATATGTGGTACGACAGTTATATGAGCGAAGCTTAGAGCGGCATGAAAAAGCATCACCCATGCGAGAAGTATTTTTAGAGCTAGAGAGATCACTCTGAAAAAAGACTTTGCTATAGTGATCAATTGGATTTGGGATGCTGAGCGATAAGCCGACGGCTATTCTCTCCTTAGAGATATACAATAGATAGTAAGAAACTGTGATTCTTTTCGGGCTACTTATATGTACTAGAAGACGAACAAAGCAACTGATTGAGTTATCTTCTTTGTTGTCCATTACTGCGAATAGGTCTCATAGACATAAACTGATACTGCACCTAATCTTTATGCCATGTAATATATCTTGACTTCGAAGAGGTCACATAGTTGTGAACTGATTGGTTAAGGTGAGGGTGCAACTGTTGGAAAACATAATAAAAATAATAATAAAAATACCGGGTCAGATCCAACCCGGACCTAACTTAGCTCCTACTTACACAAGTCTGCCACGTGTCCAAGATCCGGCGGTGGCCAAACCCAACGGATCCGGGTTTTATGCATTTATTTTAATTTTTCGTTGCCAGGGGAAGTATTTTATCAGGGAACAAAGGACTGGGGTCATCGGTAGTTTGAATTTATTATCGAGCTGTCTCTCTTCGTCGAAAAGTCGCTGCTTCCTCCTTTATTTATCTTTTAAAATTTCTCTTCAGCTTTTCCGGTTTTTCCAATCCCAGTCTCCTCCGTCTGCACGCGCTCTCTAGTGCCCCCCCCCCCTCTCTCCTCGATTAAACCCTAGAAAAATAGCCAGGATTCGACGCCCTCGCGAAATCCTAGATCATGAAGGGCCCGAAGCCGTTGAAGCAGCTCAAGGTCGCCGTGCCGGCTCAAGAAACCGCTGTCGACAAGTTCTTGTAAGCATTCCTCCAAGATTCTTCTCTTCCTCCGTTTCTTTCGAGAGATCCAAGTTAAGTTTTTTTTCCCTCCCTTCCGAGTTTTTGTTGGCTGAAATTGGCGTTCAAAATCGAGTCGAAGCTACTCTGTTCTTTCAGGATTCTTTAATGGCTTTCCAAATATGGCCCGATCAATTTTTCAAGATTCTTTATGGGTTTGATCGTGAGAAAATTGGGGATTTTGGGATTTCAGGACAGCGAGCGGGACTTTCACGGACGGTGACTTGCGGCTCAATCAGAAAGGGTTGCGGTTGATCTCTGAACAACCCGAGAGTCGCGTAAGCTCATCTTGATTTCTTTTTTCTTTTCCTGAATTATACTTGAATTATCTTTTTTATTGTTTAACTTTCAGTGCTGCAGCAGCATAGAGAGAAGTTTGTGCTTTGAAATTATTACATTAGATTCTCAAGTCCTACAGAGTTCTTTATGCCGACATCACGATTTACAAGCACTTTTAACTATGTTATCAGCTCGATCGTAGGAATCAGCACAAATCTTGAAGTTTTATGTATTCTTCCTAGACCTTCTTCTCATTTTTGATTTTCCTCAAGCGCTGTCAAGACTAGTTTATAACTAGTAATTTAGCAAAGAATAGTATAGGTTATAAGAAAACAGCATGCTCTGGACTAGTTGCATGAAAAAATTGAATAATGGTGAGACGGTATCAGGATTGTAAAGAAGCAAGTGAGAGAATTTCAGGTTATGATCATACTGACGAACTATCCTTTTGCACGTTTGGAGTACAAAGATGTTAGGTAGAGTCCAAATGAAGAAAAAATGATGCCTAGAGAAGATTATATGATAAAAATAAAACCAGATAAAATAACAAACTGTTGAAGGTTGGTTACTGAGAGCAAAACTTTATGTGGATAATGGCTGAACCAAATCAATGTCTGCTGAAAGAAAAGGCAAGGGATGGAAGTTCAGTTATAATCATATCTACTGGTAAGCAATACTTTTGGTGGATTCCAGAATGCAAAGCATCGAGAGAAGAATACAGAAAAACTCACACTATATACTTATTTTTGATATGAGACAACTAGAGAATTGTATAAGAGAGTACCCATTGCTTCGTTCATATTGGAAATCTTAATATCAATATTAACAAATTTTTTAACATATAGAATTTGACACCAATTAAATTTACTTATCTATTTTTTTGGGATAATATGCTACATAATATGCTCCAATTTAATTTACTTATCTGAATCTTTTTGGATATTATGCTTCACAATATCTTGCATTTGCTTTATTATTGGGTACTTCTGAAGAGCGAATTTGGAGAAGAATAATGTGCTTAGTACATGGCTATTATTGCCTCTATTTTTATGTTATTTGTGGTTGCTAAAGAAAACAATAAAGTTTAGACTTTTATATCATGCCTGTTGAGTGCAATGTAGGTAACAGCATAAAAATCCCAAAATTTTAGGACTAGGAGCGATGGGGGCCTCTTTGATCCTCTAGAGCTATGATCCTGTCCTTTAGCATAATACCATAATTAATGCATTGATTTCATTTTGTTCTCTGAACTTGATTTTTTATCATTGATAGCTGGTTTCAGAAGTCAATTTCTTGTGATGCTTGGAGTCTTCAAAGATAAACTAAAAATTGCTAACTGGTGCATGTTGCTGGATCATCTAAATTGGCTGGCAGGATGTTGTATCAATATGACCGAGACAGATACTAACATTCATCTATTTTTGAACCTTGCCATCATTCATACTGTAGATTATGGTACGTTGTACTGGCCCAAATCGGACGGTATAGGATGTATCGTACTGGTTTGGTACCGGTACTTGGTATGGATGGCATACCGAGTGACAGTATAGGGTGTACAGTACTGGTTTCATATCAGTACCTGGTACGGGTGGCGTACCGACACTCGGTACGTCAAAAAAAAAAATCGTACCATACCATACCGACACTGTGCTAGTGTGGCACCAGTATGGGGTTCGGTACCGAGATGGCGAACCTTACTACAAACACTGCAATTTTAGTTTGATTTGCTTTGGTAAAAAGTGGATGAAACATCTTCATATTGACCATGTCTTTTTGAAACTTGAACATTAAAGTAATCAAGCTTAAAAGGGTTTTTGGTTGATCTTTTATTTTTCTTCCTTCTCTATTTTCTATTGTGCTTTGTAGCCTTTAGATTCTGATTCTGTGACTCTCTAGCTACTTAGTTTTTCTTTAACTTATATTTTTGTTACGATGATAGTTATATATGTTCTACAAATGTCTAGTGCATAGAGTAGTGCCAATGATGTGTAAAGAGCTTTCTCTTATTAGATAATTGACTAAATTTGTACAAAATGATGATTCAAGGCTACATCAATGTCAGAGGAAGATTGTATAAGCCCGATGATTTGATTCTTTTGAGCTCTTCTATCAGATTTACTCTTTAAATGCCACCTTTGACATTATGCTTACAGGTGTCACTGATTCTGGCTTAGCAACTTCTCCGCCTATCTTTTCTTAGTAAAAATATGCACTTCCAAATTTTATAGTTTTAAATTTTAATGCTATTTTTACAATGCATGGATAGTTGGATAATAAATAGAGTTCAGGATAATATGTTTACTGTAGCAAAGTGGGAATGTTAAAATGGATGTGTTAATAGAATAGATTGAGAAATTAGTGTACTAGAGGAGCTGTTGGAGTTGCAAAAATTAAGGATGAAGTGATGGAGAATCTGTTTAAAAGTTATGGGTGCATACAGTGAAGATTTAAGATGGCTCCAATAAGAAGAGGAACTTTAGTTTGGAAGGATGTAGGAGAAGAGAAGGTTGTTTGAAGGATGTAGGAGGGAAGATCTAATGTTACATGGATGGAGATTGTGAAAAAGGATATGAAAAGCTTGAAACAAAATTAGAGGTGCCCCTAGATAGGAAATCTTGGTGAATAAAGATCCAAAAAGGAGACACAAAATAATTGGAATAAGGCTTGATGGGTATGGTTATGACTTTATGCATGCATAGATGCAGGTTCGATGTTAACTTGGTAGCTTTCTTGTTTCGGTTCAAGTGAAATTTCTAGTTATCCATAATTTTACAATTAAAAAAGGTGTTCCAGTGCACGAGGCTTTTGCCGTGGTGGGGTCTGAGGAGGGTCAGATGTGCGAAGCCTTTCTCCCTCATGTGGAGAGTCTATTTCCATGTTTCGAACCCACGATCTCCATGTCACAATGGAGTAACCATATTGTTGTGCGAAGGCTCATCCTCATCCATAGTTATAGATAAAATATTTCCAAAATCAATTAAATTGTATTTGGCACGGGCTTCAATCTTTATTAAGCTTGAACTCTTCGTTTTACTTTTTTTAGATCCTATCCATAACATTTATCACTTGTATCTATCTATTCTGAAGCAATCTTTCATTTTTCTTTTCTTTGTCCTTTTGCTGATGTTTATCTTTATGGCCGGTTTTTACCTTCTCAGATGCGGCAACCAGATGTTAAGGAGGAGGATATGCAGTTCTTGTTGGAAGACCTTGAGGCCATTAAAGTTATTGGGAAGGGGAGTGGAGGTGTTGTTCAGCTTGTGCGGCACAAATGGTTGGGAACACTGTATGCCCTAAAGGTATAGAAGTAATAATGATGTTTATATCTAATATCTTGTTTACCTGTTTCATGTATATTGGAAGAGAGCGTGTAACTTTATAGGAAAATAAGAATAAGGGAAGGATTAGTAGATTCTCATCTGAAGGCATTAATCAGTTCATTCTCATCCCTGTCTTTCTGCAATATTCGGTCTCTCATTATTTACAGAGTGAGATTGAGCTAACCATGGGGTATATTCTTGTATATATTATAACTCTGTGGCCAGACAATTTTACTAAAGCAATAACATCCTTTATCTCAGTATTCTTAATTCCAGCCAACCAAATCTATCGGTATCTTCTATCTTTCAAGAAAAGGCTTCCTTTTAGAAGGGTAAACTGGATGAGGTTCATGAAGTCCTGACAAATAATAGGACTGGTCAGCAGCTAGATGGAGGGTAAGACCTGCAAGATTTTTCCGGACGCTGTTACAGTGGATTTCAAACTGCTGCTCTCATGCAATTCTGCCACAATATCTCTTTGTAGAGTGGAAGAATATGTAGAATATTAATCTTGGTATGATTTGAATGTGGAATTACCTATTAGCCCTCTTGGCTCTATCCTTAGTTCATTAACAAAGGATATGCAAACGCACTAGGAGACAGTGCTTGCCTGACACTTGCACGTATTATGGCTGCTTTAAAGATTTCTGGCTGGTCTTAGTAATCAGTGGGAAATTAAGGCCTTGAATCCATATTTGTTTTTCCCAAATAGCATTATGTAGGACACAATGAATTGATGGTAAGACATTGCATTTTGCAGGGCATTCAGATGAATATTCAAGAGCCAGTTCGTAAACTAATAGTTCAAGAGCTTAAAATAAATAAAGCATCACAGTGTCCGCATGTTGTTGTTTGTTACCATTCTTTCTACCGTAATGGCGTAATTTCTCTTGTCTTGGAATACATGGATCGAGGATCTCTGGCTGATGTAATTAAACAAGTGAAAACAATCCTTGAGCCATATCTTGCAGTTGTTTGCAGACAGGCAAGGATAATTTACAGAACTACAATATGTATGCTTCTATGCAGCTGGTGGCTCATAATGTGTTCAATAACAGCATGTTTTCTCTTTGGCGTTCAGGTTTTGAAGGGTTTAGTATATCTGCACCATGAAAGACATGTGATTCACAGGGACATAAAGCCATCAAACTTGTTAGTAAATCACAAAGGTGAGGTAAAGATAACGGATTTTGGAGTGAGCGCGGTGCTTGCTAACTCCATGGGTCAGCGAGATACATTTGTAGGCACCTACAATTATATGTCGGTATGTTGATCTGCTATCTGATAATCCTCTTGTTAATTCCATGATATGACTATTTTATCACTTCTATTAACTTTAATCATTCTAGTATTTTGTTGCCTTTTCCTTCAAAACATAGTTGACCTTAGAAACTGATATTACATCATTGTTTTCCATTTTTGCTACCAGCCTGAGCGGATCAGTGGAAGCTCATATGATTATAAGAGTGATATATGGAGTTTGGGCTTGGTAATACTCGAGTGTGCTATAGGCCGCTTTCCTTATATACCATCTGAACAAGAGGAAGGTTGGCCCAGCTTTTATGAGCTTTTGGAGGCTATTGTAGATCAGCCACCACCTTCTGCCCCATTGGATCAATTTTCTCCAGAGTTTTGTTCGTTTATATCAGCTTGGTATGTCAGTGTTCTTGTATCAAGCCGTTTTATTGCTTTTATTGCATTGTCGCATGCTATCATATGGCTGATCCTTTTACATTCATATTATAATAAAATTTTACTACTATGGAGCATGTTAATTTTCGCTTTTCAGTTTTTACAAATTATTCTTGTAGAGTTTTTCTTCTGCTGATTTTAACTTTTAAAAAAAGAATAGAAGCATGCACCTAAAAAATTTCAATGATTGGTCATATCACATTTTCTTTATTTTATTACTACTTGTTTCTTTTTTTTCTTTTTTAAATGTCAGGCGTCATCATAGCTGATGAACATCAATTGAATCTTATCTCTCATTTTCTTTGAGAATCATTATATGTTTGTTTTCTTTTTTGATATGGAAAATGGAATTAAAGTCTGTTTGTAAAATGGGATGAATGTTAGACATATTGGTAGTAAAGGCATTTTTTAATCTACAGAGGACCATATCTTTCTGTTGAAATTATTGCTACATGCTCTATCAGTTAAAAATCTTAGGGCTCGTTTGGTTCGCGGGAAGCATTTTTCCTCCTAAGAATATGATTCCTGGGAAACAAATTCCTAGGAAGAGGATGCCTAGAAAAGTACTTTTGGCATGTTTGGTTGACTATAGGAAAGTGACAAATTTCCAAAGTGCTTATGTTTGGTTGGCCATCCACTTTTCTGGGAAAGTTATGTATAGTTCCTACTATGCCCTTAATAAAAATTAGGTCTTTAATGCCTCTTTAATGCTTCTTTAATGCTGAAGGGCTTTTTTGGAAAAAAATAAAAAGGAAGTGATTTCCGCCTCATGAAAAAGTAACTTTTTCATGTTTCTCATGGGAAAGACTTTTCCATGAAATGTGGGAATCATATTTTCATGGGAATACAACTTTTCCGTCTTTCCCCTTTGAAAACTCCAACCAAATAAGAGGCATCTCATTACTTTCCCGTTGACCACACTTTCCCCCCTTCTTTTCCCGCGAACCAAACAAGCCCTTATAGACATCTACCAAAAAAGAAATGCACTTAAAAGGATTTACCAAGTTTCCATGATATACGCCTGCCACCTTCATTTTACTCTGCATGCTTAGAGATTAGTGGAAATGATGGCTCTTCAAAGGCAATGTTTTGCTATATAAAGAAGATGTTTTCAGCATATTAATATTGAAGGCTCTTCACATCCTCTCTGATCAATGATCTCTTGCTCTGCGACATTTGGATTGCTCCATTGCTCCATAACGACATTGTTTTTCTTCAGGCTTCACTAAATCTGCAAACACTGTCAGATTTTATCCCTTGTATGTTTTATAAGGCGAGTTGAAAAGGGTAGCGGTCCTGCCTGTACATTCTTCTGATTTAAATTGCTCATCTTGATTGTCCGTAAGCCTGTTTTCCTCGTGGAGCTCTGAATGCCATCTGTTCGAACCATGATCATGGCAAAAAATCCTTTCATCTCTTATTAAGTACCCTTAACTGTCGGGTTATACCATTATGCAAGTTGAGCCTCTTCTTGAAATCCTGAGGTCTTGGGCATACTTGAATTGATCTGGTACTTCAAAGATTTGATTCAGACATAGAAGAGCAGATTTTAGAATATGTTCGTACTGTTTTTTGATGATGGCAATAGAAGCAAATACAAGAATACAGCCACACTGAGGTAGCTCATATTTTTATGTGACTTAGGGTTACAATTTTGCACTTCACACTTTTAATTAACACTTAATATATTATAATACTTCTTCCTAATTCCATTTATAGAAACCCTCCAATAGTTTGGAATCCATATGATCCTTGGCATCTATCTAGTCTTGGGCTATGGTGATCAAATATGTCTTGTTGTATTTGTTTAAATAATCAACTTCCTCTCTAAATGAGGGATTTAATATATTTATAAATATAAAGCATCCTATCAGATTCTGTTGTCGAGGGATTTGAGCCATTCAACCTCATAATGTTTACCATATTATTAGATGACAAGCTTGAAACCCTTGTTGAAACATACTTGGAAACTGACTCAAATGCAACCTGTGATAAATATTTATGAGATGCTCTGGAGTCCCCTATCTCCTTTTAGCAGTATATCTGAATTTTTTTTTAAAAAATTCTCATAAGATACACGAAGTCATTTCATAGAGTGCAGCTCTTGGTGGTCTCTCAAAGAATCATCTTAGTGATGCGATTAGACATTTAAGAGTCCTTGCACGTGGACAACCATTTACTGAAAGTTTCATACGAGTACACATCATCTAATGAGTTAATCTTTTCTGACTTAGACCTGTCATAATGCCTTTTAAAATAATCTAGGAATAATATATCTGTTATTTTATCAGTTTTGTGGACTCATTTATTTAAGAAATTTTTGTCGTATTATTGTCTGTCTTGACTCGTGACTAGCTTCTCTCAATTATAGGTAGTTAATGAAATTAAAACAGTTAAATTTACAACTCTACTATCTTGACTGTGTGCTTGCGCGTGCATGTGTTTATATGCCCTTTTTGTGTTTTTTTTTTATCAGCATGCATGCATGGGCCTGTCAGTGTGTGTGGCTACTCAGTTACTTGAATCAACACCATACATATGTCTTTTAATTTATCTGCATTTAAATTAAATATTCCGAACCAGATTCCTGCAGATGTCTATGAAGTACTTTTGGGTCGTCAACATGCATACTTATTTCTCTCAATTTAAATCAAATGTACTGAATTTGATTCATCTGGATGTTTTTGCAATTTGTGATGTTTGCTGAATCTGCACCCTTTTTTTTCATAAATGCAAGTTTAATTTATAAACTTCTACACAGTTTTTTCTTTGGATCATCACCTGTGGCAGCAACATTTAACTAGCAGGACTTACCCCATACATATGGGTTGGCTTAATTGATCATCGTTAGGAGACGTATCTCAAAACTTAGAAAAACTGTGGCTTTTTGGCAAATCTTAATATGCTTAAGTTATATCAATCATACTCTTGCTGTGCTCTATCTAATTGGACATTGTAGATTCAAATGAAGTAGTTGTTATTGCTTTTTTTATTCTGTTTTTGTGCTGCAAGTTCTACCACAGTATATTTAACACCTCATTGAAGGCATATGATGTGGGGAAAAAAAAATTATTCCTTCTGTTCTGTCTCGTGTGCAGCATACAAAAGGATCCTCATGAAAGAATGTCGTCTTTGGAGCTCCTGGTTAGTATCATTTTCAGTTTTTTTGGCAATTTTTATCTTAACAATTTTAGTGTGCTTCTTACTGAATCGCTTCACCTGGTTCCAGAGTCATCCATTCATCAAAAAGTTTGAGGACAAAGACATCGATCTAGCAATCCTTGTTGGCAGCTTAGATTCTCCTGTAAATTTACCTGGTGATGTGTAATTATGTGATGGTCTCTACATACGCATTAAAGGTAAAATAAAAACCGGGAGCTAAAGATGCTGCAAGTTCACTTTGCCCTCCTTCAGTCTCTGGTTTGTTGCTGCTCCAGTCAAAATCATGCATATACTTAGTTTTCCTCCAGCAAAAAGCTATTAAAATCCATACTGCAATTTATGCGGATCGAGCCATGGTCGAGACCGGCAATTTATATTCCAATCAAACGCAAAACATCCGAGCAGTGGTGTATTAATTTATCAGACTGGAACTTCTGAGTGCGGCATAAGAAATTTTTCATGTTTCTTGTTGCGCTGAACTTGTTTCCTAATCTATTATCTAAAATCCCACCATTTGGTTGTATCAGGATTATTTCATGCGTGGATCATACTCAGCTGCACCAGCTGAATGTTTTTTCGGGTGATGATTTCTTAGTTGCTAAATCATTCTATTACTGGCCTTTGTCTCCTGCTAAATTACATCTAGGAGAATGGTAACTTAAGGCAGGCGATACAGCGAAACCATTTCCAATGAACAAAAGGCGATCCTATGAGCTCGTGAATTGTTGGCCCATCCCTAGACATTACGGTAACCTGGACTGAGATGGGGGATTCAATATGGTCGGTACTCCTTTCATTTATGGTCCTACCGCCAGGGAAAAAGTTCTTGCTTTTGGAAAATTTACCAAGATTCAAGATGATAACATCATCCTCAGGAGATCCCCCTGGAAACTATGGCTCCTGCAGCTGGAGGGAAGTAGCACCAACTATTTATCAGCATCATCGTTAGAGTATCAAACTATTTTGTAAGTTATTGTCAACTTATGGGCTATTCACATTGACTAAGCTATTTGCAGATTACTCAAGAATATTTTATGAATGATTCCGTTGGCCAAGAAATTAATCTAAAGTAGCATTTGGCTCAAAGCTTACCTTATCCTCCCGCCCGGCTGATGTCAAGATTAGAGTTCACATGTATTTAAGAAGGGTGATTAAGCTTTGAATCCCACTAACAAAAATATTCATCAAATTATCTAAAAATGATTAAATTTTTTTTTTGGCTGACCAAATGCCTCTCGTTTATTCTTTGTAAAATAATTGACGAATAATAATTTAAAATTGTTCATGGGGTTCAAGAGATCTTCATGCATTGATAATTAATGATGCTACGTATATATTTTTTTTCAAAGTTTGAATGCCCTTAGGCTAGTTTCATTCTATTAAATGTCCTCGGCATAGGAAAAGTGGTTCATATCCTTTTTAATTATAAAAGTTAAAAATTGGGGACGAGAGAAAATAAGAAGAGATACCACAATTTTTGGTGGCATAGTTGCTAATAGATGAGCATAATTGTTGTGGTGCGCAGGGAGTATAAGAGATCAGAAAATGACGTGAATTTTGGAGGAGACTTTTGCAATTGATGATAACATAAGAAATTCACCAAGAAAGATTGCTAGATGCCGTCGATAAAAGCTGAACCGTTAATGATAGTGCGTCTCCTTAGAAAATGGTATGTAATAATTAGATCCCCTCTTTCAAGGCATAAGCTTCAGCTTTTTCAGCAGAGGAAGGTGGAAAGTAAATAAAATGGCTAATCATGATATGATCACCACCAGAGTTTCTCATAATTATTACTACATTGGATCCCATATGATGTGCTACTGCATCCCACATTATGTGGCATCTAACCCTTAGGAGAGGCTACTATAAGCAACCATGCATTGAATTTTGTACAGTAGAATTTTTTGATGCATGGCCATCAAATATTTTTGAATTTCTAGCTTTTTGTATATGCCAAAAAATTATAGCTGTTGAAATGAAAGGAGAATGATTTGTTTGAAAAAAAGGCAATAAGCATGAAGAAATCTTGTCTTTGAAAGATTTGGAAGCTCCTTGACTACGGACAATGAGTAGGGAAGAAAATCACACTGTTCATGCAAAATGACACTCAAAAAATAGATGCTCCTAAGTTTCCTCAAAAGTGGAAATTCTTTGTAAACCTAGGCTTCGGGAAGAACAGCCATATCTTTCCACCATATGAAAATTGTTATTTGAGGTGTCGAGTCTTTGATCTTCCATGACAATCGCTATAGTGGATCGCATGCTAGAGAGTGTCAAAAAGATGCAAGATAGATGCTATCCCTGATCACTTTATAGATAGAGTTAACAATGAAGCTACCTTATCCATTTTTAGTTTTTCCCAAATCCATGAACCCTTAACCGTCAATAATTAAATTTTAGTCCTGCACATACTTAACAAATTTTTGGACACTTCCACTTGCAGGTTGCATGCTTATAATAGTTTTTGTTCATAATTATAATATCCACATATATAGTTATATTATCTGCATATACTTAAATTTATGTGTTCAGAATTATGTGTGCATATTTTTCCTGTAAAAACAAAAAAACTGCATACATATTGAGGTACGAGCGTGCATAGTAATTAAGGATTTAGAATTAACAAAAATTTGAAACTTGAAATGGGTCTTAAAGTCCCAATCAACAACAGGAACTAAAAGTTGTAATTTGGTCCATAAAAGGACCAGCTATTAAAATACGTGAAAGATATATACCTAGGTGTTTATATTATTGTATAACTTTCAAATTTTTTCTACTAAACTTTAATTTCTGATTTCATCCGATACTTTTATTGTGCGCGCACTTCCCGATTGAGGTTTTAGATAAGAACGCATGGAAAACCAGATTTCTTTTTTATCCCTTCCGAGTCCCAAATGCCCACCGTCCACGCCATGTGATCCAGTGGACCCACGGGTCAAAGTAAGCACGCACCTGTAGCAATCTATTCCATTTAGCGATTTTTTTTTTTTTTTGGTACAATTGGGTGTGATATGAATGCGGCCAACGAAATCAGAAAGCAACAAAGCATATAAGAAGCTCAGTACCCTGTCGCGCTCGATCCATACCAAGCTTCTGGAGTGGTGGGCCGCATAGAATACAACCCAACAAAAAATTAGTTTCATTATTTGTTATTTTATTTCTGCTCCCTTCTCTCTCCCTCCCATCGATCCTTATCCACGCCGGACCAACCATGGAAACGATTCCATATTCCAAAATGACATGCTAGGCTCGGGTCTTTTGTGTTCCCACGCGTTATGAACAAGTCCTCGTAAAAGCAAGGGGACGCAAATCTCGGCCGTGGACTTTCTGTCGGTCCCCCCTGCCACAGGAAATTGAGAGGTCCGAAAGCCTAACATGCGACCGTATAAAATCTATCCGGGATCATGTTAGATTTTATTTGTTAGTTTCCTTGTGAATCCCTTGGTCCACCAAAGTTGCCTCTAGATTTGTTTTGTTCCACTACAATCATACACGTGAGAGATTCCACCGAAAAACCGACGACACATGCGTTGAACGGGTTATGGAAGAAAGATAGAAGCATGATATGGATGAACCCCAAGCTTGGACCTTATCCGTTACAGCTCCACAAAACAGTTTTTTTACAGATATACCCTTGGAATGGAGGGAACAGAAAGAGCCAATGGAAAGGCCAAAAAGTTAACCATCCTCTAGCTCTTTTGTTTTTTATCGAATATATTAAATTAAATTAAATATAAAAACTGAACAGAAGGATCAGTACAAAAATCTCATAAAATTGATTCCATATGGTTATTATCTGGACATCAACACTATTAGTTTCTCTACAAAGACATAAAATATCTACATAATGTAGCGATGAGCACATCGTTCTCCGACAATCTTGTAATAATAATGGAGAAGTCTGAAAATAATAATTTGATAACCAACGTAGATTTTTTGTTTCAAAAAAAATAATTTTTACCATCGAGGTGGTAGTACGATGGGAACAGAACTTTGATTTCACCGGAGTGGTCCAGGTTCGAAACGCGCGGGCGTGTCGATTAAATGCGGAAACCGGATGCTCTCCGTCTGGTTTGTTCGGTGAAGTCGCTATCCGGTCTACCGTTACTTAGATGGTGCTGGTGTGACCTACTTACACAGAAGTAGGCCTGTCACGCTAGTGAGGCTATGCTACGGATAGGAAAGATGTGAGTAAAAAATATTCCATCTGTATCAAATATTTTTAGAAGGCGGGGGTTGCTACGCGGGTCAAAAATGATTTTTAAGCACTTTAAGAACAACTATGGACCAACATTGCACACAATATATATATTAAGAACTAGCGGCCTCGTAACGTACACATAAATAAGAGCCCCCATTAGAGTCCCCAAGACTTGAAGCTAGAATGGGCGAAGAGCTGAACCAAATGTGTCGTTGGTTTCCATCTGGTGACGAAGATGACGTCAAGCTACGCCAATCTTCCTCCTCCAGCGACTCCGACGAGGACTCTCCTCCATCGAAATTCAGAGAGGAGGAAGCAGCTTCTCCGGACTCTCCCCGTCCTTTGGCCGAGACGACCTTCTTGCCGCCAAAATTCGATTCCGAGAGGCCTCTCGACGGATTATCCCCCCTCATGGCGCAACTTCCTGTCAAGTGAGTATTCCTCCAGCATGAATTTATTTATTTATCCGTGATCGCAGCTCAACCAAATACAATTTCCCACCATTGCGTCTCAAGAAATTAGTTCGCCATCCTAACCTCTATTTCATTTCACCGATCGGCCAAGAAGCACCATAATCCTAAAAAAAATTTATATTAAAAAGATATTTCATAGAGTGAATGGAAGGGCCTTTGTTGATATATAAGATTGCAGGCTTTAACTCTTCTTTTGCTTCCAAAAATATCTCATTTATAACTGCATGGAGGATTGCTATTGCTGTTGCTATCTATAATCATGAATTCGTTTGATAAATATTGACTGTGGGTGCTGCAGGAGAGGGTTATCCAAGTACTATCAAGGGAAGTCCCAGTCCTACTCATCCCTGTCCGATGTGAGATGCCTCGCGGATCTGCCAAAGAAAGAAACACCCTACGAAAGGAGAACGAAGTCATGCAAGAGCTATGAAGGAGGGCTGGATGGAAGCCCCAAATCTAATCATATTCCGGGAACTTCCCGCAAGACCGTATCAAAGAATTCCTGTGCTTCTTCAATTGCAAGAAGCAGCAGCAAACCACCACCTCTTCCTGTACAGAAGAATTTATGTCTTCACTAAATTACATGAAGACAAAAAAGCTTGAAGAGTTTCGTCACCAGAATATCTTTAGATTTTGGAGAGAGAATTAATGATGGAGCATGTGCTGAATTTATTTGTTCTGCAATCATCATATTGTAGCTCCTTTTTTTGATTTTTTCTTTCTGTAGGTGGGGGAGAGGTAAGAATTTTATGATAGAAGTTTTTGAACAGCTTAATATGCCTTAATCCGAGAAAATGTAGAGATGAAGAATCTTTTGCAAACGTTTCCTTCAGCAAAATTAATCTAAAAATCGCCTTAATTCTAAGCAACTTCAAACTCCAAAATTCAATGCTTCCTATCGGGTTTCCCATAGTCAACGAAATAGTTAAAAATCCTGGATGGATTAGGACTTGGTAGTGCTTTTTTTTCTCTCTTTTCAATTAAGTCATACCTTTCCATCCTGGGGGATTAAATAAGTCATACTTGTGTTAGGTATTAATTAAGTTTCCTACTCTTGGTAGGTGGAGCTTTAGCTTTTTCTAGAGAAGAGAATCTTGCTCATTGTGACTCTAAATCTTATCCGAACACGCACACGCGCGCCCTTGTTGCGGAGTCGAGAAAATAAAATCTTAAAAGAAGAGAGAAGAGAACACTGTATACGAGAAAATAGAATCCATTTTCTCATTGAACTCTTTGATTTTTTTTTTTTTTTTGAAATGACCAAATTTTCACTTCTTCTCCTTTATTTTTCTTTTTTCCTTCCAAAAAATGGCTCTCTCTCTCATCTAGATTGGAGAAATATCCCGGGTCATAGTTGTTAATCTATCATGCGACCCCATCTAATTGGGCAGGGCTCACGTTGTATGTGGGGCAGTGTTATTGGGTATAATAGTCTTGTCAATCAACTATCATTGATCAATAGATAGGATTGGACCTCTCCGATTTTTTGATTTTTTAAATATCTAAAGATAATTTAAACTTTTCTTCTCCCTTTCACCAACCAACCAATCAAATTAAGAATTGATTGCTCTCTCTCTCTCTTTCTAGGTCTCTCGATCCAAATAAAATATTATATATTTTTGTTGGATACACTCTACCCAACTTATTGATTACTCTTTTATAATTTTGATATTAAAATAATATTTGATAAATAAAATATAAATAAAAATTTCATCCTACAATAAGTGAGCTTACTTTATTGAAAAAGCATATTGTGAATTATAAGTCAAATTTCAAGCCAAACAAACAAATAACACTTATTGGCATAACATCCATACTAGCTTTTCGTAATAAATTTACTTTATTGAAAGAACATGGCATTTAGTTTTTATACCTATTTTTCTGAAAAACAGCTCTTTTTAGAATCTTGATTTGTATGCATTATTTTTGCATATAACATGTTGATAAAAAGAAAGAAAATTATTTTTTAACATTTTATTTTTCTATAGATTGGAACGATAGATCGCATTAGAACTTAAATCTCCTATTCGAATTTAGTTTATTATGCAAATATATATATGCACCTATTCTATTATATGGTATGAACTCCTCCAATATGTCTCTTTGTGAGGCTTATCTACACTCTCCATATGCACCTATACAAATATACATAAGCTTTTTTCTTTTGTTTTCCTTTTTTTTTTTTGGTAATCACACGTATCACGTGGTTCGGCAGAATCAGTTTAGTCCCATATCGGCTGGGATGACGAGTGGAAGCAGGATCGGTCCAAATAAAAGAGAGGAACGGGCGGCGAACAAAATCATACCTTTCTCGGCCTTTTGGCTAAGATCAAGTGTAGTATCTGTTCTTATCAGTTTAATATCTGATACGTGGGCCATCGGCCCACCATGGTATTAAATTAATTTCTTGTGGGGAAGGGCCCATCTGCAGGGGCTTGCCGCTGCGGTCCTTGCGGGTCGCCCATGCGTTGCACTACCGCACGGGCCCGGCCCACCCCTACCAAAACAAAGACTTAAGCTTCTTTATTTTATCTCTGACAGGATCTCATCCATTTTTTTCTGTTATAAAGGAATTTGTTCGAAGATAGAAATACGTATTTCAACGCGTTTTTCCATAAAGTTTCACTCGCTTAATAGCTGTCCTTTATGGCTGGTCTTGAACCATGACAACGGAGACCTGGATATTATAATTTTTTTCTCCTTGGGCAGATTAAAATTTTATTATAATTGCCTAGTTCTTTTGGGCTAGTGAGCCGGCCTGAAGAGGCCAGACCTATTAGCATTCAAGCATGTCGAGAAAATAACTTTAAGAGTCGTTGCCGATCTCGATTCTAATTCAAGTTCTTTGTTTCTTTATTGGAAACACCACCAAGGAACCTCGGCAGACCGATGTTAGCGTTCTATATTGTCTTCTCTTTCTTTTATAATTTTTTAGCCATCATTTGGCTCAAACTGAGCTGATGAATCATCAGAAAACTACCAGAAATAGGGGTGCTCTATTTTGGTTGTTTGTCTCTTATTGACCATTGCCGATCACCGGATCTGGTCGAGTTTCACCTCTCTTGGAATTTTTGGAATGGTATGACCAATTGTTGGAAAAATCGGCGATGGTTTAGGCCGAGTTTGGTAGATTCGAGAGCTTCCTTTGTGTTTCTTCCTCTCTTCTTTTTTGTGATGGTCTATTGCTATCGCCAGTGATGATTGAGGTTATGGGTTGCTTATAGCCGCCTTTGGGTGGGGGGCTGGGCCATTGTAGCTGCCACTCTTTTTGACCCGAAGGGGGAAGGGGAAAAGGAAGATGAACTTTCCCATTCATGAAAAGAGAAGAGAGAGAGAGGTTTCTCTCTTCTTCCCTCTCTTCTCTCATTCTCTTTCCTCTCTTTATCTCTCGCTTTCCTTCCTATCTCTTTTTTCTATCATTGATTCTTCTCTCCCTTTCTCTCTCTAATTACCCAAGCAATTGGTAGAAATGATTCAATGGATTTAGTGATGGACCCTAGTAGATGCCGGTAGGCAATCTAGGTTCCTAGTCCACTGTATAATTTTTTTTTTTGATAATTGAGTTTGATGCTATAGACAAAAAGTCATCTGCGCAAGAAAGTTTTGATTGGGTTACCCTGCACCCCAGCTTGTAGATCATGAAGTGGGTCAGTGATTATTGTATTTAGTTATTTTCGATAAAGATAAAAATCTCTATACTTGATCACCAATATGTATATAACATGTTTGTTAATTTATACCGTTGGTTTTGCATCGTGAGGTTTGTATTTATGGATTTGGTTTTGCAAAAGATAATATATTTTATATGATTTTCGATATGAACATATTTGTATGATCATTATACGTATTAGATATTGAAAAATAACTACATGAATGATGATCATAAGTACCTTGAAATTGTGCAAAATATACTATATAATTGGAATCAATTTGATAAGGATAACATGTAAATCAAATAAAAAAAATATGATTTGGACTAACTTCGTCATGAGATAGCATCCATAAGCTTATGCATGGCATAGCTCTATAGGCTTATGCATGGGATAGCCTCCACAGGCTTGTGTGTGGAATTTTATTTAGCAGTCTTGGATTTGGGTCATGATCTTGGTTTGTCCAAAATCAGAAAAATATTGATATGAAACCTGGAAATCAAGTTAATGAAAAAGAAATGACATAGCATAAGAAACTATTGTTAAACAATTATAATACATATGTACATACATACATACATACGAATCCCATGCATATCGTATGCACATCGAGTGGCACAAATTGCATAGTATCATAAATGGCTATTGCTGGTATTACCCATTCGCCGAGAGAGTTTATAAATAAATAAAGATCCTTAGTATCATCTTCTATATGTACGTATGTATGTATGTATGGTAAGATAATAATGAGGGCATATGTGCATGCTATTTGAACGAGCTTTCCAAATATTGATATAATATTCATTTTATCTGGTATTGTTTATTTAATTATTTTTTTATTACTTATGGTGTAGCGGTTCGAAATTTTTACTGGGCTAAAAAAAACTCATATTTTTCTTTTTTTTTTTTTTATAGTCACAGTGTGCGTAGTTTCAGATGTGTAGGATGAGCAGCAATTAATTAGTTAGTTAGTCAAGTCTATTTTTTTCTGATACCGATGAACATTTGAAATTTTATAATTGAGCTGGTTGATTATTTAATGATAGTGGTTTTATTGGATTGAATTGATTATAATTGTTGGTATTACATAGATATTGTTCGTCTTAGGCCTTGCATAATCTCTAGGGCTTCACTTTAAGGATTATATGGCCAGGTCATATGGTCGACCCGGTAACGGGGTTGTGGCATGGCACAAGCAAATATATCAAACTAAATAGCTGAGATAAGAAATCATTAAATATAGCTTAGAATTTTGTTTAATAAAAATATAGATTTTGCGGTTACCTTCTGGATGGATACGAGGGACTCAATTATAGAATAAACAGAATGCTTCTAATGTCATCCAAGTAAGGGTGATGAAAGATGAGACATCATCACAAGTTGAGGCCAAGTCAAGAAACCCTAAACTGAAACTGATTATGTTTTATTTGTGTAGCTTTAACTCTGTAGCTAGTTTTGGTATAATAGTAGATGATATGCGCAATATTGATTTAGTATTCATGGTTTCTAATAAAAATTAAATATGCCAGCATCAGGAGTGAATTTCCCGCACTTGAGTCAGAGCAGGTTGCGTGCGGTTACCAGTCCGAGCATTGGAACTGCCGGTACTAGCTTAGACTTTGACCTAGTAGAGTCCTGTTTAATATTTTTCTTCTATAGGTTGGTAAGCATGATTCAATTCAAATTTTTTGAGCTCGGGTTGGTTCAATTAACATGATGCTTGTTTTTAAAGACCTGAACGAGTCTAAGCGCACATATCCGTGCCGGGACTAGTTCAAATTTGCACAGAAGTGAAATTTGATGCAGGATCCTAGAGGGCTATAGTATCAAATCCAGGTATCAGGATTTTCCCCTTTATCTCTATTATAAATCGATCCAGATAAACATAATTATATATAAGCAAGCATGATTCAATTCAAATAGCTCTCCGTCCCGTGCTCTACTGCCCCCTTGTCCTACACAGCGCCAAATTCGACTCCGACGGCTTTCCTGCCGCCACCGCCGTTAGTGATCTCGTCTTTCTCCCTTCGCCCCTCCGGCATGACACGGAGGGCCGAAAGGTGGCTCCAACCGTGATCCTGACTGTTCCCCTGCTTGAGAGTTTATTTATTCTTATCTTGCCCCTGTTGGCATTTGTTCCGCTGCTCGCCCCCGGCACCGGTGACGGTGAAGCCGACAACGATCTGCTGGGACGAAATCCAATGGAGATCTGCTAGGAGGGTCGAAGGAGATGTCGAACCGGACCGAGGCCGGAGAGCCAATTACTCTCGAGATAGGGCGACCGAAGGTGGGCGAGGTTGTTAGAACCCAATTGGCGAGAATGAGTTGAAGCGGAGGGAAAACAAGAAGCCGGCGGGGATTTTCGAGGGTCCACCTCAAGCATGCCGGTGGGAAGCAAGGCATTATCTGCGATTTGCTGACAGAACCTTAACCCAAGGACTGTTTTGCAAATACAATTAAATCTATTTGAGTTGATTTATGAACAAAAATAAGTGAAGGTCTTGTACATAATATTGACAAAATCTGATATTAAAAAAAATAAAAAACTCTATAAATTTAGGATCGATCAATTATTGCAGCACTAGAAACTCAGCAGTTTAACCTGGATCGTGCATAGCCTGGCGTTGTAAAATGCTCGGAAATCTGAAAAAGCTGGCATCTACTTGCCTCACAACATCACGCAAAGAGCGTCGTTCAAAGTCAAATGTATGGAATTCTTCCTCTATTCTCGAACATGATACATGTTTGGCAACAACAATAAAGCCCATTAATCATGCAGAAACAGAATAATAAAAACCTTGGAAACAAAAGGGTGATCTGGCTTCTCCAGCTCAAAACAATGGTCCTAACTTCAAGAGCTATAGTCATTATATGCCCAACCAATGAAAGGGACTTTTGCTTGGCTCATCTGCTTGCAATAATCATTGCACCAGATATAAAAGAATAAAAAACTAGCATGGGCTGAATCCTGCGTATCATTGAAAAAATCGAATCAGACTGCTGTTCTGTATCTTGCCGTCAAATTGCATGTTAGAAAGCATATTCGTATATAGCCTTTGCCACACCATCTTCATCATTTGTGGCTCCAATCACGTTGGCTACAGCTTTAGCCTTCTCCGACCCATTTGCAAGTGCGACCCCTAGTGATGCTAATTGAAGCATCTCAACATCATTTTCGCCATCGCCAATAGCCATGACCTGCAAGGAAATATTGTACCCCTATAATCCCAAAGAAGCATGGAGAGAGAGAGAGAGAGAGAGAGAGAGAGAGAGACCTTTGGTTTCAATCAGCCTATACAGTTTAGAACACAGAAAAATCTGACGAGGAAAAAAAAAACAGTGCAGCATATTTTTCTAGGATTTCTGTATGTTTCTGCTATATTTATCAAATTTATGTGCTAGATATTCAGTATAAATAGGGGGATGACAAAAGCACAAAAAATGAGCACATCATGGTAATAAACTCATGCAAAACGCCAATCACATTTGTCATGGTGAAAAGTAAGGATGTTACTGCCAGCACCAAGCCTATCAACCAATCAGGATTCTGCTGTCCTCTCATCATTGAAAAAAGTGATTAAAACATTATGTCTTGAACCAACCAATTATCTATCACCTACAAACCATTCATATCACTTGATAATCAACATAGGCTTAAAGCCACTAGGGCATGAAATTACATGATTTTCACATGATAAAAAAAGACCATTCAGTTAAAAGCCTCGCCATTACTGAAATCTGATGCCGTTTTACCAATTTTCATAATTGCTTTTTATTATTAGAAAGGTGGAGGTTAGAAAAAAAATGAAGGCATCTTGTACCTCTTTTCTGGTAACCCCCAGGTGATCTAGCAGCATTTTCATCCCATTTCCTTTTGAGGTCCCATCTGGGACAATTTCAAGCATATCTGGCACTGCCTGCACAACACCTGCTCGGCCTATGGTTGCTTCTGCCCAATGCGGTCGCAAAGTAGAAGAAACCCCTTCAGCAGTGTCGAGAAAAATTAATTTCTGCAAACACAGAGAGGTTGCCTATAAGACTTATCCACACCTCTGCCTTATTATAGTCAAGAATCTACAGAGCCCAATATAGAAAGAACACTTCATTCCATTTAACAAAAAGATTATGTGCCTGCCTCCCTAGAATATTTTCAATATGATCGATTTTCTACAACCACTTGTGAAAGGGCAAACATCAGGACCAGAATGGTAAGCTCAACATTACAGAGCACATTAAGATGAATCCAAAAAAATGGAGCTATCAGCCATCAGGAATGGATATCAAGATAAATTTATTTCTCAATGTAAGATTTGCCTCATATCACTTGAAGTATCAAAATGTCATAAACAAACCGGACTATTTTGGTTATTCCATCCATGACAATAATCATGAGATATTCGAACAGCACATAAGCTGCTGAAGACAGAATACTAACTTTAGCACTTCACAAGCATAAAGTTATTTGAACGTATTGGCACCATGCTTAAACCACCTAGGAACATCTTATATAAATGTTTGGAAAAGGCAGCTATACTTTTGTCAAATTTCAAAAGCAGCTTACCTGTACTTCAGCAGCTGCTAGGAGGTGCTCAACTGAAGGCATGACCTCCGCCTGCATAGCCAAATTTAGCTTAATCCACCTAAACTTTTAGATAGACACACACACACACACACACACACACACACACACACACAGAGAGAGAGAGAGAGAGAGAGAGTTCTCGTATGCTAATACCTTTGGCTCATGATATACCGTATGCACGGAATCAACCAAAGGATGTTCGAACAATGTGAAACATCGGTCTTGGCAAAATGCAATTAGAGGAACCTCATGTTTCAAAGAATATAAACATGCCTGCAGTTCAAAAAAAACAAGAAGATTCACTTTGCATGTTACATTTGACATTTTCAAGAAAAGCAAGGCAAGGCCGTTAGTTATATCACTACTTCACAATATGGACAAATAAGTTTCAAATCGGTGGAGATATCTCCAAGATTTTACTTGTAATATGTCTTTGAATATTAGGCTTTGTAATCATGTTGAAACAACATTGTATTGCAGACTTAGATACTGATATAATACTAACAACAATGAGCTATGCTATGAAAGAACATCTGTTTGAAAGAACAATGAGCTATAATATCAGATGACAAACTCAATGCCATCAACAGCAAGCAATATGAAAGACTAGATTTGTTGTAACCCTCTTCAGGGGTGATGAAAATAATTTGCTAATGTTTTCATTTTCCTCCTATTTTAATTAGTTGAATTTCTTTTCACACAACAAAATCCAGATAAATACTTAGGAAAGCTAAATGGAGATAGAGTCTGTAAAATATGCAAGACAAAGATAAAGAGATCAATTAATATATGAAAATCACTTTAACAAGTACAGACAGCTATCTACCTCTCTACAAACATCTTGATCTAAGTTTCTTCTACATATTTCTCTACCTTGTCTCCCATAAACAAGCAATCCCTGAAACCAAATTTACATCAAATAAGAATATAAAAACTGCTTAGTCAGTCATAAATAACCGAGAATGTGAAATCAGAAACTTGAACTTGTAAGGTAGAAATTTCTTTACAGATTTGAAGAATATAGAATATGATTCGGAAACTACCATGACCAATAAACTGAACAGTTATTGCAATTTGTTAAATTGGTTACTGATAATCAGTTTCTCCATCCAATACAAATGCTTCTTCATATGCCCCCATTGTTTGATGTAAGATTTCATTCTGTTGACTGTTCTAAGTCTTTTTTTTATGTAATGAATAACAATATGGAGTCCATATATTATTCAAACAATGTTTAATGAATTCCATTAAAGACGTGTATCATTGCATTTTGACGAATAATGCATTTCTGAAACTTAGGCCTCCCATTTCTATATTACATAAATTTTCTCTTTCAGAATTCTTAAAAATGCAAAATTTGTTCCTACTTCTAAATATAATCAGTCTTACTGTGTTTTTGCTACTTTAAATTCTGTAGAATGTGTATACTTCTTTAGACCCATATCCACTAAGTGTATTTAAAATTAAAGAACATCTTAAAAGGATTATACCTATCCATTGTTCCTACCAATATAGCAGTATGCCAATTTCCTTTCTAAAGGCCCCCGAAGATTAATGCTTTTAGACAAGATTTTTGGATCCTATGAGAACCATAAATTTGCAGAGACATGTCCACCTTCCAGATATCAGATTAATAACTATTAGCATTGAGATTCTGTGCTTTGTAGTGTATATGTAACAAAAATGTGCACAATATTGCCAGAACATGTTTGTCATAATTATAAGCAGTCAAGCATAAGTCAAACAAAGAAACCTGGACAAATATCCCTGGCGAAAATTCCGAAACAACACCATGCTTTCCAGCCAAACCAACCATCTTCAAAGCAGTTATAGCAGCTGGACGAGTCTGTTTTAAACATCAAACAAATAATTGAAATCAACATCGGTCTACTTCTGTAGTGAAAAGCATTACATAGCAGTGAATATCAAATTACATATCCAAACCAGAAATATTTAACAGTAGTCATTCTCCGGCAAGGTCTGCCGTACTGGTACTGCCCTGAACCGATACCGGATCAGCGTGGAATCCGATACCGAAAGCTTATCGTTCGAGAATCGGTACGGGGCCGGTATGTGACTGGTATGTGACCGGTATGGGCCGGTACGGGACCGGTATGTGGAACCCCAAAACTCGGCCGTTTAACAGGACCGGTACAGGCTGGTACGGAACCGGTATGGACCGGTACCATCCGCCACCGGTACGCCGACCAGTACCGGTACGGCGGACCTTGATTTTTTCTTTTTCTCTTTTAAGTTGCTTTATTTTTTACTTAAAAGGGTATTTCTGCAAGGCCAAATATTTTCTCCCAATGAAGGGGTAGTATGTTCACCACCGAAAAAAAGCCATTTATGTTAGGCAAGTACTCATTAATAATATGAAGGTGACGGCTTTTGGGATCTAAAGCTCACCTAACACGTGTATCCCAGTAATGTGAAGAGCCAGATTATTATAGAGTGGTTTTTCTCACCTTTCCAGTAGCAATGACTATGTTCACTCCTCTTGATATTGCTTCTCTGATAGCTTCTGCTGTCATTGGAGTAATTTGACTTGTACTGTTCAAAAGTGTACCTTGTTCAGACAAGTACTGTCAGCATAAGTACAATAAAGAGATGACAGATACAAACTAAGTAAAAACTACTGCAGCTTACCATCCATATCACAAAAAATGTAGCTAAATTTTGGTCTATAAAACCGCAAGCTGCCCGCTTTCTTCAGACTTTTAATAACTGCTCCTGCAGAAAATTTTGAACTGCTAGGATGAGCTTAGAAGTATCTTACAGCTTAAAGTGAACTATAGAATGAATGCTTCCAGGATGATACAATTCACATGCGATGACACCGAAATTTGTAATAGTGGAATGATTATTAAGAACAATTTACCATCTGAATTTTCTGCCTGAAGCCTGCCATCACTTACAGTATCATATGCACTCTTAATTAAACCTTTTCCTTTCCATCCAAGACTCTTCAAAACTAGCTCCTCCTCCTTCTGCATCTCTGCTTCAGCCTCATCATTAATCTCATGATCAAAGCCCAGAAGATGCAACAAACCATGAACCTAGATGTCAAATTAAGCAGTCATATCATTTAAACAATTCACTGGTTTGCCTACAATTGGAAAGAAAAGATCATAATACTGCTTAGACCATTTTCATTCCATCCATTTTTCAGACTAGCCCTCCTCTCCATTTCTTGTTCAGTGAAATCACATATGTCATAAATTCTGGAAAATGATAAAGAAGAAGATGTTGGCTTTCTATAAGCAAGGAACTTTGCTTCTGCATTACATTGTAACCTCCTGTATGACCAAAACTTTGGAGGAGTGATGCAGAACAACGTCCCGGACAATGCAAATACTAGGAATCCACCAATAGGGCGTCCGGAATCCACCGAACAAGGGTAACTAAACCCGTGGAATCCATCAACGGAGTGTCGGAATCCACCCACAAAAGAAAATATGAGGAAGCTCTCAAAATTAATCATCCCTTTAACAAAGCCTTACAAGCCTGTATATAGGCAAAAACTAAAAAGAAAAGGCAAACCAAAATACCCCTACAGAAAAGACCAAAGTACCCAACACATAAAACATAAGAACTCTCTCATAATCTGTCACCTAGTCAAAGTGTCACTGGGTGGGCTACCCTCTTGTGCCTGCGATTGTACACGTGTCTGATCGATGATCTGGGACTGGTGTCCGCACCAACTCTTCCGAGGTGGGAGAAACTCGACTCAGTTGAGTGGGATTGCGGGCGGCTCTGGTAGCACTCCAATATGTCTGGATCAATCTGTTGTAGCTCATCACGAGTAATCCACATGCTATCAGAATTTGGATGGTCTCTCCATCGGACTAGGAAACGGTGAGCTCCTCCTTTAGTAGTAGATATTATCTGTTCATCCAAAATAGTATCTATCTTTTCCTTTCACGTGGGTGGAAAAAGGGAAGTGTTAGGTTCAAAAGCAAGCATATCTGGTGGAGTAGGTGTGTCATATGGGCCATCTGGGATAGGCAAAGGAGTCTTGTAAGCAACTAGGTCCTCAATATTAAAAGTGGAACTAATGCCGTAATCAGAAGGGATGTCAATGACAAATGCATTTAATCCTACCCGTCTCAATACTTGGAAAGGTCCAGCACTATGAGCTTGCAATTTTCTCGTGGTTCCAGATGGAAACTGCTCGGGTCTGATGCGAATCATGACATAGTCTCCAACATGAAACTCCTTAGCACGCCTATGCAAATCAGCCTATAGTTTACACTGAAGATTACTAGTTTCAATTCGCTTACTGATCTCTTGATGCAACAAATGGACATGATGTGGAAATGCTTTTGCAGACTCAGAGACCCTAGCATGTGGTGACATAGGAAGAAGGTCTAAAGGTTTACGAGCTCTAAATCCATGAACAACCTCAAATGGACTCATGCCTATAGAACTATTAATAGAATTGTTGTATGCAAACTGAACCATAGGGAGGATGGAACCCCAGTTCCTGCTATGGTCACGCACTAAACATCATAAAAGATTTCCAAGACTACGATTGACAACCTCTGTCTGACCATCTCTGAGGGTGGTAAGCTGTCGAGAACTTTAATTTCGTGCCCACCATGTGCCATAGAGTCTTCCAAAAGTAACTCATAAATCAAACATCCCGATCTGACACGATAGTTTTAGGCAAGCCATACAGCTTGACTAAATAATCGAAATATAGCCTGGCAACGTTTGAGGCATCAGAAGTTTTAGCGCAGGAAATAAAATGAGCCATTTTGGAAAAACGGTCTACGACCACAAAGATAGAGTCATGCTTACAGAAGGTACGTGGCAAACCAAGTACAAAATCCATGATCACATCTTGCCAGGGACGATCTGACACAGGTAGCGGAGTGTACGGGCCAGTGTTTTGCTTGCGATGCTTGGCCAATTGACACGTCCGACATTGTCCAATTAACTTGGCTACATCACGTTTGAGGCTCAACTAATAAAATTGACGCTTAATCTTCTCGATGGTTTTATCTCATCCGAAATGACCAGAAAGGCCACCAACATAAATTTTTCATACTAAAAAGTCATGTACAGATGTACGAGGTATGCAGAGTTTGTTGGCCTTAAATAAGTACCCTTCTTGGAGGGAATAGCTGTCAAGAGAGATATTCGTGTCATTTAACAGAACGAGGTAAGCTTCTCCAAAGTCAGGGCAGGATGCGTAATCTTCCTTCAGTCTGTCAAATCCAGTGACTTTGATACTTATTGTGGAGAAAGATTAACTCTTCAACTGAGCGCATCAGCTGCTTTGTTTTCGATCCCAGCTCTATGCCTGAGAACAAAAGTGTATTCTTGTAAGAATTCAATCCAACGACCATGCCTGCCATTGAGCTTTTTTTAAGAATTGCGATATCGAAGAGCTTCATGGTCGGAGTCTAGCATGAATTCATGCGGAAGCAAATAATGACGCCAATAGCGCAAAGCTTGAATAACCGCATAGAACTCTGTCATATATGGAATACCTTTGTTTGGCTTCATTTAGCTTCTCGCTAAAATAGGCAACAAGATGGCGTTCTTAGCTAAGGACGCCACCTATTCCAATCCCGGAGGCGTCACATTCTACCCCGAATGCCTTAGAAAAGTCAGAAAGGCGCATCACAGGGGCTTCTATCATTCTTTTCTTAACCTCCTCAAATGCTCTAGTTGCAGACCGCATCCATTGGAAGTCATCTTTCTTGAGGCAGTGAGTATTTGGAGACATAATTGTGCTGAACCCACGGATAAAACGTTGATAAAAAGTAGCGAGCCCACGAAAACTGCAGACCTCATGGATGTTTTGCGGCTCCGGCCAGTCGACAATTGCTTTGATCTTTGGGGGGTCAGCATAGGCTCCCTCAGACGATACCACAAATCCTAAAAAAATGACTCGATCAACGAGGAATGAGCACTTTTTTCCGTTGGCGTAGAGGTTTGCAGTACAAAGAGTGAGGCAAACTTGTCGAAGACGATCCAAATATTGCTCTCTCGACTGACTATAAATTAAGATGTCATCAAAGTATACCACTAAAAATTTACTCATGAACGGTCGAAGTACCTGCGTCATGACTCGCATAAATGTGCTTGGAGCATTAGAAAGCCCAAAAGGCATCACCAACCATTCATACAGACCATCCTTAGTCTTGAATGCAGTTTTCCATTCATCTCCTAGGCGGATTCTAATTTGATGATAGCCACTTTTTAAGTCAATCTTGGAGAAAATCGTGGCTCCAACCATCATATCTAGCATGTCATCAAGTCGAGAAATTGGAAAACGATATTTAATCGTTATTCTATTGATAGCTCGACGATCAACACACATGCGCCACGAGCCATCCTTCTTAGATGTGAGCAAATCAGGAACAACACAAGGGCTCAAGCTTTCGCGAATGAATCCTTTCTTTAATAGCTCATGTACCGGGCGTTGTAACTCGGCATGTTCGGTTGGACTCATCCGATAGTGCGGCAAGTTGGGAAGAGATGCTCCAGGAACTAGATCAATAGCGTGTTGTATATGGCGCATAGGTGGTAAATGATCTAAAAGATCCTTAGAAAAAACATCTTGAAATTCTTCCAGTAAAGGACCCACTTCTTCAGAAGGTTGGTCAATGGTGGTATTCTCAACTTCGTGAGCTAGTAAGGCAAACACGATGGACTCTTGGTTTGCCTCTTTCTCAAATTTCTTTGGATTTATGATGTGTAATCAGTCGCATCTTTCTTGTTACCCTTGTTGGCTGGTTTAGGACGCAAAGGATTTAACTTGATTTTTGTGCCTTCAAAGACGAAAGAGCATGAGTTCGAGTGTCCAAAAATAGTCACGTCTCGATCGAAGAGCCATGGGCGGCCTAAGATAATGTGATTGGTACAATGTCGCACCAAATGTCATCCTTATAAGAAAGGAATTGGATAGGAACAAGATACCTTTCGTTGATAGCAATAGAAGTATCAACCCTAGATACTTTGTCAGGATTTGGATGAGGAGTTGGTTTCAACCCTATGCAGGACACAACGCTAGATGAAATTTGCTGTTGCAGAAATTTCTGCGGTGACAAAAGTTGCTGGTGCAGAATTAGGTTCTTCCGAAGCAGCCCTCTGCTGGTTGGTCTCTTCGTGAATTGCTGCTGCATACTCAATTGCAGCAGCAGGTTGTTGCAGGTTGGGCACTGCAAAGTCAGCTTCAGCATCATGGTTTTGGCTGTCGACGTCAAGAATGAGTGCTTGGCTGACCTCCCGCTGCTCGGACTTGCTGCTGCGGGAATCTGAAATCGCAGCAACTTCATCATCCCTCCGAGTAGTCCTCGGTTGCAAGGTGGTGCTGCCCTTGCTGCTGAAGTTTGGGAAGGCAATTGTAGGTTTTCTTGCCCCCTCTCTTGAAGCCGTGAACCCCCAAAAACTTCCTCACCATAGTCATCACCAATCAGCCCTTTCTTCCTCCTATCTATGTGTCCTCTCCGGTCTTCAAGCCTTCGAGCATGGAAAGGCTCTTCTTCGGGCTCTGTCCCCTCATCATAGTATCCCCTATGCCTCTCACCATACTGGTCTCCTTCTAACCATCTTTCTGGCACAACTCTTTGGCCCTCTAATCTTCCTCCTCGACTCATGTTCTCCCTCATATTTTTCCTCATGTTTTGCTTAGGGTCATCATCATCATCATTGTCGCTCTCATACCATACCCGGTTTCTTTGTCCTCCTATCCTCATGATCCCTTCGACCTAGAGGCCTCCGAGCTTGAGGATATCTCTCGGGCTCACTATCCTCCTCGTATAAACCCTTGGACCGATCCTCCTCATGGATACCATTGGCCCATCTATCAACCACTACATTTCCTCTTTCAACTCTTCCTCCTCTCCTTGTCTCCCTCATTTTTTTCCTCAACCCATCATTTGCATCACTCCCTTTTTCAGCAAATCTTCTTTCTAATCTCTCCATATTAGCATTACTTTCTTGCCTTATATCGGCCAAAATAGTGATCATATTTTCTAATACCTTGTCGAGTTGGGCATTGCTACTTTCAAGAGCTTCAACTATCCTTTGTTGGGTGTCAAAATCACCTCCCGACTCCATGATCTATCTATGTAAAATAAGCCCCAACAAACACAAACCCCAATCCTCCTGTGGCCGTCACCCAAGGGATGATCTAGCCCTCCTCTTTAATAAGCATTACCCCACTCAATCAATCGCCAATATCCCACGGATGGGTTTTACAAAAGGAGATTACAAGATGAAAAATCTCTCAACCCAAAGAGGTCTTTGATGCACTACTTATTTTCTAAAGCATTGTAATTGAGAAAGGCACACAAGGTACTACCAGTAGCCTCCCCGTTGCATTATCCCTAGATTGAACAAGATAGAGACAAAGATAACTCTTTTTTCCTTACAAAGAAAAGTGCTCACAATACATCAATAGACCAATATTCCCCACAATATTCAGATCTCTCCAAAGAATACAATAAAAATTCAGACCAGAATTTAAATTTCAGATCTCATAAACATATATACAAAGAAAATTCAGATCTGAAAATTAATTCCATAAAGGAATAGATTAGTGCGTTACCTCTTTAGATCGCCCTTCCTTGGACCTCAACCTAGTCGAGTGCCCGACGATCTCAACGAAATCTCGAAGTAGAGTCTTCGACGGAGCTTCTCTTGGAACTTCTCCCGACGAAGATCTCAATGAAAGCACCAGTGTTGGCGGGGTCGGCTATGCACGGTCCAAGAGCCCCACGCCAATGATCCTACACTTGAGGAATTGTCGATGTCGATTGTGTAGGACCGATTTGTGGGTAACGCGACTATCTCTTGCTGCTTGAAACTCTCACCTATTCGCCTAAAATCCTATTCTAGCGCTCGACTTGAAACACACACCATGCAATGAACTCGGATGGAAGAAAAGGATGTGGCTTCGAATTCCAATAACAACGAAAGAAAAAGAGATGCTAGTAAGGTCGGGAAGGGACCATCTAGCATTTACAATCTAGAGAGGATTGATTTATCCTACACTCTAGCCTAAGCCTTGCGGCCGACTCCCTAAGGGACTTACAACTCAAAAGAGCTAAATGATAATTGATCAAAGATTTATGCCTCACAAAAGGCCTAGGACTTCCTTATATAGACCTAAGACTCATACGCCATACATGGCTTATTGGCGGGATAATTAAAACTACTTCCTAATCAGCCGCATGGGGAGAAAATTCAAATTCAAACTTCTCCCATGCGGGTCAGATGCTGAAAATCAAATGGGGAAGGTGAGCATGAAATACGTTTCTAATCAACCACATGGAGAAAAATTCAAATTCTAATTCAAACTTCTCCCATGCGAGTCACATGCTGAAATGCAAAGGGGGAAGCGCTCTCGGGATGCACGTGTGATCTTCTTAGGCCGTGACATATGTCCTTCATGCGGATTGTTGATGTGTCGCGCCTAGGAGAAATCCTTCAGTTGCACTTGAGCGTATGAAGATTTTCTTCCTTGTTTGGCGCATGCCCTTGGTTGGCATCCCGCAGATTGTTCCTTATTTGAAATCTCCCATGTGCTGCACATAGGCTCTAATCTTTGGCCCGCTGAATCTGGGCCTTTGCTCTCCCGGATCGAATGGCCATGGAAGAGTCCTGGGACTCCTCCACGGATTGCTGATGTGGGCATTCCCGGAATAGGGGGCTTTCCCGTTATGCCCCCACGCATGGGGCCTTCCGATGGTTGCCACTTGGCTCCATTTGCTACTGCCCGCGGCTGGCCTTGATGCACGCTGCGACAAGTGTCAAATAGAAACCCCCGAAAACAGCATAGCCATGGCACTCAGCCAGGCGAGGTCCAGGCAACACTCGAGAACCAGATCGGGCAGCTGTTGAGCCTAGAGGCTGACCAAGCCTTAGGCAGCCAAATGAGTAAAAGCAAACAGGCACACACACAGGCCAAGACTCGCGCTAATGCGCGGCAACAACACCAGCAGCAACGCGCAGGCTGGTCCTACGCGCCAGAATTCACCCCATCAACACAACGGGCGTCAACCGAGCAAGGCAGAGGTCGAGCGCGCTACGCACCAGCGTTTGCACGCCCGCCCAGCCGCGCAGGCTACGCACCAATGTTTGCGCGCCTACCCAGCCGTGCGCGCCAGCCAAACAAAGCAACGGCCGAGCGCGCAATCCACAAGCTTCTGCGCGCCCAACCAGCCGCGCGCGCCCTTGCGCGCGCTCTTGTCCGAGCACACAACCCACAAGCTTCTGCGTACCCGCCCAGCCGCGTGCGCTAGCCAAACAAGGCAATAGCCGAGCGCAACCTACAAGCTTCTGCGAGCCCGTCCAGCCTTGTGCGCACTCTTATTTGACCCCAACAGGGCATTCCTTTCCTACTACCCCAGTAGGGCATCCGGCCAAAGCTCACCCCGAAGGTTCCTAAGTACCGAGAAGCATTGCAAATAGAGCGACAGCAGCTCACGGCAGCAATTTTCCCTACTACCCCAGCAGGGCATCTAGCCAAAGCCCATCCCGAGGGTTCCAAAGACAGAGGAGCATTGCAAATGGATTTAGCCTGAGCCAAATTGCACCGTGGCCTTGGCCGTGTGTGGGTGCGTGGCACAGAAGATGCATCATAGCAGCGGCCTCCTACTAACCCAGCAGGGCATTTGCCCAAAGCCCACCCCGAGGGTTCCAAAGACTGAGGAGCATTGCAAATGGATCTAGCCGAGCCATGCCCTTGGCCGGGCGTGGGCGCCCGTGGCCATGGTCGTGGCCATGTGCGGGTGCGCGTGGCACAGAAGACGCACCGCAACAACGGCCCCCTACTATACCAGCAGGGCATCCGCCCAAATCCCACCCCGGGGGTTCCAAAAGACCGAGGAGCATTGCATGAACCTCGCTGGATGCATGCTCAGTTTCTCAGGATGCGCGGCCCGGTCAGCCAGATCTTGCGAGCGAACTGTAGCCAACCGCAACCAAGAGCAACTGCATCCCAGCAACCGTATCCAACCTTGCAGTCTATAAATAGCCTTGAAAGGCAGAAGTGCGGGGCATCCCGAGTGTGAAGAAACCATGGAGAGTCCATTTGTAAGATTCAGCCTTAGAGCTTGGGCTTGGGAGAACCACATCAAGTTCTCACTAGATTAGGCTAGCAAGATAAATGTCTTCCTCTGCTAGATTGGGCTATTAGGGATTCCTTCCGAATCTTTAGTAGATTGGGCTAGTGCAGGTGCCTTGTTATGCCCCACTAGATTTATTTGTCCACACTTGTACTTTGTAATCCTCATTTCAGTTCAAATGAATAGCCATTGTGCAATCAATTTCCATCCATCTGAGTGTGTGTTCCAACCAATTTAGGCGTAGGAATTTGCTGCCACTTCCAATTCCTACGAGCAAAACCTTGGCGCTTACCTTTCTATCGGTCCACGGCAGCATTGCAACCCGGCAAGAAGCCAAGAGGCAATAGAAGGCAATGGTGTGGGGCTTGGGGACCGAGAGCTCCCATCATTATTGGTGCTTTCATTGAGATAGATATCTCAAGAGGTAACGCCATACTTGAACTTCCTTTTCTTTAAATTTCAGCCTTGTAAAGATGGAGTCCGGAGGAAACTCAAATGACCACCAGCAAAGAAGTGAGGCCTTGGAAGGCCACTCGGTGCAGCCTAGCAGGGCATTGGAAACCCTATCCAATACCTTGGCCGAGATGAGAAGAGGAGTGGAGATGAGAAGGGAGACGAATGCTAACTTAGAAAGATTGGAAAGAAGAATGGAAGAGCGAGGGGGAGAAAAAAAAATCAGAGGGAGAGGCCTAGGTCGCATGCCTCAAGGCAGGCCAGGCAAGAGAAGATGGGGAGAGTGAAGGAGGCAGTTGGGGCTATGGTATGAGAGAAAACAGGAGACTGAGGAGTAGAATAGAAGGCCCCGAGGTAGTGTTGGAGAGAGGGGTTGAAGAAAATAGAGCAAGTGTGAGGCAAGAAGACTATTATGGGGAGGAAATTATGGCAGAAGAAGAGTCCTTCCCTGCTCAAAGGCCTTATGGCCGAAGGGAAAATAGGAAAAGAAGAATGAGAGGAGGTCAGGATGAAGACTTTGGTGAGGGGGATCCTTAGTCAAGGGAGCGAGGGCTTAAGACACCCAAAATAGATTTTTCAAAGTTCAGCTGGGGAGACCCACATGTAAGGTCCGCCGTACCGGTACCGGTGGCGGCCCGGACCGGTACGAACCGGTTCCGTACCGGTCGCGAACCGGTCCCGTATCGGTCCGAACCGGGCCGAACCGGTCCCGTACCGGTTCTCCAACAATAAACTACCGGTACCGGATTCCACGCTGATCCGGTACCGATTCCAGGCCGGACCGGTACGGCAGACCATGCCCACATGAATGGTTAAGCAAGACATATCAGTACTTTGATGTGTATGAAGTGCCAAAATTTGATCGAGTGACCTTTGCAAGTTTCTACCTAGAAAGCAGGGCAAACCGGTGGTGGAGGTGGATCCGGGCCTTGTATGAGAAGGAAGGTAGGAGAATAGGATGGTCAGCCTTTGTTGATGAATTCATGAAGCAATGGGGACCTTCTCCCGTTATCAATCATCACGGCCAACTTGCCAAACTCAAACAAGAAGGCAAGGTCCGTGGCTACATCGATGAGTTTCGGCAGCTGCAAACATTGGTCAGCGGATGGTTCGAGGAAGCCTTGCTTGGGACCTTCGTTGACGGTCTCAAACCATGGCTGGCCAAAGAGATAAAGCTCAAACAGCCGACTAGGCTGCAGGAGGCAATGCGCATGGCGGAGATTCTTGATCAAAGCTACCACCCGGAGCGACGAATGGCCAAGGAAGAGTCCGACAGCAAGATCAAATTCCTACCACCCAAGACATTTCAGAGGAAAAGAGGCCGCTGCATCCAGCAGCAAGCCGCAGCCCGCCAAGAAACTCACCTAAGAGGAGCTTCAAGACTGCATCAAGCTCGGCCTATGTTTCAAGTGCGGCGACAAATGGAGCCGCGAGCATCACTGCAAGTCCGGCCAAGCATACTTGCTAGACGTGGGCAGTGAGGAAGAAGCCGAAGATGCTGCAGAAACAGATGATAGCAGCAGTAGCCCAAAAACTACCGAAGAATCTGAGGAGACCAAAGAGGGATATGAAGTCGAGTTATTCCTGCACGCATTGTCGGGTGTGCAGCAGCTTTCAACCATGAGGCTCATGGCATGGATTAGCAAGCATGAGGTATCACTGCTAGTCGACAATGAGTCTTCTCATAATTTTATTAATTTTGGAATACTCAGGAGAGTAAGCTTGAAAGAAGAAGCCATAGAGCCATTTGATGTAAAAGTGGCCAGCAGCGAAAAGCTTACTTGGGAGGAGGTCGTCTAAGAAGTCAGGCTAAATGTACAAGGGGTCCGAATCAAAGCGGACCTGCATGTGCTTTAGCTTGTCGGACTAGATATAGTCCTGGGCAACACACGGCTATGGAGTTTGGACAAAGTAGTCACTGGCTACGGCTCCATGACCATGGAGTTCAAGATCGAAGGACAAAAGAAGCGGTGGACAGCAACTTGCAGCAAAGAGATGCGGCCTTGCGAGGCCAATGTGCTGGAGCGATGGTACAGAGGCGGAGCCAACTGCTTTGCTGTATTACTGACCAACCACGGCCAAGAGGAACCCAACTCTTGGCTACAGCTGGACATGAAACTCGAGGCATTGCCTTTACCAATTCGGAGCTTACTGGAGGCACATCGGGGCATCCTGGAGGAGCCCACATCCTTACCACCACAGCGGACCTTCGACCAGCCTATCAAGTTGTCAACGTTCCACCATATCGGTATGCACATTGTCAAAAGAAAGAAATCGAAAGGCAAGTGGACACCATGTTGAAACAAGGGCTAATCTGCCACAGTTCAAGTCCTTTTTCTTCACCAGTCCTTCTAGTGAGGAAGAAAGATGGAACATGGCGCTTCTACACCAACTACAGGGCCTTAAACGAGACCACTATCAAGGATTGATTCCCTATCCCGACCGTGGATGAAATGCTCGATTAATTGCATGGAGCAAAGTACTTCACACGGTTGGATCTGAGGGCCGGTTACCATTAGATACGGATGTGGAAAGAAGACGTCCACAAGACAGCCTTCCATACTCACTCGGGGCACTACGAATACTTAGTCATGCCGTTTGGCCTGTGCAATGCACCGTTAACTTTCCAAGCGGCTATGAATGAAGTGTTCCGACCATATTTACGAAGGTTCGTAATAGTTTTCTTCGATGATATTTTGATCTATTCTAAAACCATGGATAAGCACTTGCAGCACCTGAAGTGAGTCCTACAATTCTTGGAAGAGAACCACTTTCATATCAAGCCTTCCAAGTGTGGCTTCATTTAAAAAGAATTGGAGTACCTTGGGCACATTGTCTGCAGAGACGGTGTGCAAGTTGATTAAAGGAAGATCGAGACTATGACTGACTGGCCTCTACCGAAGGACATCTCAGCTTTAAGGGGATTTCTTGGGCTAACTGGATACTACCGGCGATTTGTACAACACTATAGGTTGATCGCAAAGCCACTGACCAACATGTTAAAGAAGGGCAAATTCCAATGGTCCGATGCAGCAAGAGAGGCCTTCGACAATCTTAAGAGAGCCATGATGCAGACCCTGGTGCTAGCCCTACCAGACTTCAACAAAACATTTGAAGTGTATACCGATGCTAGCAGCGAAGGTATTGGGGTTGTTCTTGTGCAGGAGAAGAGACCGCTGGCCTACATCTCCAAAGCTTTAGGGCCAAGGAAGAGGGCCTGGAGCACCTATGCAAGGAAACTACTGGCGGTAGTTCATGCAGTAAAGGCATGGCGTTCCTATCTCTTGGGCAGGCGCTTTACCATCATCACAAACCAACAGGCACCACGACATCTCCTACACCAAAAGATTGTAACACCAAAGCAGCAGAAGTTCCTTGTCAAGCTGCTAGGGTTCGAATACGATATTGTCTATCAGTTGGGCAAAGAGAACAAGGTTGTGGATGCACTGTCTCGGAAAGAAAGCAACCAAGTTCTATGGGTCGCTGAAGAAGTTGAACAGCCGATTTGTGTTGCCATCAGTGGAGTAGATTGGCGGATTTAGGACCAGATCCGCGAAGCCACTAAGTTGGATGCTCGAGCCCAGGAGATCCAACAAAAAATTGAAGCATCCATCGGTGGTGTTGCTAATTTCAAGCTAAGAGACGGGCTGATCTACTACAAAGGTAACATTTATATTCCTGACGTCCCTAATTTGAGACAAAGCATCTTAAACCACTTCCATAATAGTAAGGAAGGGGGCCATTCCGACTGGCTTCGCACCTATTTGCGTGTGAAGCATTTTTTCTTTTGGGAGGGACTGAAGCAACAGGTCAAAACTCTAGTGGCCGCATGTGACACATGCTAAAGGATCAAATATGACTCAAAAGCACCTCCGGGACTACTGCACCCACTTCCCATCCAAAGCCTTATTTGGGAAGATTTGACCATGGACTTCGTAGATGGATCGCCGGCAAGTAGGGGCTACGAAGTGATCATGGTGGTGGTAGATCGGCTGAGTAAGTATGCACATTTCATTCCACTCAAACATCCTTACATAGCAAAATCAGTAGCCAAAGTATTTGTGAAGATGATAGTACGGTTACATGGAGTGCCACGAAGCATCATCACAGACCGGGACAAGGTCTTCATGAGTACCTTTTGGAAGGAACTGTTCATGCTACAAAGGAGCAAGCTAAAATACAGTTCCTCATACCACCCGTAGACCGATGGTCAGATAGAGGTCATCAACCGAATTCTAGAATAGTATCTGCGCTATTTTTTCCATGAGCAACTATTACGATGGAAAGAATATCTTACATGGGCTAAATTCTGGTACAACACTTTCCACCACTCTTCTATTAAAATGAGTCCTTTTGAGCTAGTGTATGGCAGGCCTCCCCCCAATTTTAACTTCTTATGAGAGAGGCACGACCAAAAGCATCAAAGTTGAGAAGGAATTAATGACACGAGACACGAGACAAAGTCCTTGCAAATGTTAAAAGGGAGCTTCAGAAGGTGCAAGAAAGAATGAAAAGATACTGCACCAAGGGTCGAAGAGAAGTCATCTTCGAACCAGGCCAGTATGTCTATCTAAAGTTAAAGCCTTTCGAGCAACAATTAGTCAAGGACAAGTTCAGCCACAAGCTATCTCAAAGATATTACGGGCCGTTCAAGATGTTAGAACGCATTGGAGAAGTTGCCTACTGATTGAAATTGCCAGCCACATCACGACTTCATCCAGTCTTTCATATATCAAAACTGAAAGAAAAGGTAGATAACCCGACTTTGATTGAGCAGAAACTACCATCCTTTGACGAGGAGGGCCGACTGCTTCTTCAACCAATCGAAGCCCTCGAAAACCGAATACAGCGAAGAGGATGAATTCACCAAAAGGTATGGCAAGTCCTTATCCTGTGGGACAGATTACTGAAAGAGAAGGCTACATGGAAGGATTACGATGAGGTAGCCCGGACATACCCAAATTTCATCCTTGAGAACAAGGATGTTCTTGAAGGGAGGGAGATTGATGGAAACCCCCAAAAACAGCACAACCATGACACTCAGCCAGGCGAGGTCCAGGCAACACTCGGGGACCAGATCGGGCAGTTGTTGAGCCTAGAGGCTGACCAAGCCTTAGGCGACCAAAAGGGGCAAAAGCAAACAAGCGCACACACATGCCAAGACCCGCGCCAGCGCGCGGCAACAACACCAGCAGTAGCGCGCAAGACTAGCCCGTGCGCCAGAATTCGCCCCATCAGCACAACGGGCGTCAATTGAGCAAGGCAAAGGCCGAGTGCGCTACGCACCAGTGTTTGCATGCCCGCCCAGCCGCGCGCGCCAGCCAAACAAGGCAACGGCCGAGCGCGCAATCCACAAGCTTCTGCGCACCCATCCAGCCGCATGCGCAAAGGCGCGCACTCTTGTCCGAGCGCCCAACCCACAAGCTTCTGCGCGCCCGCCCAGCCGTGCGCACAACCCACAAGCGTCTGCGCGCCCGTCCAGCCGCGCGCTCTTGTCCGACCCCTACGGGGCATTCCTTTCCTACTACCCCAGCGAGGCATCCAGCAAAGCTGACCCCGAAGGTTCCAAAGTACCGAGGAGCATTGCAAATGGGGCAACAGTAGCTCACGGGAGCAATTTTTTCTACTACTCAGCAGGGCATCCGGCCAAAGCCCACCCTGAGAGTTCCAAAGATTGAGGAGCATTGCAAATGGATATGGCCTGAGCCAGATCGCACCATGGCTTTGGCCGTGCGCGGGCGCCCGTGGCCGTAGCCGTGCACGGGCGCGTGCGGCATGGAAGATGCACCGCAGCGGCAGCCTCCTACTAACCCAGCAGGGCATCCGCCCAAAGCCCACCCCGAGAGTTCCAAAGACTGAAGAGCATTGCAAATGGATCTGGACGAGTCGTGGCCTTGGCCGTGTGCGGGCGCACGTGGCACGGAATACGCACCGCAACAACGGCTCACTACTATACCAACAAAGCATCCGCCTAAATCCCAACCCAAGGGTTCCAAAAGACCGAGGAGTATTGCATGAACCTCGCCTGGATGCGCGCCCAATTTCTCAGGATGCGTGGCCCAGTCAGCCGAATCCAGCGAGCCAACTGCAGCCAACCCCACCAACTGCAACCAACTACAGCCAACCGCAACCAACTGTAGCCAACCGTAGCCAAGAGCAGCTACATCTCAACAACCGTATCCAACCTTGCAGTCTATAAATAGCCTTGAAAGGCAGAAGTGTGGGACATCCCGAGTGTGAAAAGACCTGTAGAAAGTCCACTTGTAAGATTCAACCTTAGGGCTTGGGCTAGGAAGAACCACATTAAGTTCTCACTAGATTAGGCTAGCGAGAAGAATGTCTTCCTCTACTAGATTGGGCTATTAGGGATTCCTTCCGAATCCTTAGTAGATTGGGCTAGTGCGGGTGCCTTGTTATACCCCATTAGATTTATTTGTCTGCACTTGTACTTTGTAATCCTCATTTCAGTTCAAATGAATAGCCACTATGCAATCAATTTTCATCCATCCGAGTGTGTGTTCAAACCAATTTAGGCGGGGAATATGCTGCCACTTCCAATTCCTACGAGCAAAACTTTGGTGCTTACCTTCCTATCGGTCCATGGCAGCATTGCAACCCGACAAGAAGTCAAGAGGCAACGAAAGGCAATGGTGTGGGGCTTAGGAACCAAGAGCTCCCATCAGTGTCCTTCCTTGTTTGGCCATGCACATGGATTGCTGAAGTGGCGCATGCATGGCTTGATGATCATTGGCCTGCTGAATCCAGGCCCTTGCAATTCCGGGGTCGGATAGATATGGAAGAGCCCTTGCTTGGTAGGGACTCCTCCACGATTTGGCTGCTTGACTTGTGTCTAATCCTTCTTTGGAAGGAATTTTGCTGCTGCATTTGCGCCTCCATGTTGGACGCCCTTGATGCTCGCCATGTGGCACACAGATGGCCTGATGTCTCCTAGTCCCATGGGGGCTCTAGGGTCGTTGGATGGCTTCCACTTGTCTTGGCCTTTGGGCATGCTTGCTAGCCGTGTGCTGGATGTGGGCACATGCATTCGGGTGTGCACGAGCTGATGGACTCGGCCCTGTTGGTCGGGTCCCTCCACTCGCACCCAAGTGTGAATAGGCTTCATTGGATGCGCTCGAGTGTGAATAGGCTTGACCGGATGCGCTCGGGTGTGGATGGGCTTGGTCAAATGTGCACAGTCAATGTGAACAGGCTTGACTCGTTTGGGTGCAACCGCTGGCTGCAGGGCGCATGTGCGCGCGGGCGCTGGGCTGGGCGTCACACGCTGGCCTCTTGCTGTGGTCCTGGGCCTCGCGCAGACGTTGGGCATGGCCTGCGCGGGGTTGGATTTGCTATCGAAGTGCTTGGCCAACGGCTAAACATGCCTCCAAGCATTGGATTTGGCCCGTCCTTGGGCCGTGGTTAGTTCACGCCAACGTGCCAAGATCTTGGCTTGGCGGAGCGGGGTCCTCAACATTGAGTCCATCCATGAAGCTTTCCAGATGCAGTGTTTTCACAATTCTCCATACATGCATTGCATGTATCACATTCTAGCATACAGACATACAGATAAGACATTGGAAAAATAGTTGTGCTTGCTATTCAGATTCCACTGGTTCTATTAGTCAAAGTTCATAACCTTGACAAGTGCAACCCAACCATCTTGGTGTTGTGACTTCATTAAGGCCTCTTTCACAACCTGGTACTTGGAAAACACTCTTGAATGTGTGCTGAGTGGTAAATTGTAATGATTCTGCGACCATATATGAAAAACAAGAATAACAAGCATAAAGGAAATTATTCTATGCATAATTTCCATGCAAAATGCTGAAAAATAAAATAGAGTGATAACCTACCATGAGGATTCGTATTTCATCGAGAAGTGTATGGCCTCTCTCCTTTGCTTGCCTGGCAGCTGTCTCAACGGAAATTACTATATCACCCAGCATTAGCTGTGTGGGTGAAAAAGCATGTCAAATGTAGCCGATAAATAGTCGATGAGGCTAATCAACAAATTAGACCTTTCAACTCAAAGATAAGTTCTTACAATGGGAAGATCAAGTTCAGGTATATGCTGTGACATGGACAGAACATCCGTAGCATGGTCCTCGCCTCTCCAATCTTTATTGAGCTTTTGAATGTAATCATCATTGCAAAGCAGCACAGACAGCTCAATTTTTTCAAATTTACCAACATCATCAATAGAAGATTCTCTGGTTTTATACTCTGAATCCTTGAGACCATCAAATGCAATTTTCATTGCCATGGGAATATTCAATTTTAGCATTTCTGCAATACTCTGCAAAACACCAGGAAACAAAGCATAAAGGAAAACAGATAAATGCAACTGACTACTTTAACTATATTTCAAGGCAGTATGCTAAAATGTCAAGTTCGAAGTATATCTATAGTCCTCAACTAATGTGCCATTTAACCGGTACCAAATATGGCTTAGTTCTTTCCTATATTTTGGCCTGTGAATATTATTTTTATAAGTTAAAAATGTTTCAGCATTGAGGGATGGTGATGTCTTCATCCCAAGGAAGGCCAGCCCATGCAAAAGCAGCTTAGTATAGTGCGCTCAAGTTATACATGGTAGAAGAGAAGGCTCAACAGATTTTTAGACTGGAGTATATTAGGTTGTCTCAAATTTATTGCATGAACAAATTTAGAAAAGGGAATTCAGGTGTCAGTGGCATAAAGATTTGTCCAGATAAGTTGGAGGCAGCCACCCGTGGACGCAGAACATAAGGAACATAACAATTAAAAGGATGGTCCAAATATACAGAGAACAAAGCACACTGCACACCAGCAGAGTAGCAGGAAAGTTTCCAAGATTTTATAAAGTTCGTGCAGCACACAACCGTAGGACCTAACTGATACACCAGAAAACCAGGAGAGTTATCTTTTCCTAATGTAGTCTCCATCTATGAAAAGGGAGTTACTTAAAGCTCTAACATCGCTAATCAATCATGCAGAAGAATCTGTTCTTCTAAAACATTTCTCAATTTTGATAAATCAACAGCCCCTATCCACTTAAAACAATCAAGGACCTATCAATTTAACAAATACACTTAACCCTGGGACTCCCTACCTCAGAAAAACCATTTAATCCAACCAAAACATATCCTTTACAGAATAAAGCATCGCTTTCCCATCTAAACCTTTTGCAGATTTGCAAAACAAGTTATGTATTGAAGCAGAAGCCGTGTTTCAACAAATGCAAACCAGTACCTAATAGTTGCTCTCTCAAGATTACAGAACAACAAATTGTTATAATATAAGTCAACATTATCACAAAATTGCAACAACTAAGGAAAAAGCAGACTAATAAAGCTTCTCATTAAGCTGCATCAAAAATACTACCTAGCAACGGCAAAAGTTCACCAAACTTTTCCGAAACCTAGAACTACAGGAGTCTCATGAATCATAAGAAATTTCATAAACCATTGAACCCCAAATATCAGGCAACGTCCATGAAATCAAGAACTCCCCTCAAGAATATACTTTCATCACCTTAAAAACCTAAATATCAATAAGAAGCAAATCTAGAAGTCCATTATTCCTCAACCGCAGATAATCTAAGAGAAAAAAAGAATCAATTCCGTATTACCAAAACTTCGGGATCGTTGGGCATTTCTTCTTCGATGCTGATGTTGACGTCGAGCTCTAGCTGCTTCTCCTTGGGACCCTGCTTCTTGGCCGCCAGCCTGCGCCTCGTCTTCCGAAATCCTCTCAGCGACCCGAAGAACCCCCCGAAGGGCACCGGTGAGCGCGAACACCGAGACGAGACATGAAAGCCCCTTCTCTGAGAATCGGAAGAGAAAGGCGAACAAAGAACGGAAGCAGAGAGATGAGGCGAGGCCGTCGGACCACCCGGCGGCCGCCGCCGCCGCCACCGAAGAGCGGCGGCGATCGGCGGCGGAGGAGGACGGACGAGGAATCTAGTGGCGAGAGGGAGAGCTCGGCCGACGATCCTCGCCATGGATACGGATTCCGGCGACGGATCGCCGGAAAGTGGGAAGAGGAGGAGCGATTGGGTCCAATAAGAGAGGAGAGGGGGCGGTAGGGGACTCCGTTGGACCGCAAAAAATGTGGTACTGGAAAGGATTTTAAGCCTAGGAGTGCCGGCGGAGTATCTGGAACGCCATCGCTGTTTCTCCGCCGTCCGTCTGCAATGAAGCAAGGAGAAAGATGGCCCGGTCTCTCGAGCCGGCCGTGGTTGGGTGAAAGTGAACCGGGTTTCAATCTCAGAGGCTACATATACGCGGAGTTACCTATTTATATAGCCTATAGACTAAACCTGGTCCTAAAGTCATCGAACTCGGTGCATCGCTGAAAACGTTACTCCTTTTTAGCTTTTTAACGGCCATTTCACATGGATCATCAGAGATGGTTAGCAAGTAAATATCAGCCTTGGTTGTCACCTGCACCACGCTCACAGGCCTGCACCTTTCAACGTTGACGAGTTAGATGGCAATATCTGAGTTTCTGACCTTATGACTTGTAATCTCAATTGGTATAGTGGAGAAATTCTTGTTGTGTTTCCTCCTGGCATTAATTCTTTAATCATGACAGCAGGAATTCCATTACTGGCTCCACCTGATATGCCGGGATGGGGTCAGCAAACTTCCGCAAAAATTCAGCTCTCTAAAATAGCAGTCATGGTAAGATCTTTAAGAATGTCTACCAATTGCTGTCTTATGCTGAGCTCTTCCCTAATGAATTTTCATGGAAGTGTAAGGTAGCTTCCGGGTTGGTTTCTTCTGGTGGAAAATTGCAAGGAGAATGCTAATGTGAAAAGACTATTTGGCTCATTTTGGTGCTCTATACCAACAGCATGCCTACCGTTGTAACCTGTGTCTTGATGTTGAGGAGAAAATCAATCATGTGATCTCTGAGCATTCATTTTTTAGATCTGTTTGGGAGCATGCAACACAATTGGTCTATCCTTTCTACACCGGCAAGTCCTCTCTCTCTCTCGCGCGCGCGCGCGCTCGCACACAGAGAGAGAGAGGGCATATACTTTTGTTCTTCCTGATTCCGTGTAAATTTTCAATCATTTCACTTTACTCCGTATTTCAATCAGCCTTCAAAACGATCTGATTTACTTTGTTCCATACATCAATCAGCCTTCAAAGATGTTACCTCAGCAAAAAAAAAAAAAAAAGATGTTACCTCGTGTTCAAATAAACAGCGCTATGTGAATCGCTGTGGCAATACTTCTTACCGTCTGTGTTCTTTCATCATCCATCATACCGAGGTAAGGATCTACCACTTAATATGGTACCTGGCATCCCAACAAGCCTTTAACAGTGATTCCTCTGACCACGCTTAGCATTCGCAACTTTATGTCAGAAGATTAAAGACCACCTGATTAAGTTTTGCTTTTATTACTTTCTAATCTTGCACAGGCTGGGAGAATAGAGAGATGAGAAAAGTGAAAAACATATATTCAGAAACGTGCGTAGGGAAGTGGATTCAATCCCCGACTCACTCTCAGAGAAACAGGTCACGGTGAATACAGAGACAGCCCTCAAACAAAGGGTCAAAGCCTTGAGAAATGGATCTATCACGAGTATTGGAAAAGGCCTGTTTACATAAACTTTGGTAGCAGAAAATCATGGATCAACAAATAAAACCAATAGAATAAACTGAATTGACAAAAGTAACATTCTAGTTTTTGTTTAAAATGGCAGTGACTTGGCCACCATTGCCCGAAAAATGGCTGAACAATAATAATCAGGTTAGCCTCCTGGACCTGCAAAACAAGCTAGCAGAACATTGTAGCATCTCTTGGTGACAAAATTATTAAAACCTAATGACAGAATACATTGAAAAAACAAAAAAACAACAAAAATCCACATTGAATTGATAATGAGATTTACAGAAATTATCTTAAAGTCAAAAAAAATCTGGGCAACCAGAAACAGAATTCCAGACACAGTGGTCACCTCCATCCTCCTCTTAGTAAATCTGCCATTACGACAGAAAAACTTACATTCCTGCTCTATATTCTTCTCTCTTCCTACAACCTCCTTACAGAAACTCCGGATAGGTGTTGGTGTTTGTACCTAGCAAGCACGAACCTCAGCAAACTGGCTCGCAGCTGGCTGGCAACTCCCAGAAAACTTGGATGCAAAGAGGCAAGATAGCCTCTTAATCATTGGACTCATCTGAACAATCCCATTTGACGAGACACTTGTATCTTTATAAGCATCTGCATAGGTGTCATACCCTTCTAGATCTGCCTCGGTTACCAAAACTTCATCCTCCCTGAGAGGGCTTGTTGGCATGGACCTTGCAGTCATGGATCTGGTTCGAATGATCCTACACAATGGGAGGCTGGGATCATTGCTAGCATCCTCACTCATCCCATACCCTTCTAGATCTGCTGCAGTAATTAAAACTTCATCGCCTGCGAGCGAACATACTGGCCTTGGACTTCGAATTGCAGGGAATTCTAATTTGCGCTTGCTGTATTCCTGGACAACCTGCATAAGTTACATGCACACAAGTTAAAAGATAAACCCAGCCACTGCTTCTGCTGTACATAAATGACAGCCTGTGGTTTCAGTGTTGGTTACAGAGAAGCAGCACAAAAATCAAAGGAAAAAGACTATTAAAAATATTTTGGTTGAATAATATCCAATCCATTCCATCCCAGTCACTCCGTCTCTGCCAACAAATCGGACCCCTACATTCAGCCAGCTAAATGGCCTATCAAATATTTTTCTTGTCAGGAAATCACACATATCGCATGTCTACAACACATTACCAAGCTTAAGGCCATTTAAGGTCTGTTCACATATCCACATATATTTAAGCAATCAAAAGAGAGTTCTGGCCTGTGCAAAAGAGTCCTAAGGCAATTGCAATCTAGAGTAGGGAAATAATTAGACAGAGAAGTGGATACCTCCTTTATTTTTCTTGTTACAGTATGACAATTATTTTGATGAATGGATTTGATAATTCAATGTGGTAGGCGATGCACAAACAGCAAGACTTATCACCATATGACGTAGAATCACGAAGATGTTGTATCTTCTAATAAGGAGAGCTGATATCTCACGAATAAGCCGAGAAAAGGATGCAGAATACATAAGCACCGTTGTTCTTTTTTGTTTTTCAAGAGAAGGCGGAAAATCCCACCAATAAAGCCCTCTGAAAGAAAGCCCTCTGAAATAATGAAGAAAGGCATGCAACAGTAGAGGCAAGAAAGCCCTCTGAACGGGGAGGGCATAAGTCAGAGAGCTGCCATTAGAGAAAACCAGTCTCTGGCATGTGCTGTGCACGTGATAGCATATGTATCAAAAACCTTAGAAATATGGACGGTTATGATTATTTATCATCTTACTTTTCCATAACTCCTTGAAGAAGAAATTTTTTGAATTTATTAAGAGATAACAACTATGTCGATTGAGATGCACAGAAAAGTTAGGATATCTATGATGGGAAGAAAATCAGGACTCATGATAAAAGCCAAAAAAACAAAAGAGGAGGAATACAAAGAGATGGATGTTGGTTTTTCTCCCACATGTTATGAGCACACGTCCCACACCATTAGTGAAGGCTTCATCCTTCAGAACACAGCTTCCTGTGTCCAACTCTTTAAGAGTTGTTACACTATAACAGATGGATGCAGGAAAAATTGCAAACGTGAGTAACAGGAAATGATGGTCAAGAAAGACCCTAATGTATGAAATGGGAAATGTGATCATAAAGAAAGCAAAAGTGGATGCAAACAATAAGTGAAAAATGCACAGAAATCATAGGAAAACCACCAATGAAGTAGTTTTAAATGGATTTCCACTAAATTCTCAAGATGGGCAAATTGATTTATGACAACATTTTTCTATCAAGGCTATCAAGGAGAATTTTTGCTTAGATCTTCTTTCCTTAATGTTGTTATGGATAAGTATGAGGGAGTTAAGAAAAAATGACTGGACTAGAACTGAATCAAAGTATCCTTATTTGAATGCCTCCCATCAAATAAGAATAACAATAACACAAAGAAGAATTTGGAAGTTAAGGAAAGCAGGAAAAGATTCCCAAAGTAAAGACCTACAGATAGGGCCCTTGCATATATTGATGTAATATGATCGCAAAGTTGAGGTCATCCATGCACTCCAGTTGCCCGTAGGATTCTTTAATTATTATATACGAATTTACTATTTTACTCCACCAAAAATGAAAATGACAAATGAGAAAAAGCACACTGCTGGATATAAAGACTTGCTAAACAAAAAGAAGCAATAATAACATAATTTATACTTCATTTAACTATTCTATCACGAAACAAAAGTTATTTTCCTTACTCGCCATTGTGCGGGAGCCAAAAGCACTCGAGGCCTTCTCGATCGCACATACTCCAGAGCAGCTGTGGGTGTCATGAGCTTATACTCCACCTTTAAATTTTATAAAATTAAAATGTATTAGAACACTTTCTAGAAGGTTAGCACCCATGACATCATGCTTTATTAATAGCGTTGGACTGGCTGATCTACACCTGTCAACTTGCACAATTCAGAAATGTGTTATAAGCAAATGCATAAGAGCGTACCAGATAGCATAGAACAATAGTTGTGCTACGTCCCCTTCCAGCTTTACAGTGTACATATGTAATTCTCCCATGGGATGCATTCCCTATAAATAATAATAAATAAAGTTTTAAATGTGTTATTCAACTTTAAAGGAAAGAAGAAAGAACCCATTTCAGACTCTGAATATGACAATCTGTAAAAAGGGTGTTCACATCATCAATAGTTTTTGATGGACCACATAGTGAAATGTAAATTCAGAAAAACTAAACCAGTTGGTATGGTTTGGTCTAATAAAAAAGAAACAGGATAAATGATCCATTCTGAAAAATTCTGGTTAACTAACACCCAAATTTTCTACCAGCTATGCTACCATTTTTAAGCTTCTAGAGCCAATTGAATAATTTTTAATCTTATTGATTATTCAGAAAAGAAATTTATGATTTTCTTGCTTTTTCTTTATTTTCTTGAAAAACAAAAAATTGCAGAAACTCGAAGTACTTCTACCTACAGATCACAGATGTACATATATGATACCAGATATGCCGACAACCAACATGCTTACCTAACCAATAATGCAGATACATGATCGGTCAACATATTTAAATGTTAAGAACCGTTTTACAGATCTGTATCCACATCAAACCAATTTGCATCTTAACCATACTGTTGCTCATCTTGGCCCTTCATAATTGATCTACCATTGGTCGTTATTGCACATGCTCATAGAGCCACACCATCTTATTCGGATCCCTGAAAAAAATTATCCTCTATCGATCGCGCATTGGTCATAACTGCACATGCTTATGCTGTCTTAGTTAAATTGGCAAAAATTATCCTCTAATTTTGCATCTCCTGTTCTTATCAGATCATGACAAATTTCTAGGTTTGTTTGTCTTGCCGTACATTTGCCACACCAGTCCCCTTTCAACACTAGTCCCCTTTGTTACAACATTTGTTTCTTTCAGCAGATATACAGGCAACAGCGCCTCTCAGCATCATTTCCTACATGCTGATTCTACCATAAATAACCTTATCAAAGATAAGTACTGCTAATGAGGCAATATTTTTCTTTCACTTATTTGTGATCATCTCCAGGATAAGTAGTTACAACTACCTACAACTTCATCATTCCTGTAAGACACATGCCTTATAAAAGTTATGCTTATTTATATTATCCTTAATTATGTCCTGGTGCATCTCGTTTTCTCAAATTTTCCATGTCCAACTGTCTCCAATATTTTGCACAAAAGAAGTACCCAGAACTATAGACAGAACTAAATTATTTTGAAGCTCCCCATAACCAAATAATTATGTGGTCGCAGCCCTAAAACTGTCTCTATGAATTTGATACACTTTGTTTTTTTTCTCTCTTTTTGAAAAGTGATTTGATACACTTGCTGAAGCTCTCCAGATCATAAAATATGTACTGCAGTGCTAGCCATCTCTGTGAACTGGATCACCAGTTTCGCATTTCGTCTCTAAAATTCATGCATTGAAAAGTAGGGAAAGTGGAAAAATGAACATGCAATTACAAATCCTAGTAGGCTGAATATGCCAAAGATGTCATCGACATGGTGCCCATGGGTATCATGGACTTTCATGTCACAGAAACCAATGAGACGTAACATGTCACTCAATCTAAAAATCATGACATAATATAAGAAGAAGCTAGACTAAGTCAAAGTTGTCAATGGTCCCAACCTGTACACAGTTATTATTTATAGAATTTAGTGGCTTGCAATAAAGAGAGAGAGAGAGAGAGAGAGAGAGGAGAGAGAGAGCACATATTAATTGCATCACGCTAAGGAGAATCATCTATATTAAACTCCTGAGTCATAAGTATTCTGAATTATACAAATGCTACAAAGTAACAATCATCTTGAGCTCTTGGCTGGCCCTGCATCTGCGGTGTAAGGCTGAATTGGTAAGTTTTTATCATGATATATCATAAGATCTGATGGCTACGACCAAGGAAAGAAACAATTTATGTAGCACGTGGTTCAATATTGTATTCATAAATGCTATACATGGCACTAATCGAAATCCACTGATTGGACACATGATTAAATGGTGTGTGTTAATACATGTTAAACACCACCAAATCAACATGTGGATCTTCTAACACTGTGGGGACTCCAAGATGTAAAACCTAAATAATATTGTGTTAAATCGATGCCACCCATAACTCAGGCAGAAGTACTCTTAAGCTGAGAACTCCCAAATATAAAAACACCTACTAAATAAGCATTCTAAAAGGCATGATCTGTGTGCATCACAACAAGAATGCAGTACAATGCCATTCAGTTTTCAGCTAAAGTTGCTACTGGCTTCATTTGTAGTTCCTCAAGCCAATAAGCAGTGGAAAAGACGGGTCTAGAATACCTTTCATTATCATTGATACTTTTGATAGATATCCTCAAGCTACATATAAGGCAAGATTTAGTACCTTGTATATACTAATACATATCTCTACTATTATATTGCAAACTCTCAGATGGACAAGTCTCCACCACAAAACATGGAATCTTTATGATCAAGAAAGGAGAAGGAGAGAGCATGCCTCTTATCCTGCATGCCAACTGCGATGAAGTGGCTCTACCCATCTAGAGGCTGTGATTGGAATTTTACTCTCCTTTCAAGACCCTCATTGTTTTACCAATAGGAAAAAGATAGAGAAAGAGCACTAGAGCCATGGTTTCAAAACTGCTGGAATGAGACAGTATAGTTGGTATCTTACCATTCCGATGCAAAATTGGCACTAATATTGGTGTCTGGATGCTGAAATCCTATGTATCGATCTGTACCAATGCATATCAACAATACCATACTGACCATACTGGTACGTACTAACTTTTCACTTTTGGGAAGCTGTTAGATTCGATTCATGTCATCAGTACTAGTAGTCTAGTACCATATCAATACCATACCATTTCAATGGAAAAATATTCCAGGGTTTCATACCAATATTTAAAACCTTAATTAGAGCGCTTGTCACCACGTGTGCCCTACCATGATTGAGTACCGCTAGAAATCTAGAGCCGCAATTGGAACTTTACTCTCCTTCCAAGACCAACATAAGATTCGTCCTGAGAGTACAGGACACTAATAGAATCTATGCAGCTGACCATGTTCATCTCATGTGCAAGATGCTAGCGAATATTCCCAAGCCTTATTTTGTTTAAGAAAAGACACTAGCTTTTCTTTAAATGTAAAATTAACCATCAACTAAAAAATTGACGAGATTCACCTTAGTTTTTAACTTGAACACAAACTCAAAAAATACCCGGTTTTCTCAATTAAGCACTTTTAAGCCCAGCATTACAGATTCATCAAACTCAATTTTCAAAATTTGTTTTTTTATTTGAGATGCAAACAGCACCAGATATATTTTATTTGTTTCTCTATTCATATCCATATTTATGAATCTAGATATTTAAGTTATATAATCTAATTGGAAACAGACACAAAATTCTGCAAGTGTAAATAAAGTTTCGACCTTAGGTAAATTCTGCACATGAGGATAAAACAAAAACCAAAAACAAATTTGAAATGTTGTAGGTAATAACGTATCCTAAAATAAATATCATACAGAACTTCAAATTTTGGCCAAAAAACTTCTTTTTCAGCTCCCTATTTCTTTAAGGACTTCATCCAGCTTACAAGCCTCGAATCTATAAATGTTATGTTAAATATGAAAATTATCCATATTTGATTTTTCTTTATAATGACACTCGCTATGCAAATAATAAACTCATATGATCAATAATGGATATAACTTCCAACTTTTGCTTCAATGATTGTACTCCACATCTAACAACAAAAGGCAGGTATTAACAATTATAACTCTTCTGCATCGGATTCAATTACAACACCTGGTACACACAAGCCTAAAAGTAAGACTGGTACACCAAAATAAGCCCCCACCAAGCAACCAACACTGGAAGTAACCTGAGCTGTGCAGTTAACTTGCAGTGCTTCACTATTAGGTTCCTGATACATTAGAAATCAAGTTTCATTCATTATTATGGTACAATCAGTTATAATATTCTCAGATCCAGCATTCTGCTTTTATTGGTGATAGATCAATCTAGGACCAGTAAATTGCTGTATGATACAGCAATCTTCAAACTTGTGATCACATTACAAGTAGCACCCTTCTTACCTTCTATCTGCATAAAAGTTCCTGACATGGATCACCAGAGTACAAATTATGCTTTTTCAGAGGTTCCCAATCAATTTATACTGTTGGTCATATAACTGAAGTGCTAAAATACTAATATATATAGATAGCTGAAAGTGTAGAACATTAAACGAATGGTAAATTGAACTCCTTAGTTGCTCCACAGGTTACTTGTTTTATCAGCAAAAGCAACAGAATCTACTGGTAAAGAGACACATACATGATCCAAGAGAGGCCAAGCGAAAACATACATCTAACCATATGATAATGTATGGCCACAAAAACCAACAAAAAATAAATGCTTTGAATGGACAACCCATAACTAGAACACAAAACAAAATTAACATTGTCATTATACAGTCATTTTTTTTCCGAAAACACCATGACATGCAAGCCCAGCCACAATAGAACTAAATTACTACTTGAAATACCTCAAGATCACCCAACCCTCCTCTCATCCTCTAAACCTTCCTCTTAGTAAGGTACCTTGGTTTTAAGCATTACTCATATAAACAAGAAATATGTAAACCATGGTTATGGTACATAAGTGTATTTTTCGATCTTATTCAGAACAATGCAGAAACACTCAAATATAATATCAGTCAGACAGCCAATAACCAGATTTCATTGTAATCCCTCTAGGTATCATGCCTTATTTATCTCTGTGAATAAGGGAATAAGGGATTTTTGGGAATATAGTAACAAGATCATGTATCCATCCATGCTTTCCTTGCATGCCATATATAAACAAACCTAACTAAATTTCACACAAACAGAAAATAAATCTATCCACTGCCACCATGAATCTTTTGAAGGATGGCTTGTATAAGTGGAGTCCACTCATATGCACATATGAGAACAGAAAACTTTAGATCTAGGTCAGCATTAACCTAAATATTTTGTAAGAAGCAGGAAAACAAATCCAACCATTACTGAATGGATAGGTAGGTACATAGATATTACATGAAGCTAGGTTCTATAAAGCAAATTATCAAAAAATAATGAAAACAACTCTAAATCCACCTACTTTATACAAATTAATTTCAATTAATATGATGCATTTTGAGAGATCAAGTAATTTTGTTATAATGAAATATTAAAGGCATGGAAGAATGGCAATCTAAGAGGCATGGAAGAAAAACTACTACGGCCCTGTTTGGGGGAGCTGTTGACAGTAGAGCTGTTGGAAGTAGAGCTGTTGGAAGTAGAGCTGTCTGAAGTAGAGCTGTTATAAAAAGTTGTTTGCTGTTTGGTAACTACATTCGTAAAGTGCTGTAGTACTTTGTTTTGTGTTTGGTAAACAAACTGGGAAAGTACTTTTGTATAACAAAATTACCATAAAGGACATTGCATAGTATTATACAACAGAATATAATAAAACATAACATATATTAATACATAAATATACGATATAGTATAATATTTTTGTAATATAAAATAATATTATTATAATATAGCATAATAGTAATATAATTATTAGAGTAAATTAATATTTGGTAATATAACATAATATTAAATTATTTAACATAACATATTAATGTATTATAATGTAATGTAATATAATATAATATTTATAGTATAATACAATAATAAAGGTATAAAATATTATAATTATTAGTGTAAATAATTAATAATGTTGAAATATATTTATTTATTATCTTATTTATTCATTCATTCATTTATATAAATATTTATTTATTTATTTATTTTATTTTTTAAATTTTCTTTTCTTTTCTTTTCTTTTCCTTTTCTTTTTCTTTTCTTTTTTTTTCTTCTCTTCTTCTCCTTCCTTCCTCTCCCCCGTTCTCCTTTCTTCTCCTCCCGCGCGGCCGGCGGCGCCGGAAGGGGGCCAGGCCGCCGCGGCCGCGGGAGGGGGCCGGGCCGGGGCCGGCGGCCGGCGGCGGCCGCGGGAGGGGGCCGGGTCGTGGCCGGCGGCGGCCACGGCGGGCCCCCTGGGAAGTGCTCTCTCGCGAGGCCGACAGCGCCGGGCCGGGCCGTGGCGGACGCGAGAGGGGGGCGGGTCGTGACCGCCGGCGGCCGCAGGAAGGGGGAGAGGGAGGGGGTGCGACGGCGGGGCCTCGCAGACGCGGGAGGGGGGCCGTGGGACCTCCTTCTTCGGCACCGTCCCTTTCCGTGACGGGGACATCATCGCCGGCGGCGGCCGCGGGAAGGGGAAGACCACCTGTCTTCCTCTTCTTCGGCACCTCCCCACCATGGGGGCGGGGGAGAGGGAGGGGGTGCGACGGCGGGGCCTCGCAGACGCGGGAGGGGGGCCGTGGGACCTCCTTCTTCTTCGGCACCGTCCCTTTCCGTGACGGGGATATCATCGCCGGCGGCGGCCGCGGGAAGGGGAAGACCACCTGTCTTCCTCTTCTTCGGCACCTCCCCACCATGGGGGCGGGGGAGAGGGAGGGGGTGCGACGGCGGGGCAGAGGGAGAGGGTGCGGCGGCGGGGGAGAGGGAATGGGGTTGGGTGGGAGAGGAAGAGACCGTGAGAATGTGAGAGAGAGGTTTTTGGGAGGAATTTTTTTTTTTAAATGGGGGTATTTTGGTCAAAAATACAGCTTTCCGAAAAAGCTGAAAACAGCATTTTCGGAAAGCTCCAAATTGGAGCTTCCCCCCAAAAGCTGTTTTCAGCTTCCCGCAAAAGCTGAAACAGCTTTTCAGAAAATTTACCAAACACCATTTTTTAGCTAAAAGTACTTTTGGAGAGCCAGAAAGTGCTTTTTGGCTCTCCAAAAGCTCCCCCAAACAGGGCCTACATTTGTTGAAATAGAGGTCAGATAAGATTCTTACTGTGGATGAAATCTACAGCTCGGCTGATATCCACAAGTGAAGGGGCAAAAAGATAATCTCTTGTTGGAATCACTAGATGATCAATCCCATGAGCCTGTAAACAGAAAAACCAGGTATGAGCCATACATTGACAAGAAAAAATGGCAGACTCTTTTATACAAACAGAAGACACCCGATAATCTAACATCAGAACCTTCTATTTATGTATTGAATTAGTTGATCTTTACCCGGGCTCTTGTCTGAAGCAATGATTATTACAATACATGCATAAACTTGGAACGTTACCTAAAATTATTTCATCAACATGGCCACATGTTTTTTCTTTCTCAGTGAGCCCCTTGACTGACAAGGGGTGACTAGTCACATCACCCTCTTCATAAAGGCAGAGCTCTATATGGCACAGCATTGCAACAGAGAATGCCATTAAAAGAAGATTTGCTATGCAACCTATCCTATATGCAGAGTGTCAAAAATATTATGAAGAATTAATGTTATGAGTGTTCACGCACACAAATTCATAAATTGTTGGTAAGTGATTAACTTAATATTAAACACTAAAGGAAAACATTTACCTGATACAAGGATGATGGAACTAGGGTCTCATATGGTTCATTTAGGGTGATGACTCCTCGAACCCCAAGCTGTTGAAGGCGGGGTACATCTTTGGGAAATGGAACAGCGCCAAGCAAAATAAACTAGAAAAATAGAGGGAAAACCAGATTTGGTGAACATCAGCTTATCTAGACCTTTGTGCATATGCAGCAATGAGTATAATAGATAAAATCACCATCGCACCAGCATGAAATCAAGGGCATGACAATACTAAAAATGCATTTGCTTGGCGGTCAACTGATTGACTTCCAATAAACATATTAACTAAGACGCTCTACTAAAAGACGTGTTTCATGAAGAAGTAGCCGTTGAACCTTCTTTGTTTACTAGCAGATCAATTACAAATACCTATCTGGAATTCATAATCCTACAAAAAAAGCCAAAAAGATAATAGACAAAAACATCAAGTAGAGAATATGTCTAGATGCATGGCATTATGTGCATCTATAGTAGTTTTTTGATTTGTTAAGCCTTACAAGAAGAAGTTACTGAAGTTGGCATTTTGCGTAGTGTTTGTTATTGCACACCCATTTTGAAATAAAGCAAGATATGCAAGTAGGATTTTGCACTTATCATTGTAATCTGGATGAAGTTTTAAACAGAAATAAAGGAAAGATAATGCCAAGAGTTGTTATCGGGAATATTTGAAGTGAAGGATGAAAATGATCTAGATTAGTTGATTAGATGAAGATATTCCAGGAGGCCTATCACCAACCAACATGCCCTTTTTGTCTTTTTTCTTTTTTCCTACTTCTGTGTTTTTCCTTTCACAGCTCACAGGATAGATACCTGCGTTGGGATGAATAAGTGATATCAGCGCCACGGCAATGGAGAAAATAATCAATCAATAGAAGGCTTAACCTCAAACAGCCCACCATACACCAACCAATGGGGCCAGCTCCGTGGATCTAGCAGTGATCCATTTGTTTTGTGAACTAGCAGCCATGGATGAGAGACATCAACAAACAGTCACAAGCTTTGGGCGAAACTTTATAATTTGCTTAAAAAGGAAATGTTGCTAGGAACTATGTTACATCAGATCATCATCGAGGGGTTACGAAAGTATCTATGGCATGCATAGTCCATTAACTTTACAATCGAGCTGGCACTTGTAACTATATCAAATAGAAACAGAACAGCAAGAGATAAAGATTGACTATCTGGAAGGTTTCAGGTAAGTAATCATCCGCTAGCAAGGAATTCCAAAGCATGCATGGATAATGCTATCAAAGTGAAACAAGTTTTGCAGAATGCATTGATAATGCTGTCAGAAGTGAAACAAGTTTTATTTTGCAGAGCAATATGATGCCGTAAAACTGAATTGATATTACTTGTGGTGGCCCCTCGTCAAATATCAATATGTCAATCAGGCTCAAAATTGTGCATATCATTAACTCAGGCATAAACATCTTATCACCCAAACATAATTATTATCATTAATTTTTTTGAAGCAAAAGGGGCGTTGTGTCACTGATGCCTCTCATCATCACACGAAAAAAATTTGAAATTCAAAACATAATTTATCATTAGCATTAAAGGATTGCACTGTGACACAAAGAATCTTCCTAACATGGATGAGGGAAACCACTAAATTAATAGGCACTCAAAAATTGGTTCATATGGAGCAATATAATCATTTTTTTTTTTGCTGTCACAATAGTTTCATGCACAACCTAACCCCATGCACCAGGCGAATTTTTATCAGAATATTAAATAAGCAACCTACGAGGCTACGACGTTGTTAATATGTTTACGAAGCCAAATATAAAGAAAAAGCCAGAAATATCTTCCGGCATGTCAAAGCTACCAAAATCTTATCCAAAAAACAACATGATTTCAGCACCACTGGAATTTTGCAGCAATCAAATTTATCCCGTCAAAAGAAGCCCACGTTAAAAAAAATTAAAAAACAAAAATAAAAACAAAAAAAAGTTAAGGAGAAATCGATACCTGATCGACTTCGTCCCACCACCGGAACTCCGCCTCCATCTTGTTCCGGAAGACATTGTAGAGAAGTGTCGGATAGAAGAGAATCCTACCTCCCGCCCCAACCAGCACCCTCTTCGCCTTGACGGGAACGAGCTCCCGACCACCAGAATCCTCAGATCCCCCGTCGTCCAATACCGTGATTCTCATGATAGGTTATCCAAAATCGAACCCCTAAAAATCACGATTCCTCCTCCAAAATCGATCCAATGGCGCACCAGCACCAGCAAGAAAAGACGACCCTTCTGGAACAAGAATCTAGTCAGAAAATCTCTAATCGTTGGAAAAAAAAGCCGATGTAAGGAAAGTCTCGTCGGACGAAGCCACGGCGAGACGACCGCCACTCTAGAACCGAAATCTAAACGGATTCGAGCAGAAATTACCTCGATCGCGAGCTCGTCGAGAGCAAATTCCTTTTCCGACCACGGATTCCAACGATTCCTCCAAAAATCCTCTAGAAATTGGGGGAAACTCTCTAAAATCTCTCTCACTCCTCTCTTGAAACCCTACGATCTCGGCCACTCGGACGACAAGAACGATGGGGAACAAAGAAAGCCGACTGGTAAGAAAGCCGACCGCCAATAGGAGACGCATCGTATAAACGCCGTTCCCTCCTTGCCAAAAATACTCCACGATCAAATGCTCCTACAGAAGAGTTTAATTAACATATGCACTCCCCCTCGCTATCGTAGACTTTAATCTGGACCGTCTACGATTATCCAGTTGTAAACGTGTCTCGCGGGACACGTAAACGGATCCTCTAAGTTTAAAGCTCGATCTTGACCGTTGAGAAAAGATCTAAGGGCATACAATGGTTCTTACGAGACCGCAGAGCGGTCAAAGCTTCGATATTATCGCGTTAGCTGGGGCACCACGTCAGCCGTTACCGCAGCTGACGCTGGAGCTCTCTCACGATCAGGGCGCGGGGCCCGCGGGTGGGCCACCGCGTCGCCTACGCGTACCTTCGGCTGTGGAAAGGGGGAACTTGTGGGGCCACCGAGCCTTTCGTGTGGTTTCGCCAACCGGGGCCCACAGGCCACGGATTATGTCGCTGTGGGCCCACTAAAAATCCAGTTCAAACCAACACATAAAGTAACGGCCGTTAAGTTCTATGAGGACATTAGATACAATTTTTTCTTGGAAACTGACATTAGTTTGTCTTGAAATTAAAAACATTGGTTGTCCTTTCCGTCACCGTGTAATAAAGGATGGATTTTATTTGACCCCAATTTAATACTCGAACTTCCTCAGCATGGCAACAAATACTGTTATAACAAAAAAAATTAACAGTTTCCGAATTTATTTATTTATTTATTTTTGACACATCCTTATTGTGTTTGGTCCCAATTACGGAAAAAGTTGCAGGTATAGGGTTGGATTGGTCCGTTCGAGAGCGATGGTAGCCCGGATGGGGCGCTTTCGGATAAGGACGCACCGAGACCGGTTTCACCGGCGTCGGAAAAATCGGCGAGCGGTGATAGGTTTGAAGCCTTGAAACGACTCCGTCTGCTCTCTTGCCGAAAAGCTAACTCCGGCTACGGTGCTTTTTATGACGGTACAAAGTGGTGGCTCACGAGCCGAGACTCTCCAGGACCCGTTAAAGCAATATTATCTGCTGCCGCCAGGTGGCATCCATCTGGTTGTCCCCGGTGCAGTCCTCTTTTTGTTAGGTAGTAGAGCATTGTTCCCGCATGATGCTAACACGTGGCCACTGTGCTCATCTGTCCGTCCGACATGGCGCTGGTGGAGCACTCCACTGAATCTTACCAATTGGATCCTGCCACGTTTGAATGGTAAAGAGATCTATCCAAATAATGCTACACGTGACCACTTTGTTCCAGGGCGAGGCTGATGCTGCGTCCAATTATTTACCAGCCTTCGTGAATTGTACGAACCGACATGTATCACATCAATTGCATGGTGCCATATTTCAGTGGGCAGGAGACCGGTGAATAGCGGCAATGTCTCGTATTAACCATCCAAGTAGAATTAGTACGGATGAGATTTCATTTGCATGATCCCTTTCAAATCGGGGTCATGATCCGATTGGAGAGGCATGTCATTTTCCAGAGAAAGCAATGCATGCATCAACTTTTGTTTTTCTTTAAGGACATGTGGGGTTTGGATAGGACTATGGTGACATATCATTTTTCTGGGTAAGGAGGAGGCATATATCAACTTTATAGGATTGCATCGAACTAGGGCAACCACATTTGGTTGGAAAAATTATATGCTACATAGTGTGCACCATATGGTCGTCTATACAGCCAATCACAGTCGCTCATTTTTGTAACACTTTTTGTATAAACACTCATCTCGGTGAACTGTTGCAAAAACAAATGGTTATGATTGGTACGAATAGGATGTAATTTCTCATTTGATTGGAAGTAATCTAGCATGAAAAATTAATTTTCGTATTAGTTTATTATGTTTTGTACGAAAGGTGAATGAAATACGGTAAAATAAATAGTGCATCCCACTTCTATTTTCATAAGAAAGAAGGTAATGGATTACTAAATGGAGGTAATCTCGAATTATCATGTCTTGATAGAAATGCCCTCAATTATATCATATTAATATATATGAGTATATTATAAAAATATTAATATATTAATTAATAAATATGTATAAATAGTAATATATTTAATATATTAGATATATTTATTAATGAATATATTTATTAATAAATAACTAATAAATTAATTTTTGAATATCAATAAATCTAACATAGGATTTACTCATATTTAATACATTTATTTATATACTAAAAAATACTACAATTTATTTATAATGAGAAATATATTTTTTAATATATATAATTAAATTTAAAAAATTTATTAACTCATGTAAATATATTTCGATATTCGAAATAGTGACACCATTTGTGTAAGTGGGTTATAAATCACTAATAAATTGATTGAAAAAATATTATTACTTGAATTATTTGTTCAAAGATATTATTAAAAATTTGGTAATATTTTCGTATAAGATTACTTCTAACGATATATGGTAATCCTTTTCCAATACTATTTTTCTGAGTATTTTTTTTAAAAAACCAAATATTGTAAATTTATTTTTTTCCCCAATCATTTTTTTAGATAAATAATTTTTAGGAATCATTGGATTATCTTAAAATCTAGTATACCCTACCCAAACGAACCTTCAAGTTATATTTTTTCTGTTATTCATTATGTTTTTAATCCAAAAAAGCTCAAATCTTTGCAGTTTATTATATTTTATAAAAGTGTTGATTCACAATCACCACGGACTGAAAAGTTTTTCTTGTCTTCTTAATTAACTAGCAAAGCGGTGACGCCGGCAATGCTCTCAAAGAATGATCAAGCGCATGCTATTGATGCCAACTACCATAAATAAATTATTTAGGGACCATTCGGTTCGCGGCTAGAATCAAAATCGAAATTGAAATCGGAACGAAAATCGGAATTGCTATATCCCGATGCACTTGGTTTGTGAACTGAATCGGAATGAGTTTTTATTGTGAGGGAAGAGTAAGAATTGGAGCATTTTTATTTCTCTCTAAAAGTAGAATAGAAATAAAACTCTAATCAACCAAAGTCCCACATTTCCCAACTAAATATATCTTAATATAGTTGTCGACAGTGATTGCTCTAATTTGGGCCATGAGTTGTAATTTATTTATTGCATTATTGTGAACTTCGGTAACAAGGTTTGTCCTTGATTCTGGTTATAGAAAGGTTACAGGTTTATCTCATTCATTATCGGTAAAATGAAACAAGTTGTATTTTCCTTCTATTTGCTTATTTATCGAAGCATAGTCTTCAATCACTACTACTTCAGAGGAGACAGATGATTCAAGAACCGAGACCTAACTTTGATACATCAACAGAGATGATTATTACATGGACCATTTAGATCTGTCAATATTCTGGAGCTAATTAACCCAGCTTCTTACTCTCCTTCTTAGCCTAACCATAATAGCAACCAAGGATTTTCTCAGGGTATATTCAGGGCCAGTAGCCAGTAATAACCATCTGGAGTCCATAGCTTCCCTAGCACCAAGTGGAACAAACAAGACAACTGTTTTTTTTTGCTCTTCAGTGTTCTTTCATTTTTTTTTTATAAAAAAAAGGCTTTCAAGTTCATGGTACAGAGAAGCCACAGGCATTGCTAAATCCCATCATTTGGATTATATTTCATGACGACAATTATTGGCATGAAAAACTCTGCTCAAAAAAGAACTCACCTAAAAACATGTGTGAGGGAAGCTCTGCTTGACTTGACACGAATATTGATGAAACTTCAAGATTTTTTTCAGCACTAAAATCAGGAAGACATATTTGTGATCAACTCTTTTTAAGAATTATATAGTTTGAGGAATGGCTTCCCGAATAGGACCGAACTGCCTGATTTATTTCTTACCGAACCGAACCAACACAGAATCGGTATGGTTTGGTGTTATTTTTTGAAAAATAACATAAACTACATAGAATCGGACGCTTCAACGCAGAACTGGTGTGGACTGCACAATATACATTAGTTTGAACGGGTTCGGATCCTGCTCTTCCTCTTTCAACATCTCAAAAAGTTTGAATCATAATATATTGAATTAAGATGAACCACTTGGTTCATCCCGTACCGAACCAGTAACTGACCGGTATGAGTTTCGATACCAGTTTGACTAATCATAGTTAGTGGTCTTGTGCATGGTATATTGTGGTGTATAGTATAAGCATTGCATTTATGCATAACAACTTTTACCTTAAGAATTACAAAGGGCTATGACCTAATGTTCTAATCAAGGAGGAAATTACTCTAGAAACATTTTCCTCACATTTATATTTTTGCTCGCTCCACAGTTCCACTTCCTATTGTTTTCACTAATTTAATCATAGCTGAACCTGTCATCGTTCTCAACAAAGATAAATTATTTCTAAGATGCCAATTAGTCTCATCAGAGAAGAGCAATGCACTAAAGCCTGTACCAATAATTTTTCTTAGTACTAGCTTAGATTTTTCTGATTGTCGTGATCAAACAAACCACCAATAATTGCACGCTATTGGATGTCCCCTTTCTGATGTTTTCCTCCTTTTGGTCCTTTCTTCTTACACACGATCCTTAGCCGGATACTGAGACGGACGCATCAGTGGAAGCTGAGAAGGACCGTGAACGGAGAGACTGGAACGGCCTCAAAAAAAAAGGTGGAGCACTAAAAAAACGCAGTTCCATGAAGAAGCTGTGGAGCAGGAAAAGATAGAAATATTGTACAATTAAGGCTCATTTGGTTCGTAGATAAGAATGAAAAAAAATATGACAAATAAAAAAATAAAAAATATCTTTTTTTTTTTGTTAGAGTTTTTAAAGGAGGGAGATGAGAAAATAGTTTTCATTCCCATATTTTATGAAAAAAAATTCATATCAAACATGGAAAAGTTCAATTCCCACCGGCAAGAAGCTAAATCTTTTTTTCCAACAATGCTTTCAAGCTTTTGGATAGAACGCTAACCTAATAGCCGTCCACTGTGCTCCGACTGCTCCTCCGGCCACTGCTATTGGTCCTCCGGCTGTGCCGATGTCGGGTTGGAGGCCTCCTCCTCCCTTCCCCTGTCTCTCGGTGGGGTGTGCTCTCGCCCCCGACCCTTGTTTCGCGATGAAGAGAGGAAAGCAATAGAGAAAAAAAAATGAAAAGAAGAAAAGAAAAGAAAAAAATAGAAAGAAAGAAAAAAGAAAGAGAAAATGAAAAAGAGAAAGGGAGAAAAATTAAATAAATAAATAAATCGAGAGAGAGGTCCCATTCTTGGTTTAATTTTTCTCTTTCTACTTGATTTGTAGATCCTAGACCAATTTATCCAGTTGGGACTTGAAGTCTGCTCAACTCCATTTGTGGGTTGCTTAGAGCTTTTTAATTTGTATTTAGATTTTTAAATAGTGAATAGCACGTAATTTATTCTTCTTAAAAGAATTTTATAGATGCAGCTGATTTGTCCAATTGAACCTAGTGATCTATATCTCTGGGCGAACAGAGGTAAGTGATCGTGGCACAAATCTTATTAATTTTAAATTACTGATCAATTTTAAGTATAAAATTATGAATTATATTTGACATGATTGATCCTATATTTTTTAAAAAAATTTAGGATCAAGCATATAATTGTAAATGTTTCATATTTTTGGCCAAATAGTATCATTACTGAATACTTTATTATAAATGATTTATATATGAATTATGATTATAAAAACTTGCATGTTACTATGAAAATGATATATATGGCATGATTATGCACTTTAAACTTTTACCATGTCATTTAGTATTTTCAATATATTTATAAAGGTATGATTTATAAAAAATGTGAAATATTTTACGAGCTCTTAGATAGTCATGACCGCCTCTAAAAATGGAGGCTAATCGACACCTTGGAGATAACATCCAACGAAAATGGCTCTCTACCAACGGGCTAAAATTGGTAACGAATGCGAACTATGATATCTTGTTGATTACGAAGATGCCCTATCACAGGCAAAAATATGACTGTAGCTTGAAAAAAATATGTGAGCACTGTTTTAAATAAAAGTATAAATAAAAGGCAAACATTTGACGATTATGAATATGTTAAATTGCACTTTTAGTTTAACGAACTTGCATAATTTATGTATACATAATTGGTTTGCTACGACACAATTTGTTATTATGTTTATGAAATATTTACTTTACAATATAATTTTACTATTCAAATGATGCATTGAACCATATAAAAATTTATGCTTGATCCGGTAAGGTGGTGCATGGTTACTTACTGAGGCACTAAGCTCATTTGTCTCTTTATATTTTTTTTCAGATAATTAATGTTGCTAGGAGAGAGGAAGAATAAATAAATGAAGGACGAAAGAATAAAGCTCGAAGCACAGTTATAAGCTATCAATAAATATAGTTATGACTATAAAGTTTGGGTTATGTAGTCTTCAATATTTAGAAGTTCGATTTAGATGCTTTGTACTCGTTTCTCCTTATTTAGCAAATGAAATTGGACTAATTTTATTATTCTATAATTTTTTTTATGAAGCTTTTTTTTTAATGTGGGCTCCATGTTGTTGTGGGCAAAACCCTACGGTAGCACAGTCATATCATGCTCTAGATCTGGGGTGTGACACAAGGGCTTAAATGGGAGGAGAGTTCCACATCGGCTATGTATCGGATAAATCTTGGATAATTTTATAGGATTAAGAAACCCAAATAATATTTTTCGACTAGCTTTTTTTAAGTGAGGTTCTAGATTGTTACAATCAAATTATCACCAAAACCAAAGTAACCTTAATAAATTATTCAATCTCAATATCTTCCTATCTTGCATGCTTTATTAACCCATTACATGCTCACAGACTGAGGATCAATAATATTAGTTCCATGCCTTCCACTCAGGTAGCCAACGGATATAGTCATAGTCAGTGGAACTATCTCAAACCACTCAGTTTGGGACGTATCGAGCCGTACCGATGATAAATCAAGATAATTCCGGCAACCAAAATGAGAAACCACCAATGGAGGGAGAGAAGGTGAAGGAGAGAGAGGAATAGAGAGAGAGGCGGAAGGGAGAGTGAGATGAAGGACGGGAGTGGAAGGTGGAGGCCTGCTGACGGAGGGTTGCGTAGAGCCGAGGAGCCGTACGGAGGAGGCAGAGGAGGGGCTCTACCTCTGGTTTTTCTGTTTCTTTTGAAATAGGGGTTAGGGGTCTCGGAGGGGGCTCTGTTTTACTTTCACGATTTTTAAGTGAAGTCAATACGGCTCGTCGCGAAAATAAAAAGGTCCCCTTCGGAACCTCTAGTTCAAACAAAACAGGGAAACCAGAGGCGAAGCCCCTCATCCACCCCTTCTTGCGGCTTGTCGGCCCTTTGCTGGCCTCCATCCTTCTTCTCTCTCACAGACACATTTTCTCTCTCCTATTCTCTCTCTCCTCCACTCCCTTTAATGTGTCGGTAACTCGGTATAGGCCCAACATAGAATGGCATAGGGTTGCACCAACTCATGCCACCAGGCAACTGGTCTAGGCTCTGTTTCTGGCACAACAGTCCTTGAATATAGTATTCAAGGAGGACATTTTTAGTTAGCAGGAAGTGGAAGGCTTGAATTCGTGTGTTCCGATCCCATGTATTTGGTCAGCGAAGTGGGGATTGAATTTAGAAACTCAAGCATTGAACTCCTCAGAAATCATCTAAAATCTGAGAAAAGGTGTCGAACATCAAAAAGGAAATAATGTCGAGGAGCAAATATGACTGTTAGAATCCATTGATTGATTGATTGTGCCAAACCTAGTCAGCCTTACCAAACTAAACATTGATTGATTTGTGATTGATTGTACTAAACTTAGTTGGCCTTACCAAACTTCATCAGCCTCGTAGTTTATATAAAGGTTGCTTCTGTATATTATAACAGGTTGGCAGAAATGCAATTCTCTTTTCTTTTTGTCTTATATTTCTCTTCTTTTCCAAATATTTCAACATGGTATCAGAGCCACCGATGACATAACCTATTGTCGTCCTCTCTTCTGCCTTTCCTGTGGTCGTCGTCGCTCGTTTCTATTTCTTTTACCTCATTTGGGGTGGTAGCCGGGGCTCCAGCCTCAGCGGCTTGCAAAGCCTCCTTCTTCTCATCGAGATCCTGATAAAATCTTAACCTTCTTTCTTTCTTCTTTTTCTCTTTAATTATTTTTTGTTATTTTCTCATTATTTTTTGTTTGACTTTCAATTAAAAAAAAATTGTTGGGCTGCCGTGGGTGTTTTCTTCATGTGGCGGGGAAGATTTTTCTTTTTTTTGGCGTCTTTCTTCTCTGGTATCCCGTTTGCATGATCTTCTCTACATCTCATTTCTCTTAGTTTGGTTGGCATGCCTTTCCACAGTGATCGCTGGTTTATGGGTCCTTTCTATTAGTGGGACCTGCTGCAATTTCTTGATCTTGTTTTATATATTATTTGTTTCGCCGCACATGATTCCTGTTCCTTCGGAGATGAGGGAGTTAAGCTCTCTGAGTACTAGTACTCCTGTTGAGGGAGTTAAGCTCCTTGAACACCCGCTTTCAGTACTCCTGTTCCTTCGTATTGGTGAACTCCAAATATCAGTGGCGCGTCAAACCGTACCGTTAGAAGCTTGATGGGTAAACTTGGTAGGCACGGTCCCGCTCCAAACCCCTACAGCAGTGCGTCAAACCGTACCGTCAGAAGTTTGGCGGTTAAACTTAACAGGCGCGGTCTCGCTCCAAACCCTAATAGCAGCGCATCAAACCGTACCGTCAAAAATCTGGCGGTAAACTTGGCAGGCGTGGTCTCGCTCCAAACCCCAGCAACAACGCATCAAACCGTATCGTCAAAAGCTTGGCAAGTAAACTTGGCAGGCACGGTTTTACTTCAAACCCCAGCAGCAACGCGTCAAATCATACCGTCAGAATCTTGGCGAGTAGACTTGGCAGGCACATCTCGCTCCAAATTCCAGCAGCAGCACGTCAAACCGTACTGTTAGAAGCTTGGCGGGTAAATTTAGCAAACACGGTCGTGCTCCAAACCTTAGCAACTCCTACTGGTACTCTTGATCTAGTACATTAGTTTTTTAGTACATTTGTGATCCGGTTTCCACGGCTGATCAGCTTACGGACGTCTTCGCCAAAGCTCATCCTCCTGGTATCTTTCGATCTCTTGTTTCCAAACTTAAGTTGGTGTCTACTTTACCACCTTAAGTTGAGAAAGGATGTTAGAATCCATTGATTGATTGGTTGTGCCAAACTTAGTCGGTCTTACCAAACTTTATCTTGATTGATTTATGATTGATTGTACCAAACTTAGTCGATCTTACCAAACTTCGTCAGCTTCCTAGTTTATATAAATGTTGTTCTTGTATATTATAACAGAGATACAGAAATACAATTCTCTTTTCTTTTTCTTCTATTTCAACAATGACCATGTCAAATTTCATAACAAACTAAAGGTCTGCCTTCGCTTGTGGCACTAGGAATCTGCCTTCGCTTGTGTTACTAGGAAATTCTTACTCCGAGTGGACTAGAAAATCCTAGCATATAAGTTGGTCCACGCAAGACTCACTCGAGAAGAAAGGTGAGCCAAGAGCCTATCTACATATTTTTGCACTATCGGTTAACCAATTCGCTATTAGTTCTCGTTACATAAGTTAGAGTGGACGATGGGGGAATAGTTGAGCTTATCTCTCTTGGATCAGCTATGGTTCTTTGAAGATAGAACGGTACATAGGATCTCTCTCTTATATTGGGATGGATGGTCTTGATGCGTCTCAAGACCATCTTAAGGCCCTCTTCCATATCTCTTTCCTCTACCATCAAAATTTTGGAACCCTGTACAAATCTGTAGATTTTAAAAACATTAACATAGGCTTGCCTTGATCAGCTCACAGTATACCGCCAATCTAACTTTCACCATTGGATGCCAACCAATAAACAAGCTTCTTGTAATGAGCACCATTTTAGCATGAATCTGGCATCTTTATTGATGAAAACTTCCGTCCCTTGGAGACCACAAATATATTCAAATGAATGTGACCATACATGATTACCAGGAGGGTAACTAGTATACAAATTATTTTGTTAGCAGGGGAATTAGAGTGCCATAAGGGTTAACATTTTCTCTGCAAATTATTTTCTCAGGTTCCCAAGCTTTAAGCACTCTTCCAAGAGAAAGATTGTTTTTACCAAAAAAAGAGAGAGATTGTTTAAATAAAATTCCATCATAAAATATTTTAATATAAGTTAAGTTAGAAGCTTATTTTAAATTATAAGTATGACATGGTATAAGAAGCCTTATAGGAGGAAGGCGAGCCAAGGGACTACGGAATATGGTACATGGGGTTTGGTAACTTAAAGGATCGCTTGGCCATTGGTGGACCCAGAAGATCACTCCACTGGTCTCCAGAGCTCCCGTGAATCCTGTACCCTTCAGCCTCTAACTCTGCTCGCTTCTCTGATTTATATGTCATAGCTGTCTTGGTGGCATCCAAGGATTCCCTGCCTCACCAGAAACACCATCAATTAGCTAATATTTTTGATAGAAGATCCATCAAGTAGATAACATTGTCTCCATACACATATCTACAACAAATATACATACATTTAGTTTCAAACAAGCAGTGAAAGAACATTTTTCTCATGAAGAGGGTTCAATATATCATAAGGTAGTATCTGTTCATATTAATGGGAAAACACATAACAAATTGCCAGAAAGTATTCAAAATTTAGAACTTGTTTTTCAATTATTTTTCTTCAAAATGGCATGGTAAGTTCAAAATGATGCAGCAAATTCTTTATATATACATATGTTTGGAATGTTCGTCGACTATACACCCTTCTGGTCTACTATATCCCCACTTTTATTCCAAGCTTATATCTCAAGCTTGCATCTTTTCCCTTTTGCATGAGCCTAACTCCCCCCTTTCTCAAAATAAATTACAATCAATGTTCATACATGTCTTGCTTTTCTGTATTCCACTGCAAATCAAATACTTCAAACTCACTCATTATCTCATATTACCAAATAACAATTAAACCGTTAAAGTGCCATTTATTGACATAATGAAAAAAAATCATCTCTTTTTTATTAAATATTTTCATCTCTTTACTGCCATAAAAAGAACAATGAGATATATCAACAAATGTCTAGAAAGGAAGATACATGATCAAAGCTAGCGAGCCCAATGTATATTACCTCAAGATAAGTTTTTTCCATGAACGATAGCCAACAGCCATCAAATTCTGCTCGGTGGAGTTGCGATGATGCTCCTTCCGACCCGTCAAGAGAACCAACTGAAATCCAAGACTCTGGAGCTTTCTGTAGAGCCACAAGCTCCACGGCAATGCCGTCGCCTTCCCCGAATTGACCCATTGATCGTATGCCGCCGTCTCATTAGACATTCTCGAGCTATGAGACAGAGATACAAACGTGAAAAATTTGTGCAAGTCCTACATATATATATACGCAATTACAATGGGAGCTTTGATCCAATTTTTCTGAAAATTGTGTTTGCTAAACTTGTAAGACATATCCACTTTAATCTATCTACCAGCCAGGGTATGATAGGATGCAAGATAAAACATCAACCCATCAAGCACTAACTAGCAGCAAAAAATGGTCAATGACGAGCCCAAAGACCACCGAACCTGACCACTTGTTTTCTGCATGAAAAACCAATCGGCCATGCAGTTTCCCAGTCAAACAAGGCTTTTAAAACCCCATTATCCCAGCCATCTAGCTAGGTATATGTGGGTGGCCCGTGATTCTTTTCGAGAGAAGAAACATGTGAAATTTTATAATAGTAGTAATTAATTATAATGATACGCTTACTCATATCCATGCATGGTGTAGTGCAGGAAATTAGAGATCAGAGTCTCGTCGACGTCAAAGACCCAGAGGTCCTTGCCATCGCCGGCAAGCTTGACAGTCTTGGCATAGGCGTGGGATAGGCGGGCGACCATCTTGGAATCTATCAAGTACTGGGGTCCTTTGATGTAGTCCGCTACGACGTCGACGCACCGAGATGGCACCTTCTTCCACTCGCCGGCGTTGTTGGTCTCCACCGCCAGCCGCCAGCTCTCGCAGTACTGGACTTTTGGATCCTCCGCCAAACCATCGATCGGGTCCTCCGCCACCGTCTTCAGGTAGGTTTGGGATGCAGCAGCAGAGGCAACGAGAGAGAAGAGGAGAAGATGATGGAATTGTGGCATTATTTGTTCTTTGGGTGAATGACAGTCGATTGATGAGGTTGGCTTAGCTCCGATTGGAAGCTAACTGTTGGAAGTTTTCTTAAGAGCTGGAGGTAATGGAGAGCTTTAGAGTTCCAAGAATGTTTTTATAAGCCTGGGAAGGCCTGGCATTTTTGGTAATCCGGTGTAAGTAGTGGTTATTAGTTGGAGCGATGAGAATGGAACGTGTTATGCGTTTAGTTCAAGCTTGGTGAAGTGTAGGTGGTGCTATTCATGTGTCCGTACATGTATGTTTCAATTAATTCATCTTTTCTTTTATATATATATATATATATATAAGGAGTGTTATAATAAAAAATGAAGAAGCATTTGTTTCATGAGGAGCATACCATTCTTTATATATATAATATATGTATCTATATATTATATGTTGTTAGCTTTTTCTTATATGATCACATCCATTCATACCATCTTCACGTAATATAAAAGCCGGATATTACACTACTCGAAACTGAGATGAGATTGCATGATACGAGCCTGATCTGAAATATTATTTATTGGATTAGAGATTCACGATCACAATATTTTCCTTATTATGTTTTGATTGTACCATGCGATGGTTGCAGCTGAAGGTGGTTTATATGTAGTCACTGCTTTAAAATATTCATAAAATTCATAATTTGCCATGTTAATGCATAATGATGGTGCTATTTAGTTTAAAAGGAAAAAAATTGTCTTTAGGCAATCGTGGCCACATTCATGCTCAAGTGCAGAAAAATAGAACTATGCATACGTAAAAGATATTGGGCTCGTTTGGTTCGCGGGAAGCATTTTCTCTCCTACGAATATGATTCCTAGAAAGCAGATTACTGGAAAGAGGATGCCTAAAAAAGTACTTTTAGTATGTTTGGTTGATAATGGAAAAGTGACAAATTTATAGAGTGCTTATGTTTGGTTAACCATCCACTTTTCTGAAACAGTTATGTGCAAATTCTATTATACCCTTAATAAAAATTAGGCCTTTAATGCTTCTTTAATGCTAAAGGGCTTTTTTGAAAAAAAAAATTAAAATGGAGTGATTTCCAGCTAACGAAAAAGTAACTTTTCCATGTTTTTCATAGAAAAGATTTTTCCATGAAGCGTGGAAATCATATTCCTATGGAAATACAACTTTTCCGTCTCTTTTCTTTGAAAACTCCAACCAAATAAGAAGCATCTCATTACTTTTTCGTTGACCACACTTTTTTCCCTTCTTTTTCTGCGAACCAAACGAGCCCATAGTTAAACAAGAGTTTAAGATGCTTGCAACGGCAATTAAGTGAGAATGAGAGTTTATGGAACAACTGCAAAGAATAAAATATGGTATATGTCGTTGACAAACACCAAATTTAAATCCTGCCACTAATCCAACTACATAATTTAAACCACATGGTGAAGATTTTTTTGAAAAAATAGAGAAGAACTGGATGCATAAATCAGGTCAAGTTCCGAGTGACTTCCTGCACTAGTAGAGTTACCTTATTCCGGCCACGTACGTTCACCTTGAGAGCTACGGATGGAAGGCCAATAGATGGTTCAAGCAGTACTGCAGAGTAGTCGTCGGCTCGTTTAGGTTATTTTGAAAACTCGCGTAAAGCAAAGACCTTCAGAAAAATGTGTGTAGGCCATCCTTCCTAATGCCAGCATTATAATTTTTTTTGTTTTGATAGAAGGTTATTAGAATACTTTTTGTTCTCTTGTGTGGGTTCTCCATACCTCTTCTTACTGAAATATTTATTCTTAGAAGCTAATGCTTGATATATGATACATAGAAAAATAGTTTTTTGATTATGAAAAAATGACATATTTCAAAGTAGCTTATATTTGGTTGAATAACTACTTCCTTAAAAAAATTGTGCAAAATACCTATTATGCCTTTAATAAAGAGAAAAATCTAACTCATTATATTTAAAAACTTAAGAGTATTTTTGAAAAGAAAAATTATGTACCTCATTTACAACGGTGAGAATTTTCCCATATCCCTTCTTTCTCATAAAATATGAGAATCTAATTTTCATGGAAACGCGACTTCTTCATCTCTCTCATTTGAAAACTTCAACTAAATCTAAAGTATTTTTTCTATTTTTTTATTGAATATACTTTCTTCCTCTGCTTTTCGCAAACCAAATGAGTCATTAGTGTTAGACAAGCCATTGCAAGTATAAGGAACATCTTCAGAAAACATGAGCATATGGAGTATCACTTGACCCATGAAGAGGTCTTTCCTATGGAGACTACAATTGATAGGTGATTGCCTCGACAACTAGCTAGCTTGCAGGCTTACCTACATCCTTATTTGCCTCGCTATCCCAGGGCCTTGAGCAACTTAGAAGATGTCAAGGAAGATGGAGTGGTAGGTGTAATATTTTTCCACTTTGGCTTGTTCGTCCAAATTGTTGGAAAATAATCTATCTGCTAAAATCATATAAATCTCTTATATATAATTTTATTATTTTATCTTCAATATTTAATTAATGGCTTTCCGCACATATTAAACAAATAAATTAAGTTTTGATGTTATCCGGTACAAGGCATGCTATGAAAGGCGCTTCCTTTAGAGTATAATTCATCCTGCCCAGGTGCAAAACCGCTTCATGTTCTTTTTGAAGTATAATTTAACAAAAGAGAATCGGGGTCAAACCCGATCTAGCCAAATTCAGATGCATTGAAAATCAACAAATTTAATTGAAGCAATTTCTCTCAATCTCTTATATATGGATACAATCCTTTTCTCAAATGCTTTTTGAATGCATTTGTGTTCACTTGCTTAGTACTCTCAATTCTCTTCTCTAATTTGGAGTTATCTAGATAGAACGAAGATGTTCTGATGGATGAAAAGTACGATCCCTTTTATATTTATAGATATGCAAGAAAGTATTATTAGATGTATAAGCATCTCGTTGAATGCATCCTTTCACATAATCTATCAATTCATCAAAGTTGTGTCTCTTGGGATCACCATCGGATGAGATGTATTTTTTTGTGAGAATGCATCATTTCATCTACGAAAGTCTCCGAAGAGTTTCTTTGCAAAGCATCCCTTCGGGATGTCTTGTGAGAAGAGAAAATATTTCTATGCTTCTTTTTAAGATACCGCATGAGAAATAATTAGAAATGTATTTGTAGAATTTTAAGAGATGAGAGGGATAAAGATAGAAAATTAAATCGTATCTATTCAGAAAATTAAGTTATTTGGAAGTCTAACATAAGTTTTTATATTTAACTAGGTCTATGTTTTGATAAATACAAAATCTCAAAATTTTGAATTAAATATTTTATTAATAAACCAATACAAGTAATGCCCACTGTATATCTGGACCAGGATCTGCTATAGCCTTAGAAAATGGGCCGGAACCAAGCAGTTCCACTTTCGTATCGGTGCGAATCGGTTCGATTGGCACCGGTACTAGCCCGGTACCGGTGCGAACTAGGCCGGTACCGGGCTCATCTTCTTCCTCTTCGGTGGAGGGAAGGTGGAGGTGGCGAGGTGATCGTAGCGGCACGAGGGCCCAAAACCCTCCTCCTCTCTCCGAGAATGGTAAGGAGCGGCCTGTCGCTGGGGCCCCCGGTGACGGCACCTCCTTCGGTATATGGGGAGGCGGCCCCACCACTAGCGAAGAAGGCTCCGGACGGAGTGGACGCTTCGGAGGAGATGAGCTGGGGCAGGGGAGGCGATGATGCAAAGGAGAAGGGAAGATGATGTGGTTCCCCACGGTCACGCGTGGTTCCAGCGCTAGGAACCACCCTCGCGCGGGGAAGAACTCCCACGCGCCTAGTTCGAGCCCGCATGCAGTTTCCCACGCAGGGAACTGTGCCCGCGCCTGGTTCTCCGCACGGGGCCGCGCGCCCATGCGGGGCATCCCACTCGAGCCATTTAATGCCATAGAGTGGCATTTAACGTGGATGCACGCGCGTCTGCACATTGTTTTTTTTTTTTGCTTTCGACTTTGCTGCTCCATTGGCCCGATACGGCACCGATTCGATCCGGTTCGATACTGTATCGGTATTGGTACCTATCGATATGTCGGTATGATCGGTACGACAAAACTTAATTTGGACACTGCTCAAGTCCAATATTCGAAGAAACTCTCAGTCATGGCACATTGATACTGGCAGCATGTCTTTAGATCCATGTATGTTTAATTATATAATCGCTTTGGAGTTCACCTTAGGCATTTAATACACGTCATACATTAAATGATCTTTTTTACAAAAAAAAAATTGAAGTACAAATGTACAACAGATGTCTGTTATAACTTCAATCTGTGTCAATGTATACTATAGAGTCTAGACTTGACCACAGTTCTGGAACCGCCGGTTCCGGTTCCACAAAAACCTAGAACCTTAACCGGAACCGAAAATAGTTGGTTCGGTTCCGGTTCCGATTCTAGACGGTTCCGGTTCTAAACGGTTCTGATTCCAATTTTTCAACATAAATTATAATTTTTTTTAAAAAAATAGATTGTGTAATTAATTTGGAAAAAAATTTAAATACAAAAAGATTGTGTAATTAACACAAAATGATAATTTGTACCACATTTTATTATTTACTATCAAAATAAAATTTAATAATACAACTAGATAACATTATAAAAAAATAATAAGTTACATTAAATAAATCAGGAACTAATTTATTTTATTATAAATAAAAAAAAGAAAAAATTAGGCTTGAACTTAATTAAAATTAAGCTGTCTACGTATCCTCTTGGGGTTTAGAGGAATCAAATCCCTCATAGTTCACTTACCTTCATGGTTGAGCAATTAACCCCTTTACCTCAATGATCAATCACTATCATTGCTATCGGCTGTAGACGATCCGCTAGTTCGAATGTCAAATAAGTCTTCACTTGTCCTCAAATGGAGGATAATTTTTGTTTGGAAATATATAATGTTGGGGATAATTTTCGTTTTCCAAAATGCCCCTCAAAACTAATCGTTTTTTAGTTGTTAGGAGGGGTAAAATAGTTGTTTCCCAAAATGCCCCTCAAACTAGCCGTTTTTAGTTGTTAGGAGGGATAAAATAGTCGTTTTTTTTCGGTTAGAACCGGAACCGAACCGCCGGTTCCGATTCCGGTTTCGATTCCGGTTCCGGTTCCATCAAACCTGGAACCTTAACTGAACCGGAACCTTGTTCGGTTAAGAACCGTGAGACACGGTTCCGGTTCCGGTCCGGTTCTTTCCAATTCGGTGTAATAACCCCAAAATATTTTTTTTTATATAAAAAAAGGATAGAATAGTCCTTTAAAATTGATATAAGGGGTAAAATGGGAAGGAATCAAAAGATAATGGCATAATTGCAGATATATCGAAGTGGCAAGGGCAAAATGGGAAATTAATAATATTAAAAAAAGGGTGAATAGTGTTTTGATGTGATTTAATTGGAGGGTTTGAGCTGGCTCACGGGAGTGAAACAGAGAGAAGAGGGGAAGGGTTCTCAGACGACACAGGGAGAAAGAAAAAGAGAAGAAGAAGAAGAAAAAAAAGAAGAAGGAAGAGGGATTCGAGGTGGAAGGGAGTCCTGGTTGCACTTCCAGCTGAAGGGAAAAGTGTAGATCTCCTTCTCCTCTACGCAAGGACCTCGATTTCCAAAAAGAAAAAGGTAAATATCCGTCTCTATCTAGTCTTTTGATGACATTAGGCTATACAAAGGGTGGATATAGTCTAGAGGGGTCGGATAAGGGTTGTAGAGGCGGTTAAAAGAAGAAGAATCGGATTTTGACAAATTTTTCCGGCACTACGGAAAAACTGTGTCGAAGTCCCAACTTCGGCGAATTATTTAGGGGGTCAAACGGCCTCCGATGATGATGCATGTTATCTCTTTGGAATCCTCTATGAGTGTAGAATGTTAGGTAAAAATTTCATCAAATTTGGAGTTTGGAAAGTGGATCAAACCCAGGATGAAGTAACCGGCTGTCGGTTCGAGTTACTGTTCATCCGGGTGGAAAATAGGGGATTTCATGCTATAATAGGGTATTAAGCCTAGATCAAGCAAAAAGGGACCTTGTACTCATGCAAGGGAGTCCCTAATACATATAAATGGTAAGTTAATTAATTAAAAAGGAAAAGAAGAAAGAAAAGAAAAGATTTAGGGAACGGGGGAGTTGAATCAATTAAAGTTCCCTATATTATAAATGGCACGTAGATTATAGCCCTTGATACAGGACTAAATGTATTATAAATGCATGTCACAGTTGGGCAAGAAGCTAGAGAACAAGAGGAAGAAGTTCCCCACTGCCTGCTGTAGATTTTTGGAGGCGTATCAGGGCTGTGCCAGATTGACAGGTGAGTGGGAGTCATGTACTTTGCACCATGAGCATCCTTAATTCATTTTCATGAATGTCGCCAAGTGTGAATTGATTCCACTTGAGCATATTGATTGATATTGTAGTAGATTCCTCTATAATTTTGTTTCTCCATACTTGATTATCTTGTGCACGCATTTGAGGGAACATTGAGAGAAATTACGAGGGGTTGATGAGTAATCAAATTGATTCCGAATTGTGAAATGATTTCTTTTGTAAATTGATTTCATTTCCTCTATTTTAAAGACTTGTGAGTCGTAGCTTGATTATACTCCTTTATGAGTAATGAAATTGGATCTGAATTGTGAAATGATTTCTTTTGTAAATTGATTTCATTTCCTCTATTTCAAAGACTTGTACAGCCCTTCTCATGGTATATTGAGTTGCATTGTACTCCCGTGATTCCTCACTCCCAACCCTGATGTTAGTTTATGATTGGGTCATGATCGAGTGAGTGGTAATCTTGATTATACTCCTTTTTAGTAGAGTATTGGGAGGGTGCATTATGGCATTTATGCATGGCTTGGCAGTATCTGCAGGACACCTATAGTCGATGGGGTTGAACATCGGCCTTTGTGCACATAGTAGCCTTCTGGGTGGGCGGAGCCCAGTCCCTTCCTAGGGGGGACACGGCCCTAGGCGTAGGATCGGCCGGTCCTACGACTTATATTCTGCTTGCCGCCGGGCATAGTAAGACCCCGCGAGGTGCAGTATGGCTTTCCGCGGATGTAGAATTCCCGCGAGGTGCCGTTTAGTATGTAGATGTGAGATGGATTTCTGTTCTGGATACTGGCCAGCATTTACATGATCAGTGTGGTATCTTATCCTGCATATGCATGTGACAGTAGGGAGTTGTTGCTGGTTCGCCTGGGGCGTAAAACCCACCTCCCGATAGCTGTCTAGCATTTACATTATCGATATGGTGTCTTATCCTGCATATGCATGTGACAGTGGGGAGTTGTTGCTGGTTCGCCTGGGGCGTAAAACCCACCTCCCGACAGCTGTCTAGTGATGATTTACATATTGGTGTGGTGTCATATTCGATATATGCATATGGCAGTAGGGAGTTGTTGCTGGTTCGCCTGGGGCGTAAAACCCACCTCCCGATAGCTGTCTAGTGATGATTTCAGCATATTGACACCTGATTTGTATGTTCCAGCATTATGATCTGTTGAGCATATTCATGAGTAGCATATATGTTTACTTGATTATTCCATATATGCTTCAGATGAGTTGATATTGATTGTGGTGATATTGATGATTTACTCCATATTCTCTATGTTGAGATCATGTTCATCTTGTTATTGATCTTGAGATTTCATCTCGAGCCATGATTATATTCTGTCTCATGTGCATAGTACTCTCTACTCCACTCACTGAGTATTTATATACTCACTCCCCAGTTTTGTGTTTTTGATTGCAGGGCAGGTATTGTATAGAGAAGAGCAGGGTTAGAGATTGCCTGCTAGCTGTGCCGCTCCATAGTGTAGCATAGTATAATGTAGATAGAGGTTTATCCCCTTTTGGTGTATTATAAACCTTCTGTTGTATTTAGTGTATAGTTACAGTCATAGATCCTGTTGTGGATATGGGTTTGACCATGGATGAAATGGGAACCAGATTTTTATATAGATGAGTTATATGCCTGAGATGATGTATTGATATATATTGTCCAGGTTCATTATGTGACAGATTATGTGATTGCTGCTCTGACAGGTAGCATTGTTGTATGTAATGAGATAATCCTGACAGGTCACCATAGGAAAGGTGATCATTTTGTGCATGTATCATGCCAAAATTTTCAAGATTTATTGATGATTGATAGGTAGTAGGGTTCTACGCGGTAGCTGGTGGCCTTATGCCTACCCGCACCCTAGGACCGTCGCGGTGGCCCGCCGGGAACGGGGCGGGGGTCGTGACAGAGGTGGTATCAGAGCAAAGGTTAAGAAAAGTCCTGTCAGAGCAATAGGATGAGTCAGGATTAAGTATAGGATTATACTATGGAGCATAGGATTTTTCTGTATGTTATTTTATGAGTCATTTACAACTCAGTAAAATATATCATGACTCAGTGTGTAACGACCATCCTCTCTTTTTGACTTTTTTAGAGAGATATAAAGAATACCTCCAAGGAGAGGACCTACTCGTCCTGGAAAGAGGATGGAGCCAGATATAGCATTGGATGTGGGTTCTGCACATGTCGAGCCCCAAAGAGAAAAATCTCCTCCTGCTGATAGACGGAGGGTTGATGATCAAGGAGAGGTAGGAAGTAGAGATGCATTGATGGAACAGTTACTGGCGGAGAATCAGGCTCTGAAGGAGCAGATTGCTCGGGGGAAATCTCCTGCCCCGTCAGTAGTATCCATCCCACCTCCTGTAGTTGTGCCAAGAAGTTTGGCCAGGCGGGCTCTAGATGATGAGGGGATTACTGTACAGGAATTTCTGAGGCTCAGAACCCCGGAGTTTAAGGGGGAAGAAGGTGAAGATCCTCAGAGATTTCTGGAGGAGAATGAAAAGATGATACGGAGACTGCCCTGTTCTGATGCAAGAGTTATAGAACTTGTAGGGCTTACAATGAAGGAAGATGCCTGGGACTGGTACCAGAGACAAGTGGAGGACAGATTGTACAGTAGGAATCCTCCAACCTGGGAAGAGTTCAGGCAAGCAGTGATGGATGAGTTTTTGTCTCCGGCTGAGAGGCAAAATCGGGCTCTTCAGTTTGAGAGGCTGAAGCAGATGCCCGGAATGAGCGTATCTGAGTACGCTCGTGAGTTTACTAGATTGGGGAAGTATGCTCCTTACATCATCCCCACTGAAGCTGCCAGGATAGAAAGGTTCAGGCGGGGTCTGATTTCCCCGCTTTATAATGCAGTACTGGCAGTAGAGGTCCCCACCTTGTCTAGGCTGATTGATAAAGCAAAACAGTGGGAGACCAGAAACAAAGAGGAAAGAGCTGAAAGAGAACAGAGAAAAATGAGTATGGGGAAAGGGCAAAGCAGTAGAGATAGATCTGAGGGAGTAGATCTCTCGGAGGGCCCGATGGAGCAGTCTGTACGCTCAGCTCCACCTGCCCCACGTAAGAGGAAATGGAGGGAAAGAGGTCAATCACAAGATACTTTTCTACCATCAGTACCTCGTCCTCCAGTCACTATGGCCAGAACTGAATCTAGGTTCCAATCATGGCCAGTATGTGGCATATGTGGGAAGCAGCACCCTGGCAGATGCAGAATGGGTCAGGGAGTGTGCTACAGATGTGGACAGCCGGGTCATTTTGTCAGAGAATGCCCGCAGGGTGCCACCCAGCAGTTTGTGCCTTTGGCATCCTATCCTTCTGTGCAGATGGACAGGCCTAGTAGTAGGGAGCCTGTAGGCAGAGGTAGAGGTCAAGCACAAACATCACAACAGAGTGCTGGACCATCTCAACTGTCAGCTCCAGTAGGCAGAGGGCAAGGAAGGGTGTTCACGGTAAATCCACAGGAGGCATAGGCATCGAATGCAGCTGTGACAGGTATGCTCCTCATTGATAAGATTAAAGCTAGAGTGTTATTTGATTCTGGAGCTACCCATTCAGTCCCCTTATTTTGCTAAAAAGTTAGCTAAGGATAAGATATTAGTGCATATTCCCTTAGCTATTAGTACACATGTAGGGGATAGTATAAAAGCGAAGTATGTGTATCCTACCTGTGTGGTAGAGATAGAAAGTAAAACACTCCCAATTCATTTGATTTCCAATACCACACCGAGCAGAATATGAAGAGTAGATATACTCATCCCTTTGAGTAATCAGGTAATTTACTCTTTTAAATTCGAGGACGAATTTTATATAAGGGGGGGAGGATGTAATAACCCCAAAATATTTTTTTTTATATAAAAAAAGGATAGAATAGTCCTTTAAAATTGATATAAGGGGTAAAATGGGAAGGAATCAAAAGATAATGGCATAATTGCAGATATATCGAAGTGGCAAGGGCAAAATGGGAAATTAATAATATTAAAAAAAGGGTGAATAGTGTTTTGATGTGATTTAATTGGAGGGTTTGAGCTGGCTCACGGGAGTGAAACAGAGAGAAGAGGGGAAGGGTTCTCAGACGACACAGAGAGAAAGAAAAAGAGAAGAAGAAGAAGAAAAAAAAGAAGAAGGAAGAGGGATTCGAGGTGGAAGGGAGTCCTGGTTGCACTTCCAGCTGAAGGGAAAAGTGTAGATCTCCTTCTCCTCTACGCAAGGACCTCGATTTCCAAAAAGAAAAAGGTAAATATCCGTCTCTATCTAGTCTTTTGATGACATTAGGCTATACAAAGGGTGGATATAGTCTAGAGGGGTCGGATAAGGGTTGTAGAGGCGGTTAAAAGAAGAAGAATCGGATTTTGACAAATTTTTCCGGCACTACGGAAAAACTGTGTCGAAGTCCCAACTTCGGCGAATTATTTAGGGGGCCAAACGGCCTCCGATGATGATGCATGTTATCTCTTTGGAATCCTCTATGAGTGTAGAATGTTAGGTAAAAATTTCATCAAATTTGGAGTTTGGAAAGTGGATCAAACCCAGGATGAAGTAACCGGCTGTCGGTTCGAGTTACTGTTCATCCGGGTGGAAAATAGGGGATTTCATGCTATAATAGGGTATTAAGCCTAGATCAAGCAAAAAGGGACCTTGTACTCATGCAAGGGAGTCCCTAATACATATAAATGGTAAGTTAATTAATTAAAAAGGAAAAGAAGAAAGAAAAGAAAAGATTTAGGGAACGGGGGAGTTGAATCAATTAAAGTTCCCTATATTATAAATGGCACGTAGATTATAGCCCTTGATACAGGACTAAATGTATTATAAATGCATGTCACAGTTGGGCAAGAAGCTAGGGAACAAGAGGAAGAAGTTCCCCACTGCCTGCTGTAGATTTTTGGAGGCGTATCAGGGCTGTGCCAGATTGACAGGTGAGTGGGAGTCATGTACTTTGCACCATGAGCATCCTTAATTCATTTTCATGAATGTCGCCAAGTGTGAATTGATTCCACTTGAGCATATTGATTGATATTGTAGTAGATTCCTCTATAATTTTGTTTCTCCATACTTGATTATCTTGTGCACGCATTTGAGGGAACATTGAGAGAAATTACGAGGGGTTGATGAGTAATCAAATTGATTCCGAATTGTGAAATGATTTCTTTTGTAAATTGATTTCATTTCCTCTATTTTAAAGACTTGTGAGTCGTAGCTTGATTATACTCCTTTATGAGTAATGAAATTGGATCTGAATTGTGAAATGATTTCTTTTGTAAATTGATTTCATTTCCTCTATTTCAAAGACTTGTACAGCCCTTCTCATGGTATATTGAGTTGCATTGTACTCCCGTGATTCCTCACTCCCAACCCTGATGTTAGTTTATGATTGGGTCATGATCGAGTGAGTGGTAATCTTGATTATACTCCTTTTTAGTAGAGTATTGGGAGGGTGCATTATGGCATTTATGCATGGCTTGGCAGTATCTGCAGGACACCTATAGTCGATGGGGTTGAACATCGGCCTTTGTGCACATAGTAGCCTTCTGGGTGGGCGGAGCCCAGTCCCTTCCTAGGGGGGACACGGCCCTAGGCGTAGGATCGGCCGGTCCTACGACTTATATTCTGCTTGCCGCCGGGCATAGTAAGACCCCGCGAGGTGCAGTATGGCTTTCCGCGGATGTAGAATTCCCGCGAGGTGCCGTTTAGTATGTAGATGTGAGATGGATTTCTGTTCTGGATACTGGCCAGCATTTACATGATCAGTGTGGTATCTTATCCTGCATATGCATGTGACAGTAGGGAGTTGTTGCTGGTTCGCCTGGGGCGTAAAACCCACCTCCCGATAGCTGTCTAGCATTTACATTATCGATATGGTGTCTTATCCTGCATATGCATGTGACAGTGGGGAGTTGTTGCTGGTTCGCCTGGGGCGTAAAACCCACCTCCCGACAGCTGTCTAGTGATGATTTACATATTGGTGTGGTGTCATATTCGATATATGCATATGGCAGTAGGGAGTTGTTGCTGGTTCGCCTGGGGCGTAAAACCCACCTCCCGATAGCTGTCTAGTGATGATTTCAGCATATTGACACCTGATTTGTATGTTCCAGCATTATGATCTGTTGAGCATATTCATGAGTAGCATATATGTTTACTTGATTATTCCATATATGCTTCAGATGAGTTGATATTGATTGTGGTGATATTGATGATTTACTCCATATTCTCTATGTTGAGATCATGTTCATCTTGTTATTGATCTTGAGATTTCATCTCGAGCCATGATTATATTCTGTCTCATGTGCATAGTACTCTCTACTCCACTCACTGAGTATTTAATACTCACTCCCCAGTTTTGTGTTTTTGATTGCAGGGCAGGTATTGTATAGAGAAGAGCAGGGTTAGAGATTGCCTGCTAGCTGTGCCGCTCCATAGTGTAGCATAGTATAATGTAGATAGAGGTTTATCCCCTTTTGGTGTATTATAAACCTTCTGTTGTATTTAGTGTATAGTTACAGTCATAGATCCTGTTGTGGATATGGGTTTGACCATGGATGAAATGGGAACCAGATTTTTATATAGATGAGTTATATGCCTGAGATGATGTATTGATATATATTGTCCAGGTTCATTATGTGACAGATTATGTGATTGCTGCTCTGACAGGTAGCATTGTTGTATGTAATGAGATAATCCTGACAGGTCACCATAGGAAAGGTGATCATTTTGTGCATGTATCATGCCAAAATTTTCAAGATTTATTGATGATTGATAGGTAGTAGGGTTCTACGCGGTGGCTGGTGGCCTTATGCCTACCCGCACCCTAGGACCGTCGCGGCGGCCCGCCGGGAACGGGGCGGGGGTCGTGACATTCGGTTCCGGTCCGGTTCCCCGGTTCTAACCGGACTGTGGTCAAGTCTACTGTAGACTGCAGTCGAGGTGATCTTTGTTGTCATATCCACCGCAGGAGCTATAAAATGAAAGATTTCTTTCTATTATGGTCGCCTAGGGCTTGAGCCGGCCCTTACTGTAGTTGAGATGATCTTTATTATCATATCCACCGCAGGAGCTATGCAATGAAAGATTTCTGCTCCAAGTTAGTCATATACCAAGCTTGATATTTATGTGTGGGTATGCTATAATTTTATGACACTATTATGCATGTAAATTATATCTTGGACCCAATCCCAGCCTACACCATAGAATGTATCGGAGCAATGCTAGAAGACTCGTTAGCTATATAAAGGCCATCTTCATGTCATGCGAGTTGGAAAGCCTAGGAGCAACCATGGTATCTTAACCAACTTAATTTGGATGCCAAATATGTTATGATTGTCAAGCAAGTCAAAAAAAAATACGACGCAAGTTTCTGTCACATCTTGGCAATAAAAAATTGGAGGAAAGCAACAACAATGTGTGAAGTTTGTATGATCAAGCGCATGTATTGATAATTCTTATCAATTGGATAAGTGCACTTGTAGATAAGTATTGTACACTTCTCTTGTTTCTCATACATACATAATTGCTGTGAAAAAATATGAATCTAAAAATACTTAGAGGATCCATGATGGAGTTATAGTCAAATCTCTATTTCACATACCCTTTGCGACTATAATGATTTATGCGGATATAAACCATCCTCCTCTCATTAGGAGAGCGTACGTAAACTTAATAATGGTGCATTAAAATCAAAGACTAATACTATTAACTATGATCAATTGCACTAAAAATATCGAAAAATTAAAAATTATGTGCCTATATATATATATATATAATTTTATGTATATATATGAGTATGTATGTGTGTGTATATATATATATATATATATATATATATATATATATATATATATATATATATATATATATATATATATATATATATATATATATGTATGCATGTATTATGCTTGTATATATGTATATACATGGCATCTCATGGTCTACCACTTTCTAGAATAAGTGAGTCTCCGCCAAATCTACTAACCAAGATCAGACGGATGAGACCACTCCATCAAGACGGGCTCGTAGAAGGCCCTCAAGTGGTAAGCGGATTTTTTTTTTTTTTTCTTTGTTATTTTGCTGGAAATGAGTGGATCTTTCTTTGTCTTTTTTTTCTTTCTTTTTTTTTTAAAAGCAGATGGATTCATACCTGACGAGTATGAATGCATCCAATAAAGTCAGAAAACAAAATGTTCTGAAGTACTCGGAATATTTCACCATTTCCATCCCATAGAGTATCTCTGGAGTGACTGGCCACATAAGCAGCCATTCAATCTGCAGCCTCATTAGCTTTTCGGAAGATATGTGCGGCTCGGCAGTTTTTTTTGTCTCTTGCCATGGTGTAGGTGTTACGGAGCAGTGAGTGATCATTGCCAGTCATCCCTAGAGCCTCCTGGATGAATCTAATTGATAATCCCTAGAGCCTCTAGAACGATTGAGGTGGCTCGTAACTCAAAACCCCCTGCCGACCCTTGCCTGCCCTTCTTTCCCCCCTTTTTATATACCTGCGCTCCCATTTCCCGCCTGTCCTCTCCCGGGGTATTTCGAAACCCTAGACCCCTATCTCGTCTAGGGTTTCTACCAAGGCCCTAAATCCAAGCTAGGGTTCTTTTTGAGAGGAAATGGCGCTGAAGCAGAAGGGTGGGGAGATCTCGGGGGACATCAAGAAGCGGAGACGCGTTGGTTTCGCCAATATCGGTATGGAATTCGGCGGCAATCACCTCACCCCTCTCTCCGATCTCTCCGTCGTATTGTTCTCTTAGGTTTTTGTGCTGTTTTCTTGTAATTTTGCTCGCTTTATGGTTTCAAAATGAGGTTAGAATCTTCCTCGAGCTGTCAGGTTTTCTATAATCAAGTCTTTCTGCTATTTTTGCATGGTTTTCTCAGGAAAAAACTTTTTTTTTTGTCCGCCAGGTTTTATTTTGCCTTCTTTGAATTAAACCCGTGGAAAATTATCGTTCTTGAACGACGCTGCCAACTTTAGCTTATATCGTCATTTTTTTTTATTTTTGCTATCAACCATCATTTTGTTCTATTGTTTTGTCTATTTTCCTCCGAGGATGCTCTGCAAGTTGGCCAGAGGGAGCTTTTAGATATAGATCTCGATGTTCAGTATATGAAGTGCTATCGTGATGGTGCATGGCCTGGGCTGGGTGCTTTCACTCTCAAAAAACCCTTTTTTAAAGCAAAAAGGGGGAAAATCAAATCTTTTCCAGAATTAGGAAGACTGAAAGGAGGAAAAATATTGCTACTTGCACTGGTTTCTATTATGGCCTGCACTGTCTCGATGATAATTAATGAATTATGCAATACGCCTTTCAATTTTGTATACCTTGGTACATATTAATCTTAAATGGAGAAATTTGATGAAGTGCCTAATCTTTTCTGAGTCCTCGAACAGTTGGATTGTTCAGGGCCTTTTGGGTATTGCTTTCATTTTCTGTTTTTGTTTTCAAAAAAACCAAGAAGAAAAATGTGTTGAACAGTCCCCCATATGATGAAACCAGTTTGCTTTTTCAAATTGTTTTATGAAAATCTTCAAGGTATTGGAGGCAAGGATTTTTTGCTTTCAGAAATGAGCAAAATGAACTCTATGCTCTACATCAATGTCCATGTCGGAATTCACTAATTTGAAGGGAAACAAAAGCAAAAATATAGTAGCAGTGCCAAACAGGCCCTTAGTAACTCAAAACTTTATTGTTTTCAAATCTTTTAAACAATAAAGTTTCAACGCGAAGTTCACTAAACAAGTCTTTAGGCATTCTTTTAATTAAATCAATCATGCATCTGCCTGCCAGCTGATGTTGTTGTGAGATCAGGTAAATATGATTTCATCTCATAAATCACTTTCATATATTGGAACTTAGAAATACTGTGCTTGGTTTCTTTTTTGAAATGCCCCTTTCCATCAACTCCTGAGCAGCCTTGGTTCAGGTCATATAGTTTTGGCATCTGTTCTTTCGGATCCTGATTTTATCTGGAGAGGTAAAATTAGGTCTTGTTGCATATTCCCCCCAGTCGAAGCTTCTTCTTGGCCTTTAAGCCTGGTTCCTAAAGATTCAACTGTGTACCATAATCTGGTGAAGATATGATGTGCAAATCTATATCCATACATGAATTTTTGCCTTCTGATTCAATTTTGCTGTTACCCCATCTTCAATTTAGTCTTTGTATGTTTGATATGTCTTAATTGATTGGACTTTCCTAATATGCAAAATGGATATCCCAGATTTTTGGCACAGGAATATCATATATCTCTAGCAAAGTGGTGTAATGATGTTAAAGCTGGTCCTTCCATTACAGTTGCTTGATACAATGATTTATGATCTTTGTTTTTGCATTTTATGTTCTTGTATGATGATCTATGATTTTCTTTTATTAATAAATAAAAATCCACTCCTATTTTTATTGCCCCCCCCCCCCCCCCCAAAAAAAAAAAAAAAAAAACAATTTAAGATTGCATTTCACTTTTACATACAATCAGCATTTGATTAAGTTGCATTTATCAATGAATGTTCTAAGTAATGCTACCAAATTTTGTTGAACTTCTGTGGGGGCACCAATGACTGCATTATTGGACCCTATTTACTTCACCATCTTATACTTTTCCTGAGCTTTTCTATGGTTCAATGTGATCTTTTATAGTTTAAAGAGCTAATTTTTACTGTAGTTTCCTCTTTTATTTGTTTCATTGTAGATACTGGAGTTGAGGCAAATGAGTGCGTCAAAGTTTTTCTTGGTATGAGCTTATTTCCTTTTCCTGCTAAATATCTTGAAACCATTTTTTTTAAATTTGTAAAATTTATTTGTAGGTCTTAGCTACTGATGTTTATCATGAGTAAACTTCACCTCAATTGTTTTTTTTATTATACCGATATGCCTTCATGTAGTAGCCCTGTTGATTAAGCTGTCAATTCAATTTCCATTTGTTTTCCCATTTTTCTTTTTTCCATATTGAGAGTTGCTACCTGATATTTTGATAACCAATTTTACTTTTTAAACAGTTATATTCTTATTATTTGGTAATGGCATCAAGTGTTTTTTTGAAGAGCTTATAATGTCTTAATATAACTCAAATTGTTTTGATGCTTGACATTATGTTATCAATGTATTCTCTGGATTATGAGGTCCCTTGCAACTTTGGTTAGAGTGCGCCAAGCCACTTGCACGCATACAATCAGAATGAGGATGGATTGAGACCTTTTGCTCTTATCATTAGATACAACTGTTTTTCTTTTGCACTTATTTATACCATAGTATTACAGTGACATTTCAGTTAAGACATCATATGTCAGTGACAATTCAGTGACATTTATATCATATGTAGTATTACAGTGACACATTTGGATTTGTTGACAGACATTACAAACATTGGCTCTTCAAGACTAGAATGTCTTGCTCTTCTTAACTAGGGGTGTAGGAATTTTTTGATGCAAATAATAACACTTTGATTCTCAGCCATTCTAAGTGCCAATGGCTTTAAGTTTGCGGGGACATAGCTACTTGACTTTGGTTGTTCATGGGTTCTAGACAATGCTTAAACTAGCAAAGGCCAAGGCCAAGGTAATAATTTGTTGACTACTTCAAAAATTTTGAGAACTGCTGAATTTACCCATGGAACAATTGGAAGAAAAGAATACAGTTTATCATAGGCAATCTATGAAAAGAATGACTTGTTTCTCTATTTTCTCAGAGAAATTAAAGCTAACCTCCTTTTAGCTAAATTGAGACTCAAGCATACATGTCCATGAAGTAACTCTATATCTCTACAAAGTTCTTTGGCCAAAGACAGGCACTCCTCACTAGTATTTACATTTTTGGTTATACACTTTTGATCTATCTAAAGGATGCTATTTATACTCTCAGTTTATTACCACCAGTATGACTTTGTGCTTGATTCCCTGAGTACAGTAAAAAAGGAAGATGAAGTGGGTAAAACAAGCAGCTATTGTATCGATCTGGTTGACCTGAATCATTTTTTTGGTGAAGATGGAAAGATATATGGCTATAAAGACTTAAAGGTAATGCATAAAGTTTATGCATGCATTTTAGATATATGGTAGTATTCTTTTGATCCATAGCTTGTATAAGTAAACTCAGCCATGTTTTATTTCTTATGTAACTTCTTTTAAACAGTTTCGTTAAGTTTGTTGGCAACCCTTGCACTCCAATATTTTGTGGTCTTTATCCGTCCTTGAATTGCTATAACCATTATATTGGGTTTTTTGGTTTATACTTGCCTGGTGAAGTAATAGCTTCTTTTTTTTGTGGCAATATGCTTATTTACTGTTTATGTTTACCTTCGATGATTTCTACATACATGCATTGATATTTATATAGAGATAATTCCAAGTTGGTTTGGGCACGCGAAATGAAGAGAAGAAGGTCCTGTAAGGAGAGTGATGAGGAAAGAGGAGCAAAACCTGCTGCCATTAACCTGGATGGGAATTCTGATTAGGGGCTGTGGAAAACTGGCTGTGTCAGAGGATGTAGACCTTGATAAAAATGGAAAAGAGATGATTCCTAAAGCTGGCACATAATAATTGGACATTATCTTCTTGCTTGTGGTTGTAGTTTGGGTTTTCCTTCTAATCTTTTCATCTCAGGTGCTTGTACTGTAGCATGTTATCATCTCCTTTGCAGAATATCTGTTATCTGAAAAAATACACCATTACATGACAATTATAACTGTTCTTCTCACAATTTAGTGGGTTCATTGTTAAGGGACTTGCTCTACATAGATTATTGTGTTTGAACTCTGAAATTTGAAAGTATAAGGAAAAGACTCAGTCAGCCTTTTCCTGCAAAACGTCAAATCATCTCGTCAGATCATATGATTATTAGTAAACAGACTTCTATGATTATACAGAGTTAAATGCTAGATCTAGTCTATGAACTGAAAAAATTGTGATCAGCTCATTTCTATTCATGCTACTGTAAAATTTTCTCTGCATTGTTGAAATGTAAATGAAAAAAAAACTAGAGGTTTCTGCCTTTTCTTTAAGTTTTTTTTCCTGGAACATAGATTTTTTACATCATCACTGTTTTCTGCAGATCAACATATGGTTGAGTATTGTATCTTTTCATGCATATGCTGAGATTACATTCAAGAGCACACAAGATGTAAGTATCATCTACTCAATTTTACTGCTTGTGGAATAGACATACAACTTAGCCAGCATGCATGTCAGGATTTTTCCATCTACTTATTTAGTCTGATTATCTGAACATGTGATGATTGGACTATATTGTAGGTGCTATATTAATTGATGCATCGTACATTGTGTACCCTTTGGCACTAATTCCAGAATACTTGTTATTTGCTATTCTAATTTGGCACTGTTTTCAGACATTTTAGGGCCTATTTGGCATCATTTTTATTTCTTGTTTTCTACTTTTAAAAATAAAACACAAAAATCGAGACAAAAACATGTTTGTTGTTATTTGTTCCTATTTTCTATTTTTCAAAGTCGTCTTTATTATTTTAAAAGTTGAAAACAAGATTTTGTTACTTTTATTATTTTGAAAAATAAGAAACTCATGATTTTTGCTATCTTTGCTGACACCACCACCTTTATCATTGCCTTTGTCACCATAGCTGCCTTTGCTGCCTCTGCCATCGCCACCATCATTGCCTCCACAATCGTAGCCATTGCTAATATCTCCACCATACCGTGCTGCCATCCTCACCAATAAAGTTGCCTCTGTCGCCTATGCTACACAACTGCTACCCCTTGCCACTAGCGCCGCCGGTGCCGTCACCGCCTTTGTCATACTACCGGCACACCTTGCCAGCACCGCTGCTATCGCCGCCGCCGCCACCACTATCGCCGCCGCCGCCACCAGTATCGCCGCCGCCGCCGCCGCTTTCTTCTTTTAAAAATAATTGACTATACTAAATATGTTTATATTTTTAAATATTTAGAAAAACAGGAGTATAATTTTTATTTTCGTACTTCTGAAAACGGAAAAAATGAAGCAACATCAAACAACACATTAGTGTATGATATCTTTTGACACTCATATATCAAAACTTAAACCTCACAATTATTCATATTGTAAAAGGTTACATTCTATTTGTATGAATACTATCCTGGTATGCATCTATGTGTTTTTTTAGCACCTTGTGATAGTTTTGGGTGATCCGAGTTTTATGATGTTGTAGATCTGGCGTTACTTTCATTGGTTTAGTTGGCTTGAACTTTGGCACTTCAGTATTAAATGGATTAGACTAAGATAGTTGATGAGCAGAAAGGAGCTGATAAACAAATCAAATATTTTTGTTCAGAATGATTAGAAAATTTGAAAATAGTTCTTTCAGCTTACCTGGTAACTGGTTATGATGTTAGATTTTCTTTCAAGTTATCCTATTGTTTCTGGCCCATATTTCTAAATCTAACTCCTGTCAATTCTTTTAAGGGAGGAAAAGGAATTACAGACCTGAAACCTGCTCTTCAGGTAATTCACACTTGTGAGAAGTGATGGTTCATCTTCAGATTCTCTCTTCTAGCATGATAATTGTATCCCTTTTTCGTAGAGCATATTTGGTGAATCTTTGATTGAGAAGGAAGAGTTTCTTCAAACATTTTCAAAAGAATGCCACTATATCAGGTACGGCTCAGTTGATCTGCTTCAACCCACAGCTTTCCTTTTACTTTGTGGCATCCTAATTCACTGCTCTTTTCTTTGTTTTCTGCTGGATTTTTGTGTCTCAGAAATATTGTGTCAGATGGAAAAGTCCTACATTCTGATTCCTTGAGGAAAGATGATCAAGCATCCGACATACACTTGGATGCTGAGGGCCCTACCATTGAGGTGCTCTCTTGTTGCAACTATAAGCTTGATTATGATAGTTAATGCACTGAGATCTGTACTTGCATTAACAATATATATTTCTAATTTTAAAGGTTAACCAATTTATTAAATCATCAATGTCCAGCTGTTCTGGTGGTCATGTTTTGATTTTTTAAGTAGTATGAAGTTTTTTCATTAACAATAATATTCTGTAATTGACATGGTTGTGCTATAATATGTGCTCCTATATATGCCATGGACCACAACTCTCAGAAATTTTATCAACATGCGTGCTTCCTCTTACATCATGAATACTGGACATTCTTCATTTTGGACCTTCTGCGCAACAAATCTTTCTAAGAAACAAACTTGCAGATGTTATGCTGTGATGTTAGTTAACTTAAATTGCTGATCTGAATTTATTATGTGAGAAATTTTCTTTTAGTTAATATCTAATTATAAATTCTTAAGCCTCTGAGTTTGACCTGGATGATGATACTTTATTTTCACTAGGTCATTTGTACGGAACTGCGCAACTTGCCTGTTGGTTTGCTTTATAGTCGTCTGGTACCTCTTGTGCTGCTTCTTGTTGAAGGTACTTTTTAAGCTTCTGCTATCATCTGTTGAAATTATCTTTGTTGTACTTGCTCAGTAAATCTTGTGAAGATTAATTGAAAGGTAATTTCCCTGGTTTAGGTGGCAGGCCAATTGATGTCACTGATCCAAGATGGGAGATTTTTCTTGTTGTGAAAAAGATGCAGGATCCTTCAGGGGATAGCATTATCCACCTACTAGGTTTTGCAACTGTTTATCGCTTCTACCATTATCCTGACAGTACTCGCTTACGAATTAGCCAGGTCGGCTCTCAAGTCTTCTCATTGTTAGTATTTTTGGCCTTCTGGAAAAACCCTAGTGATACTTTAAGGCTTTGTGCTGTTGAATCAGCAGGTCCATATGAGGTGGCCCATGAAGAAAACACATAGACCCAACTTGTACTCCTTTTAACTTAACAATGCCCTTACAGATGACGACGCTTATTGACCTACTTATGTACAAAAGGAAAGCCAGAATGTTCTCTGATGGCACTGATATCTAGCGGAAATAGACTCGCATAAACATTTCTTTTTCTTATTTAGGAGGAACGTTCTCTATTCCACTGTAATTGATTGAACTTGTGAAGGTTAAGGGTGCGTTTCATTTCTTTAGGTTGGGGGCTTATATTACAGACAAGGAACTGTAGGCAATTCTTTGCCTCAAAATTCCAGGCATATGATTTTACTTTTTCAGTTAATGTTTGCATGCCATCTCGAAGGCTCAACTTGTTTCAGTTTTTGAGTGATCATCTGAATGGGGCTTGCATAGATTCTTAATGTATCAGCTGGTAACAATTGATTTTGTGAGGGAACAAATCAAATTTGGTCTTGCAAGTTCATGGTTTTATATATTTAACTGCAGTCACGGGCTATATTCATTCGGTAGTTTTCTTCTGATTCAGCGAAAAATAATCAAAGCAGTGAAATCTGATTTTTTTAGCAGTTTTACTTACAAACTGTTTTCGTTTTGTTTCCAGATATTAGTATTGCCCCCTTATCAGGGTCAAGGCCATGGCCGTCGTCTTCTAGAGGCTGTGAATTCTGTTGCATTTTCTGAAAACATATATGATGTGACAGTCGAGGAGCCTTCTGACTACCTCCAGTATCTCCGGTCCTGCAATGACACCCTCCACCTGCTTGCTTTTGAGCCCATAAAGCCATCCATCAGTTCGGTTGTCTCTTACCTGAAGGAAGGCAACCTATCCAAGCGAACTTCCAAGTTGAGGTTCGCTCCACCAGCTAATGTGATGGAACTTGTGCGGCAAAAGCTAAAGATCAACAAGAAGCAGTTCCGTAGGTGCTGGGAGGTCCTCATCTATCTAAACCTTGATACCGAGAACCACAGGTGCATGGAGAATTTTAGGGCCTGCATCTCCGACCGTGTGAAGGGTGATATCCTGGATAAGAATGCTGAGGCTAATGGAAAATGTCTGATTGAGGTGCCGAATGATTATGACCACGACATGACTTTTGTCGTGTTCTGGTCGCAGGCCGGCGGGGAATCAGATGGCATTGATGGCAAGCTGGAGGGAGATCCAGCAACCCAAGAGGAGCAGTTAAGTCAGTTGATTGATAAGGAAATGGAAGATATTGCTGAGATTGCGCAGAAGGTTTCTTTGCTTCACAATTCCTAATGTGAGAGACGGGGGCTGCTAGAGTCTCGTCTTCTCTTATAGTCAAAAGTGAGCCTGACATGATGGTGGGTCTGTTTTTGTAAATTATAGCTGCATCCCATGTATCAGTTATGGGTTCTGTTTTTCGCAGTTGTTGTCAAACCTTTTTAAGGAACTGGATGCATGCCATCATAAACTCACTCACTCAAGTGACCTTTTCAACGAGTTTTGGTGTATTTTTTTTGAATGGGTTATCTCTGCTTGCTAATCAGTAAAATTAGCGACTCTATCCTGTTTCTAGATGGTATGCCATCATTTGGTGCACCATAGTTAGATTGTCAAATGCTGAGTCTTGCCAAATACTGTTTGAGGATTACCGTGTTTTTTTTTTTTTTGTGTATAACGGGGATCACATGAAGCGGGTGTGAATGCAGTTCACAAACTCAGAAAACAGTAAATCACTAAACGGCTCTGGCAGAGAACTATGGTTTCTTTATATAAAGCTATCGTAGTGGTTAGCTATAAAAGAGGCAATTCAATTAGTAGCACCATTTGCTTTTTTGAAGACATGTGTTGTTAGGTAGGAGCTACTTTTTTTTAGAAGTATGTGGATGTTGTAGAGCAGCGGCCTATTCTCTGCAGCGCTTTTTTGATCTTGAATTCACTCGATTACCGTGACCAAATCTCCCTCGAGTGCAGTGCTACTGGATTAACAAGAATGTTCAACATGCTCTTTTTCACCGGTTGCACTTCTTGCAATACATCCTATAGATGCCGTGAAATCTGAGTATAATACGAACGGCTGTCTCAAGTCTAATTGAAGCCAATTGCTGAACTGAAACACTTACACTCAATAACTTATTCATAATTGGAATGTTAACATAGCCTGGTGCAAGAGGGTGAGGACGTCTAAAATTGAACGGTTAGTTACATTTAAGATGGTAGCCCAACGAGTTGGTATATGTATCTCGCATGACCTATATGATTATGTTATTTGATATGTAATCTTTGGATCTTGATCCCTACATGGTCTTGATCTGATACGTAAACTTTGGATCTTGATCCACCCTGCAAGGTTCGAAAAATCAATTGTCTTTGTGCTAGTACATGGCCATCTGTTCTTTGAACATAGCCGTCCATATTTACACGTGGTTTGTAAATTTGTAATTACCAATTGGAAGAGAATGCACCATTGATCAATCTTTCTAAAGTAAATCTTATAAACCTTCCAGTGCTGTAAGGTGACATTTCTTTCTTTCTTACATAACTCGACTTTCAAAGCATGTCGGACGGCTCTGATCACATATTCTTAATACCTTATCAATATCAGGGCTGCGAGCCGTCGACCTCGCGACGGTATAAACATTCCTCTTCGTTGCCCGGCGGCTATTCCTCGTCTCACTCTCTCTCTCTCTCTCTTTCTGGTCCTCGTTTGTGGGGGGAATAAGGCGATTAAGCGAATTCCCTTTTATCTTCTCGGATCTAGGATTTGGTTGCTCCGATCATGTACAGAGCTTTGGGCTCCCACCTCAGGGCTCTCAAGGTCGGTCCTCGCGAAAACCTAACCCTAACATCTTTAGTTGTTCATTTCTCGTATCGCTTACTGTTTATCGAGGGCATTGTTCTATTATGATCTTCTATTTTGTTAAAATTTTGAAAGTTGTGATCTTGATTTTATTGGATCTCCACAGCATCGGATTCGTCTTGATGATTTGGGATTGTTTTCTTTCTTTCTTTTTTTTCTTTTTTTCTACATGTAGATCTCGTTTAGATTTAATGAGGTATTGATGCTTTGATAGTTTGATCTTGTTTGTATAATGGATCTTTATTTTTATTTTTTTGTGATTTCAGTATATGCTGCCCTGAGAAAAAAAGAAGAAGATTAATCTGGAAACAGAGTTTTGTTTTTTCTTATGAAAAATATTTCACCTGGCCATCTTTTAATGTTAGTTTTTTTGTTTTATTTATTTTTTGGTTTCTGCTGCAGTGTTTTTGAGAATATGACAGCTAAAAATAGATAAGTGATACAGAGAAGAATGCAAAGAGTATAGCTAAAAGAAGATTGCAGTACGATTGGTGCATTTTCTATGAGTTCAGTGAAATTATTTTTTTAGTAGCTCCTGGCCACATGCATGATCAATTTCTTCCACAAAACCTGCTGTGTTTGAAAGTGGTATGCCTTAGATGTCACCAGTGTGGTTCTCGTGCAGGACGGCAGAGAGTTATATTAGTTTATGAGGACTGGAAGTTGGTGGGTGAGATAATCTTTTGATGAGTTGTACCTCATTTTTACCGAGTGTGATGTGAAGAGCATGTTGTAGGGAATATGATTTATCAAATTTTCGTAGAAAAAAGATATTAGTACCTTTTACCACACATTAGAAAGTTCCAACCAATTTAGGTTAAGGTGCATTAGCTAAAGCTTAGGAGTCACATAAGTGGATGATACATTGACCTGAATTAATTGAGATGGTGTGGAGTAGGAACCAGGGGAGACGTGTGTGAGATGAATGAATGGTAGGGGCTTGGATTTTGTCATTTTTTCTGGGCAGGGTCATAAGAGGAGGGATGTCTATGAAACTTATGTTCTGTTTGTAGGAAGGCATGATTATGTGAAAAAGCTTTTGTTGATTGACATTTTTTCTCTCAATAGGAACGAATTCCTAAAAAGAAAAAAAAATACAAAAGCTGATCCAAAGTAATGGTGGGAGTTAATTCATTAATGTATGTATTTGTAGTTATTGAAAATTAAGACCTGATAATCTCATAACACTTTTTTTTTTAAGGGTGATAATCTCATTACACTTAATAGTTTGATTGGACAAAGGTTTTGATAAAAGGAAGTAAAACCCTGAAGGCTTAGATTGAAGTAGCAGATTTTCTTTTCAGAAAGCTATATTTGTTGTTGTTACCTTCAATAATAATTAATTGCTGAATATAGTTGACCCTAAAGACATGAGATCTAGAGAGATGGTGATGTTTATTAGTCATAAGCACCATATCTGTTATTATTTGAAATTGATATTATATGAAATTGCTGGCAATTCACCTTGGAGCATTGCATGAATATATGTTGGTTTTTTTGTTGATAAAAAATGAAAAAAAAAGTTTGAGGCAGAGTTTTTAAATTTGAAGGGAAGTCTAATAACTCTGAGCATTGAGTGACATGGCAAACATCTTATGTTTGGTAAAAATAAAGTAAAAATATCGAGTTTATGTATGGCTCAGAAGTAGTGATGCATTTGATTCATAGGAATAACAGGTTAAAATTTATCTTTCTCTGCCATATATGTTAGATGCATCAGATACATGCATCTGTAATAAATATTCCCAGTATAAAACTCCAACTTTATCTGCACGATCTATTATCTGACTGCTCTGCATATGCACATATACATATACATACATACATATATACGTATGTACATACATACGTATAACTGGGAAGGTTATTTTCATGTCACTTGAATCATTTATGGCTTTAGAAGAGCTTTTTCCTGAATGAGCCTATACTCCTTATTGCTTTACCATATGCAACTTTTTTTCAGGGGCATAGCTTGCTCACAGAGATGCTTTACTATCTAGGGAGTGATATAGATATTCTAAACAATTTATGTTGACGGTGGTTAGTTATCAATGTGATGATCTCTTGAGATTGGTGTATCCTGGTCATCTTCATTTTTGCTCTACTTATAAAATGATCTAGTTAATGTGGGATATGACATTGTCTTGAGTTAAATTGTGTTGAATTTTGGAAGATTTTGGAAAATACGCAGCAAATAAATCCTTGGTCTGCTTAAATGTATTGTTTTTTTCTCATGGAAATTATTTGAATTATATATTTATACTAATTATTATTAGAGCATGCATCTGAGGACCATAGTGGAAGCAGTTAAGTGGCAGTACTTTAGACACTTCTCGTACTTGATATGATGAATCTTACAGACATCCTTGATATCTTCCATTTAATTCTCAGCGCCATGTTGGCGGTACTGGAAGTATTGGTGCTAGCACTAGATCTGCAAGTACAAGTGTTGCGAAAAGGTCTTCCGGTGGGTTTTTTAGCTGGCTTACTGGGGAGCGGTCCAATCAACTCCCCCCTCTAGATTTCCCACTTCCAGGTGTTACACTTCCTCCTCCTTTGCCTGATTATGTCGAGCCTGGAAAAACAAAGATCACGACTCTTCCAAATGGTGTCAAAATTGCATCTGAATCATCACCAGTATGTTTTTCACATGTTTTATTTTAATCAGTGGTAGTTTAACCTGGCTCTTGCTTGTAAACGTGATAAGCTTGTTTTTCTTGAATTGTCAGAATCCAGCTGCATCGATAGGACTATATGTTGATTGTGGTTCTGTATATGAAACACCTGTTTCATCTGGGGTCACACACCTCCTGGAGCGGATGGCCTTCAAAAGCACAACAAACAGGAGCCATTTGCGTATTGTCCGTGAAGTAGAAGCAATTGGAGGCAATGTTACGGCATCAGCTTCTCGTGAACAGATGGGTTATACTTTTGATGCTCTAAAAACATACATGCCTGAGATGGTCGAGGTGCTTACCGATTGTGTCAGGAATAGTGTGTTCCTTGACTGGGAGGTCAATGAACAGGTATTCCATCTTGCCTTCTGTTTTCTGATTTTGATTGATTACAGGTGTTTTCTGATTTTGATTGATTACAGGTGTTGACCCAGTCTTGTCTTGTTAACTACAGCTGCAGAAAGTGAAAGCAGAGATAGGAGAAATTTCTAACAATCCCCAGGGTTTGCTCCTCGAAGCTATTCATTCTGCTGGCTACTCTGGTGCATTGGCAAATCCTCTGATGGCTACTGAATCTGCAATAAACAGATTGGATGCTAATATTTTAGAGGACTTTGTTAGGGTAAGATCAAGTAACTCATATCCTATAGCATAGGCTACAGTGGTGCTTCTCTGCTTTGACGTTTTTGTTTGTTTTGAGAATATTAGGAGAATTATACAGCTCCAAGAATGGTGCTTGCGGCATCAGGTGTGGAACACGAGGAGTTGGTATCAGTTGCTGAACCACTCTTATCCGACCTTCCAAAGGTGTCCCGGCCGGAAGAGCCAAAATCTGTATATGTTGGAGGAGACTATCGATGTCAAGCTGCTACTGCAGTATGTTTTAAGAGTTTCCAACTTGTTTCACTTGACAATTTATTTATGTATTTTCTCTTTTGGATTATAAGTCTTATCTCTTTTCTACCGTGCTTGTTTTTATTTTTGCGGACAGCAAACACATGTTGCTCTTGCTTTTGAAGTTCCTGGTGGCTGGCATCAAGAGAAGGAAGCCATGACGCTGACAGTACTTCAGGTCTCCTTGAAGTGATCCATAAAATTCTGAATTGGTGCAATTGTCCATTTTGCTGGTTCTTTTACATTTTTAGTTTTTCATCAAATATGGTCCAGATGCTAGTATGTTCCAGAAGCTAGCCCTTACACTTATTTTTGTGTTGTTAGATATCATGTAGACTAATGCCATGTCGATTCCATGTTGTTGCAGATGCTCATGGGTGGAGGCGGCTCTTTCTCTGCTGGAGGTCCTGGGAAAGGAATGTATTCTCGGCTTTGTAAGTTCTGACCCATACATAGCCATGTTTTCTTGCTTGCCTGTGGACTTAGCTGTCAAATTCTGTTCTCTGTCATTGTTTTTCATTTTTTTTAGAGTAGTATTATACTGGGGTACTCTTGAAGCATGAAGGATATCACTGCTATCTATATATTTTTGTAATTGATGTATCTTTTAACATTTAAACTGGCGCATTTTTTTACAGATCTTCGTGTCTTAAACGAGTTCCAACAAATCCAGTCGTTCTCTGCTTTCAACAGTGTTTACAATAATACAGGAATTTTTGGAATTCATGCAACCACAGTAAGCCACTCTTTTACTATGCATATAGATATATAGTAATAATTTGTTATCAGTTTGTTGGTCTTCTTGTCATACTTATTTAAAATCTGAATTTCTTGGTCCGTATTGGCCTTTGGGGTTCATTTAGTCATCAAGCTTTCTTTGTAGTCATCTTCTCAAGTTATTGTTTCTTTGTAGTGGGTCTAGAGCCTTCCATGAAGATTGCATTGATCTCAATTCTCAAGTGAGATTCTGAGCGGTGTCATGGGTTTTCTGTAGGCAGTAAACCAAAATTTATCTACCGCACTGCTGTATTAAGGGCTTTCTATTGTTCCATGGTATGCTAACAATGAAAAGCTGATTTAATGCTGCCATCGGGGATTTTTAACGAGCACCAATTTCAAGTTAACATGCACTTGCCACAATCTTATCTCTCAAATTTGAAGTATGTATTCATAAGGAGGGCAGAGAATGCAAAGAAAAACAATAAAGTATGTGATCTAACTATTAGATGAAATTATAACAATGGATTAGAAAGGATTCTCAACAAGCTACACAATAAGTCAGCAAGCACAATAGAATAAGACATCAAAAGTAAGCAACAGGGGTTCCTCGTAAGCATATGTTGCCCTGCAGGAGAGGAGGGAGGGAGGGAGAGGGAGAGGGAGAGAGAGAGAGAGAGAGAGAGAGAGAGAGAGAGAGAGAGAGAGAGAGAGAGGCAGTGTGCCGCCTTTTCTCTTTCCTTCTTTTAGCTTGTCCAGGTTACCTTTTACGGCAATTGATACAGATTGGTTTCATGTCACGTGGGGGGATTTGGTTGCTTCAAACACCAAAACGTTAGATGTCTTTTATAAAAGTATTCCACTTCAACATTCACTGCTTAAATTATAGGCAAGTGCAAATTACAAAACTGAATATTATTTTAACAATTCTACCCTCTTTATTGTTTGGTGATATCTTTTTGTTTTCATCATGGTTGAATTAAATATAACTCTTATCTACAGAAATTCACATGGTTATAAAAATGGGAAAGAAAAATCTCATGTGGATAAGAATCGCATGTAATATCTATCTTGACATAATTGCGAAGTGCACCGAGATGGTGAATTCAGGCATGGGAAGTGGAAGAGCCTAACTGCAAGTGAGAAAGTAGGAGTTGTTTGAAATAATCTCATCAATCTCCTTCAGTCCCATCAGAACATCTATCTCCAATCAGATAAAAACACAGCTATTCTTACTCTTATGTGCATTACATGTGCCAAATACTAGTTCATAGCTGTAGGTGTTGTTTCAAACTTTGTTAGGATTCTGGGTATTATAGGTTACTTTGAAGTAGGTTACGTATATCCAAGTCTCTGAACTTATATGGAATTTTTCTTTCTTCTTCATGTAACCTCCACAGGAGCATAGCTTGGCCTGTAGGTAGAGAGAGTCGATAACTATATTTTGAGGCTATGGCTTTAGATTTTCCACATTGTTCCTGCGGTTCAGTTCCATGCCTTTGTCTCCACTTTTTCCTCCCTCTGCTCCTCTGTTTCTTACTCCTGTTGTCCATTTCAAGCTCAGAAGCTCTTCACTTAACCTCCGATTTTGCAGTAGTGTGCGGATCATGATCACAAAATCACAGAAATATGCGTAGGTTGATTTTAGATAATCCTATTGCAGTAGGATGGCAAAACATGCGGTGCGCAGAAAACCTACTGAATCAAGTGCATTAATCAACCGGAACACTGATTCATATGGCATATTTTGATATCATTTCTTCTTGTGGATACCAACTTTATAGTGTAAATATTGTTGGGACCATGGAATGCCGTACCGGTCCGTACCGGCCGGTACGGGCCGGTACGTACCGGTCCGGCCGTGGACCGGTACCGGAACGGATAAAAAACCGGTTTTCCCGGTTTTTTATCCGAACCGGCCGGTACGGGTGCGTACCGGCCGGTACGGGCCCGTACCGGCCGGTTCGGGCCCGTACCGGCCGGTACGCACCTTGTACCGGTGCGAACCGGCCGGTTCGCACCGGTATGATTTTTTTTTTTTTTTTAGAACCACAGCGCCGCGCGCTGTGGTTTTTGAAACCACCGTGTACCGGCCGGTACGGGACCGGTACCAGCCGGTACGTACCGGACCGGACCGGTACCGTACCGGTCCGGCCGGCCACCGGTACGCCGACCGGTACCGGTACGGCGGACCTTGGTTGGGACATTCCTATAGGTTAGAAAATTTTGTCGCTTATGGATAACATGCTAACTACAAAAGAACACCATATCTGACCCAGACTGGGAAGGTCTTATTATATGAGACAATTTTTTTCTTGTGCTCATGTGTACATGTGCATTTGTCTACTTGTCCTACTGGACCAATATTTATTGTTGTACTGCACTCCTGCCATGGAATACCTGAAAAACCTACTAAGAATTGGTTGCTCTAAATCAGGGTTCAGATTTTGTTTCCAAAGCTGTTGATTTGGCAGCAAGAGAACTTCTTGCAGTTGCAACTCCTGGACAAGGTTTCTGTCTGCACCTAATCTTGCAGTAAATTTTCTAATAAACATGACCTCATTTTTATGTCTTTTCTTTTTTTTTTCATAGTTGACCAGGTACAACTTGATCGTGCCAAACAGTCAACCAAGTCTGCCATTCTGATGAACCTGGAGTCAAGAGTATGTGTTTGTTTGTACTCTTTTTTGTGACTTATAAAGAGTTCACTTTTATTGTTATGCTTATTTTTAGATGCTCTTTCTTTAATCACAGATGGTAGCTTCGGAAGATATTGGACGTCAAATTTTGACATATGGAGAGAGGTTAGATCATTTCCATAACTTAATGCACAACTTCTTAGAGTACTTTGCCTAACACTACTTTCGTTTATTTTTGCATATGGTGCATCTTTATGACTTGCAGTTCTAGGAGATAAGAACATTAGATAAGGGTGGATAAAGTGAGCTAAAGATTTAAGAAAATGTCCACTAATTGTAAGATAAATTGTTGTAAGGACTAAATAGCCTATCTCAAAGGGACATGGCAAGGGATACAACGGAAAAATGATTATGCTGCAAAGATCTAAATTCTGATAATGTTCTATTACTGTCTGGTCCAATTTCAATATTCTGTACCACGTGGTATGTTTCAATGTGTGATTTAATCATTCACCATTTAAAATTATGATTCAATACTAAAAAAAGAGAAAAAATAGTGTCAGTATAATTCAGGAAAAGTCAAAGAAAATATAGAATTTTGAGATAACTTGAGCAATTTTCTTGGTAGTTTTATTGGAGTGTGGCCTGTACATGTATATGACTACAACTATTGGGAAAAATCACAATGTCAGAATATATTTTTACAAATGTTATCATTTAAATATATTTTCTCTCATTTTTCTTCATAAAACATATAATAAATCATCAGAGAATGTATGTCACTGCTGTGACTTTGTTGTGTTTTCCTATGTTTGGTTCTGTATGACTTGATGCCCAAAGATGAAGATGGAATGTGTCCATTTTACTTTAGGTTCAAGTGGATGAAGTTTGCGGCCATAATAAAACAACCCAGACACGGCACAATTTGTTTTTTGTTGACTTCAAGGTCTCTGCCCAAACTAGAATGTTATCCAGAATGTGGAGTTTCATTCATTAATAATCAATCAAGATCTGTATTGGGTATAGGGGTATCCACCCTACTCAGAATCTTATAAAGATGTAAACCAGGACCTACTTCTTAATAATTGAATGAGACTTCACAAATTTAATTTCTGATCTGGTACAGTGCTACGTACAAACCTTGATCTTCTCTAAAATATGGAGTCCAAGAAAAGTTCCCATGACCTGACCTACTTGGGCTCCCTGTGGGTTTGGAGCTGAGGGTGAGACTTAGCACAACGCTAAGGTTGCTCAATTGTGACCTAGAGGCCATAATTTTGAAACATGGAAATAGCATTGCCACATAAGGCTGCATATATCTGACTTTCCTTAGACCTCATAATTCGCAAGAGCCATATGCACTGGGCTGCACTTTTGCTGGGTTTGGAGCTATTTGCCTACTTGAACCTATTTCCAGGTCAGGATTAAATTAAATTTAATCATCTGTTTCTACTGAATTCATCCTTTTTACTTGGAGAATCTGTTAGACGGTCTGTAGCAAGTACTTTAAGTGACTTCTTGCACACCTCATCTAAAATTTGAACTAAAACTCTAACAGAAAATAAAACTGCAGTATGTTAAACATTTGTTAGTATAGCTATCTCATAATGACTTGCTGAAATTCTCCAGTTGTCTAGCACCTTGTCTAAGCAGATGTGGTGGTCTTCAAATTCAATCAGCATATACAACCATTTCATAAATTTACTGATTTTTCTCTGAGACGAGCATTCAAACAATTGCAATCAACATAGCCTTTTTGACTAATGAATGCATCGTCTTATTTGCTTTAACCTTCCAGGAAACCAATTGAGCTTTTTCTGAAGGCTGTTGATGAAGTTACGCTACAAGATATAACGTCAATTTCTCAGAAGATCATTTCTTCACCACTGACAATGGCATCTTGGGGAGATGGTATGTTCTCAGCAACTTTTGATAAAAACTATTCAAATGATTCGTTGAAACCTTAATCCTTCTGGTTCTCATAATTAACCACTATCTTTCTTGTAGTTATCAACGTCCCCAGTTATGAATCTGTCAGCCGAAAGTTCCACTCGAAATAAATGTCTCCGCACCTGAAAACTCGCGCGCCTTTTCTGCAATTTTGCATATGCAGACATGGAGCTCCCTTATCATGGCCTTGGCAGAAGAAAAATAAATGGTTTTTAATTGTCCCCTTCAAAAATGTCATGTGGATCAATAATTTTTTGGTTCGTTGCAACCGTGACTCAGTTTCTTCACCTGAGCTTGGAAACCAGGTTCCTGACAAGGTTCAGTTGTATTCTTATTCGTAGAATTTTTCAGATTCTATCCATTACTTAGCCATGCTGCTAAAAGTGAATTTCTTGGCTATCATCAAGGATTTTTCTACGAAGGTCAATTGTTGATCACTAGCATGGCTTCTGTTGTTTGTTTCACTTCTTTTTTGGGTAAAGATTGCATATTTCACTTGGGAAATAAAAACATTTACAGTGCTGGCTCATAATACAAAATATTTTGAGGACTGCAACTACTGTTCATGCTTATTTTTCTTGGTGGATGATTAGCTGGTTGCATGACCCCAGCGGAAGGCTTAAGGGACTGTTTGTAGCTATGTAGGATTGTATCGCAGCTCAAGTTGCAACGCAGTTTTTTTTTTTCTTCTGGTAAATCGGCTTCTTACCCCATGATAGTGAGAAAGCCCAGAGTAATCATAAGACAAAACACGATCTAATGCTTGCGGCATACGATTGGAAGTATTCCAAAATACAAACTCGGAATGATGGGTTGCATAGGAGGCGATTCAGTCCGCAACATTATTCGTCTTTCGAAATGCATGCGAAATTTGAAATAGTTCTAACTCCTCTCCTATGCTCCAAATGTCTCGGAGTAGTGGGCGCAGGTCCGGCCTAGTTCGTCGGCATCGGATCCAGCCGACCACTATGGACGAGTCACTTTAGGAATATCTGTCGAGCACCCAGTTGTAGTCTAGTATATACAAAACCATCCCACGCCTCGTGCAGCTCCGCCACAGGAATGGATCTGTCAAATGTGCGCTGACCTCCGGCATAATCAGTATGGAGTCATGGTCTCTGATCACAAAGCTATGCCGCATCTGCTGCCGCCCTCCGATACACTGCCATCGAAATTCATCTTGAGAAGACCATGAGGTGGGGGCTCCCAGGATACTATCGGTATCATCGCATGCCTAGGCATTGGAAGAGCCAAAGAGGAACCCCAGGTGTCCCTATCATCTCTAGGTGAAATGTCTGCAGCAGCACTCACCAGTTCGGCTACATGTGCAAAAGCCCTATCTGTAAACCCCGGACTAGATGGACCGAAGTCGGCGGTCCATCTGGTGATTTTGGGATTAAGGCGGTGGAGAACCGCAGCTGTTAAGGCAGTTAAAACTGCCTAACAGCCGCGATCCCCCACCCCTTCGAGGCGGACGAAGGCTTATAAAAGCCCTGGAGTCCGCTGAGGGGGACTCCATTGATCATCTTCTCACTTTCCTCGTTCTTCTTCCTCTGTGCAAGGAGTCGGACCGGGAGCTGTGGTGCCGGAGGAGGAAGGATTTCCAGCTCGCCACCTCGTGGTGCCGCCGGAGCAAACAGAGGAGCTCGCCGGAATCCTTCACAGCTCATCGGAGCTAGGTAATCCCTTAATCCCCTTGCTTTTCATTAACAGTTTACCTACTGTTGGCCTAGATTTAAATTAGTTAGGGTTGATTTACAGAGGAAGAAGGGTAGGGAGAAGATGAAGAGAAGGAAGGAGAAGGATCTAACCAATGATCGGCTGTGATCCGACATTGGCCGGGGATCCTCCTCCTTCCCCCGACGGTAGTTTTCTCCCCATTAAAACCCTAGATCTAAAATTCAAAGATGAACCTACCTCTCGATTCATGGGAGGGATCCTTGGCTCGTATAGGTCCGGTTTCCATGGGTGGAGCCGGCTGGAACTGGACCGGAGATGGTCGGAGCAGACGAGCCGAAGGGGGATCTTCCTGTTTCGGCCGTCGTGACACCGCCGGGCCGACCGCAGGTGTCGGCGTATGCCACCTGCTTTGGCCGGTTCTGTCGCTCCACGGCAGGTGGTCGGGCTCCATCTCTTCCGCCGGAAGTAGAGGAGGAGAACCTCGGTTGGGCCGTGGCTGCTGCAGGTGGAACCACGGCCGCCGCCGGTGCCATCGGTTGGCTGCAACGCCACCGATCTCGAGCCGGCCTCCTCCCGAATGCCTTCCGAGCACCGTCCGAGCTTGCCTCCGGGTTTCATGGGGGAAGAGTAGAAGAGGAAGAGGAGCTCGGGGAGGGAAGAAGAAAGAAAGGAAGAGAAGGTTCGGGAGGAGAAGAAAGAAAAAGGAAAAAGAAGAAAGAAAAGAAAAAGAAAATGAAAGAGGGAAAGGGGTTTTCATGGGCCCAGTAATCGGGTTTGAAGTTTGGAGGAGTGGGTCATCTGGGTCATGATCCCACTGAGATGGGAAATTGGGCTATTGAATTTAGGGCCTAAATGTTCTAATTACTAAATTAGGGAACCGTTAATATGAAGGAAAATGCCTTAATGGGCCTTGGGATGGCCTCAAAATAATTGTAATTATGAGGGCTTGAGATTAGACCGGACCTAAGGAGCCCAAACCTTAATAGAAGGGTCAAATTGAATATGGGCAAGATCTTTTGTTTTTTAATTAATTAGATCTGATAAGGTTTAAAATTGTGAATTAACTAATTGTGTTTCTGGCCCTGAATACGAATGGGCCAGTGAGTGAATCAGGCCAAGGGCCTGATCCAGCACCCAATTAAACTTTGGGCTTGAATGCAAAAGGGCCCTGACCTGAACCCAGGAGCAATAGGGTCAAACTCGAACCAGAAAGTGACCCAGACCTGAACCAAACTTGGGTCTGACCTGAACCAGAAAAATTGTTAGACCAAAATCAGACATTGGGTCAAACCCAAATGGAGAAAATTGAACAGACCTAAATTGGAAATTGAACCAGGATAGAGACCTAAGAATGAAATTGAGTTTGTAAGCTGGGTAATTAAGAAAGATAGTGATTAAATGAAGTCGAATGCATAATTAAAAGTAATTTAATGATGTTGCTAGGTAATTGAAGAATTGGCACTCAAACCCAAGGTTGGTGGGCGAATTATGTAAGTAACATGTCTTAATCTTATTATAGATCATGTATCACGTTTTATATGATGAAAAAGTATTATTTATAGAATTGGAATTGTGTATATGAATTGTGGAAAATATAAGTAATCCGGATATAATCTTATGTTTTATCAAATACTTGTGACTATTTGATTATAAAATTGTATATGATTATTTATATTTTCACAAAATTAGGATCCAACATGTATTAGCAAATGATTGCATGATTTTGGATAAATAGCATCCATCATGATTATTATATTATTTACACATTATTATGATGAGGTAGAAAGATGCATGGAAAGAAAAATAAAGTTTTCAGCATGATCATGAATTTTATTCAGCAAGATGCCATTACTCACTTTCCAATGTACCGATGAGAAAAGATTTATGAAAAGCATGATATGTTTTTAAGAACTCTCAGATCGCTATGCACGACCCCCGCCAGTGGGTTACAGTAGCTCGGCATACGGCCCTCGCCAGCGGGTTATAGTAGCTTGATTTAGACCCTGCCAACGGGGAACAATAGTTGGCAAAGATTATGGCCCTCGCCAGCGGGTTACAGTAGCTTGACATACGGCCCTCGCCAGCGGGTTATAGTAGCTTGGTTTAGACCCTGCCAATGGGGAACAATAGTTGGCAAAGATTATGGCCCTCGCCAGCGGGTTACAGTAGCTCGGCATACGGCCCTCGCCAACGAGTTATAATAGCTTGGCTTAGACCCTGCCAACGGAAAATAATAGTTGGTAAAGATTATGGCCCTGTCACGGGTAATAATAGTGACCATAGCTGCACTATCATCTGAGAGCACGAATTTCAAAGTATGAATAATGATAAGTACGGATTTCAAAGCATGAATAATGATGAGCATGAATTTCAAAGCATGAATAATGATGAGTACGGATTTCAAAGCATGAATAATGATGAGTACGGATTTCAAAGCATGGGATAATGACAAAAATTTTATGATGCATAGCCATATTTATGAAGTTGCATAAATGGACATGCATAGTTTTATGACTGGTTTGTTATATGAAATCTTACTTTGTTACAACTATTAGTTTCTTAAATTAATGCACTAGCATGAAAAATATTATGCTTGATCAGATAAGATTATGCATGGTTACTTACTGAGCTTTATAGCTCATACCCATTTATTTATGTTCTTACAGATGAATAGGAGATGCTAGGAACAAGGAGCGTGACATGCTTCAGGGTTATGGGGAAAAGGAAATGACACATTAAATGTTGCTATTTTTAGATGCTTGTAATCAATCTTCTATTGATGAAACATTTGAAGTTTTTAAGTGGCTGCGTGTTATTGCGGGCAAAGGTTTGCAATAGCACGGCCGTGTCATGATCCGAATTCGGGGCGTGACACTATCAACCACTGATCTCGGATAAAAACCTCTACCCTCGAAGATCCTCGCATTCCTGTCCAGCTAGATGCGATATGCTACATAAGCCCATACTACTCTCCTATTTGCTGTGTCAAGTCTCCGAACTGAGTCCCTCAACTAACTCAGAAAGGTCTCAATAGAGGTGAATGTCTGCCGGTGGGTCGATATGAGACCCCAAACCTGAAGCACCCACGGGTACGTAAACAAAATGTGACTGATGGTCTCCTCCTCCCTCGGGCATCCCTCACAGTTAACTGGTACTAGGACCCCCTTTCTAGCCAAGATCCCTCTGGTCGGTAGAATGCCACATGCCACCTTCCACAGAAATAGAGCCACACGTGGATGGACACATAGCCGCCAAATCCAGCGGCCCTCTAGCCGTCGGGCAGATCCTGGGTCCACTATCTCCCGAAGATCACTGACTGTAACTCTCACCCTCCCAGTCAAGCTTCATACCCTCCTGTCTACTGTCCCTCGAGGGGTAGAGGTGTGGCCAACAACCTTTCAGCTAGGTCGTCGCCGAAGAGGAGATGGATTCGATCAGCATCCCATCTGGGCTCTTCCGAAGCCAATAGGTCGCTCACTCTACTCCCGGCCGTCGCACCCGGGTCAAACATGGTGGGCCATCTAGATAGCGACAATCCGGCCAACCATCTATCATCGACAACATCAATACTGCGACCATCACCCACCACCCAAGAGATGCAAGGAAGAACCTGAGGAGCTCGAATATACATTACACTCCAAATGTAGAAGCACTGACGTCCTGGTCTGAATGAGTCTCCGACACACTGCTCCCCATACTTTGCTCTCATCAGCCTGCTCCAAAGCCCATCCAGCTCCAAAAGGAATCTAACCACATGCCTCGATGCCAATGCCTCCCGCCGAGTGATAAGGGAATGAATGCCTAGTCCCCCGCTGCTCATCAGCTGGTAGAGAACCTTCCAAGCAAGTAGGTGAGTACACCCCCCCCCCCCCCCCCCCCGCGTGCTAGCCCACCCCAAACAAATCTCCGAATCAGTTGCTCCAATTGCCTTAGATAAGCAATCGGAACCATGGTACTCAAAAGCATGTACAAGGGTATAGAGCTTAATACTGACCTGACCAAGGTAATCTTGCCCATCATGGACAGGGTGCTCGCCTGCCACCCCTCCAATCTCTGTCGGAAGCTCAGTTCCACCCTGGAGCAATCTACCCTGCGCAATCACCGACCGGTGATGGAAACCCCCAGATACCGCATGGTGCCATCCTGCTCATGAATCCCCAAAATCTCCGAGATGGCAGCCTTCACCTGAGCATCGATCTTCAGGCTGTAGGAAATAGCCGATTTGGCCAAATTGACCCACTGCCTGGATGCACTGCAGTACTCAACAAGTATCCTCGGGAGTGTCTGTGCCGACCTCCTACTCGCATGAGCCATCAAGAAACAATCATCAGTAAACAATGAGTGGGAAACCTGGAAGCTACCTGCCCTCGGTGTGTAGGGCTTCAGCTCGTGGGTCTCAACGGCACATCGGAGAGCTCGGGATAGAGCATCCGAGCAAAGAATAAATAGCAAAGGTGATAGCGGCAGCCCTGCCGCAGACCCATTGAGGACTCGAAGAATCTCGTAGGCATGCTGTTCACCAAGATAGCAAAGGAGGGATCCTTGATGCAACTCAGCACCCATCTAATCCACTGGTGATGAAACCCAAATGTCTCCAAGGAATGTGCCACAAAGTGCCAATCCAGTCTATCATATGCCCTCTCCATATCCAATTTGATACCCATCAACCCCCGCCTACGTGAGGCCTGCCTGAGATCACACAAACTCTTGGGCTATCATTATATTATCAGAAATACACCAGCCCCTAATGAAGGCCCCATGCTCAGGACTAATCAACTTATCCAGTACCCCTCTCACTCTCCTCCCCAGGATTTTGGCTATGAACTTGTAGAGGGTGGTGTAGAGGCTAATGGGGCGATAATGGCTCGGCTTCGTGGCATCCTGCTTTTTCGGAATGAGAGTTATGAAGGTACGTTTCCACTCACTTGGTATAGTGGCTGAACTAAAACACAGTATGATAGCCTCAGTCACATCTATCCTGACTGCAACGCAGCATGAGTTGCAAGCAGTTCACTTATAGGGTACTAGCCCCGAGGGCAGAGCAACAGAAAGAGAGAGAGAGAGAGGAGGAGGAAAGTGCTGGAAGAGGATGGATTAGGTGCCGATGAGGGGAAAGACGGGCACGGGAGAGAGAAAGTAGTGGGAGAGGAACAGTCTGTGCCGACGAGGGGTGGGTTGGGTGTGAGAGGGGGTAGAGGCCAAGTAGGGCGGAGGAGGAGAGGATTGGTGGGGGAGGATGGGTCCGGTGCCAACGGGAGGCAGGGCTGGGTGATGGTCGGGGTAGAGGTAGAGGAGAGGATCGCTGGATTACAGGTTCATCACCAGTGAGGGGCATGGCAGGGGGCGGAGGAGATTGAGATGAAGCAGGGCAGAATAGGAGGGGTTGCAGGGGGAGGGGTGTATGGATGAGTTGTGAAGTCTGAGGGAGTCGTTAAGGGCAGGGGGTGGTTGATTTTAAAGGCGCAAATGGGTTGGATCGGACTGGGTTATGAGTGACCCGAATCTAATTTAGTTTCTTGTTCGGGTTCTTATGTTGGATTTAGATCCAATCCAATCGAAAGTCAGATCGGATCCAAGGCTAAAATTTCTGACACAATGGGTCATTCGGGTCTAAGTTGGGTCCGGATTGGGACCGAGTGAAAGCACCTAAGCATCCTTGATGCTATTACAAACTAATTTAAGATATGGTGCAAAATTGGTTAAGATATGGATGTCATCACCCATACTAAACAAATTGTTTCCTCTATTATCTTGTCAAACATTCAAATTTAGTAGGATTATAAATCAAATCTTACATTCCACTTGCCACTGAAATCAGCATTGAATGTTCAATTGCTTTCCCTGATCTGGATATATGGCATCTGCAATAAAAACCATTCAGTGAAACAACTTTGGCAAACCATTGTAGTATTCTCTAGAGTCTCAACAATATAGCCTATGTACAACATCTGCGCATTCTTTAAATCCAAGAAGCAAATCCCATTCAGATTGGCAAGACTAAGAAATACTCCTTACAAGAAAGGCATCACAAAGCTGTGCCACCAATTCTACTAATCGTCCATTTTCTTGAATCACAGTCCTCATACACATCAGACAATGAGGTCAAGGTTTCAGGACCAGCAAAATAGTATAGACAAAGCTTTTAAAAAAAACTATTATGTCATATTTTAATAACGTGAGCTTGAATAACAATTGTTATTCAATATTTGATCCATTCCACTTAATTTAATAATGTTTTTACACTCAAATCTTGATACAAGCTGCAGAAAAAAAAAATCATTGAGCAGTAATGGGCAAAAAACACTATTATTGACAGTTGTTTCCTGTTATATTGGCAAACAACAGCCATTTTAGCAGTCACTAATTCAATCCAAATAAGTGCAGCCCATGCAGAACTAGGCAAATAAAGTCTGTTGTTATAGCTGTTTTGCCGATAACAATGTAGCAGGGTCTATATCGTTCCAATTTTATCGGGTGTCTCCAAAGATGCAGAGCTCCTTTATTTTTCTCTTATGGATAACGAATTGCACTTTAGTTATTATGCGTTCAAGTGGATCCACATGGTCTACGGTCCCTATATCCACCAAGTAATTTTCTATGAACTCCAACGTACTGTTTAATTTGCAAAATAATTGTCTCAACCTATTCGCCAAGTTCTAGACTGAAGTTTCAGACATGCAGAAAGATGGTACAGCAGTTAATTACAGTTGAAATAACAGAAGAATGACACACAGTTGAGCTTCAATGAATCCAATGCAAGGATTTTGGAGTGGGACATGACAAATATAAAAGCTGAAACTTCAGGAGCAATGACCAGTCGGTGGGGGAGATATGCATTCTTTTAGTTAATTTTTGAAAAAAAAACAATACCAAAGAAAACAACTTGCACCAATCTGAATCAAAGAACAATGGAAAACAACAAAAATAGAACAAGCAAAAAAACATAAGCAAAAAATCAAAGTCGCCGGAGTAATATTTAGAGAAAGAAGGGAGGATCGAGGAGATCTAGGGCAAGCTGCAGTTCTAAAGTTTCGGAGGAGGAGGTACCTCGAGAGTTGGGACAAAGTGCACCAAAGTCGCCGGACATTGAAGAGACTGATTCGTTGCAGAATCTAAAGTTTTGCACGACCTAAAGGGAAGATCGATGGGCAAGGAGAATTGGCGAATCTACGAGACTGCGATTGTGGTTTGGGAGGAAGAGTCACGGTCGCGGACGGCTGATGATTGATGGCCGATGGTTTAGGAGGAATAGTCACGGTCTAGGAGAGAGCGATGACTGATGGGGATTTGTTGATTTGGGAATGGTCATGGTCGCAGATGGTCGGACGGGTCGGGAGATTAGAGAGTTAGACTTAAAGACTCTTAACCACCCTTGCAACCTACAGGCCCTAATGGTTTACCAGGTTTGAGATGGGTTGTGTTGGATTGTAGAGTTGGAAACCCAAAATTGCCCTAAAAATCAAACAGATCGGGTCAAATCGGGTCGAGTTAGAATTTAGTAAATCTAGATCTAACTCGAAAAATAAAATAGGTCCAATCTTAGAATCTGACCCGGAAGGTCCTTTACAATGGATCGGATTGGGTCTAAATGGGTTGGGCTGGGTCAGATCATGGGTCAACTCTGCTGATTTACAGCCTTAGTTGATTTTGTGGCATGTTAAGCTGCGGCAAATCGGGCCGACTTGCAAGAGCCCTACAGACTGTGGTCCAGTTGCGGCCACGTAGAAACGCAGGCATATCTACAGCTGTACCTGCAGTGCACCAAACTGGCCCTAACGTAGGTCACCGAGCACCTTGCACATGGCAGCCCATATTCGTAGGTCTCTCTCTCTCCGCCCCCAGTCATGGCTTTACCATGCTCTCTGAATAACGTATTGTTTTTTTTCAGGCATTATTTCCAATGGGTCCTATTGCCGCCGGATGCTTATTCGCTCGAATCATGGCAGAATTGAATGAAGAGTCGAGGTCTTCAGCAATCTTACTGGTTTCAAATTAGTAGTATGGTATTGTTAGCCTCTCTATGCAATCTGAAATTAGGAGAATTTGGATCAGCACTTCTAATCACCCAAGGTAAAACATGAGTAGGTGAAGATATATTATTTTTATCCTCAGACATGAGATGTAAAGCGGATCATCTCTTTTCTAGCTATGAACTGATTTCGTTGTCCTGCTTTGTCATGCTTAAAGGTGCAATGCTGAGAGAACCAGAACACCCATGGAATTGAATCATAAGCTTATTTATTTATTTTTTGGGGGAGGGTCGGGGGGGTGTTAAAAAAAAAGGAAAATAAAAATCAGCGATGGGAAAGGGGATGCCATCATCGTATATTTGGATCACCCATCGCACAGCTCTCACCACTCTAAACCATGGCCTGCGGTTTGCCGGCCAACCTGAAGGCTGGCCAGTTGGATTCACTATATATACCTGAGATGCCTGGAATCCAGGGGCATCACCACTCACCACTTGTAAATGAAAGCAACAGTTATATCATGTGGAGAGGAGTCTCTTTGCCATTGGAGTCATCTCCATATATTTGTAAGCTAGTCAAAACATGAATCGAAGGCAAGAAAATGTTTTACCATTATTGTTGTGATACCAAATAGATTAAATCAAAACATGAATCCATCGGCTGTAGAATTCGAGTTGGTCAGCTGCACACAATAAAAGCAACAGTTAGCAATCCAGTCATCCATCGATTGATATTCGCTTGTATCATTCAGCATTACATCTTATTTATTGTTCACGTTCCATGATAACACGCAAAATTCAACTCCGCATTCTAAATCAAAAGGAATTTTAGAAGGTTTTCTGGTGGCGCTAAGCTCAGCAGTAGATATACCGTATACGCGAACAGGGACAAAGTTGCATCTCTCCATCAACATAATGCATGACGTTTAAAAATGACTCTGGAAACACATGCACCCCCACAAGGGGGGCGAACCAAAAAAAAAAAAAAACAGAAACATGAGTGGAAGCTACAATTGAATAAAATAAACATCACTTTCCGTATATATTTGACCTCAGAAAGCTTGGTCAATATTGGTACAAAAGTATCACGCATTCACACTGAAGAATATGGTGACCGCTGCTGGTTTCAGAGAGCTGGTGAATGTTGTATATCACCTTTGAACAACCTTTGTAAAAGCCAGCTCTGCGGCAGAAGGTGTTGAGAGAAGTTCCTTTTCTTGATCTATGTCATCACTTTCTGCTGGATCATGGGATGCGATCGTCCAAAATGATCCAGGACCGTCTTCTGGTTATGAGTATAACAAAGAAAGGAGTTGAGATGGGAGAAAAAGAAACATCAGCCCAAATTTGTCTCCGTAACTTTTCCCTTTGGTTGAAAATATACTCATCAAATTCCTACGAAATGAATATGTGTGTGTGTGTGTGTGTGTGTGTGTGTTCGAGGGTGGAGTTCCTCAACTCACCCGACAAACTACGGTACTCATGTAGCTGTTTAACTGCTGGTTGTCGGAAGCTTTCAGGGAGTAGACAACTGCACATGACACCTGCAAAATAAATTAGGTTGTTGCATTCAAAACCCACACCAATTGATACTATTATATTCAAGGTACGCCGTCTTGATACTGAACCTCATACCAGTGCCACGCTATTATTATATCGGTACGGTATGGTGCGGAGCCAGTTTGGCATACCGAGTGTCAGTATACCCTCTATACCATATACTGATACCGAACCACTACGGTACGGTATGCCACGTACTTATTCATTATACTTTTCATATCTATAGAAATGTCAATTTCGTCACGATCTTCTTCATTATAATTATTCATGACACCTTTCATAGCACATCACTCCAATTATTCAAAATTATTTTGCTTACCGCACATAACTACATCCATCCAAATGTGTGAATCAACACAAAATCTAAATTGAGGGCTTTGTGACAGCATTTGCAGAATATATCCATGTTCTTTCAATCACAAAAGCCAGTTGTATCTAATCTATCTTCCCCTGAATAATGCTTGCTTGATAGCTGGAGACTTGATAGTTGGATGCAAAAAAACACAAAAAGATGAAATGCAGCCACTAAGAATGGAAATACAGAGAACATGAATGGGGCTGGGAGTATAGAGATGAAAACTTACACATTTATGGGTAAACATGTCCTTACCAAGATGTGCAAGCCGGTTAACCCATCCAGGAATTGGTCTTCCTGTCAATCTCAAGCAAATATCATCTGTAAAGTGATTGCAGTTTTTGGAGATGACTTGATAAGTATCACCATGGTAATCTTCAGCAATATCTTCCAGGAATGCCCGAAATTCCGGGAGACTCATGTTTACATGACCCAGTAGAATCGAGCATCTGTAGACAAAACCTGGGCAGCTCCTTGGTTCCACCTCAAACACTCCACTTGTTGGGTAATCATGGGCTCCAAACCCATACTCCAAACCATGTACTGTTAAAATCACATTTATGGATATTACAAACATATATAACTCTCATAAATAACATGAAACCACATGCATAATCACTACTATCACCATCAACTAAAATAACTTGTTTTTCAATGATATGACTACAGAGCTCAAGGAGAGATGCTTTTATAAAATGTGAACTGTTGAAGTGCAGACTATTCACAAACTGCTGGAAGCTCCACCCAAGGAACTTAAATAGTTAAATGTTAGGTCACAATGGCCAAAAAACGCACGAAAAAGATCTGAGTCTTTCTTATGGTAATGACCGATAACACGAGAAACCACTATAATCAAAATCCACGAGAATAAGGTCAGCCTGAGCATGCATCAATCGTGCAGCACTTGCAGCTGCCCACCAACAATCCTTACATCAAAATTGAAGCAAGCACTACACAGCTCTTTGTTTTAAACAAAGGAACTGCCAGGCTACCAAGACTAACGTTTTCACTATAAACCCTGAAGTTGGGTCACTGAGGATCCCAAGTACTAGCCATCGAATATATATGTTCATGTCTTGTTAGTTCATATTGATCATATGGTCTAAAGTGATCCCTTGCATTTGCAGGTACGATGAAACTGGACCCAGAACTTCCTGTTTTCAACAATAACACAGAGGCTACTTGTCAACATTCAGAAGCAAGTTGCATCTGTCAATACATAGCAATGCAAAGAATCTCTTGCTCATGTTAGTGTATCATGAACTGATCTTAGGTGCAAGGGCAGCCAGAGTATCTTTCCCTTTGGTCCCAGGATCACAGGGTTGTTTGAAAGTTTTCAGAATTAGTCAATCACAAATATATGTTATTCTTTTTCAATCTTGAACAAATAAAGAAAAATTCTGCATAGGACCCTTTTAGATATTTAATTCATCCATATAATGCAAGGATCGATCATCCACCCACTTTATCTCTTCTCTCCCACTTTGCGCTTCTTTTTTTCAACACACACACAAAAAAAAAAACCATGATCAGCTACTAACCTAATTTCAACTCTCTAAAGATTGGCGTCGAAATTGCAGCTACGTGTAGACACAAGAGGAATCAAACCTGTGAGTCCAGTTGGCAGGTAGAGAGGTCCAGCTTATTGGCAATGGTAATCTATACAACCAAGGAGCAATCTCCCAAAATTCCACTAGACATGGAGAGACACTGAATGGAGGAGGAAGAATAATAACTTCTGGTATACAAAGCAGAGTTCAGTTCAAACTCATTATAGAGCATGGATCCCCACAAGAAGAATGACAAGGGCCAATGCATAATCACAAGAAGCGTCCACTTTCAAACGACCTATTCTAACTAATTTTGGAATTGGGGCAACTACAAGTAGTGTCAAGCCTGACAGCTTAAGCTTTTGCAATCAACTGGTTAGTCAGCACGTTTAATCCTGACCAAAGCTCCATCTTCCAACCTTGACACTCGAACTTTATCCAGATCTAACTCCACATCAGTATAATCCTTCTAGCACAATAATTTGAGGAAAACTCAGCCTGTGAATCATAAAACTAATTTATCCATATCACCCTTTTTATCAATATAACTACCAAAACACTAATCAGACTTTTTTTTTTCTGAGAAAAATTAAAAAGAAACATGGAATACAAAAAAAGGAATATCAAATTTTCATGTTCTCATGAACAGAAATTCCACGGAATTCACCAAAAAGTGCCAAAACCCATAATTGGAAGCAAAAATATCGACACATTTGCTATAAAGAGCCGAACTTTCGCACTAATTCGTTCAATTTATCTTCAAAACAGTATCTCTTACCTTCAATTCCCGAATGGAAGATTCCAATACCAAACCAAACCATGTAATTGTTCATCGGGGTGAGATCATAAACGTTCAAGACCACGGGACTCCCAACGCTACTCCCGTCCGAGGTAGAGGAGCTCGAAGAATGCGCGGCACCCATAAGCCCTTGAGAAAACTTGGGAGCCTCTCGATTGGAAGGCTAGGGTTTAGATCGCCGATAGCAGGAAGGAGCAGTAGGGGAGGACAGGAACCTCGAGAACATTGGCCGCCGGTGCACGATAAGGTGGGTAGGGGACCGAACCCCGACAGGGGCAAAGTCATCGTCTGACGTGTATAAATTTTGAGTGAGATCCGACACGACCCATCCCTCGATCCGCAAAATATAGTAAACAAAGGTCTGATTTGCATCCCACCTTCACATATGAGACTGCTGTCCCGTTATTATCCACTTGAAATTTAAAGAAGTTATAAAGCTTTCCATAAAAATGAAGTAAAGATTTGTAAAGCTCCTGCTCCTTTTTATCTTTTTTTCTAAGAAAAGATTCCCCTTTCCATCCTTATATTGTCTACATTTGGTTTGAGAATAAAAATTTGGATTAGCTGTTCTTCCTTTTCATTTGAATGAATCATTCCTTGATTAAAATATAATAACTAGATTGGAAATGCAAAATTTGAAGGTTATATCATCTACAGACTTTTCATAAATATTCATTTTATTTTTTCAGAAATTGATTTAATTCGAGTATTCAAATGAATTTTTGGCAGCAAAAAGATAAACAAATGGGTTGAATAACTATTATTATTTGTTAAGTGTGCATCTCAACATTCACATCTGACGGGAGGTAAAATGGATCGTCCTACTCCGACGTGAAGTCATCCAATTCCAGCTGAGCCGACCTCAAGAGGGAAGCCAAGTCGTCCTTGGCCCCGTGATGAAGACATGAGGAAGACCATAAGAAATGCAGTAAGGAAAGCAAAGCGAGCCGAAGGTAGGAAGGCAAATCAAGTGGTGATTGGTCGTGTACAAGGTTTGGAAAGAGGCTTGCATGGACCAATTGCAATTAGGTGTGAGCCTAAATTGAAAAAAAGGCATGCAAGGCTTGATGAATCAACAAGGTGGCATGGCACATGAGGAGGAGCATGGCATGTGGCTTCCTAAATCTTAGGGGGAGCAATCAGCTATTTGAATTTAAATTAAAAGGCATGCGGATGAGCTATTTGAATTTAAAGACATGTGCATGGGCTTGGAGGTTAACTTGGTCATCCCTTAAAAGAAAGAGGATCTTTAGGCTTTAGAGTTGTTTTGAATTCGAAATTTGAGTTTGAATTGTCTTTCGTTTGAAGAGATGGATGAGATCCTTAGGGGGTCCTATAAATAAGCCTCTCATGTAATTTGAAAGGATCTTTTGAATGAATGAAAAATTATGGGCATTAGCTCTAAACCGACCCATGGAAATAGGTGCTAGCTTGAGCTAGTCCTATCTCCAAATTTCACCGCCATTCTTTGATTTTTGGTGCTGCCCTGAGGTGGTCCATTAATCCCATCCATCCATCACGCCATCAAGCCCCAACCAGTCATCCTACCATGGGCATTCGTCCAACACTTTGGTGAATCTAGCCATCCAACACACCATCAACATATCACTCAGCATCCATTGTTTGAGGGCTTCCATTATTAGTGCTTTCATTGAGAGTGCATCCAACCCAAGGAAGAGGAAGTCATTGACGTGAAGAAGAAGAAGAAGATCATGGCCGAAAGACAACCAACTCATAGGGAGCGGATTGAAGCCTCGGAAGCAACCTTAGAGGCTCAAAATGCTGCTGCCAATGAGAGAATAGGCCGTGTCGAAGAGGTGCTCCATTGGCTCGTGGTGTCTATGAACAAACAAGGAGGAAGAAGAGCCAAGGAGGACCAAAGCCCTAGAGGATCCGAGGGATCTAGGGCAAGAAGCGCCATGAAAGGTTAGAAAGTTTAAGTTCATCTAGTGAAGCTTCTTCAAGCGAAGCAGAGCAGTCATCCGAAGGGAGTGAAGAAGATGAAGAGGACCGAAGGAAGAGAAAAGGAGGATATGAGAGAAGACCGAGGGGAGGGGTAGCTATGCCTAAGATAGATTTTTTCAAGTTCAATGGGGATGATCCTAGTACATGGGTGAGCCGAGCAGAGCAATACATCGAGCATCATCCCATGGAAGGTCAAGCAAAGGTGTCCTATGCTGCCTACTTCAAGTTAACCAATGGTGGCAATGGATGAGGAAGACCTACAAAGCCCAAAGGAAGGAGTTGAGATGGAAGAGATTCGTCAAGGAGCTCTTGAAAAGGTACGGATCCACTAATTATGTGGACTACCATGAAGCTCTTTTGAAGATCATGCAATTAGGTTCCTTGAGGGACTACCAAAAGGAGTTCGAACACCTATCTACAAGGCTTCATGGCTGGACTGAAAAGGCCCACATTGGGTCCTTTGTGGGTGGATTGAAGGGAGAGTTGGTTGTTGAGGTAAAAATCCGAAAGCCGAAGATACTAATGCAAGCTTTGGAGATTGCAAGGATGAAGGATGATCAACTCCGGAACTTGAGGAAGAGCAGCCGGTTTGAGGTGAAGAAGACCACTCTTATGGCTGCACCATTTGGTGCCGATAGGGGATTCAACAAGGGTTTCACTCCGGGAGGTCTAAGTGGGGTTCCACTTGGTGGAGGCAAGCCCCCTGTCAAGGGGATCAAGAAGCTATCTTGGAAAGAAATGCACCAAAGAAGGGAGAAGGGTCTTTGCTTTAATTGTGACGAGAGGTTCACAATGGGTCATAAATGTAAGGTGAAGCATGTCTACCTTATTGAGCCGGTTCTTGAGAGGGAGGAAACCCAAGAGGATAAGGGCCACGGTGAAGCTTGCAAGGAGGAGGAGCTTGATGAAGCCGAGTATGGGAAGCGGCACATTTCCATCCATGTTTTGGCCGGGGTCGCGGGTCCTAGAACCATGAGGACTCAAGCACACATTGGCAAGCTTGAGGTAACCATTCTCATTTATAATGGCTCTTCTTTAAACTTCATAAACTCTAAAGTAGCTGAATGTTTGAAGTTATCCTTGACTGAAATTGAACCATCCGGTTTTTTATGTCTCATGGCTTAGAAAAAGAGTTGGAGATCCAGGCAAGGTTGTCAATGATTGGCCAATGGTGGACAAGGAAGGAAGGGTTGATGTTCAGCCAAGGAAGGTATTGGAATACCGACAAGTGAGGAAGGAAGGCCAAATTCAAACCGAAGCCTTGGTGCAATGGAGAGGTCTTATAGCTGATGATGCTACATTGGGAGAACATCCAAATTCTTAAAGAACCATTTTTCGAGTTGGACCTTGAGGATAAGGTCGGTCATGGAGGGGGAAGGAATGATGAAGACATGAGGAAGGCCATAAGAAATGCAGCAAGGAAAGCAAAGTGAGCCAAAGCTAGGAAGGCAAAACAAGTGGTGATTGGTTGCGTACAAGGTTTGGAAAGGGGCTTGCATGGACCAATTGCAATTGGATGTGAGTCTAAATTGAAAAAAGGCGTGCAAGGCTTGATAGACCAGCAAGGTGGCATGGCACATGAGGAGAAGCATGGCGTGGAGCATGGGATGTGGCTTCCTAAATCTTAGGGGGAGCAATCAGCTATTTAAATTTAAATTAAAAGGCATGCAGATAGGCTATTTGAATTTAAAGACATGTGCATGAGCTTGGAGGTTAAATTGGCCATCCTTTGAAAGAAGGAGGATCTTTAAGCTTTAGAGTTGTTTTGAATTTGAAATTTAAGTTTGAATTGTCTTTCGTTTGAAGAGATGGCTAAGATCCTTACGGGGTCCTATAAATAAGCCTCTCATGTAATTTAAAAGGATCTTTTGAATGAATGAAAAATTATGGGCATTAGCTCTAAACCGATTCATGGAAATAGGTGCTAACTTGAGCTAGTCCTATCTCCAAATCCCACCGCCATCCTTTGATTTTTGGTACTGCCCCAAGGTGGTTCATTAATCCTATCCATCCATTACGCCATCAAGCCCCAACCAGCTATCCTATCGTGGGCATTCATCCAACAATTTTGTGAATCCTAGCCACCCAATACACCATCAACACATCACCCACCATCCATCGTTTGAGGGCTTCCATCATCCTGCCAAGAACCAGGCAGACCTTGGCCCTGCCAAAGACCAAGCCGACCTCAAGGGAGAGGCCAGGCCGACCTCAGCCTGCTAAAGGCCGAGCCAAGCTCAAGTGAGAGGCCAGGCCGACCTCAGCCTGCCAAAGGCCGAGCCAACCTCAAGTGAGAGGCTAGGCCGACCTCAACCTACCAAAGGCAGAGCACCTCGGCCCTGTCAACCTTAATCATGTCGAAGATCCCACGGATCCCATGCCTAGGCCGCCGAGCGGCCAGATCGTGCCACGTGGCAGACCCAAAGGCTCCCTCGACAGATCCTCCTAGAGTGCGATGTTAAAGGCTGATCATTATGGCAGCACCTCAGGGGGCAGGGCATTAATGACTAGCCCCTCGCATACCACCTGGTAATGTCTCGGAGTGAGTGTGCACATGAGTTTATGCGGGCATACCCCGATCTCCCATATGTTAGATACTTCCACAAGGTATATATACTTATTTCAGCGAATAAGATGGAAGAAATAGGAATGAAGGGAGCACTTCCCAAGGATGGATACAAAGCCTGCCAACTTGATAGCTGCTTCGTACCAAACTCAAATTCTAATAAGGTAGTCTTGTTGGAAGGAGGGACTTACTGCTTGCTCCGAACAATCTAGACTAACGTCATCTAATCAAACTCATCCGGATTGTTCCAAATCATTCGAATGTCGGATTCGCCAGCCTTCTGTTACGAAATCATGTCTATTATGTCCATCCGGCCCAGTTTAACCGTATAGTTCTAGTGAACATAGCCCTACTATGGTAAGGGGTTGTTTTCTTATCTTCGTCCAACAACTCGGCCCATTCCTTCATATCTTCAACTGTTTTTGGGGAAGTCCGGTTCCCACGCCTATGCGGATGAACAAGACAATAAGGAGGAGGCTTTTTTGTGCAGGTTCTTTGATGATTTCGTTTTGGATTGACTATTGTAGTTGGGCCAGCAGATCCAATCTCGAATCATCTTATTCCCAAAAGGTTCCCTCATGGATGGATGTTTCTAAACTCATTTCTCTTCTGGACTCAAAAACTCTTTTTTCTTGGTCAGCGCTCATGTTTTCCTTGCGCGCTCCAGTGTCAGTGCCCCCCTTCTTCTAACAGAAATTGGATATCAGAGTCATGCAGTCCCATTTTCTGGTTGCAAGGCCCGGCCCGAGTAGTCAATGGATGCTACCGCTCACTGCGCTTCTCTGTACCATTTATAGTCAAAATAGATGCTGGGCATATCTACTGACTCGATGAAGCTGACGTAATTCTATTCATCCAACGACGCATCTAAGGACTTCCTCGACCGTTTCCATTTAGAATGACGTGGCAGATCCTCAGAATAAATTTGAAAAAATATCTTCCGAATTCTCCACCCACAGGATGGATCTCTATGCTGTACGCCGCCTCCAATTAATGGTCAGCTGATCACGAATCGACTTGAAATTTTAGGTAACGGCCGAGATTCTCATCCTATAAAAAGGAAGGTAGGGAAAGGCCTTCAATAAGCTATTATAAGCTATTTTAAGCTACAAGAGGCCAGCCAAGGCACTTGGATGCTTCTCCAAAAGTCTGGCTAACTTAGCCATCGGAGGGCCTTTGCCGGAATCTCCAGCCAAGGCTTTGTGCAAGTACCCCGGAGCACAGGAGGTAGCCCTCTTTTCCTGTCCTAGCCGGTGTCTCCTCGACTTCTTCCGATGTGGTCACCCTCAGGCCAGATTTCAACCACAACAATATCCATCCTTGAATCACCTCATGGCTCATGCTCAAGAAAAAATCATGTTCTTTTTTTATTATTATTATGCACATTCAGCATAGTAGCTGATCTTGTTTATGAATAAAATCTATTCTGGACTACCTTGGTAAAATCTGTTGGAATTTTGAATGAGCTTCAAAAGGTTTAAAGAGGTGTTAATAAAAAAGATTTGTAATCCCCAAAATTTTAAAAGAATTGTTGTAACCTCTAGGTATTTCAAATTTCATTTGAAAGTTTCAAAACTTTTCATTATCTCTCATTATGGCCTTAATGAGGCTATAAGTATTCAACCGTTATAGTTGGGTTACAAAAGGCCAATATATATGAGCCATTCCTTGCACCTAAAAACAACACACAAAGTCTTCTTCTTGCTCTCATAGTCACTCCCTACCACCATTCTCTTATATATATATATATATTATTTTATATTTTGGGAAACCGATATAGATTAGGTAATCTGCCTGCTACAGACGCGTACTGTAGATTAAGTCTGCTGTGAGCTGTTGGGTTGTATCTTGGAGCCGTCACTGGCCGCCAATACCTACACATAGGGAGACAACAACAGCTTTAGGACAGTGCGTCTCGTGCCTCTCACACCTCACAGGCCAGATATTTCTTTGCTACTATTTTATTATAATTATTATTTTTTATATAATTTAAATATTTTATTAAGTATCTTGCTAGATCAACAAAATCTACAATACAACCATGATTCTTGATGGACGTTGTAGCTGGAAATTGGACCCGAGGGTGACTGTGGACCGAGAAGGAGGATCTCTGGCTGTGATGCGATGGTAGATGACTGTCTTCGGCCCTTTAAAAGACCTTGGGCCGGGGTGTCCGGCGAAGGCCCTTCGATGCTTAAGTTAGAGAGGGATTTGAAGAAATTTTAATGGAGATAACGGAGAGATGTTTTTCGACCCCTGAGGAGAGAAGGATCCCCCCCTCGAGCTTTCCTCCTCTTCTTATAGGAGGAGGTGTAGCGGTTACCTGCAATCGGATGTGATTGTGCAAATCAATGAGTTACTGTAAACGGCCCGAGATTTCGAGCTAGCTGGCGATCGGTTGAGATTGTGTGAATTCAAATGTTGACAGCTGTTGTGACGGAGATTGCAGGATTTAATCCTGGATACGAAGGACTTGATTTTCGGCATAGTGGGGATCGGTTTCTCCCTTTGACTGGGTTTTTCTTGGCTTTAAGGTCAATCGAGCTTGACTCAGCTGAGACCATGCCTGCCGAAGTCATGCCTTCTGAACGCAGGCCTGTCGAGGTTGTGACTGTTGAGGTCATGTTTGCTGAGGTCGGATGCGCTGAGGTCGGACGCACTGAGGTCGTGACTACCAAGAGCATGCTTGCCATCATCACGCTCACCACCGAATTTCGGTGCCTTGACCAGATGCTCCGGGTGATCTACTTTTTTCCCAACACTACCCTCCAACTTTCGAGTTCAAGCCGTCTCCGACCTTGGGCGAAGGAAGTAGCCATTTCCTTTATTCTGATGAGATTAGGTGGCTTTAAATTATTTTGTCGTTTCGAAAAGTAGGGAAAAAGGCGCTTTTTGGGGCATTTTTAATGAGAGCACGAGGCGACAGCTTTTTGCTTTTCGAGGCGACTTTGAGCTGCGGGTTCATGATGAGACTCCAGTATTCGAAGAGACGGCCGCTTCGATTCTGCTTTCAAAGCGATGATCCAAGTTGATACGTTGGTTCGATTTCTGAGGCCGGCACGTGGCGTGATCTGGGCAAGAGGTATAGCTTGCTCTCGTTGATCCGGTCCATTGGGGGAGTCTATATAAGGTTCAAGCCAGCCCTAAGAACCTTCATTTGGCCGCCGTAGCCTTTGTCTTTTTCTTCTTTCATTTTCTCCTCTCCCTGTTTGTTATTTGGTCTTCCTTGGAGGTGCTTTGGGGTATTTTTTGACGATTTCTCTTGGTTCTTCATTTCTGACCGTCAGCTTTTTTAGCGAGGACCACAGTAGGTCTTCTTCTCACGTTCGCTCGAAGGCCTACTTTTCTTTCTTCTTTGCTTCTCCATTCTTCTTCTTCTTTTCTTTTTTTTAGTATTGTGAGCGAAACAATGTCGGACGGCGCTTCTCCCTCTGCTGGGGCTTCTTCTTCTCATGGGATGGAGCTCGGGCCAGAGGTGAGCCATGGTACAGACAAGGTCGGGTCAAACATGACCAAAGAAGAATTGGGCGCGATTCGAACCCAATTCTCTTTCCCAGCGAGTTCGCTTTTGAGTTCGTAGGGCCGTGGGACTGAGTTACGAGGCCCCGTTCAGGTCGGGTTGGAGTGTATGTGGAGACACTTCGGGCTGGCCTGATGTAATAACCCCAAGATTTTTTTTAATATAAAAAAGGATAGAATAGTCCTTAAAAATTGATATAAGGGATAAAATTGGAAGGAATCAAAAGATAATAGCATAGTTGTAGATGCGTTGAAGTGGCAAGGGTAAAATGAAAAGAAATCAAAAGTTAATGGCATAACAGTAGATATGTTGAAGTGTTAGGGGTAAAATGAAAATTTAATAATATTAAACAAAGGGTGAATAGTGTTTGATGTGACTTAATTCATGGGTTTGGTGCTGTGTCCGTGGAGTGAAACAAAGAAGAAAAGGGGGGGAGTCTCAAGAGGTGACAGAGAGAAGGAAAAGAAGAAGAAGAAAAGAAAGAAAGAAAAGAAGAAGAAGAAGGGAAGGGGATTCGAGGTGGAAGAGAGCTCCGGTTGCGCTGCCAGCTGAAGGAAAAAGCGTCGATCTTCTTTCTCTCTACGCAAAGACCTCAATTTTACGAAGAGAAAAAGGTAAATACCCATCCCTACCTAGTCTTCTAATGAAATTTGGCTATACAAAGGGTGGATGTGGTCTAGAGGGGTTGGATAAGGGTTGTAGAGGTGGTTAAAAGAGGAAAAATCGGATTTCGACAAATTCTTCCGAGGCTACGGAAAAACTGTGTTGAAGTTCCAACTCCGGTGAATTATTTCAAGGGACAATCGGCCTCCGATGATGATGCATGTTACCATTCTGGAAATCCCTATGAGTGTAGAATGTTAGGTATAAATTTCATAAAAATTGGAGTTTAGAAAGTAAATCAAAATCGGGATGAAGTAACCCGCTGTCAATCCAGATTACTGTTCACCCGAGATGAAGAAAAGTAGAAAATGGTGAGAGTCGCTTCAAAACGCGCCGGAGTTGATTCGAGGTCAACTGGAGTCGACTTGGGGCAGATTGGGGTCGACTCATGCCTCAGAGGGGTTGACTCACGAGGTTGGGGGTCGACTCTCTCTGAGAGTCCAGAAAATAAAGTTTTGCGGCTCTGTGGTCGGGGTCGACTCATGAGGTTGGGGTCGACGCACGCTTCAGTGAAATTTTTAGTGAAGGAGGATTTTGATTCTTTCTCAGACCTTGACCCTATAGCAATGGCCTAAGGTGTGTGTGTGTGATGCTTTTGCATCACAATACATATAAGGAAAAGATTAATTGATAGAAAAAAGAAAAAAAGGAAAGGATTTAGAAAAGGGAGAGTTGAATCAATTAAAGTTTCCTATATTTATGATTGGCACGTAAATTATGGCCCTTGATATAAGACTAAATGTATTGTAAATGCATGTCACAGTTAGGCAAGAAGCTAGAAAACCAGAGGAGGAAGTCCTCCACTGCCTACTGTAGATTTTGAAGGTGTATCAGGACCATGCCGAATTGGCAGGTGAGTGGGAGTCATGTACTTTCCACCCTGAGCATTCTTAATTCATTTTCATGAATGTCGCCAAGTGTGAATTGATTCCACTTGTGCACATTGATTGATATTGTAGTAGATTTCTCTATAATCTTGTTTCTCCATGCTTGATTATTTTGTACATGCATTTGAGGGAATATTGAGAGGAATTACAAGGGGTAGATGAGTAGTTAAATTATTTCCAAATTGTGAAATAACTTCTTTTGTAAATTGATTTCATTTTCTCTATTTCAAAGACTTGTAGAGCCTTTTCAGTGGTATATTGAGTTGCATTGTACTCCCATGATTCCTCACTCCCAACCCTAATGTTAGTTATGATTGGGTCGTGGCCGAGTGAGTGGTAGTCTTGATTATGCTCCTTTTTAGTAGAGTATTGGGAGGGTGCATTATGGCATTTATGCATGGCTTGGCAGTATCTACAGGACACCTATAGTCGATGGGGTTAGACATCGACCTGTGTGCACATAGTAGCCTTCTGAGTGGGCGGAGCCCAGTCCCTTCCTAGGGGGGACACGACCCTAAGCATAGGATCGACCGGTCTTGCGACTTATATTCTGCTTGCCGCCGGGCATAGTAAGACCCCACGAGGTGCAGTATGGCTTTCCGCGGATGTAGAATTTCTGCGAGGTGCCATTTAGTATTTAGATGTGAGATAAGTCTTACGGATTTTCTATGGATTTCTGTTCTGGATACTGGCCGGCATTTACATTATCAGTGTGGTGTCTTATCCTGCACATGCATGTGACAGTAGGAAGTTGTTGTGGTTCGTTTGAGATGTAAGACCTACCTTCCGACAGCTGTCTAGTGATGATTTCGCATATTGACACCCTGATTTATATCTTGGTGTGGTGTCATATTCTATGTATGCATATGGCAGTAGGAAGTTGTTGTGGTTCGCTTGGGACGTAAGACCCACCTTCCGATAGCTATTTATTGATGATTCAGTATATTGACGCCTGATTTGTATGTTCTATCATTATGATCTGTCGAGCATATTCATGAGTACCATATATGTTTAATTGATTATTCCATATGTGCTCCAGATGAGTTGATTGTGATTGTGGTGATATTGATAATTTACTGTATATTCTCTATGTTGAGTTCATGTTCATCTTGTTATTGATCTTGAGATTTCATCTCGAGCTATGATTATATCTTGTCTCATGTGCATAGTACTCTCTACTCCACTCACTGAGTATTCATATACTCACTCCCCAGTTTGGTGTTTTTGATTGCAGGGCAGGTGTTGTATAGGGAGGAGCAGGGTTAGAGATTACCAGCTAGCTGTGCCGCTCCATAGTATAATGTAGATAGAGGTTTATACATTTTGGAGTAATATAAACCTTCTGTTGTATATAATATATAGTTACAGTCATAGATCCTGTTTTCGATATGGGTTGACCATGGAAGGATTGGGAAGCATGTATATATATATATATATATATATATATATATATATATATATATGTGTGTGTGTGTGTGTGTGTGTGCAGATCAGTTGTGTGTCTGTGATAATGTATTGCTATATATTGTCCAGGTTTATTATGTGACAGATTATGTGATTGCTGCTCTGACAGGTAGTGCTGTTGTATGTATTGAGATAATTCTGACAGGTCAATATAGGAAAAGTGATTATTTTGTGCATGCATCATGCCAAAATTTTCAGAAGTTATTGATGATTGATAGGTAGTAGGGTTCTATATAGTGGCTGGTGGCCTTATGCCTACCCGCACCCTAGGACCGTCGCGGTGGCCCGCCGGGATCGGAGCGGGGGTCGTGACAAAGCTTGGTATCAGAGCAAAGGTTAAGAAGAGTCCTGTCAGAGTAATAGAGTGAGTCAGGATTAAGTATAGGATTATACTATGGAGCATAGGGTTTTTTGTATGTTATTTTATGAGTCATTTACAATTCAGTAAAATATATTTGGGAATGAGACTTAAGAGTTCTCTTTTTGACTCTTTTAGAGATATATAAAGAATACCTCCAAGGAAAGGACCTGCCCGTCCTGGAAGGGGGATGGAGCCAGATATAGCATTGGATGCGGGTTTCGCACATGTCGAGCCCCAAAGAGAAAAATCTCCTCCTGTAGACAGGCGGAGAGTTGATGATCAAGGGGAGGTAGGAAGTAGAGATCCACTGGTAGAACAACTTTTGGCGGAGAATCAGGCTTTAAGAGAGCAAATTGCTCGAGGGAAGCCTCCTGCCTCGTCAATAACATCCACCCCACCTCCTGCACCTGTGCCGAGAAGTATGGCCAGGCGGGCTCTGGATGATGAGGGGATTTCTGTACTGGACTTTCTGAGGCTTATAACCCCGAAGTTTAAGGGGGAAGAAGGTGAGGATCCTCAAAGATTCCTGAAGGAAACGGAGAAAATGATTCGGAGATTGCCTTGTTCTGATGCAAGGGCCATAGAGCTTGTAGGGCTCACTATGAAAGAAGATGCCTGGGACTGGTACCAGAGGCACGTGGAGGACAGATTGTACAGTAGGAATCCTCCAACCTAGAAAGAGTTCAGGCAAACAGTGATGGATGAGTTCTTGTCTCCAGCTGAGAGGCAGAATCGGGCTCTTCAGTTTGAGAGGCTGAAGCAGATGCCCGGAATGAGCGTATCTGAGTGCGCTCATGAGTTCACTAGATTGGAAAAGTATGCTCCTTACATCATCCCCACTGAAGCTGCCAGAATAGAAAGGTTCAGACGAGGTCTGATTTCCCCGCTTTATAATGCGGTGTTGGCAGTAGAGGTCTCCACTTTGTCCAAGCTTATAAATAAAGCAAAACAATGGGAGACCAGAAACAAACAGAAAAGAGTTGAAAGAGAACAGAGAAAAATGAGTGTGGGGAAGGAGCAAAGCAGTAGAGGTAGATCTGAGGGAGCAGATCTCTCGGAGGGCTCGACGGAGCAGTCTGTACGTTCAGCTCCACCTGCCCCACGTAAGAGAAAATGGAGGGGAAGAGGTCAGTCACAGAATGCTTCTCTACCATCAGCACCTCGTCCTCCAGTCACTATGGTCAGAACTGAATCCAGGTTCCAATCATGGCCAGTGTGTGGCATCTGTGGGAAGCAGCACCCTAGCAGATGCAGAATGGGTCAGGGAGTGTGCTACAAATGTGGACAGCCGGGTCATTTTGCCAGAGAATGCCCACAGAGTGCCACCCAGCAGTTTGTGCCTTTGGCATCCTACCCTTCTGTGCAGATGGACATGCCTAGTAGTAGGGGGCCTGTAGGCAGAGGTAGAGGTCAGACACTAGCATCGCAACAGAGTGCCGGACCATCTCAACTGTCAGCTCCCGTAGGCAGAGGACAAGGAAGGGTGTTCACAGTAAACCCACAGGAGGTACAGGCATCGAACGTAGCTTGACAGGTATGCTCCTCATTGATATGATTAAAGCTAGAGTACTGTTTGATTCTGGAGCTATCCATTCCTTTATATCTCCTTATTTTGCTAAAAAGTTAGCTAAGGATAAGATATTGATGCATATTCCCTTAGCTATTAACACACTTGTAGGGGATAGTATAGAAGCGAAGTATGTGTATCCTATCTGTGTGGTAGAGATAGAAGGTAAAATACTCCCAATACCACACCGAGCAGAAAAGCTTATGGTAGTATTGCTGCTCTACTCACCTCCGAAAAAAAGAGCTAATGTTGAGGTAGATACACTGAGCGGAATATGAAGAGCATATACCCTCACCCCTTTGAGTAATCAGGTAATTTACTCTTTTAAATTCGAGGACAAATTTTATATAAGGGGGGGAGGATGTAATAACCCCAAGATTTTTTTTAATATAAAAAAGGATAGAATAGTCCTTAAAAATTGATATAAGGGGTAAAATTGAAAGGAATCAAAAGATAATGGCATAGTTGTAGATGCGTTGAAGTGGCAAGGGTAAAATGGGAAGGAATCAAAAGTTAATGGCATAACAGTAGATATGTTGAAGTGTTAGGGGTAAAATGAAAATTTAATAATATTAAATAAAGGGTGAATATAGCTTGATGTGACTTAATTCATGGGTTTGGTGGGTCCGTGGAGTGAAACAGAGAAGAAAAGGGGGAGAGTCTCAAGCGGTGACAGAGAGAAGAAAAAGAAGAAGAAGAAAAGAAAGAAAGAAAAGAAGAAGAAGAAGGGAAGGGGATTCGAGGTGGAAGGGAGCTCCGGTTGCGCTACCAGCTGAAGGAAAAAGCATAGGTCTTCTTCCCCTCTACGCAAAGACCTCGATTTTCCAAAGAGAAAAACGTAAATACCCATTCCTACCTAGTCTTCTAATGAAATTAGGCTATACAAAGGGTGGATGTGGTCTAGAGGGGCTGGATAAGGATTGTAGAGGTGGTTAAAATAGGAAGAATCGGATTTCGACAAATTTTTACGAGGCTACGAAAAAACTGTGTCGAAGTCCCAACTCCGGTGAATTATTTTAGAGGTGTTGCCCAGAGATGGTCACCCAAGAGGGGGGTGAATTGGGTGTTTTAAAAGCTTTTGACTAATTAAAAATAAAACACACGAATATATGCACTAAAGTAAAGAAGGAGGAATGAGAAAGGTCAATCGCAAACACAAGGTTTTATAGTGGTTCGGAGCTTCCACTGCTCCTACATCCACTCCCCAAATCACCTTTGGGAATTTTCACTATAATCCAAGATTACAGTACGGTAGTTTTGCGAGTTCACTACCCAACTCGTTGTTTTTACACCGGGCTCACAACAAACCCCAAAAACCCCCAATTTCACTTAGGCTTGGGACGCCTTTCCCTTGTTCCAAGTCCCTTGACTGGAACAAGCACCACAATGAAAGAGTTTACAAAGGAAAAGTAAAGCTCTAAAAAGCAAATATGACAATTATGAACAATAGAACCCGGAAGAATCCTTTTGCCGTTGGAAGCGTGAGAAATGTTGATTCTTCCGATGTGGACCGCGTAGGGTTGAGTGTGAGCTTTGAATCCCGAGCGTACGAGAGAGGTTGAGCTTGAAATCACTTGGGAAGCTTGAAAACACTTGATTTCTTCACTTGAATGCACTCACTCCCTTGAACTTTTCTTTCTTACTTCTCTCTTGAATGATCTAGCTTTGGGTTGGTGAAGAGTTGTTGAGAAGCACTTAAGAGGTCCCTTTTATAGCCCAAAAAAGCAAATATAGCCGTTAGAGACAAAGTAAAAAGGATTTGAAATTCAAACCAAACCTGAAAAGCTGTCAGTCGCGTCCCAGGCGCTCCGGGGACGTCTCCGCTTCAACGAGAGACGTCTCGGCTACAAGATTTTACTTTTTACGTTGTCTGGGGTCGACTCGGCACTTTAAGGGGACGTCTCGGCTTGTTTGTACTTTTTGAATGGGGACGACTCCGCTGCTTTGGGGACGACTCCGCTTCTTTATCTCTGAAAAACATGTCCTCTGGAATTCCCTGAGAGAGTCGACTCCGCTCCTTCAGGGGACGTCTCGGCTTGTTTGCACTTTATGCATGGGGACGACTCCGCTGTCTCAGGGTCGACTCCGCTTCCTTATCACCGAAAAAACCATTCTCTGGAAAACCCTGAGAGAGCCGTCTCCGCTATCTTGGGGACGACTCGGGAAGTCTCCTTTTTACTTGCGGGGACGACTCCGCGTACAGTGGGGACGTCTCGCGCATATCTCTTGAAAATTGCCTTTCTGCCGCCACTGAGAGAGTCGACTCCGCTAGCGCGGGGACGACTCGGCAGGTGCCGGGGACGTCTCCAAGTGTCCCAGTTCTTCCTGTTTGTGCCAGAGATGTCTCTGAAACTATCCGGAGACGTCTCGGCTGTCCCTGATCTGTTTTCTTTAACTCAAAATATTCTTCAATAAATTCATAAAAATTATGGGAACTTGCCTAGACATTTCTTAACAATATTCTCAATTAATCACATGAATTTCTCAATTAAATTGTTAAGATAAATGGAATTATACTCTAGTGTTTTGTATTCATCAAAATCCATTAGGGGGTCAACAATCTCCCCCTTTTTGATGATGACAAAACACTGAGTATATGCAAAAATTTGAAGTTTAAACATATACACAGTATTTGATCAGATATACAAGTATAATGTTTTGATTAGAGCTAGATACAGTGTGCATAATTGCATGGGATTGAACTTTATAGCTCTTAAGCAATTTTAGCATATCAACTGAATTTGAATCAAGTTAAAATGAAATATTGATGCTGAATTTGAATCAAGTCAATATTCTTCAATTTTATCTTTTCTAAATCAACTTTGGAGTATGATTATAAATTTTGCATTCCATATTCAATATCCTCTTTCTATATATCTACTCCCCCTTTCAATATCTCCATATTCAATATCTACTCCCCCTTTTTGTCATCAACAATGAAGGGGACAAATTATCATTAGGTGCTTGAAACTCAATTCATAGTATATTATAATTAACCACTCAAGGATATTCAAGTTATCTTTATTAAAGAGTTCAGCATTCATTTTACTCCCCCTTTGATATTCAGGTTGTGCTCCTCCTGTTTCATATGCTTTGATAAGTTGTGCCAAATTTGAATACTTAATGTATGTTATGAGATTCTTATGACACATCAAGAGGCACATTCATATTTACATATACAGAGTTGGAAATGTACACAGGGTTGCAAAAGAAATTGTATGTCATTCATATGTCATTGTAAATCTTCGAAGTCAGTACATAGTCAAAAGAAGAAATCATTACAAGTATTGATTTCTAATACAAAAAGTGTTTCAAAACAGCCTAGGATTTACAAAAAGAAGAGCCTGCAAAATGTCCCTCATCGGCGACGTTGCTCATGGGCCCTACCAGCTGTATTTTGTTCATAAACCTTACAAGCTGCATCTATGAATGCATTGATGGAATCCATGAGGGTCTTAAATTGATCTTCCTGTGACTTGTGGAAACCTGCCACAAGTGCTTCAAACTCTATGGTTGCCATTTCACTTCTTCCTCTGAGTTGGGCAACCAAGGTGCCCACGTTGCCATCTGGTTTTGTCAGCTCTTTGAGACTCTTGGAAATGCTCCTCAAGCTGTCCTTGAGCTCTATTGATCTGATGGTTTGGGTGGCACCCACACCCATTATTTCTTGTATTGTAGCTTCAATTTGACTTCTAATATCCTTCATCTCTTGTAGAAGCCCTTCATGTGAAGCTCTGATGGGGGCCAACTCTGTAGAGATCATGGATCTCATCTCCTCCCTCATCTGCTGGCAAATGGCAGATGCTAAGGTGCGCATCTGATCCTCTGACAGGAAGGAGGGCCCACTAACTGGAGGAGGTGGTGGCATGGATGTGGAAGGTCCAGCTGAGCTGGAGGGTATATCAGGGATATCCAAGTGGCTAGGTGGAGGAAAGTGATGGTCAGACTCATGATGTGGGTTCTCGGGCTCTAGGATTTGGGCTTTTCTCTTTGGTACCTTCACCCACGACCCATCTATCTTATGAAATTCCATTCTTCTCATTGTGCCCTCATTATAATAGTCGGTGTTTCTCAAGGGCTTTGCAGGTTCATTTGTTGGAATAGGAACTTTGAAGTGTTTGAAAACTAAGGTAAAGATCATGCCGTAGGGTAAACTAAACCTAGAATACCTATGACATAGGGCAATGTAGTTTAGCATAAGTCTAGGGAGGTTTAGGGGTATCCCTAGTAGGATATGGTGCATTATAACTAAATCTCGCTCCGAAACAAAATCGAAGCGACCGGTTTTGGGAAATAGGACCCGGTTGACAATACTTAAAAGAAGTCTCATCTCTGCATTTAGGTCCTGGGAATTGACAACATCAAGAGGGCCGCAGTCCTCTCTTCCTAAAAGTAGATTTAGGGCTGATTCCCTTTGGGGATGTGAGGTTGGAGCCTCACCGTCCTTAGGGATTTGTAAGACAGTGGATAGGACATCTTCATTGACTTCTACTAATGTCCCTCGGACATATGCAGTGTACCCTATGTCCCCTAAGGCCATATTGCTAAAAAGTTCTCTAACTAGGCCGGGGTAGGTCGAGGTATTGAGGGTACAAAAGTGCTCCCACCCTTGGGCTCGGAGTCTCTCTCCAATAGAGAACCCCTCATGATCTAAAAATGAGAAATCTATGTACCTTCCGGTCGTGACTGTGCGATTTGCACAGGAAATAGTCGTGGTTGGCGGAGCAACTGGAGGAGACGGCGCGGAGGGTTCTTCCCGCCGTTCCTCACCGTCGGCCGCTGCCCTAGGTCGCCTTCCACGGGTCGTCCTAGCCTTCTTTGGTGCCATGGATGCTAGGGTTTGTGATGGAGAGCAAACGGAGGCTAGGGTTTGAGGTGGAGAGCAAATGGAGGCTAGGGTTTTTCGTTTTGGTCGGGGATGAAGGAGAAAGCTCGGGTCGGCTCGAGCTATTTCGACCTATTTTAAAAGCCCTCATTCGGTCCCCGAGACGTCTCCGCGACTAAGGCGAGACGTCTCCCCTGGGGGGACGTCTCTGCGATTTGCCAGAGACGTCTCCGGCACTGAAAAATTTCAGACTAAATTCTATCTTCTCCCAATTTTTGTTTAATCACCCTAATCAACATGATCTCTTTTGATAAACTTAGAGTGAATTTGTTTGTGATCCTCCCCCTTAATGATACATCCTATAATAATTTGATAATAATTTTTGAATTATTAATATTGAAATGAGGAATGTTTGACCAAATTTCGAATACCTATGAAATAGGCTCTGAAAATATCTCCATGAAGAGTCCAAGGGAGGGTAACCATCCTCCGGAAAGTCAAACAGTTCGTCATTTAGCTTACATGAATTCATGTTTTCACTTATGTTTACCTTGAGGTTGATTACTAGTTTGCGCAGCAAAACAATGCAATACAAGTTCAATTCATTTGCTAGGATCATACAAGCTCAAAGCATTCCTTAAGAAGTTGAATCTTTCTTTACAAAGGGGCTTTGTAAAGATATCAGCCAATTGATTTTCAGTGCATACATATTCAATCATCACATCCTTTTTCAGCACATGATCCCTAATAAAATGATGCATAATCTCTATATGCTTTGACTTAGAGTATTGGACAGGATTCTTTGTTAAATTAATTGCACTTGTATTATCACACTTAATTGGTATATTATCCATTTTGATACCGAAGTCTTCAAGTTGTTGCTTAATCCAAAGAACTTGGGCACAACAGCTTCCAGCTGCAATGTACTCAGCCTCAGCTGTGGACAAGGCAACTGAATTTTGTTTCTTGCTAAACCAAGAAACCAAATTGGCACCCAAGAATTGACATGTGCCACTTGTGCTTTTTCTGTCGAGTTTGCACCCGGCAAAATCAGCATCGGAATAGGCAATTAAGTTTATGTCAGATTGTTTAGAATACCATAAGCCTACATTAGATGTCCCTACTAGATATCTAAAAATTCTCTTGACAGCTTGCAAGTGTGATTCCTTAGGACATGCTTGGTATCTAGCACACATACAAACACTGAATAATATATCTGGTCTACTGGCAGTAAGGTAAAGTAAAGAGCCTATCATACCTCTGTACAATTTGCAGTCTATACTTTTACCTTTTTCATCTTTGTCAAGCTTGCAACTTGAGCCCATGGGTGTGCTGATTTCTTTTGCATCCTTCATCTTGAATTTCTCTAATATTTCTTTGATATACTTGGACTGACTGACGAAGATGCCTTCCTTTGATTGTTTTACTTGCAGCCCAAGGAAGAAGTTGAGCTCACCCATCATGCTCATTTCAAATTCTCCCTGCATAAGCTTGGCAAACTCTTGACAAAGACTGTCATTAGTAGCACCAAAAATTATATCATCCACATAAATTTGTACAAGCAATAAGTCATTTCCTTTTCTTTTAATAAAGAGGGTTTTGTCTACATTTCCTCTCTTAAATTTATTTTCAATTAGAAAATTACTTAATCTTTCATACCATGCCCTAGGGGCTTGCTTAAGGCCATACAATGCTTTATGCAATTTATACACATAATCTGGATGTAAGTGATTTTCAAAACCTAGAGGTTGTCCTACATAAACTTCCTCCATTATATAACCATTTAAAAATGCACTTTTTACATCCATTTGATAGAGTTTAAAATCCATGAAGCATGCATATGCTAAAAGTAGTCTAATAGCCTCTAACCTAGCAACAGGAGCAAAAGTTTCATCAAAATCTATTCCTTCCTCCTGATTATATCCTTTGGCCACTAGCCTAGCTTTGTTTCTTATTACTATTCCATCTTCATCTAGTTTATTTCTATACACCCACTTGGTGCCTATGATTGAAACATTAGGGGGTCTTTTCATTAGAGTCCAAACTTCATTTCTTTCGAATTGGTTTAATTCCTCTTGCATAGCATTCATCCAATTATCATCTTTTTCAGCTTCTTCTAGTGATTTAGGCTCTATTTGTGAAATGAAAGCAAGATAATTACTAGTGTTTCTTAAAGAGGATCTAGTTCTTATACCTTGTGAAGGATCACCAAGGATTAGATCCTTTGGATGACCATGTGCATACCTCCATTCTTTGGGAAGATCTTGATTTCTTGATGGAGGTTGATCTTCTTCATCTCGCTGATTTGTATCTTCTTTGATCTCATCCTCATGTTGTTTGTCTTGAGTGGAGAGTTCCTTCATTTGGTCTTCAAGTATACCTACATCACCATCTTCTTCTTTTCTAGAAGAATCTCCATTAGTTTCATCAAAAACAACATGAATGGATTCTTCAACAACGAGAGTTCTCTTGTTGAAGACCCTGTATGCTCTACTAGATGAGGAATAACCTAAGAAGATCCCCTCATCTGATTTAGCACTAAATTTACTTAGATTGTCCTTTCCATTGTTCAAAATAAAGCATCGACAACCGAAAACATGAAAATAACTTATATTAGGTTTCTTACTTTTTATCAACTCATAAGGTGTTTTCTTTAAGATGGATCTAACTAAAGCACGATTTAAGATATAACATGAAGTATTTATTGCTTCAGCCCAAAAATACTTTGGTAGATCCGATTCGCACAACATGGTACGAGCCATATCTGCTAGTGTGCGATTCTTCCTTTCTACCACCCCATTTTGTTGGGGTGTCCTAGGTGCCGAGAAGTTGTGATTGATACCATTTTCTTCGCAAAATTTTTCAAAATACTGATTTTCAAACTCGGTACCATGATCACTCCTAATTGCTTTTAGTTTAAGATTGAGTTCATTTGAAACCCTATTATGAAACTTGATAAAAGCGGGAAAGGACTCATCTTTGTGTGCAAGAAATGAAACCCATGTAAAACGTGAAAAATCATCAACAATTACAAGACCAAATTTCTTACCCCCTAGACTAGCAGTTCTAGTGGGTCCAAACAAATCCATGTAAATTAGTTCTAAGGGTTTTGATGTTGAGACTATGTTCTTAGACTTGAAAGAACTTCTTGTTTGTTTTCCTAATTGACACGCAGCACAAATTTTATTCTTTTCAAAGTCTATTTTTGGTAGTCCTTTGACTAGATCCTTTGTAATTAATTTTGAGATTAAATCCATGCTAGCATGCCCTAACCTACGATGCCATAACCAACTAGTCTCATTGACTTTGGGATTCATGGCTACAAGACATTGGCCATCCTTCATGGTGAGATCATCAAGATCTACCATGTAAACATTTCCATGCCTATGTCCTGTGAGTATGATCTCATTATCAATTGGACTACTAATTATGCATAGTGATGATTCAAATGATACTTTAAATCCCTTGTCACAAAATTGACTTATACTTAATAAATTATGTTTTAGTCCATTAACTAACAATACATTATCAATAAATGAGGAGGGTGATATGGAGATTTTACCAACACCAATGATTTGACCTTTAGCATTGTCTCCGAATGTGACTACTCCTCCTTCTTTTGATTCCAAGGTGACGAAGAGACTCTTGTCACCGGTCATATGCCTTGAGCAACCACTATCAAGATACCACATTCTCTTTTTGTTTCCGGCTGCAAGGCATACCTGCAAAATGATCATGTGAAGCTCTTAGGTACCCAAGTTTTCTTGGGTCCTTCGTGGTTAGTGTGGTTGGTTCCCTTAGGCACCCATACTTTAGTTATGTTTTTAGCTTTCACAAATGTACTCTTGTTAGTTTGGATCTTTCTTTGAATACAAGAGTAGGCTTTATGTCCATTCTTTCCACAATGAAAGTATGTAGGTTTTTCAGTTTTTACATTTTTTACTTTTACAAAGAAATTCTTTAGGTATTTTTGTTGTGTGTTAGTTTTATATCCTAATCCGGCTTTATTGAAAACAGCTCTTTGATTTGAAAGAATAAGATTTAATTTTTCAGAGCTTTGTGTGAATTTTTCAACAATTGGTTTGTACTTATGTACCTCATTCTTAAGATTCAAATTTTCTTTAACTAGTTCTTCCTTATCTTTTTTAAGGGATTCAACATTTTGTGCAAGTGAGGTATTATTATCGAGTAGGGATTTTACTTTTAGATTTAATTCCTTAATTAGTGTTTTTGCCTTTTCATTTTCAATGCTAAGTTTTGAATTTTTGATTTCTAGGTTAGTAGTGTTAATATTTTTAACGCTCTCCTTTTCAATTAATAGGTTTTCAAAATCTTCCTTTAGTTTTTGATTGGAGGCTTTTAACTCTTTATTCTTTGCTCCTAACATACTACAATCACCCATAAGTTCTTGAAAAGCTTCATATAATTCTTCTAAAGTAAAATTTATAGTTGGGTTTTGACATACCTCGTCGTCTTCGAACGCCATGAAGCACAAATTGGCGGTCTCTTCCTTCTCTTCCTCGGAGGATGATGTGTCACTATCATCCCATGTTGCCTTCAATGCCTTCTTCTTCTCCTTTCCAAAATACTTCTTTTGTTGAGGGCATTTGGAACGAACGTGTCCCGGTCTCTTGCAATCATAGCATATGATTGGATCTCTTTCTTTTTTCTTTTCTTTTTTCCAATCATTTCTCCCTCCAAATTTCTTTCTTGGGAAAGGTTTCTTTCTTCTCATGAATTTCTTAAACTTTCTTACTATCAAACCCAAGTCCTCATCTTGGCTTTCTTCTTCACTCTCACTACTCTCTTCTTCACACACACTTGAGGTAGCCTTGAGTGCGATTGTCCTTTTCTTCAGCAACTCTTCTTCATGTTGCTTCATTGTGAGCTCATGCGTCATCAATGAGCCCAGTAGTTGTTCTAATCCCAAAGTGTTGAGGTCTTTGGCTTCTACGATCGCCGTGACCTTTGCTTCCCATGCTTTCGGCAAAGACCTGAGAATTTTACTCACAAGTTCTGGGTTAGTATAAGATTTACCCAAACTCTTTAGACCATTAATTATATCGGTAAAGCGAGTAAACATGCATGTGATGGTTTCATTGGGTTCCATCTTAAACAACTCATACTTGTGAACTAGAATGTTCACTTTAGACTCTTTGACTTGATTTGTACCCTCGTGGGTAACTTCAAGCCTATCCCATATTTCCTTAGCGGAAGTACATGTGGAGACTCTATTGAACTCATTTACATCTAGAGAACAAAATAATGAGTTCATGGCTCTAGAATTAAGTTGAGCCATCCTATCATCATTCTCATCCCAATCCTCCTCAGGTTTGGGAACTCGAATGCCATTAACCATGTGTGATGGTTCTTGTGGTCCCTTGACTATAACCCTCCACAAGGCATAGTCTTGTGCTTGAATGAAGATTCTCATTCTAGTCTTCCAATAGGTATAATTTGTCTCATTGAAGAGTGGAGGTCTATTGGTTGCTTGCCCCTCGGCAGGAACATTGTTAAAGGGTGTTGCCATCTAGATCTTTGGCTAAGACGGTTAGGTCTTTCAAGAAATACACAGAGCACCCGCTCTGATACCACTTGTTGCCCAGAGATGGTCACCCAAGAGGAGGGTGAATTGGGTGTTTTAAAAGCTTTTGACTAATTAAAAATAAAACACACGAATATATGCACTAAAGTAAAGAAGGAGGAATGAGAAAGGTCAATCGCAAACACAAGGTTTTATAGTGGTTCGGAGCTTCCACTGCTCCTACATCCACTCCCCAAATCACCTTTGGGAATTTTCACTATAATCCAAGATTACAGTACGGTAGTTTTGCGAGTTCACTACCCAACTCGTTGTTTTACACCGGGCTCACAACAAACCCCAAAAACCCCCAATTTCACTTAGGCTTGGGACGCCTTTCCCTTGTTCCAAGTTCCTTGACTGGAACAAGCACCACAATGAAAGAGTTTACAAAGGAAAAGTAAAGCTCTAAAAAGCAAATATGACAATTATGAACAATAGAACCCGGAAGAATCCTTTTGCCGTTGGAAGCGTGAGAAATGTTGATTCTTCCGATGTGAACCGCGTAGGGTTGAGTGTGAGCTTTGAATCCCGAGCGTACGAGAGAGGTTGAGCTTGAAATCACTTGGAAAGCTTGAAAACACTTGATTTCTTCACTTGAATGCACTCACTCCCTTGAACTTTTCTTTCTTACTTCTCTCTTGAATGATCTAGCTTTGGGTTGGTGAAGAGTTGTTGAGAAGCACTTAAGAGGTCCCTTTTATAGCCCAAAAAAGCAAATATAGCCGTTAGAGACAAAGTAAAAAGGATTTGAAATTCAAACCAAACCTGAAAAGCTGTCAGTCGCGTCCCAGGCGCTCCGGGGACGTCTCCGCTTCAACGAGAGACGTCTCGGCTACAAGATTTTACTTTTTACGTTGTCTGGGGTCGACTCGGCACTTTAAGGGGACGTCTCGGCTTGTTTGTACTTTTTGAATGGGGACGACTCCGCTGCTTTGGGGACGACTCCGCTTCTTTATCTCTGAAAAATATGTCCTCTGGAATTCCCTGAGAGAGTCGACTCCGCTCCTTCAGGGGACGTCTCGGCTTGTTTGCACTTTATGCATGGGGACGACTCCGCTGTCTCAGGGTCGACTCCGCTTCCTTATCACCGAAAAAACCATTCTCTGGAAAACCCTGAGAGAGCCGTCTCCGCTATCTTGGGGACGACTCGGGAAGTCTCCTTTTTACTTGCGGGGACGACTCCGCGTACAGTGGGGACGTCTCGCGCATATCTCTTGAAAATTGCCTTTCTGCCGCCACTGAGAGAGTCGACTCCGCTAGCGCGGGGACGACTCGGCAGGTGCCGGGGACGTCTCCAAGTGTCCCAGTTCTTCCTGTTTGTGCCAGAGACGTCTCTGAAACTATCCGGAGACGTCTCGGCTGTCCCTGATCTGTTTTCTTTAACTCAAAATATTCTTCAATAAATTCATAAAAATTATGGGAACTTGCCTAGACATTTCTTAACAATATTCTCAATTAATCACATGAATTCCTCAATTAAATTGTTAAGATAAATGAAATTATACTCTAGTGTTTTGTATTCATCAAAATCCATTAGGGGGTCAACAAGAGGTCAGTCGGCCTCCGATGATGATGTATGTTACCATTCTGGAAACCCCTATGAGTGTAGAATGTTAGGTATAAATTTCATAAAAATTGGAGTTTGGAAAGTGGATCAAAGCTGGGATGAAGTAACCTGCTGTCAGTCCAGATTACTGTTCACCCGAGATGAAGAAATGTGAGAAAATGGTGGGAGTCGCCTCAAAACGCACCGGAGTCGACTCGAGGTCCACTTGAGTCGACTCGGGGCAGATTGGGGTCGACTCATGCCTCAGAGGGGTCGACTCACGAGGTTGGGGGTCGACTCTCTCTGAGAGTCCAGAAAATAAAGTTTTGCGGCTCTGTGATCAGGGTCGACTCATGAGGTTGGGGTCGACTCACGCTTCAGTGAAATTTTTAGTGAAGAAGGATTTTGATTCTTTCTCGGACCTTGACCCTATAGCAGTGGCCTAAGGTGTGTGTGTGATGCTTTTGCATCATAATACATATAAGGGAAAGATTAATTGATAGGAAAAAGGAAAAAAGAAAAGGATTTAGAAAAGGGGAGAGTTGAATCAATTAAAGTTTCCTATATTTATGATTGGCACGTAAATTATGGCCCTTGATACAAGACTAAATGTATTATAAATGCATGTCACAGTTGGGCAAGAAGCTAGAAAACCAGAGGAAGAAGTCCCCCACTGCCTACTGTAGATTTTGAAGGTGTATCAGGACCGTGCCGGATTGGCAGGTGAGTGGGAGTCATGTACTTTGCACCATGAGCATTCTTAATTCATTTTTATGAATGTCGCCAAGTGTGAATTGATTCCACTTGTGCATATTGATTGATATTGTAGTAGATTCCTCTATAATCTTGTTTCTCCATGCTTGATTATTTTGTACATGCATTTGAGGGAACATTGAGAGGAATTACAATGGGTAGATGAGTAGTTAAATTATTTCCAAATTGTGAAATGACTTCTTTTGTAAATTGATTTCATTTTCTCTATTTTAAAGACTTGTAGAGCTTTTTCAGTGGTATATTGAGTTGCATTGCACTTTCATGATTCCTCACTCCCAACCCTGATGTTAGTTATGATTGGGTCGTGGCCGAGTGAGTGGTAGTCGGCCGGTCCTGCGACTTATATTTTGCTTGCCGCTGGGCATAGTAAGACCCCACGAGGTGCAGTATGGCTTTCCGCGGATGTAGAATTTCCGCGAGGTGCCATTTAGTATTTAGATGTGAGATAAGTCTCACGAATTTTTTATGGATTTCTGTTCTGGATACTGGCCGGCATTTATATTATCAGTGTGGTGTTTTATCCTGCATATGCATGTGACAGTAAGAAGTTGTTGTAGTTCGCCTGGAACGTAAGACCCACCTTCCGACAGCTGTCTAGTGATGATTTCGCATATTGACACCTGATTTACATATTGGTGTGGTGTCATATTCTATGTATGCATATGGCAGTAGGAAGTTGTTGTGATTCGCCTGGGGCATAAGACGCACCTTCCGATAGCTATTTATCGATGATTCAGTATATTGACACCCGATTTGTATGTTCCAGCATTATGATCTGTCAAGCATATTCATGAGTACCATATATGTTACTTGATTATTCCATATGTGCTCCAGATGAGTTGATTGTGATTGTGGTGATATTGATGATTTACTGCATATTCTCTATGTTAAGTTCATGTTCATCTTGTTATTTATCTTGAGATTTCATCTCGAGCTATGATTATATCTTGTCTCATGTGCATAGTACTCTCTACTCCACTCACTGAGTATTCATATACTCACTCCCTAGTTTAGTATTTTTGATTGCAGGCCAGGTGTTGTATAGGGAGGAGCAGGGTTAGAGATTACCTGCTAGCTGTGCCGCTCCATAGTATAATGTAGATAGAGGTTTATACATTTTGGAGTAATATAAACCTTCTGTTATATATAGTGTATAGTTACAGTCATAGATCCTGTTTTGGATATGGGTTGACCATGGAAGGATTGGGAAGCATGTATATATATATACATATATATGCAGATCAGTTGTGTGCCTGTGATAATGTATTGCTATATATTGTCCAGGTTTATTATGTGACAGATTATGCGATTGCTGCTCTGACAGGTAGTGCTGTTGTATGTATTGAGATAATTCTGACAGGTCAATATAGAAAAAGCGATCATTTTGTGCATGCATCATGCCAAAATTTTCAGGAGTTATTGATGATTGATAGGTAGTATGGTTCTATGTGGTGGCTGGTGGCCTTATGCCTACCCGCACCCTAGGACCGTCGCGGCAGCCCGCCGGGATCGGGGCGGGGGTCGTGACACCTGGGATGCCCCCTGCATGAGTTCGTGAATAAGTTCCTGGAGAGGTATCGCCTCATTCCAGCACAGCTTGCTCCGAACTCATGGAGGATAATCATTGGCTTCCCATCTCTTTGCCTCGCTCACGGGATACCGACCTCGGTAAATATCTTCCGCGGATGTTACATGTTGAAATCTAACCTTACGAATGGAGGATGGTTGTACTTTGCCCTTCAGGGAGGTAGGCCGCTGTTCCGAGGTGCTCCTACCTCCATCCGTGGATGGAAGGAGAAATTCTTCTTTCTCTCCTCCGAGCGTCCGTGGGGGTTCAACCTGTCATGGGGCATGCCGATACTTAAGGCCAATAATAAGACCCCGAACTAACCGTGAGTGAGCAGAGGATCCTTGCGGCTTTTCGCAGTCTCAAGGGAGATATTTTTCTAAGTGACCTCCTGAGTGAGGAGGCCCTGATAAACATTGGCCTGAGCTCGGCACACCCTGGGGGTAAGGGCGGTTGAACTACTCCTCCCTTCATTCTGTTGTTCTTCATTTCATTTTTTTTGTTTTTCTTCCTCCCTTTCTTTTTAGGGTTGGTCTGACACTTGAGATGGTGTCCAGCAACGAGGCCCTCCTCGCCATGTACAACAAGAGAGTGGCCGAGGCTGGCGGAGCTCGTCCTTTGTCTAGGAAGAGGCCTAGGCCAACCTCGACTTCTTCCTCTATCGAGGTCGAAGACCTTGAGGCGGAAACTCCTCAGCTCATTCGGAAGAATAGTAAGAAGAGGATTGGGGAGCCTAGATCAGAAGAGGCTCCCCCCGCTAAGCGCGCAGCTTCTGCCGAGGCTGTAGAAGGATCAGCGGCCGGTGCCCGCCCGACCTTGGGCCCTTCAAAAGCCTGCAAGGTCATCCATCTGCGGTGCACGGGACCCAAGCCGGGCAGCGGTCTCAGGGTCCCAAGTTCTTTGCACGCTCCACCGCAAAGCTCTGCAAGGCCCGATCTCCCAAGCTCTTTAGGGATTAATGACTGCCCTGAGAGGAGGCTTTTTTGCCCGAGTGGCTGGTTTCGAGGACGACTCGGCTCTCCGCAATAGCGAAGTCGCTCGCAAGGTCGTCTGTGGTGCGTTACTTCCAGCCAACCGAGTCGAGCTCGAAGCCGGCGAGATCGGCGATTTTGTCGAGCAGGCCTACTGTTCTGCCGTCCGAATAAGCCTTTCTCGTGCTTTCATTTTCATGTTGCTGGAAATTGGACCCGAGGGTGACCGCGGACCGAGAAGGAGGAGCTCCAGCTGTGATGCGGTGGCGGACGGCTGTCTCTGGTGGACCTACAAAAATCCTTGGGCCGGGGTGTCCGGTGAAGGCCCTCTGATGCTTCAGTCAGAGAGGTATCCTTCTCTCCTCGGAGGCCAAAAAATATCTCTCCATTATCTTCATTAAAATTCTTTCAAATTCCTCTCTGACTGAAGCATTGGAGGGCCTTCGCCGGACACCCTGGCCCAAGTCTTTTTGCAGATCCACCGGAGACAGCCATCCGCCACCGCATCACACCCGGAGCTCCTCTTTCTCGATTCGCGGTCACCTCGGGGTCCAATTTCCAGCAACAGACGCCTAGCCAAATTTCCCCTCAAAAATTCAGGTTCAGTTGGATAGGCCTATGGCACTCTACAACTCGGTGTGTATTTTGAAGCCTTGACCTGATTTTAATTGTGCAGCCCAAGCACAACTCATCCATTAGAGGTAGTGGCGGCAATCGGGTGGAATTAAATTAAAGGATCAGGTCGAATACAAATTAGATAAAAAATCTATCAATCTAAATTCGATCATTTTATTAAACAGGTCAAAAAGCTAAACCCCATCCTCGTCATTTTATTATGTAAGTAATCCAAGCCAAGCTGCAATAACTTGAATCAAATTAAACGGGTCAAGCATCACCATCTCTAATGGATGAGTTGGATAGGCCTATGGCACTCTACAACTCGGTGTGTATTTTGAAGCCTTGACCTGATTTTAATTGTGCAGCCCAAGCACAACTCATCCATTAGAGGTAGTGGCGGCAATCGGGTGGAATTAAATTAAAGGATCAGGTCGAATACAAATTAGATAAAAAATCTATCAATCTAAATTCGATCATTTTATTAAACAGGTCAAAAAGCTAAACCCCATCCTCGTCATTTTATTATGTAAGTAATCCAAGCCAAGCTGTAATAACTTGAATCAAATTAAACGGGTCAAGCATCACCATCTCTAATTAGAGCAAGTTTAGATTGCGATTTTAGATTTATCTTTGTCATGGAAAAGATTAAAAAAAAGGATTTTTTGCATGAATACCCTTCTAAATATCGAATTTTGCGTGAATATCCTTTCAAAATTGATATTTGCATGTATACCCTTGTAAAACTCTGTTATTGTACAAATACCCCTAATATAATGGTTGTTCTAACGGTGTTAAAAAAATCATATTTATATAAATTAAAAATAAAATAAAAATTTGAAATGATGTTATTATTCTTACACTTTCCTCCCCACCCACGTCCCCGGTGCTCGGCTTCAACACCCCCCAGTGCCTTACTCTTTCCTCCCCTCCCCTCCCCCCGCCCGGCTTCAGCACCCCCCGGTGCCTTACTCTTCCCTCCCCTTCCCTTCTCACCCCCCCGGTGCCCGGCTTCAGCACCCCCTCGGTGTTCGGCTTCCCCCCCCTACGTATCGGGATCTCAAGAAGAAGATAGGAGCCACCAAGGTGGTAGCCTAGTGGTACTGGGCAGCAATTCTAACCACAAGGTCCCAAGTTCGAATCGCTGCGGCGACGATTAAATTGTGGACCGGAGCTCATTACTTTGGCCACTGCTTGGACTTGTGGTGTAGGACCGCTCTTGAACCGCTAGTAGCCGGGGTGGTGCCGGGTGTGACGTACTCACACGTGGGACTCGAGCCAGAGCTCAGAGGAGTAGCTGAGCCGGGCCTACGGGTGGGGAGGGTATGAGTAAAACCGATCGGGGTGCCTAACACACAGCCATTTCTGCCCGTATCGAACATTCTCCTGGCGGGGCGGGGGCCCAGTGGGGCTGCTACGCGGGGGTGGGCTTGTCCCTTCCTCCTCCTACCCCTTTTTTTCATCAAAAAAAAAAAAAGAAGAAGAAGATAGGAGCTCCCCCCCCTCCCCCCCCCCCCCCCCCCCCCACGTATCGGGATCTCAAGATGAAGATAGGAGCTCCACACAGCTGGGCTTTGCTTCAGAATCTCTTAGGCCCAGAAGAGAGAGAGAGAGAGAGAGAGGACTGTTGGTTCACAGAATCCAAAGGAACCTCGGCCCGTCAGGATTCTCTCTCGATCTATTACCCTGTTGATACCTCTAGTGTCTCGGTAGCTGGTTTTTTTTTTTCCTTCTGTTTTTTGGGTTTTTTTTTTGCATGAATACCCTTTTTAACTTTTGAACGGAGAAAGTGAGGGAACACTCAACTAACTATGGGTAATGTGCCAGTTTTCTACAATGGAATTGGATTTTGGAAGAAGGTCTGGCTTGTAGACGGACTCAGTTAGTAGGTCATGGGTCGCCTATTCTGATTGGCGGTCAATTGCAAGTCTTTCAAGTCATGGGTCACCCAGCACCTCACAATTATGATATGACTAATTAGATTTGCCTAAATTTTTATCCAAAAATGTGGTAAAGTTTCTATTTACTTGCATATCCTTATAAAAATTTCTATTTGCACGCTTACCATTAAGGATATTTTAGTCATTTTAATTTAAAATCGTTAATTTTTTAACGGCGTTAGATGATATGGGTACATATGCAAAAATAAGAATAAAAAAAGGTAGAATAGCAAAATAAATATTTTATAAGGGTATATATGTAAATATTAATTTTGAAAGGGTATTCACCCAAAATACTATATTTAGAAGGGTATCTATGTAAAAAAGAAGAAGATAGATATGAGAATGACCTGAGTTTTAACTGGATAGGTGTGATTGCGATGCAAAACAATCCAATTTCAACTCATCCAATCACAAAATAATATTTTCTGTTGATAATATTTAAAGTAAGCTTCACATAGATATTAATATTTACCTATATTTACACATCCAGAAAACAAGGTGCTATATATAGTTGTCAGCAGGAACAAATGTGCCTCAAGTCAACTTTCCACTGTTTTGAGCAAGCATGCTCCCAACTTGTTCATTCAGGCTTATCACCCATTCAGGTTGTGTCAGATCTGTCAAGCTCAAAGGTAGCCAATCCAACGGCCATCTGCTTCAGCTCAAACAAAACATGGACCCAGTCCAATTTGGCTGGCCCTCGCCCAATTCCTGTCGCTATAGATGCTACAGCTAATCTAGAAGGCAAAAGAAAACCCGCGAGCCGGTTAACTATGGGCGCGGCCATCATGTTGAACTGAGTGCTCCCCTTGTTCCAGAAAGCACGAACCCTGCTTCCCAGCGCGGCCAGGTGTCCTGCTCTTTTACCGTCTCGATGCCCTTGGGGTCCTTTGGGTTTCTTAATAACGACACTGCCCCTCCATGGGAACTCGGAAGAGTTGAGAACTTTTATGAGCGTTCCTAACGGAGAGTGGAGAGGCACATGCGCGTAGACGCGTGCGCTCGCCCACCAAAGAAATTGTCAGCCCGCACGGCCCTCCTCCTTCGACTAATATGAGGGGCCTCCATTCTCGAGCTTTGTTAATATTAATTTTGATGAGCCAATACTGAATAAAGGATACAGAGAAGGTGCGGGCTTCGTGATTAGAAACTCGTGCGCATGATGATGGCAGCTGGCAGTTGTCGGATACCACGATTTCTGAAGCTGAGCTGGATGCAGCTTGAGCGGGCATTTGCTATACTTATCTGGTTTTGCAGGCCAGCTCCATCATTTTGGAGAGTGACTCGGTCACAGTAATAGATTGGATCAAGGGGTCCGAGTGGTCGGAGTGGGGATTACCTCCTACTTCGGGATATTTGGTCAATGAGCAGGAATTGGACGGCCTTTCGGGCGAAGCACGTCTTCCGAAAGGTCAATAGGGCTGCGGACTGAGTGGCCACTTATGCGGCCAATCAATTTGGTTGCAACTTGTAGACCCGTGAGAGAATTTACCTAGGGCATTCCGTGATATTTTGTTTTTTGGTTTTATTGGATAGGTTTGGACTGCCCGGCATTAGGAAAAAAAAATCCATTAAAATGTCTCGTAACATCCATTAATTACTATTAATATCAGAATAATGGCAATAACGAAAAGTTGCGGTGCTATCCAATAAAATCATCATTCATATAATAAAATACTTTCTTTCAAATTCTCATCCCACTGTTCTAGAAAGTAACTAAAGCTAATTCAGTCATATTTCATATTTTAATTGAACACTTTTTATTTATGATTAAAAAAAATTCTTTTACATTGATTAACAGTCCATATTTAGATAAAATTTCTGTATTCTTTCTCTCTTAAATTTTGGCAAAGATCTAAAATACAATCTCATCATAGATCTAATAAAAAAAATTAAATAATAGCATAGTAGAAAATCTTCACAATAAGAGATACTTAGGTACTATCAAGCATCACTACATTAACCTCATTCTACAACAAAATGAAATGGTCCTCTAATTTGTAAGATATTAATTATCTATTATTCTAAATTCTTAATACACATACGCCTATGATAAGATTCAATGTATATTTAGTTGACGATATTCAGGAGAGAATTATGGCATGCCTTCGTGCTAACTTGGTCTCGCATAATTCATCAATCTTCCTCACCATTGCATCAACTTTTAAAAAAAAAAAAACCAACCTTCTATCTTGATGATAGGCAGGCATAGCATTTTTCATAATCACCAAGCCTGCTAATTTTCCAACTCAGATTTATACATAGATAACCATAAATTCATTTTTTGAGAAAATAAATTTCATAATTCGTATCATAAAAATGTGTGCCCTGCTGGCATTTCCAGACGTTACGAAAGAGTGCCGGTATCGTAAATCTCCTAAAACCCAAGTCCATTTAATCCATCTCCATCAGTCCTTTCAAAACCACCCTCCCTCTCTCTCTCTTTCCTCTCACTCCTGTTTTCTCCTTCCCGTTCCCTCTTCCAATCATTTACCGCGGCACATCCGAAACCGGAGCACAGGAATTCGCAGTCCGCCACCCGTTTCTTTTCTACGTAGGAATTCCTCGTCTCGTCCTTTTTATAATCCCCCCGATTCCGTCTTCGCTGCTCTTAAACCCCCCAAAGCCATCTTATCTTGGTACCCAAAGAAGGCCTCTTAGCGTCTTCCACTCGGCACCGCCTTTATCTGATGGAATCGTCTCCCTCTTTTGCCTCACTCGCTCACGAGGCGCTCGTCGATTCGGATTTCGATTCGCCGAATAGTAGGCGGCTCTTCGATTTCCAGAATTCTCTCACCTGCATTAAGGTCACGCCGCCATTCCGAGACTATCCCAAGCTCAGATCTCCCAGTAGGATGGGGCTCGAGGGGAAACCTAATCTCAAGATCGTCGAAGGCGAGGGCGGTTATATTCTGGAAGATGTTCCCCACTTTACCGATTATCTCCCCGATCTGCCGGTGAGTGTCGTGTCCTTTAGATTTCTGTCTAATAATCTTGCTTCTGAGCTGAGATCTGAAGTTGGTGTTTTGTATCTTGGTTGATTGCGTGAGGTCTCTTTGGTTTCTTTGTTTTTGTCGATGTCAGGTTAGGGTTTTGTTGGGGCAACTTTCTTTTGACGAGCATATGGATATATGCTTTTTGGGCTAGAAAAGATGGGGTATTTGTTAGGTTTGGCAGTAAATTGGTTATAAAAATGGGAAATGGTGCTCAAGGAGTCGATCTTGATTCGTTATAAGTTAGTTTGATTGATTACTTCTGTTATGATGAAGACCACAAGTTCTTAGGCGGAAGAGGTGCACAGAGCTTGTAATTTTGCTGCCAAGTATTGTGATAGAATACCGTGCAGAGCAGCTATTGTTCTCAAAGATAACTCTTCGATTTTTTTTTTTTTTTAACCTAATGGTATAGATAATTCTTTTCCATATGACGCCTTAGAATCTAATCCATCAGGTTAGCTCTTCCCATATGGCAGCGTCTGAGTTAGTTCCCGCTTGGTGCAGGTAGTCATTTTACAGGCAAGATGCTGAATTTTATGTCATATGAGGTGTTACTTTACGACCGAATAACCAAAGACAGATTGCTAAATCTACATGACCTTCACAATCTTACAAGCGATGAAAGTCATAAAGAAGGCCGGAACTGGATGTTGGCATCTCAAGTGACCTATCATGGGTATCAGAGGATATGCAAGTAATATGTATTGGATCTTTGAGTGAGGTCCATGCTAAGGCACTGTGTATAAACATGTCACATGATCTGTCCGCCAGGTACCCAGGACAAGGGGGTGTATGTTGCTTGCAAGTACTGTGAAGGTTTTTGACAACCTAAATACAGTTTAAACACATTGAATACAAATTGTGGAAAATAGGAGAGGAGAAAGGTATGAATTTGGGCATTTACTCACGTTAATCCTTTTAGATTTAGAGGAAAAAGGAGAGCTGTTGCAATTGCCCTTCCATGTAATAAACCAGAATGTCCATGTATAGTAATGAAATGCACCTGTCATGATTAATTACATCAGAAGATGCAAAATAACATCCAACAAAATCCATTCTAGTTGGACTTGGGTATCATATTGGGTTTATGAAGTTGATGTCTTTCTATCTCATAAACTAATTCTAGCTCCTCTAGTGACTAGCTTGAATATGATCAGAAAGTAACTTCTGAATAGTAATTGATTAAGACAATTCCTTTTCCTTTTATATCAATTAACTGTTTTGCCAAATTAGTCAGAAGCATGCATGTGGGCTTAGAAAGAGGCTAACCTTTTCCTTTTATGAAATGTAACACCTTTTTTTATTTCTTTCTTGAAGTTACTCACTGGAGTTTAATTCAAGCTGGGCATTTAGTATCTCTGTTTGTTGACTTTTATGATCTGTATCCTGAAAATAATTTTGCAAATTGTTCACTAATTTTTGTGGCAGAACTTTCCAAATCCGCTGCAAGACAATCCATCTTATTCGGCTGTCAGGTATAGTCATCTATCCTATCTTTTATTGTAGAATGTTGTTGTTGTAAAATGTTGTCGGCTGCTGGTCACATTTACTTCCACATACTCGTCAATAATAACTGGTAAATATCTTTTATTGCCAGGCAGTATTTTGTTAATGTGGATGATACTGTTCCCCAAAAGGTAAATCCTTTGTGCCTCCCATATTAGTTAATTTGACATGATAGTAAATGTTCTGAAATCCTAGTTTGCTTGTTTAAGATGTGATGATAGACAAGGTGTTATGGAAGTTTGTTGTTTGCATGTACACAATATAATATCAAACCTGTATTAACATGATGGGGTTCTGTAGTTAATGTATTTTATTTTGTCATCTGTTGTCTTGTAGATTGTGGTTCAGAAAAATAGCCCAAGAGGGCTCCATTTCCGACGTGCTGGGCCACGCCAGAGGGTAGGTTTCAGCGCACATTTTTCTGCAGTAATTAATGGTGAAATACCAAGCAATACTTTAACTGATGGGAATTTTTGAATTTTACTCAGGTGTACTTTGAGTCAGATGATGTGCTTGCATGCATTGTGACTTGTGGAGGCCTTTGCCCTGGACTTAACACAGTAATCAGGGAGTTGGTATGTGGTTTGTCTCACATGTATGGTGTCAGCAGAATCCTTGGGATAGAGGTGAGGATATAACTAGTGAGTTTTGGCTCAAATGTCTTTATCTTTTATCTAATTTATAATATTGGTCTGAACCCCTTTTTGTTGTTTTTTTAATTTATATTCTTTTTTTGAATCTATTTGCATCTGTTTTCTAGTTGCTTATAGTTTTCATCGGTGCTCCTCAGGGAACTTCTAGCAAGTATGATCACCTATATTATCATGGTTGATTCTACAGGCAGTCTGCCTTGGTGCTTGAAATTACTTAGATGCCTAGGTCTGCCTAGACAATTCTAAGGTGTTTGTCTATATTTCTGGGTACCTGATTAGTCATTTTCTTGCCCACATAGGCACCATGTAGGCTTGAGTCAACTGCCTAGATGTATTATCATAAATTGTCTAATTAATAAGACTAATAAATGTACAAATGAATGTGAGAGTATAACAATCAATTATGTAGAAAGTTACACTTCAAATAATTTCATCTGTTATCATTAAATTACATACTATAATTATTTCAAGTTTGATGGGATGTTCACACATCTGAATTATAAGGAATATGTTTGTTGGGTTGGGTTTTAAGAGGTGCTATTTATTTCATCTATGGTAATCTCCATGGTAGGTCTTAAATTACATATTCCATGATAGGAAGCACCATATGTATGGATGATTCATCTATGATGTATTTCTAGATTTGTTGGTTAGCAAATCCATCATCGGGGTCATTAACCTTTACATATGCATGTCACATTGGAAAGTTGCTGTAGAAAGATGACAACTTTAATATTTGGTCTAGAACCTCAATATCTTTTCAATGTAGCATGCAGCTTTTTTGAAGATTGAGTAAGGCAAATTAAGTCAGACTGTTTTGATGTGCAAATCTTTTGGCTTTTGTATATAAATTTGATATATTCATTGTGGCTGATTTTAGTGATGCCTCTATGCTTATCTAAATTGTGACATGATCATATGATGTGCCACACCTAAGTATGGGGATCAATGAGCTTCTACTTTAGGCATTCTGGAGGAGGATTCCTGATCTGCCTTGAATAAGTCTCCACTCGTAGAGGAGAAGGTGCCACTCACTACCATGAGGCACATCAGTTGAATTGGTTTGCCTGAATCTAACACATGTTTCATTATAATTATTTTTCTCCATCCAAACATATTATATAGAAGACATGCAAATTGTTGTTTGTAGCAAGTGTGCATGACCTTTTTTTGGGGAGTTATGCATATATACCCCAAGAAATGTATTCAAAAATATTGATCTTTATGGACCCCTAAAAATTCGCTTTGCGTGAGAACTTGAAAAACTATTTGACTCCGTATACTGGTCGGTTTGCAATTGACTGTTATATAAACTTGATTAGCACTGGGTTAGGAGTTAACAGTGAGATGACCTATCTATCTTCTGGTCCAATCCTAACTGACCTAACTGAAGTGTTCAGGTTTCTTCACTTTTCCTCATCTAGTTCACTGGGCATCCTTTCTGGCTCCCCCTTTTGCTGGCTTCTTGGAAGCATCTTCTTGCCTAAAGACTTCTTTGACAGTTAAGATGGTCATATCAGTTGTTGCAATTGGAGATCATTGTTTATTAGAAAGCATTCCTTTTTGGTACATATTTCTCAACTCTAGGGTGGGTATGCAGCCATGCATTAACCCGTATAAAATTAGATGTATGGATATGTAAACATACTAAAGTGAGGGGCATTTATGTAAATATCATATTTTTTATTGGAGAAAATGCAATGTCCATAACTTCTTGAGTAACATTTGAACTTGTAGCCAGCATGTAACTGTTCGACTGTTGCACCAAGGAGGTCAGTGCCTAGTACCTCATAATGGAATGTTTCTCATGAGCTCTGAATTGTTAAACTTAAATAGATAATTACTTATACTAATTAAATCTCTCACTTCTATTGCGTTTTGATATCATAATATATCTGAAGTGATTACATATCTGCCTGATCTAGATCTATGATTTTTGTATGAGCAATAAATTCTTGTTAGCATATCTAGGCATCATTGCCTTCAATATGTCCTTTGCTTATGGGAGTTGGCATTATTGTTGTTGCTTAAGCTATGAATTTTATCAAATTGGCATAATTACACTACCCAATATGTTGCTGTGGTTCATGTCCTTGGTCGTGTTTCCATTCTGAGTTTTGGAGTCTCAGATTAAGGCTTACAGAATCTCGTGAATAATGATCTAATGCTGCAGTGCACTCCTCATTTTATAATTAATTGGATGGTGAAACAAATGGCATGGGTTGTTGAAGTCTGATCAAAAGAACAATTGTTCTCATGTTTCTAACATCAAATAATTCATATCATTTGGTGCTTCCAGAAGATAGAACAAACTCTCTCACCTAATAGCTGTACATTTACAAATTTCAGTTTTCCATGTCCTGTATTCCTAGTCCATTTGTGTTCGTATTGTTGTTGCATACACTAATTGGTTAGTAGAATCTGTAGGGTGGATACAGGGGTTTCTATGCCCGCAATACCATACCTTTGACCCCAAAGTTTGTCAATGATATCCACAAGCGAGGAGGAACCATCCTTGGCACATCACGAGGGGGTCATGATACTATCAAAATAGTTGACAATATTGAGGATCGTGGGGTTAATCAGGTAAACAGAAATACTTTGCAAAATAACTTAAATTTTGTTTTCTTACTACTAGATTCACTATTAAATTTGAGATATTGATTTCGCCAGGTCTATATAATAGGAGGAGATGGTACCCAAAAAGGAGCTTCTGTTATTTTTGAGGTAATTATAAATTAAGAAGCAAAAATATCATCATTATTAGGCATGATAGCAAATTGCTACTTCTCAGAGCAAGTGAGCCTTAAACTCCTCAGGACTTTAAGAGTTTTAAATGAATTCTATACCTCAATCCATGATATTCGAGGATCGAGGGTACTGAGTTTTCTTGTACTTTCTTGTTTTTCCTGCTGCTATTACATTTGATCACTCGCGTCTCTCATTTTCTTCCAGAGTTTGTTACTTTCTCTCTAATGAGGAAAAGATACAATTGTCTTATACTTGATCACTTATTTAGACAACACTAACCGTTTTCTAGTAGTAAATGTTTATTGCACCATAATGAAACTATTAGGTTCAATGTTGATAGTATTATCAATTGGCTGAATTCTCTTGAAAAGCACTGACTGTTAACTATTTTATAAATTCCTATTGAATTATGATTGGCAGGAAATTCGAAGACGTGGCCTCCAAGTTGCTGTTGTTGGCATTCCTAAGACAATAGATAATGACATTGCGGTACTTCCTGATCCTATACATGGTCCCATTTATACAATACATTGCAATCTTCTTTTATGATTGGCTCATGTGACTGGACAATTTAATAGCATTTCAATACCCTATTGTCACCTCTTGTTGCATAATATAACATTTCAATACTCTATTGTCACCTCTTGTTGAATCAGGTTATTGACAAGTCCTTTGGTTTTGATTCCGCTGTTGAAGAGGCTCAGCGTGCCATTAATGCAGCACATGTAGAATCTGAAAGTGTGGAGAATGGTATAGGCCTTGTGAAGCTAATGGGTCGCTACAGTGGTAAGTTTCTCGGTATTGGTAGGAATAATGGCATCCAGTTGAAATACATGATGGATCATACTTAGTATGATGAAAACTGTTTTGATGAATTATCTATGAATAAGCAACTCAACTCCTTTCTGAGAGTGACAAGCTGAAGTAGTAAGTAAAGATTTGCTGCATGAACATGCTATCCTGTTTGTTGGTGTGCATATCATAGTTTATACGCGCAAAAAAGTCTGTATGCAGTTGTCTTTGATCAAGATACTGCCTGTAATCTCATGGCTCCTATTTCTGTAGGCCTAAAAGTTTGTTTTTATTCAGTATAACATCATGACTTTATTTTGCTTGTACTCATGATATACTGATATCCTTTGTAGGTTTTAACCTTTTCAAAATATTTTACACATCATTTATTATGTGAAGTCTACCTCATGGCTAACGTGATTTTATGCAGGGTTCATTGCAATGTATGCTACTCTTGCAAGCCGAGATGTGGTGAGTATAAGATGTTTTTTCTCTGGGTTAGCTTAGTAGATCCATGGTTTTGAAATTAGTATCCATTTGTTTGGGATGTTGGGATCTTGAATAACTGTTCAGAATGCTGATTCTTTTTAATTGTTTTCTCGGAGTCTAAAGATCCTGTTTCTTCTAACCTCCTTTTATCATTCCTCTTAGGACTGTTGCTTAATTCCAGAATCGCCATTCTATCTCGAAGGAAAAGGTGGACTTTTTGAATATATAGAGAAACGGCTTAAAGAGAATGGGCACATGGTTATTGTTGTTGCCGAGGGAGCAGGACAAGATCTTATTGCTGAAAGTCTGCGGTCCATGCACAATGAAGATCCTTCTGGAAACAAGCTGCTTCTTGATGTTGGGTTATGGTTATCTCAGAAGATAAAGGTAGGATCCAAAATATTCTCAAATGTGAAAACAGATTTCTCTTGTTCTGCTAGTTCAATCTGGATATGCTTGTATGCGTTTATTAATTCAAAGCAAGCAGTCATTACCTTTTTATGGTTTGGGGAGTGACTTCTCGCATGGTGACAATGATCATGACCAGAAGGTGTAAATAATTTGACTGATCTTTTCCATTTTCTCAAGTTGTGTTGTAGTCATCGAGTTGGAGTTAATTACATCAATCATAGAAGTTATTGTCATCTATGTTGTATATCATGTATCAATTGGACTTGTATAAATAAACAGGCTTTCCACGTGATAGTTACCTAATTTTGCCATATATTAATTGTCCCCCCCTTGCATCATGTAGGATCACTTTGCAAGAATACAAAAGATGGTGATGAATCTTAAATATATAGGTATGTCCAGACATGGATCCTTCCCCCATTTAGTTCTTTATGAATTATTAAATCTAACATATTCTAATTTATGTTGTAGATCCAACATACATGATTCGTGCAATTCCGAGCAATGCATCTGACAATGTCTACTGCACGCTTTTGGCACACAGTGCCATTCATGGTGCAATGGCTGGATATACAGGTTTCACAGTGGGTCTAGTTAATGGCAGACATACGTACATACCATTTCATGTAAGTATCATCCTTTTATTTTCAGTCGTCAGTGGTAGATGCAAAACTAACCTGACAGTCATGCCGTGAAGGTTCGGTTCACTAAACGAAACCAGGGTGCTTTCTTTCAAATATCTGACTCCTTTTTAGCTGTTGAAGTTTGGATATTCCAACACACTTTATACTAGATCTGACACCAGAAGATGTATTAATCTGTATTTATAGAGTGGAGGCTAGTAACCTCCTTTCCCAATAGGGGCCCGATAGGCATATGGGTTCCTTAATAAAAGAGGCCATTGCATTCTGTCCCACCCTGATCTGTTTCAGATATATTATTTTATCTTTGGTGGTCAAGTAGTTGAACTAAGGAGTAAGAAAAGCTTTTGTCATATTTCTAGTAGCCTCTTTGGAGACATTTGATAATTTTTCCCCTAATTGACATGCTTTTTTTAACCTTTCAATTAAGAATGGATCTCTTCCTTTCCTCAGTTTTGCATATAATTATTTGTAAACTAAGAGATTATCAAAAGGATAGTGGGAGTATGCCAAAATTTTAAATTGCTGGCTTTATTTATTGTTAATCTGGCACTATCAGTTGTTGCCTCATTCAAGATTTGAAATTTTCCAATGATCTGCAGAGGGTGACGGAAAAACGAAACAGGGTTGTCATAACTGACAGAATGTGGGCAAGGCTACTGTCCTCTACCAACCAACCAAGCTTTTTGAGTGCCAAAGACATTGAAGAAGCTAAAAAGGCGGAGCCGCAGCCAACTCAGTTATTGGATGAGCAGAAGAGCTTGGAAGATGGTTGTCATTAGGTGGCCAGACATCTGAAAGCATGTGAAATAAGACCTGGAATGCGAGGTGTTGTAGCTGAGGGAGTGTCAGGATTTTTAGTGATGAACTTTTAGTTTGTATTCCCGTTAAGCAGCCGTACACTTATATGATAAGTTTGTAGTTCATGTGAATGTAAGTTTGAATTAATTGAGAGTTTTTGCAGTGTATAGAAACTTTTAGTTTGTATTCCCGTTTAAGCAGCAGTACACTCATATGATAAAATTTGTGGTTCATGTGAATGTAATTTTGAATTAATTGCGAGTTTTTGCATTGATCTTTGGGCAGTTAAATTCTTCCAATCATGCTGCTGTGGTGGTCAGACGAATTGTTTCTTTCTGGCGCGGCTGAAATTTCAGCTTACAGCAGCTGGTGCAGACATAATTGTTCGGCATAATATGGATGTATTTTTGTTTTAGAGCTTCTATTTGATCCACCAAATCATTACACAAATTAGCCAGTCTATTATCATTTATTGTTCCTTCCATCTGCTGTCATTTCCTACTCATCGCACGCCCAGAGAGGTGTAGCTGCTGAAAATTCTATACATAATGAAGGATATTAATGGTTATGAAAGGGACCAGAGTTAAAACAGTTGTAGATTTTTGTCAATCGGTGAAATGTTGGTGCTTTCACTATTCCAGTTTAACAATGAACGGGTGCTCCCATGCATTCACGTCTGAGACGCCCCCTACCTATGTTGCAAGACGTATTCAGATAGTTCTGTGCTCGATTTGACCTGGCAAAGAAACGTAGTGTGGGTTTCTTCATCCACTACATTATATTTTTGTAATGAAAGTAACCTACATGGTTAGATGTGTTTGCAGAGGCTGTCTCTTGCCTCTACAACTGAAAGCCCTACTCTTCATATTCCGAGCACAATTGCAGGGTTCATCTTCTCTGGAATCTTTAAGCATCAGCTCTGTGATGATTCTACATAGGAAGGAACTGAGTTCAGGTGGCTCCCAAAGAATTCAGATCTTCAAGTTCTCAGCATTATCCAATATAGTGCAAGACATTCATGTTATATGGTAATTGTTTTTGATGGAGAAGAATCAAAGGGTGTATTTGGTTCGGAATTGGAAGGGATTGAAATAGAAATCGGCATGGGCGTATTCTCTAATGTGTTTAGTTCGTGACTGAAATCGGAATCAGGTGAGAATTCGGATTGAATTTTGGAGGATTTGGGCAATTCCTATTCTCTCCAAAGTCGGAATGAGAATGAGACTTACCCCAGCCAAATAGCCATGTTAGAAGTCATTCATTCCCATTCCCAGAACCCAACTCTTCTTCACCAAACATGCTCTAAGATGTAGCAGCAACATGTTGACTAATATTTAACCAAAGTTGCCTTAGTTGATTATAGTGTTGGATGACTTTAGGGCGGATTCTCTTTTTTTTTTCTTCAACAGCTTGACGCTCCATTAGAATAATCCTTTTTTTTTAAGCACAATAAATTCCCGCAGCTCAAAATAGTTAAGCCTTGGCCGTAAGCAACTTGCCTGCTTTGGCAATCTGGTTGCTTCTATATTGCAATTTAGCAGCATTTACAAATTCATTTGTCAGACATAAGCGGAGTTCCAAACTGCAGCAGTTTGGATGGCCAAGTCAACCACAGAAGGGAGACAATGAGAATTCTCTGCTGCAAAATTTGGAGCATCAACCACTGCTGTCTCCAAAACTTCACCGAAATGCCATCCCACAAGTGTATCACATTCTCAAATTTTGTTAGACTCATGCTCAGATTGATAAAATAAATTCTATTTGACCATACTGACAGCAGGTAACTGACGGTTTAACAAAAATAGTATAATCCTCACCAAAAAGAAAAAGAAAAAGAACAAAATAGTATAACTGGTTTGGGGACTTGAATTTATGTAAAATCATCAAGTGCAGGTGATTGCATATTATCGCCTAACGCTGGTCTTGTAAGAGGATATGGTGATGAGAAATCAAGTGGCGAGAATTCTGAAATTAGGTCAGCAGATGGAAATGATGCAATAATGGGACGCTGTGAAGTTGAGGAAAAACACAAAATAATGCAAGAGTTGATGCCAGAGACAAGGATTGAGCAGAGATAATAATGGTGGTGTTACAGCATATTCTACATAAAAACCTTTGAATATGTCCTTTTCCTCCAGTGCGATGTTAAAGTTTTGCATGCCTAACCTTTGATTTCAATATTTCTGTTGTTTTCCAAATCCAGCTTTTGTTAAGTATTTAAAATTCATTAAAGAGGGAAAAAAGTGGTACATAAAAAATTTCTAAACATGCAAGCAGAGATATCAACCACCATACAAAATACAAGTTAGTTCACTGTTACGGCTCCTGACTTTACCGGCTCTCATCAGATGTCAACAATGATCCTATCAGTCAGGTTGTTCAACCCAAAAACCAGGTGAAACAAAAGAGCTAAAATACATACAATCAATGAATTTGATCCACAAATTTCCTCCAAATTTATTGGAGGTTGGGTTTCCTGTGACTCCACTAACATCTGGGGGATTGCCTGTCTTTTAAACTACATGTTACCCTCTATAGATGCCTGATGGATCTGCATTGTGGAGTATCCAAGGATGCTCAAGCAACTTGTGAAGTGGAAGACGCCGTGAGGAGTCTTTGACAAGCATCTGAATGTCATACAGAAAGCTATTCATGATCATGAAGTGACTTAAATCATGGCAATGATTATGCTAAGAAACAGGAAAGATGGTATCAACCTGGCTAATTAGGTCTTTCGCAGCAGAAGAAACAATTGGTTTTGGAGGAAACTTCAGATCAACCTTGATGATCCTGAATCCAAATAGCATAGCATGTAGGGAGTGCATAGGAACTAAATTACATAATTTCAAGGGAACAATGTAAATGTTGAAAAGGTACCAATACAATTGAAATGCAATATTACTTATTGAAAGAGAATAAGAACAAGAAGGGTTTCAAGCATTATTACTTGGCAAAAGAAAAGGGTGCTCACATGAAATTTCAAATAAAAAATGCTTCCATGAAATTTTTTGATGAGCTATATAACAATTTCAGTATAATACATATGGATATCCAGAGATAATGTGAGGCAGATGGACTATTTTTAGCTACGAGAACCTTCTCAGGAGGAAAAGGAGGTATCTGTAAGCCCTGTACTCCTTTCAGGAACATCCAAAGAGAAGTTGCAGATTGTTACTAATTCTTCTTGGACATGTCCATGATACCGTCCTATACTATTGTGGGTACAAGTTGCACAGAGAATAAGAACAATAAGGGTTTCAAGCATTATTTCTTAAATGAAGTTATTTTCTATAAATAAAGATTTTTGATGAAATATTAACACATCCAAATACTTAGAGACTTGTTAGAGATCCCAGGTTCCTCTTATGGAAATTCGCAGCTGGCTCATTAAGGTTCTTACCAGCTATATAACCTGCCAACAGATGAAGGAACTGGTGAAGGTCTCTCAACTCTACATAAAGAAGATGAGAGCTTCTTTAAAAGAAGGATAAAATGAGAGCATCCTCTCTAGTACTTTTATTAATCCTTCTCTAAAGTGATTCAAAGATTTTAATGATTGCTAGAAACTCTACTTGGGCTTGGAATACATCATATTTTATCCTTTGAAGGGTGGATAGCTCTTCGGCCTAACTACCCCATGGTATTTGTTAAGAGGTACAAAGACAGGATCTTTAGGCAAGTCCATAAGTAAGTTGAGGCAATTTGTAGAAAATAAATGAGGATATATAACTGGACTTATTGATAATATGTTCCATCTGATTTATTTAGTTGCAATTTGTAGAGGTTATTTGTTGGAATTGAAGGCTAAACATGTTTCTTTTATTGAATTTTCATTTTGTATTAGGCTCCATAAATTACCATCTTCGTACAGGTCTATTACTTGTTGTGTTGTATAATTTCTGTGACCTACGAAAAATAAGCATAAACAGACATTTCATTCAGCACAATTGGTTAAATCCAAAAGCCACATGCTAAGCTAAATGAAGGCATGCAATATTATGGTAAAGTTTCTTTCTTCTCTACTTTAAGAAAAAAGGCAGATATGAATCATTGTAAAATGGCATACTGCAATCAAAGAAAAGGAATGATGTCAAATGTAACGCTTTCTAAGGCAATACAAATAACATGATTTCTTTTTCTTGCTTACCTTCTGTATGTATCTGAATGTTCCTTTGCCTCAAATGGTGGAACTCCATATAGGAACTCATAGCATAAGACACCCAAGCTCCAAATGTCCACACTAGCATCATGTTCTACACTTTCCACTGTAACAAAAGAACAGATGGAAACAAATGATGATCCAAGTAGGAAGCTCATCAGAAAATTCATACGAGGAGAAACTGAGTAAATGGCAGTTGGCGTACCCATTTCAGGTGGAAGGTAATCCAATGTCCCGCACATGGTCCGCCTGCGACTAAATGTGTGAACAGACCAACCAAAATCTGCAATTTTCAACTCACCCTATACAAAGAACCAACTGCATAAGAATCTTTCATATAGATGTTGAGCAAGGAAAAAAGAATCAGTGGGTACCTGGACACCAATCAGAAGGTTCTCCGGTTTGATATCTCTGTGAATAACGTGCTTCCCGTGCAAGTAGATCAAGGCCCGTGCTAATGATGCAACATACTAAAACATCACAAAAGTTGAAAAAGATCAAATTTGTACCAAGTCATAGATGTTAAATGGTATTATATAGCAACACACATACTTTACATTACAGCTGCAATGCATATAAACATCCACAAGAGCGCCATATGAAAGTACTGAATTAGTAGAACAAACATGCGGATAGGGAGAATTAAAGGTAGAATAACATTCAGGCAGGAAATTGCATCAAACAAGAGTAATATAAGGCACATGAAAAGAAATAATATAAAGCATACATATACTCACAGTTGCAGCTCGTCTTTCACTGAAATATTTGCATTTCTGCAATTCTTTGTAGAGCTCACCTTTTGCTGCATATTCTAATATCAAATAAACACGGGTCTGCAATACAACTGGAAAGATGAGAAAGATTGAACTACTACAATACAGACATCAACAACACAGGAATTTCTGTACCTGATCATAGAAATAACCATATAAACGCAATATATTTGGGTGCCGTAGGTGACTTTGTATTTCTACTTCACGACGCAACTGATGCTCAACCTGAGATTGTTTAAGCTGGCTCTTGAACAGAACCTTCAGTGCCACAATATGATTGCTCTGTTTCCATTCAAAACATGTAAGAGGTCTTGCAAAAATCATATACCTAAGAAATATTAATATAGACTATGATATATCAGATGCCAGTGACTATTTATGCCAATGGATTTTTTTATTGTTCTTTCCATTGTAATGGTAATTTAGACTTTGGATTGATTTTCTGGGTATTACAATAGTAGCTAAAATAATATTTAACGAAACATCATCTTTTTTAAATAAACATCAAGGTAAGGAAGAGAGCCAAGGACTCTAATGGTATAGTTTCTAAGTAAATGATCAATACCTTCTTTTCTCTGGCCAAATAAACATGGCCGAACTTCCCTCGTCCAAGAGGCTTTCCAATGTCAAAGTCATTGAGAGTCCAGCGCCTCTCCACGGTCGACACCTGTGAAGAAGAGTTTGAAAAATCATACAGATTGAGAACAATTGACCCTCAAATCATATCAAAATGGGTAGCTGAAAGGTATATAGTCAGAAACAACATAAAGATGGCACCATGTGCATTTCCAGCAGAGATAGAAGTAAATCAAATACCACAGAGCTAATTTTCTTTCTGATACGTAATGAAATAAAAAAAAGAAGAAGATGCAGATCTTGTCTAAAATTTGTGCCAAAGTGACCTAGATAACCACCAATGCTCACACCCTCTTCCCCTCCAGTGAAAGACAACGTCAAATACTCTTAATGGGAACAAGCGAAGCTGTAATCAGATCCACAGCAAGTTGAGATAGCCAAGTTTAAACTACGGCCCATAATACAAGCCTAGATTCCTGAGCATTTCATGTGAAATTCCCATTTAAAAAAGAAAAACAACCCGAAATTAAAGAAAACCCTAAAAACAATAAAATCGAGAAAGCAACAAAAACTCCAAAATTCAGCATGGAAAACCCTAGATTCCTTAATCTTTGCTGCAATCATTTCAAGAAACGCAGAAAGACCGAAACCAGCATCGCCAAATTCTTCATACACAGATGGGATAAGTCTTCAGTGAGGCGAAAAAAGGGATCTTTATTGACGACGAGGAACCCTAGATGTCCAAGAAAGGGAGATAGGAGAACATGAAAGAGACGAGGATCAAACCTCAAACCTAGTCAACTTCAAGAACTCTCAAGAAAATCATATCTTTCTTGCTTACCTTTTCTTCTTGCTGGGCTTCTGCGGAGATCCCCATGAGTGAGAGAGAGAGAGAGAGAGAGAGAGAGAGAGAGAGAGAGAGAGAGAGAGATGCGCTATTGCCTTGCTGAAGTTTGGGCGGAGAAGGGGGGGATTTTGAGGTTCCGGCTGGCGACAGCGCTCCAACGGTCGAATTCTCAGATGCGTCCACGTGGATTCTAAGATGAGAATCTTAAATTGCGGAAGGCAGAACACGAGAAAAAAAAAAAAAACCGTTGCCATGGATATTCCATCACAAGACAAGTGCCATAACTAGTCAAACCCATGAAGTAAGGTTTCAATCTTAATATACTTTAGTTTTCTCTTTTAATTTTATTTGTTTAATACTTATCTATGATATCCACCTTATAATTATTGAGGACCCCTCATTGATGCACTCAGCCATAACCCTTATAGGCAGCATTAGAGTTTTAAAAGATGTGAATTAGCACTAGAGCTAAATTGTTGACTTCGGATTACAATAAGGTATTATTTGTTAAGCCTAGAATTTAAATGTTTGAATCCTCCCTATTCTTTATATAAAAGTAAATATAAAAATTCAAATTCTTTTTTTTTGCTAGAATTCTTCGTTATGTATGATTGCGCAGTTTCTATAAATTACATGCCATTTAAATAATTAAATAATTAATAATTTAATGAGGAACCTATGAATAGTTCTTTTAATAGACATTCTATATCGATTCCTATACTATATTACGTTCATTATATAAAACTTGTCAATTAAAATCTTTGAAATAATTAATGACTTAATTAACAATCAAAATAAGAAATAATTATTTATTTGTTTGTAGTAAACATATTATCATTTGTATGTGCTCAGCATTATGTCGCATGATTTCTCTTGAGGCTAAAGTGTGTCATCCCTTCTTCAATATTCAGAGAATACAAATTGATTTAATGAAGTTGTTATCAGCGATGCGGAGGGTGAATAGAAACAACCTAGGATGCATATTACTGTTTATTAACTGGATTATTAAGTATGGATGGGGACCTCACTGTGCAGTCTCTTGATGTGCATCTACGAATTCTTTCCATTACAGCATTTTGTGATTTAAATTGGTTCTCTGCAAAAAAATTCTGATTAATATAAACAAGTTTCCAAATCCTAATCAAATTAATCTACCTTTCCTTTGTAGAAAAGAAGTCCTTACGTGCACCGCTGGGGTCTGGTGCTTGCCTGCCACGTGCCGCGTCGGAGATTAGTTATTCTCCTCCCGCGGGTGTGGGTTCGAGTCTGCAACCAGAACCAGGCTCGCGAAGGTAATAAGAAAGGGATAGAAAAAGCCGGGCCTCCGCCGAGGAGTCGAGGGAGGGAGGGGGAGAGAGAGAAAGATCTATGGCGATCCGCTTCATACTGCTGGTAAACAAGCAAGGCCAAACCCGGTTGGCCCAATACTACGAGTACCTCACCGTCGAAGAGCGCCGCGCCCTCGAGGGTGAGATCGTCCGCAAATGCCTCGCCCGCACCGAGCAACAGGTCCCTCCCTCCCTCCTCTTATCTCTCCTCTTCTTCTTCTTCTTCTTACGTTCAATTTCTTCTACCTAGTGCTATAGATCTATTAGAGTTACCTCGGATCTATTCTGCCCTAGGAAAATCCAAAAAGGGTTCCTTTTTTGAATCGATCCCGGCTGTGGGCGGGAATCTGCGTGGGATTGGTGTCGAATTCTGACGCCGATTTGATGTTTTATGGTCTTTTCCTTATGGGAAGGCATCTGTAGATGGGGTTTTATGGAAAAAAAAGTGATTATTAATGATTTCTCTCGTCTATATTAGCGAACTGTTTAGATCCGTCACGAAAACTGATTGCATCTGGGCAATACCAAGACATACTTTCTTAAATTGCACGGCTGATTCTCTCGTGATGATGTTTTGGAGTTTAGGGTTTGTGGCTTTTCGAGCCTTTGCGTTAGTTAAAATGTTATGTTGGTTGATGTTGGCTTTATTTCTCCGATGGTAATTAAGAAAAATTACCCTTTCCGTGTGTAAATTGGGTTGTCAAAGGAAGTTTGTAGAAAAGTTTTGAGGTGCTCTAAGGTGCTATGCTTGATATGGATTGAGAATATAAGTTTCTTTCACTGATTCAATAATCTTGTGTGATGCATTACAGCAATGGTTGTAATGCTATTAATTCTTGCACACCCCTTGACCATGCTGAAGCCCTGAGATACATCTTCTCTCTCTCTCTCTCTCTCTCTCTCTCTCTCTCCTTGTATTAACCTTACAATTTTCATTCATTGTTATTGTTAGTTGATCATACTTTTCTTCTTGTTATAATTATTGATGTCCAATTCTGTTTCTAATTGCAGTGTTCCTTTGTTGAGCATCGGAACTACAAAATTGTGTACAGGCGATATGCATCACTGTTCTTCTTAGTTGGGGTTGACAATGATGAAGTATGTCCTTCTGTTCTCTTGGTGTGTGTATACATTCTCGTCTTTGGTAAATTATGCTGTCCATATGAAGCATTGATCCTATATATTTTACGGACATAAATAAAGCTGTGTGAGCAAAACTATTAATGTTACTTTCTTTTGTTGCGATAAATTTCTGTGGAATAATAAAAAACATAATTGTTCTGGAGGCAAAAGATTGTATTCTAAGTCAACTGTGCAATTTAAGATTCTGATTTCAACCATCAATATAAATTTTGGCATTGGAACCTCTTTTTTGGTGAGTAGGAAATTATTTTTTTTATGGTAATTGAGATGAGGCAAAGAACATATGGAGAGACCAATTTATTTTAAGTTATACTGCTAACATTTCATAAGAGGAAAAAAATCCTGACTAAGCTTTTATGCAAATGCATGAGTGGGGACATGAAGACCCAGTCACCCAGTTTATTTTTCCTAGAGGGAAGTAAATTTTTATAGCAAGAGGATATGTTCTACCTATATTTTGGTTATCATTTGCAGAAATGGATAGAGATAGCATTGACTTATTCTAAAGCTTTAAACTGCATATGTTACATAGAACTGAGTGGTTGAATGTATTGAATAAGGGCATGACAGCATAAATATTTGGATCTGCTTACAGTTTGGGTGGATCTTATAAATCCACAGCATTGATTGCATTAAGTTCTCATCAGTTATATAACAAGAAATACATTTTGAGAAATAAACATTAATTCTAGATTTGCCATTATTTTGGATATCTGCATCTGTTTACCTTAATCTCAAAACTTTTTTTGGGTTGTTTAAATCTCTCTTTGATTTTTATTTTTTAAATAACTGTTTTGGGGCTTGTCATGTATCTTCACTGATAGCAAGCATTGAAGATATAGAGTTATTTAAATTTTTTAATAGTATCAAGAAAAAGGCCACTTAAAAAGCAATTTTGGTCACAGTTGGACTACCCAGTTTATATTAACTCTGTCAAAATATTTAACGATTTTAATCAATGTTGATCATCCAAGTTGAAGATCCAAATTGTTTAAGTTGGTATAAACTACAAAAAATGTCTAGAAACCAAAAATAACATATCCTAGTGGTCTCTAAATTATGGATCAAGTTGGTACAAATTTAGGGTTGAATAAGCTTAATGCATTTTTCTTTTATTTTTAGGGTCTGGTTTCCTATTTTAGTACGACTTTGTGAGGCTTGTCTTATAAGGTAGCCAAGGATTTAGTTTATGGGAGATTTTTGATTGATTAGTAAATTTAATTTGTAGAGTTTTCTTCCACTTCTCTTCTTGTTCCTTGTGCTTCTTCTTTCTCAAAGGATGTGGGGTTTAGACCTCTGTTAGAAAGCATTGGTGGAGTGATGAAGGTTGCTGGTGTTATGGCTTGCTTTATACTTGTTTGAACTATTGGATTTAAAACCTTGAGTGAAAGAGTCCATAAGGAAACTTCTAATCATGCATCTCCAACTCTACTTGGTAGTGAAGGAAATTCATGAGCGGCTGCTGCTTAGGCTAAATAAAGAGGGTTACCATGGAGGTTTGCAGTGTAATTTAATATGGATGGGAATTAGAAAATTCCTGCCTACTCATGTTTACTGATATTTAATGTCTTCCAAGACATGGTAGGGCAAAATCAATAGAGGGTTTGGACTTCGGATGGAACAATCCCTCGATTAGCAATTCAATGCAACCATGATGTTTTTTAGGACATCATCTCCTTGCTCAGCTCTTCACTCGAAAACATATTCCTTCTTTAGATGAACCATTATCTCACAACTTTGTAGATCTTCTAAACATGTATGTGACAGGTTGGTGCCATCATCAAGATTCGAGCATCTACAACATCAATCTGTAACTTGACTTTCATGGCTTGAAGATTTTGGGCCTCATATTTGCATTTGAAGTCATTTTGTAGGATCAGATTGCTTAACACTACTATTAGGTTTTCCTATTACTTGTTTCAATAGCTCTATTGTTATTAAGCAGTCTAACCACATACTCTTATGCAATAGAAATCATTGCTATCTTTTTAACACTTCTTTTGCAGAATGAGCTGGCAATCCTAGAATTCATCCATCTAGTAGTCGAAACTATGGACCGCCATTTTCGAAATGTGGTATGTCTGTAAAAATCCTTGATACCTCAGATTAGACCACCTTTCTTGTTTCGTTGAAGATCAAAAATACCCCTTTCTTATTTTTACCCTGTTCCCAGTGTGAGCTTGATATCATGTTCCATCTTGAGACGGCACACTTCATGCTGGAAGAGATGGTAATGAATGGGTGCATCGTTGAAACAAGCAAGACAAACATTTTGACCCCAATTCAACTCATGGACAAGGCTTCATAGCTCTTTAAATGCTGCTCGTGCACCGTGCTGTCAATCTGATGAAATCAAGTTCCACTGCGCACGTCTGTGGTTTTGCTTTATCTTACGTTGTTTCTAAGTCTGAAAATTTGTTAGCAGATGATGGAACCAGCTAGTTGGAGTAATTGATTCCATAAGCATTTGATAGTAAATCATTGCTGAAAGGCATGTCTTGGATGGCTCGGTTGATTTTGTCCTATGCTCCTGTTCTTAGTGAATCATATGTTATGCTCTGCTTGCAGCATGGCAAGGTGGGTAGCTACAAACAACACAACACAAACATGTATCAGGTAGCCATCATGAACCCAATGTATGCTTAATTTGATTAATGTACACAATCACATGATAAACTGATGCTCCGATCATCATGTTTCTAAGTGAGCCGAATCTTCTTTTGTTTCTTTTTTTTTTTTTTAAAGTGAGCTGAATCCTTTCAGTGTGATGTTAAATTTGAGTCCATAAAGCAAATTGTCCCTGGTATTTGGTGGTTTGGGTGGGGCTTGGAACCCGGGTTTATGGCCATTTCCAGGAGCTTAGGCACTGTATTTTCCTTTATTTAAAATAATGGTACTCCGGATGTTTCATATATTTTATTTTCCTGCAAGGAAGTAGTTTTTCTGTCGCTGCCAAGCTCAGGAAGCGCTCGGCCGAATTGGTGCTGGTAGCTGCTCGAGTTTCTGGGCTTCTGTTCCCCAAAACCATTTCTTGGTGTTTTGGATGACAAAAGATAGATAGCTCTTAGGGTTGCATTTTTAGGGCTGTCCAAAATCAGACGACGTTGAGCATGATCTGGCACTTGTAGCGAAGCATTTATATAGCAGGTTTTTATTTTATTTTTATATTTTTAAATCAGTTTCCAGTTGGGCAACGGGCCGTGCCGGGCCGGCCCGGCCCAGGCCCCCCGGGCCAAAACTCTAAACGGGCCGTGCCTGGCACGGCCCGCTTATGAAGCGGGCCGTGCCTGGCACGGCCCGTGAGGCACGGAAGGCAAGCCCGGCCCGGCCCCCGGCCCCTCTATTGGTGGGCCGGGCCGGGCACGGCACGGCACGGGCCGTGCCAGGCACGGCCCGTAACGGGCGGTAACGGGCCGTGCCAGGCACGGCCCGCAACGTCTCTAAACGGGCCGTGCCTGGCACGGCCCGTAACGGCTCCAGACGGGCCGTGCCTGGCACGGCCCGTCTGGAGAAGGGGGAAGAAAATAGCCGTTTCCAACGGCTATTTTCGGGAAAAAGACGGTTTTGCCCCTCCCAACAGTCCTATAACGGCTGAATTGAGGGGTATTTTGGGAAAAAATTTTTTTGGGCTTCTATAAATAGCCCATTCCTCCCTCATTCTCACCACACCAAACCTCTCATTCTCTCCTTCTCTACTGCTATTATTTCTCTCTTCTAAAGTGCTCTTCTAGCAATTTAATTTTTAGTTTGTTCAAGTGCTACACAAGAGGAGGTTCCTGTTGAGAAGAGAAGGTCGCTTCTGTTGAGAGCACAAGAGGAAGCTCGGAATCTCGGCGCTGCCTCTGCCCTCCGACCCTCTACTCAATTCCTCCTTGCGGTTAGTTTTTATTTTTTGAATTAATCATAGATATGTCATCTTTTGAGGAAAGTCAGTTTGGCATTCCTGTTTCTGAGGGGGAAGAAACTAATCCCCAACCCCCTGTTCCTAGTTCCTCTAGAACTGGTGAACCGAGTGAAGGTCAAACCTCTTCTCGTAAGAGGACTAGTACTGTATGGAATGAATTTGATAGAGTTATGGTTGAGGGAGTCTGGAAAGCTAAATGTAAAAAATGTGCCAAACTTTATAGTTGTAGTAGTAGTGGGGGAACAGGGCATTTAAAAAGACATCAAGAGAGTCATAGGATGCATGATTCTCATGCTCAAACTCAAAGTAGCCTTAATATACAAGGGGGATTACTTGTAGGTAATTTTGCATATAATCATGAAAATCAAAGAAAAGCACTTGTAAAATGGATAGTTAAGGATGAATTACCTTTTAGTTTATGTGAATCTTTTAATTTTGAAGAATATGTTCAATTAAACCTACAACCTGCTTACAAAAGAACTAGTAGGCGTACATTTAGAAGAGTAGCTATGACCAATTTTTTAGCAATGAAACAAAATTTAATTGAAACACTTTCTACTTTAAATGTAAAAATTTTATTAACTTCTGATATTTGGTCAGCATCTGTAGGTAGTAATTCTTTTATTGCCATTACTGCTCATTATATTGATAATGATTGGCAATTAAATAAACGTATTCTTGCTTTTCGTGCTTTTGATTTTCCACATTCTGGGCAACAAATTTCAAATATAATTTATCAAACTGCATGTTCATATAATATTAATGATAAAATTATGTCTATTACTTTTGATAATGCATCTAATAATAATTCTGTTGTTGTATTATTAAGAGACTCATTGCATCCCATATTAGATGGAAATTTACTGCATATTAGATGTGCATGTCATATCTTAAATCTTTCTGTTCAAGCTGGCATGGGCATGATTCAAGATGTGATTTCAAAAATTAGAAATGCAGTTTCTTTTATTCATGCTTCTAGATCAAGACTTCAAGAATTTAAGGAATTATGCATAAATCATGGTAAACGTTTTAAAAAATTTAAACTTGATGTAATTACTCGTTGGAACTCCACATATAGCATGATACATAATGCATACCCATATAAAAATTTATTAAGTGCATATATTAATGATCGTGGATTAGGATTTACATTGACTGAAACTGATTGGAATAAAGGAAAAATTTTGGAAGATTTTTTGCTTAGTTTTTATAATGCTACCAATGTTCTTTCTGGTATTTATTACCCTACTTCATGTTCATTTTTACAACAAGCATATATAATTAGTCAAAAATTTGCAGAACATAGATATGATGATGTTTTAATGCCTATTATTCACCTAATGGAATCTAAATGGAATGAGTATTGGGACAGGATATGTCCTATGCATAACTTAGCTGCTGTATTTGATCCTAGAGTTAAATTAAATGGCGTGCTAATTTTACTTGATGCATACGCTGAAAATATGAATCAAGATGCTGAATCTGCTAAAGATGAGGTAAGACAACTTTTTTATGATATTTATGCTATATATGATGAAAAAAATCGTGGATCTAGAACACAAATACAAACCTCTATTCCTCCTTCTAGTAGTTCTCGTTCGTCATCTATTTTTTCATTCATTGCACAGAGAAGACACACACATGCTTCAAGTTCCTCTTCATCTTCTTCATCTTTAAGTAGTGAACTAGAATTTTATTTACGAAATGATCTTCAGTCTGCATATGATGAAAATCAAATAGAGAATCTAGATGTATTATCTTGGTGGAAGAGTGTTAGAAATCAATATCCTGTTATGTCTGCAATTGCACGCGATATTTTAGCTGTGCCGATGTCCACGGTAGCATCGGAATCCGCTTTTAGTGCAGGTCGGCGTGTTCTTGACGAAAAGAGAAGTAGGATGACGGGCGAAACGGTGGAGATGCTTCTCTGCTTCAAGGATTGGCTGGATGCTGAGGCAAGACTTCAAGATAAAGGTGGACATAATACAACATCCTCTGATGATGATGATACAAACACTGCTGAAGACTGAAGACTGAAGACTGAAGAGTGAATACTGATTCACTGAATCACTGATGATTAGTAAGATTTCTTAATTTTTTATAATTGTACATTTTTATTGTATTCTGGAGGTCAGACCAAGGTCCAAACCTCGGCCCTTTCTTAGTTTCTTATTGTATTCTAGAATCTAGAGGTCAGACCAAGGTCCAAACCTCCCTTCATGTACCATTTTGATTGAAATTAATAAACTGGTAGGGGTCTATGCCAAACCCCCCACCATTAAGGTGGCTTTATATTCATAAATCAAGATTTCTTAGTGTTCATAATTTATTAATGTATTAAAAAAATTTTATCGGGCCGAGCCGGGCCCAGGCCCGTACCGTGCCAGGCCCGCGTGCCAGCCCGGCCCAGGCCCTTATGGGCCGTGCCGTGCTGGCACGCGGGCCGTGCCGTGCTTGGCCCGCGTGCCTAGACCGGGCCGTGCCAGCCCAGGCCCGAAGCGGGCCGTGCCTGGCACGGCCCGCTGGCCAGGATTCGCTAGCCCAGCACGGCCCTATCAAAGGGGCCGTGCCAGGCACGGCCCGCTTCGTGCCGTGCCGTGCCGGGCCGTGGGCGGCCCGGCCCAGTGCCCATCTCTATAATTCCCATCCTCTCTATGAATTCTCGCTGGCCATGTTGCCCTCCCACTTCTTGGACAGTAACAAATATTGGCTTTTGTTCCCCACACCATTTTCTTGGTCTGTTGGATATCACGTTACACAAAATCGGATGATGAGCAAGATCGGGCAGCCATGGTGGCAAAGCATGGGTTGTATTTAGCTGGTTCTTAGGTTTTTTTTTAGAAAATTTTTTTTCGCTTTTTCATCATCTCAATGCAGTTTGCGGGGGCATGTCGCCCTCCTAGCCTCAAATTCCTTTTTGTATTTTTTTTGGACAAGAAACAAACAGCCCCCAAGCGTCTTGTATAACGTAAGACTTGTCAATCAGCCAGTTGGCAACCCCAAGTCTTTGTCTAACTTAAGAATCATGCTACAGAGGGCCACTTCCATGTACATACACGAGAAGTTCTCTTGCAATGGGGCATGAGACAATTGGCTTTACTCATACATGAGAGCGGTTGAGCGTTGAGCGGCCAGGCCAGAATTGGTCCAAGCAACTTTCTGTGCGCATGAAAATGAGCAGGCCGAAACTATATAAAATAAATGCTGTAAACATGAGACTTGTGCATGCGCCGATAGCTTGCAAGTCGCCCATCCATCTCAAAAATGGAAGGCTCTCGCTTATTTTGGAAACTGGACCTGATGGCAAGCCTTCCGCGTCGCAAAAGATCCCGCTTCAGCGGGCCAAGGATCGTGTGCTCTCTTTCATTATTGCAACGCTGCTTAGTATGAAACTTTAACATGTAAATTTTTGAGAGGACTGTTCTGTTTAAGAAACTAATAGAACTGAAAAGATCAGGTCGCATTTCATTGACTTTCACGACCTGAGTGGTCACTTGAAAGGGCAACTTAAACTAGCTTTAAGGTATGAGACAACCATAGATCACAGTGTCATGTACAAAGATCCAAAGATGGTTAAGACCTGGTTAAAAAAGAAGCAAGAAGAATTTATTAGCTCTCAGTCGGGATAAAGCGTTTTACAATTTAAATCAGGATCAAAGGTACATAAAAGCTAGTTCACTGGTTCTTTTACTTGGTGCCCCCTTTTCCATAGATGATTGCCTGACTTATTTCTTAAAATGTATAGCTAATACTATAGTTTAATTTTTATTTTTTTTTGATGATGAGAACTATAATTTAAATGTTCTACACATTGTTCAGCATTTCGGTATCTTGTTGCCACCTTGTATTTTAGACATACCCATAATTGGTACTTTTGAAAGTTTCTATCATGCTTACCAACAAGAAAAATTAGTAACGAACAGCACCATCAGATTGAAGCAAAAGCTCAAAACATAAAATTTGCACTTCATTGCACTTAAACAGGGGCAGACAATTCCAAATATAAAAAGAAGGGGAATCATTTTAAGATTTTTAATCGTGACATTTTTCAGTTTAGAAACCTTAGAATAGAAGAGATTTCCCCACTAACATATCTCAAGAAAGGGGGAAAAAAATAGATTCTAAATCTAGCTGAAAAAAAGGATTGTAAATCCAGCCAATGATGATCGCATTTTTGCTTTCAGTCATAGCAACAGCCAACACCAATTGCAAATCTGCAGATGCTTAAGCTGCAAACCGTCAGTTGGGCAGCTGGAGAGTTGACAAGCAACAGTCGTTGCAGAGTCGGTAGAATTTGACATTAAGTCTTCTTTATACATGAACACATAACAAGAACAACATTGTAGAGCGAAACAAATAACAAGAAATGTACAGCACATAAAATTAATGCAAATTCTTGCAGAAATAACTTTTGGCTCGAGAAAAGAATATCAAAAAAAATAGAAGTGATATCACTTGAAGCTTCCAAGCTGCTGTTGGCCAAGGGTTGAGAGGTTCCCACCTCCCCCCATTGCAGTTGAAGATGGAAACCCAGACCTTCCTAGACCAGTTCCACCGCCCATGGCTCTCCCCATGTACGCTGAAGTTGGAAGTCCTTTTTCCTTCTCATCCGACCCATCACTAAGCCCCCCAACAATCCCAATATCTGCTAGATTCACCTTCTTGGCTGCAAATTGCAACGAAGCACAAGGTAAAAAATATAGTGAAAGAAAAAGTCCGCTTAATGTTGTCACAAGGTGACCTAAACATTATTAGTTTCATCCTGATAACTCGTCGTGTATGGAAATGCCATATGATAAGCATGGTCGAAATTTTCTTTCAATGAAAAAATGACAAATTTGCAGATGCATCAACAACAGCTATGTAACCCATCAGAGGCATGTATATCTGAGACCGAACCAATATCTGATAATCTGTATACCAAGCTTAATAAACATTATCTTGCATACTGAATATTTTTGAAGATCGCCTGTCTCCTACCTCACAATACCAAAAGGCAGTGTAACTCCCAGATTTTGTAAGGCACTCATCTATTGGTATCAAACATATATCCAGCCACATATAGTGATGTACAAAATGTCCACAAAAATGCTGGAAACCAAATTGAGATGAGATGCAAATTGAGAACATTGAGTTGGACCTGCGGCACAACTAGGAAGGATAAAATAGGAGTTACCGAGAGTGCCAGGACAGATATGTAATGAATCTGGGGAAAGAAAATAACGATGCGTAAGAAAGCTTCAGAGTTGCACATTCAAAGGATGAAGTGATGGAACTGAACGAAGGAAATAGAATAGAAATTGCAATGGAGACAATAGGAAACACTATCAAAGAGAACTTGACACTACGGAAAGCTATAAAAGAAGATTAGCGGTCCCGAGAAAATATTCAGATACAAGCTATCGTCAAAATCTAGAAGTTTGTGCGGACAGCAGATGTAGCTGCCAATAGAAAGAAATGGCAAAGAAAATTCTTGTTGCCAATTTAGATGGATGAAATAAAAATCAACTCACACAGTAATAGTTTTGTCTATCCGTGCCTGCACACATGCATGCACACATTATTACTAGAAAAAAAAAGTAAGTGATATTCAACCATCTCAAGAAATTAGTGATTAATACGGTCATCCTCAAATCACAGGTATGCGAAGCTAATTCAGGGAGCTGTTACACATGCATGCACACATTAGAATTAAGAATTTTAGTAGCAGCAGAAAACTAGTAGTGATGTTCGATTTGTCTGTCACCTGATCTTAGATTCTCTCAAAAATAGGTTTGCTTAAAAAAATTTCTCTCCAGAGACATTAATTTGCTACAGCACTATGTATGGTTGTTGGACTCAAGGCACATGGATTAGACAGGAGAAGAGTATGGGCAAAGGTGTCACAAGGAATGCGAAGCAAGTCATGACATCACTAGTAAGCAAGTTCTTGTAGGGCTGCAGCCTCCAGGTAAAGAATGTTAAACTTGGTGCTACATACTTACGAATTTGCTGAAAAAACCAAAATCATTAAAAAAAATTAACAGCGACAATCGAGAGGAGAAACTCACGGGCAGTTATATTCAGATCAATCAGTCCGCGGCTCAATGAATCAGCCCATATCCCAGATTTGACCTGAAAAGTATCCTTCTTGGTGGCAGGCTTGGGTGCTGTCAGAGAGGTCTGGTCCAGGTTGTTGAGTCTGTTATTTGTAGAATGCTGTGAAGGTTCTGTAGTTGCTGCTTCAGTATGAGAGGTAAAGGCACCAAAGGTCTCATCCAGCTTGTTCAGGCTGCCGGTTGTAGAATGTTGCGAAGGTTTTGTTATTGCTGGTTCACTATGAGAAGTAAAGGCACCAAATGGGTCAGAACTCTCAAAATTGTTTAATGGAATTGTGGCAAAAGGATCAAACATTTTGGTGCTTGCAGGCTCAGAAATGGGAGACTTCATTTCAGAAGGTAAGCCCAGATCTGGTGCTGCAAAAAAGTCCATATTATTTGAAGGAAATGCAGCAGGAATGGCTTGTTGACTAGCAAAGACATCAGCGCCGCCCTGCAGTAAGATTGTGAGTAAAATACAACATCAAAGAAAAAGCAAAAACCTTGACATAAATAATTTTCATCCAACAAAGAATGCAGGTTGCAAAAGATGAAAAGGATAATAAAACATCCTTTGCCTATCACAGAGCCTATATAAAATAAAGGCAACTAGGCACTGGTGTTTATTGGAAGTTCAATAAAGGAAAAGATAACAACCAAAAGAACAAGAAGCTTTGATTTTCAATTTTAGTTTCTCCTTTGTGCACAAGATAACTGTCCAAGTCACACAAGACTACTAAAATTTAAATCTATACGGATGCAGAACAGTTCTCTAATAGACATATATATACTTTGACTTCAACCACCTTTATAATTGGGAAAAATATTTAGACTAACCTGAGAATGAGAAGTTGCTGTTACTCCAGCTTGAGGCGAGGCTGATTGAAAAGTTGCATCAGCAAAAAGATCAACTGCAGTTGTTGCAGGATTGCTATGCGTGGTTGTTTCTGTTGGAAGAGAAACTGGTTCATCCATAAGGTCGCCCATGAAGCTTTGTCCAAATAGATCCACCTGGCTAGAGCTTGTATTAGTTGATCCTGTGAAATCAAATAGATGAGATATCAATAAGAAGCTCATTATAAACTTGAAAAATATGAGCAGATAAAATGTTGCAACATTGAGGTCTAAGAATTGAGCCTGCATGCACATTAGAATTTATTAGTAATAAAATCAGTTACCTATTAACTGACACTAAGCAGTGATGTTGCCTTATGGCTACTACCCCCCATGAACATATCAAAACATAAACCGAATTGACTTAGAACCATGCAACTCATACTTAACATTTCTAGATCAAAAGTATACAAAAATAGCATAACATGACATTGCTTTAAGCATGAGAACTGGGAAACTGACAAACATGTCCATATCTAAAAGAATGTACATTGATGCAAGAAGACTTATAAGTTATAACATATAGTAAACTTTCGGCATAAATTCAGCAGAAAAATAGAAGTGCAACAAAACGAGTAGAATAAAAGAAGGTTAAATGGTTTTGAGATTAAACTCAGGAAAACATATGATAATAAAAATTATAGCTATCTTTTTAAGTAAATGATTTATCATCCCAAAAATTAATCTTGAAATACTATGCAAATTGAATGACAGTATGCTCAACTATTGTACGTGTTGCCTGGTAAATCCATATTGGACCAAAACCTGACAAGATTAAGAAATATCCTAACCTAACAAATCAAGTTAGCCCCTAAACTTACATGATTTCTAAACAAGTTGATTGTTTGTTTGAAATAGATGGAACCACTTAAGCCTCAGGCAAGCTCACCACAAACACCTAAATTGCCATCTGTAGCTTATATCCAACCTGAAGCTACATTGAACATACATAAATGGGCAGGTTTGTCTCCAAATTCCTGACTAAAAAGAATGTGCACCTAAGTCATCATCAAACCGAGCTTGATGCAATACCCATATGGTTCACCATCTGGAGATGAAGAATGAGAAAAAAAAAAAAGAAATAGACCATGTGTTATGCTACCTGGACACTCTTGTGCAGCTTTTAGAATTCCTATCGGATACATATCCGAGGTGATACGGGACAGGCATTTGAGAGTTATCATTTTTTTGCTTTCAGCTTTTAGAAATAGGTTAAGAGATGGACTTGTCAAACAATTAGTTCGACGCACTACAATAATGTTTAAAGTAGGTTTTGTTCTTTTTAGAGATTGGTCAAGAAAGTAGGTACCCAATAAAAAATCCGAAAATATCTTTTCTTTAAAAAATGCCAAAGCTTATTGAGAAGTTTGAATGAGAAAAATGTAACTTGAAAGATCAAAACATATATTCTTATTCAAAATTATTTTTTTCTATGTATCTTGCTCTTCCTTTCCTTTTTCTTGTTAAGTTGGATAATTGGACATATGTCTGCATCTAATTCTCGTAAGAGAGGGTAGCAATAATTTTCTAGCTCATCTGAAGTTGCTATTCTTTGGTTTATGCTGAACACGATAAGAAAAGAAGAAAAAGACCTAATGCAACATGGATGGAGGTTGCAAGGAAGGATATGGAGAAACTTGGAATAACGTCAGAGGTGCTTCAATATGGGAATACTTAGTAAATGAGAATCCATAAAGCAAAACCCAAACAGTTGGGAGACAGCTTGATGATTATGTTTATGAATAAATCAAAGAGTGAAACTCCAATAGGTGGAAACAATATCAGCTAGTTGTTTGAGCAATGTCAAAATATCAATTATAGATTCAATTCTACGAAATATTCATGTACAACTGATCATATCACTTAGCCTTGAAAAAAAATTCAGAAAAAGAGTGTCAAATATTATTATATCATTTTCTCCTTTTCCAGATGAAAGCTTAATTTTCTTTTTCTATACTTCGCAGAGTTTTTTATTAATTTATTCATTGTTTAAGCATTGATGCACAAACTGTTCGGAAAATGTATGAATCTTACTTATCAAAATCTAATCAAAGCCACCGTAAGAGTACTTGCGTAACTTATATGCACGTGCATGCACACTCACATATAATCTTTCACCATGTACAATTAGTAAACAATAACTTAAATACTCACCAGTTTTAGATGATCCACGTGGGTCAAAGTCATCAAAATCATCCTCACTACTATTTGCTTGAACACTCGGACTTTTAGAAGGTGGAGTGAGGCCTGGCTTACTTGATGGCTTTGAGTTTGATTGTAAAGAATCTTGATCCCTATTACAGAACCGACAAAGAAATTTTAGTTGAACATTAGCTGTAAGTGAAGCATCATCAACAAAAAGATTTTTAGATATTTAAAGTTCATGACACATGATTGGATTAAGGCAACATTATTTCATTCTATATAAACAACCAATGTCCATCTAAGGCAATTTTTTACAGCCTCTGATATATGCAAGCGTCAATTCGTTTTTTCCATAATGTTGTACATGCACCCCTTGGAAAAATAATATGAATTCTTGTGGCATCTTTTAGGTAGAAGTACTGTGAATAAATATTTTAATTATCACTTGTCTTGAACTTAAATACCCACATTACAGCTTCCCAATATAATTCTCCAACAATGTTTTCATGTAGATAATCCCAAATATATTAGGCTGGCGAAGGTCAAGACTGTTTTTCCACATTATAAGCTATCTAAGCATGGAAAGTAGCATCCGATCCCCCCAAAGAGGCCTAGACCAGGCCTCAGAAGTCATTGGTAGCAGGCACAGTCTTGTGAAAAGCTCAGCTCGGTCCAAACTTGGATGCTATGAACCCCCAGTTTCATATAATTAAGTAGTATTTAAGCCTCCCAAAGAGGAACAGGCCAGGCCTTAGAAGTCATTTGTGGAAGCAGGCATGGTCTTGGGAAAACCTCAGCTTTTTTTTTCTACACTTGGCTCCTGTGAACCCCTAGTTTCACAAAATTAAGTAGCATCTAGGCCCAAGAGGCCCAGGCCAGGCCTGAAGAATTATATGTAAAAGCAGGTGTGGTCTTGCAAAAAGCTCAGCTCGGTCCAAAGTTGGCTCCTGTGAACCCCTAGTTTCACAAAAATTACATAGTATCTACGCCCAAAGAGACCCAGTCCAAGCGTGGGATTTTTTTCTTTTTCATTTTGTTTTTGTTATTCCCAGAAACAGGCATGGTCTTGGGAAAAGCTGACCTCGGTCCAAACAAGGCCTTCTGATCCCTTAGTTTCATGTATTATATATCACTAGAAGATCTTAAACTCTATTAGCAGAAAACTACATCATTCTCTCGATTTCCTATTCTTTTGTCTAATCTGATTTTCATCTGAAGCAAGATATAACTACAAAAATTCCTGAAATACAACCAAAACTGTATGCATGACAGTTCCATTAATCCTAGTTCAATTATGACATCAAAACTCTATTGAACTATATAACAGGAGCATTAGTTTATTAAACATGGTAAGATAGTCAAATCAACAAGTAAGCATAATGTAACAGAAGAAGAAAAAAAAACAAGTATAGAAGGCTAATTGAGTCTACCGGGCTTGATGTGCTACCGGCTTCTTTGATTTGCTCGCTTCATTTTCATTTGCAATGCTTTTATGCGATTCGCTGTCTCTGTAATTATCTCTAAAAGTGTCACCATCCCTTGAACCACTTAGGCTTCCATAGCGATCACTAAAGCCACCACTGCTGTATGAGGCCCCACTTGATTTATATGTTATTCCAGTTGAAGACAGTCCAAAATACCTAAACACAGTAGCAACTATTGATTCAGAAAAATATGGCTTAGATATGAGCAGAAAAAGATCTCACAATGAGTGAACAGAGCTTACTTATCACGGGTTGCAGCAGCTTTCTCTCTAACTGTTTGTATTTTTTCTTTATTATTCAAAAGAGCTAAAATGGTTTCCGCCTTCTTTCTCACATTGATCCCGACATCCTTTCCATTAGGTTCAACATACTCAAATCCTGAAAGTGCCTTTATGAATACAAAACACATAAGCAAGAAGTAATTGCCAAAAAAAAAAAGAGATCTAAGTGGACAAGTCATCTTAATAGTATTCTTATCAAGGGTGAAGAAGCAGTACTGAAATTTGAAAAGTATGCTCGAGAATGTCATCAACTGCACGTTCTGATCCATTTGCGATCAAGTACTCAATAACAGCCAATGCCTAAAAGGGAGAAAGTTTGGAGCAAAAACTATATGAATGTTAAAACAGTATGTATAAATAGCATAAGAAGCTTAAGACCAGTTTATCTATTTAAAATATAAAGCTTCAGGTGTCACCTTGTACACATGACGCCATTTGGAACCAGTATCTGACAATCTCGTCCAAAGTACATTCATAATCATCTGGCATTCAGTGCTGTGCAGATAACATTTACATGAATTAGAAAAACAGATACTTTAGAAAATTAGCTCTAAATAAACTAAAATAGAGGTAGGAATAACAATATTTTCAGTGGCAATTTCAAATAAAACAGAGGCAGGAATTACAATTTTTTGGTGGCCTGAGCGATCTCCAAAAGAGCAGATCCATGAGGACCCCAAGGCTCATCACTAGTTGCATCAAGAACCTAAATTTTGTAATGCTGATAAATCAATATAAAGAAAGAAATATAGAGGACAAAATAGAGAGTCCAACACATACAGATATAAAAATTAGCAGTCACTTGTATGAATATCAACTTCTTCTCAAATTTCAAGGTCCGCAACAATCCGATTCATGATCTATGCTACCAACTTCCAAACTAAAGATTGAGGAGAAGAGAGTTGGCTGCATATCTAAGAATTAACCATGTAAAAGTGAAAAGAACAACTGTATTTTTCTCTTTCTTTGTGCAGTCATTTTCAGGGAACTATAGAATTGCAATATCAAAAAAAAAAAAAAAAAAAATCTTTCAGCTCAATTCTCCAAGATCAGGAGTAAATATTTTTTCTTTTATGTAATCAAACTTTTTGAGGGAGCACGAGAATTGATGCCTCGAGTACAAGCTGGTAAGATAGGATGAAATCACTACTTGAAGAATGCGCGCACGCGCACTCAAAAAAAAAAGTTTCTTTCCATTATGCATATTAAATCAGATTCTAAAATCGAGTCCATCAACTAACGGAGGAAGCTCCTTGTTTTTCCCAGATAGAAAACAATAAAAACCATAAAACCAAGATTTGAAAGAAATTTCAACGAACCGAGTCCTCATTACCACAGATCAAGCCACTAAAAGCAAAATCCTAACCTTTTGTTCGGTCTCCGGCACCTTCAGCACTTTAAGATTAACCTCTCTCTTTCTGAAAAATAACAGAAAAAAATTAGAAAGAAAAAAAAAAGAACAAGACAAAGATCTTCGGAGGGCGAAATGGATAGATTTCCAAACGCAAGACTTACATTTCGCGGACAGTTTGATCCAAGACCTTCATGAAATCCATTGCCGGAGCGATCAAAGTAAAAGATCTCGATATCGCCCAGATCTGGAATTGGTGGGGTACGGTGGAGTATTGAACTTTTTCAGATCGGCAGAGATTCTAGGGTTTCGAGGGTTAGGGGTATGAGATCCGGGGCATCTGAGGTGAAGCTCCCCTGAGATCTCCGGAATGGAGGACTAGAACAAAAGTTACAGTTAAGGATGATTGAAAAGGGTCGGCTTCAGGAGATGGGGGGCATTGTTTTCTTTTTGGTCCGGCGAACGGCCGTTAAATTGTCCTGATCAATGATCGTGCGGCTCTGTTTCGCCGATCCCACCAAATCAGGAGCAACGCACGAAGAAAATGTAGGGTGAGGATGCATGTAATCATCTAACGGAGACACGTCGTTAAATACAAATTTATATTTACGCAAAATCTATTATTATTGTATATCTATTGAATAGATACTAAATTCTCCATTCCTAATTAATAACATTGGTATTAATATATTTGACTATTATTAATATTAATATTTAATATATAATAGATATTAAAGATGCTAAAATTGATATCCTCAATAATCATTAAAGTTCAATATTTAATGTACAACAAAAATTTTATTATTGAAGCTTTCTATTCATTATATTAATTATATATATTGCAAAATTAGTTGGATAAGAAAGAAAAAAAATATAGCGTGCACATCTAGCATGCATTAGTGATACCAATATTAATGACAATTATTTCTTTATAGAAGTTTAGTTCATGCATAGCTCTTGGATCAATATGTGAATACCTGTATTAATGACAAGAAATTATAAAAATTTAGTTATAAAAGCCTTCTATTATTATAATTTATTGTATTGTTAATTATTATATTATATTTCAAAGATAATTGAAAAAAATAAAAAACATAGATATTTATTATGTGGGGCTAGGTATTAAAGTTATTGTATTAAAGACAGAAGTTTCTGCACGGATGCTAAACTTGTAAAGAGTTCTCCATTCTCTATAGGGATACTAATATTAGTGGCGTCGGTGATAATATAGATATTTCTCCTCAATTATCATTAAATTTATTGCTACATATACTATAGAAATTCAACTATTGAAACTTCCTTTTTACTATAATTTGTTATATTATTATATTACATTTTAATAATAGCTAACAAAAGAAGAAAAAACGTACTCCGCATATCACATGGGTTATATACTAGTTAGAAGTATAATTTCAACTGTGAGTTTTGAGATGCATGATCAATACTAGAAGCTAAGATTTTAGGTTTTTGCTGATGTTTTAGTGGAGCTCATAAAAAAAAATTCTATGAAATTGTCTAAAAGAGTTTTTCTGTAGACATGTGAATTGATTTAGACTAAGATTCATCGTACTAGTATGTACCTCCTATGCCGGATGTACCACCAATATCGAAACCGAATCGATACTAGGTGGGGAGGAGATGCATATCAAGTATCAATATTCTGAACAAATCCATATCCAATACAGATACCGAAAATGGTATTGCAAACGTCGACTAAAATTGATTTATGAATCTAAATAGTTACAAGCAAATTACAAGGGAAGAGTAGAAATAGTGATAGTGTTGTGGAAGGAACCACTAAAAATCAGGTGTTTCCTATGGGTATGCCTCAGAAAACAAAATACTTGTGACAACCTCAATAAGAAGCTAGGGACACAGAGGATTGTGTGTTTATGTGCTGACCCAATTGAATCTGTGGATCGTGTCTTTACTAACTACTCATTTGTAAAGGCAATATGGATGGCTTGCTGCAACATTATCAGCATTTGGGGGCTTTCCATCAGCATCTTATACTTATAGCCTAGGTAGCGGTGATATTATGAGTCTGCTAGAAGAAAACTTCGGACGCGGATAGCAGATACGCATATACCTTCTTCACTCCGCTATGAATCTATAGCAGTCTTGGTATATTTCGTTAGTTCTGATTGCTTGTACTTGCTTTCACTGCTAAATTCTTCTTCTACAATCCTGTAAAAGTAAATTATCTTGTCTCAATAGAATTGGGAGGCCAAGTCTCCCTTACATAAAAAAAAGGGTTTTGCAACTATATGGATATTTCTTTGATTATACTTGAGATGCATCATGCAACAGACTTTTGGTTGCGCAGCTGGTAGAGTTGCTTTCAAAATAAGCCATTCATGCTTGCACGGGCGGTTTTGGTCGAAAGTCCGTGTCTGGGCGGAGCAATATTTGGTGCGCTAAGCTTGACAGCTTGCGCTGCCAAGTTGGGTACATGGCCTCATGGCATTGGCGAAAGAATGGCCACTTGGCTTGGTGATGAGAGGGAGCCACATGAGGCAGGCTACTAACCCTAGCGCAGCTTTGGGCTGTCTACGATGTGATTGTTACATTTAGTTGCACCGTTTAACCATGGTGATCCTACATAGTAGTGATCCCAAATCATTTCTACTTCTTAAATCACCACCCAACGCAGTGATGGAAAATCTTTCCTTGAGCATAAGTGCAATATCATTCCAGTGAAAGTTACTAATGGGTTGTTACAACGATCTATTATAGGTAAACCTGCCAATATTAGGGTCTTGAGTTGGAGAGAGCGGCTCCAAATTGCACTTGAATCTGCACAAGGTTTGGCATTAACATGATGGAATTCGTTTTTGCTCTTTCTTCCATTCCTCGGATTATGGAGTTCCTCTTCATCCTTTTTTCCCTTGGCATGATAACTATGTAAGGATGGAGTATCTGCACATGGGATGCAGGCCGACAATAGTACATAGAGATGTGAAGACCAGCAACATTCTGTTGAACCAATATTTGGAGGCTAAGAGCACATTTTGGGCTATCTAAGGCGTTCCAGAGTGATCTTCACAGCCACATACTTACAGCAGTAGTCGGCACCTCAGGATTCCTTGATCCTTAGTATGTCTGTTTGCTAAACTTTTTTTCTTTCTGTAGAATAGGTGGCTTGCGACGTATTGTCTTGTGACATATTGTTGAAAGCCAAGGATAGGCCAAGAAGGCAAGGGACAACATAATTGAGTCGACTCTTGACCTGAATCATGTTTGTTTCATCATTATGAATACTCTTCTAAAAATTTAAATTTACGTGAATATCCTTTTAAAATTTATATTTATTTCTATACCCTCATAAAACACTACTTTTGCACAAATGCCCTTAATATAACGGTTCTTCTAACATTGTTAATAAAAACTACATATATTTTAATTAAAAAAATTAAAATTACTTTTTTGGTCCCCTATCACAATCATGTTTCTTTTTGTACACCATAAGGGTATTTTAGTCATTTTAATTTGAAACTATTAATTTTGTAACAGCATTAGATGGCGTGGGTACATATGCAAAAACAAAGATAAAAAAGGGTAGAATAGTTAAATAAGTGTTTTATGAGGGTATAAATGCAAATATCAATTTTGAGAGGATATTCATATAAAATTTGATATTTATGAGGGTATTTATGTAAAAAAATCCTAAAAAAGAGACATACAACCCAAAAGAAGGCCAAGTTATACAACAAGGAAAGATATTTTGAAACATCAACCACCAATGGAGTTCAATTCAAACATCACACACACACACACACAACACCACACCCACCGATAGAAGATTACCTCTAGAATTGCCCTAAACTGCTGTCGCCAGTTGCTGTAGCTACTGGAGTTATCTGAAATAGCTCCAGTTGACCCCCTGTCACTACATATCTGAGTAACTCTTGATAGCCGATAGTGAAGTAAAACTATAAGCTGTTCCTCTGTGACGTGATGCTTATTATGTCTACATTACCTTTAGCTTTATCATATTTTTGTTAGGAAGTTAGCTTTGTTGTATGTTGGTGACTTATCTGGAATAACAAATAATTTATGGGGAGCTTAGCTGATTCCTGTTTCGCATTTGCTCAGGTATTCTCAGGCTTGCCAGCTCAGCGAGAAGAGTGATGTATATAGCTTTGGGGTGGTTCTCTTGGAGCTAATCACAGGCCAGCCTCCCTTATTGCCTGGACCAGGAGAGGGTCACATAGTTCAAAGGGTGGGGCCAAAAGTTGCCCAAGGGAACATTGATGATGTTGTGGCTGCAAAGCTGCAAGGAGAGTACAATGATAGCACTTATCTGCACAAAGCAGAGCTCTGTTCAGAGGGCGACCATGGCTGATGCAGTCATTCAGCTTAAGGAAAGCTTGGCGCTTCAGCTTGCTTGGGACCAGCACCATTATACGATGAAGCTGTTGACACGAGCCTGAACAGTACCTTTGAAATAGCCCATGTTGGAAAAATATCAGTTGTAGGGGGTCCTTTCTCCATAAAATGCTGCTTGCAGATCATCTATATTCTGTTTTTCCAATGTTAGGATGTTTGAGAATTGGACTTGATGTGGCTTTGAGTTTTAGTGTTTACATGATCTTTGGATCTGGTAACCTTTTCTATGAATGTTTCTCCAAGAAGCACGTCTCAATAATAATCCAACTTTAAGGACCAAATTATTTTTTCCCCTTTGGTTCCTCTACATTTGTTTGGAATTTAGAGTTTTGTGTTCCTTCAAATGTGATTTATTGTATTGCATATAAAAAAAAGAAAAAAAAAGAGGATTTGTGGTCTATTACTGTGACTTGCAGCATATTAATTGCATGATGAATGTTGGGAAACAGATATTCTTCCAAAGCTATTGCTTGAAACATGTTCCTTGATCATAATTTTGTATATAATTTTTTCATACATACATACAAAAAAGAAAATTAAAAAAAAGAGGATTTGTGGTCTATTACTGTGAATTGCAGCATATTAATTGGATGATGAAGGATGGGAAGCAGAAATTCTTCCAAAGCTTTTGCTAGAACCTTGTTCTTTTATCATAACTTTGTGTGTGATTTCTAACATATGATTTTTTGAAGCTATATGATACCTTATTGGCTCATCCATGCTTTTGTCAGACTCTTATTTTCTAAGATCTCATTGCATGCATGAGATAGCTGTCTTTGATCCACCAACTGTATAACAACAACAACAACAACAAAATACACATATACTCAAGATGGTGATCCTGGAAATTTGTCTGCATACCAGATAATTTTGATAACTAAAAATTTACTGTATTAAGGAAATAGGTTAGAGTCAGTAAATAATCAAGTAATTAATCGTCCTTAGAATTTTGTGACCTTGGAGCACCAGCTGGTTAAACTGGACCAATATGCCAGTCATCACCTCAGAAGTATGCAGTGCTCATCCTGCACAATTTGAAACTACATCGAATACATCATGTGAGTAATTTTAAGTGAGAAGAAAGTCTTAACAATATAAGATCTTCTGTAGACCTACCAACAACTGCTACACGTCTTGGTTGTAAGAATTTCTCAGTGGGACTGCAATATATTTGTCACCCAACACTTCGACATGCGGGCCCCAATGCATAAGCCCGTTGGGCACCCAGCATGGAGGTCACGTAGTCGCACAAAAATCTTCCATTCTCTGGGGTGAGATTTTTGATAATTTGATGTTTTATTTTAGAAAAAAAAATAAATGTAGATAAACTTTGACAGTAGTGTGAGTGATGGCGGCGGTAGAAGAGGAGCCAGTTTCGTGATTAGAGATCCTAACTCATGTCTTATTGATGTTGCCGAGAGCCAGATCTATGATACCATTATCATAGGAGTTGAGTTGAGGGCAGTCTGAATAGGGGTCGGCTATGCGACGTTATGCTTATGGGCAGATTTCATTCATTTAGAGGACGATTCGACTACTGTGATTGAATGGATCTGTAGGCAGACTGCGGCTGCAAATAGACACCCCTTTGCTCCAGAACATTTAGCAGTGTGCGAGAGATTGTACTACTTTCAGCGCGGGTCATATCTACCACGAGGTAAATAGAGCGATGGATTGAGTTACATCTTTTATTGCCGATCACTCTGCTGAAATGCTGGAACGGTGCCACCCTCCTTCTGGAATATTTTATTTTTTGACTTATGTGGATGTACTATATTAGATTTATGTGATTCATCCCTCTTATATATATATATATATAAAAATCTTAATTTAGTGCCGACGATGAAACAAATTGGTGACTTTTGAGGAAGTTGGAGTCAAAACTCGGCCATGTGACATTGCCGTTGCAAATGGAACGATCGCCTTCCACGGCCATCTGACCATCTTATTTAACCTAAAAAGCAAGGCTGGCCAGATTCTACTACCAGACAGAACTGGTTTCAAACCTCGCTCAAATATTTATAGAAGTCAAATCTCCGTTATGATATGTTTTTCTTTAATAAAAATTCCGGGCAACTTTTATTCCTCCCTGACCATCAAACAAAAAAAAAATTTATAGAAGTCATCTCTCTGACCATAATAATATAGCACAACAGCAACAGCTCCTCACTCATCTGGACCAGGGGCAGCAGAAGAGTTGCTGTAACGATGGGATACTCCATCTTAACAATGATGGCAGTATGGTGCCTGCTTCTTTTGGGCATCTCAGTAGTGGCAGTACGAGTTCATGGCCAGACTAATACCAGTACCATGGGTGAGCTCTACGCCTCTACCTCAAGCTTTTATTCCCCCTCTCTTTCTCAACTCTCAATCCAGCCAAAGTAATTCACATACATTCGCTGAGCATCTAGCTAATCTCTCTCTCTCTCTCCAAAAGGAAAAAAGAAAGAAAAAGGAAATCCCTTTACATTCTTAGAAAACAATATTTGCTGAGCTCATAGAAATTCCGAACCTTTCTGTATTTGATGCAGGTTTCATAAGCCTTGATTGCGGCATTGCTGATGGTTCCAGCTACACCGATGACACTACCAATATAACGTACGCATCCGATGATCAATTTATTAGTGGTGGGACAAAGCACAACATTTCAATGCAATATGTAACCGCTTCAACAAAGAAACAGCAACTAAGTCTTAGAAGCATTCCGAACGGGACTCGAAATTGCTACCCATTGAAGCCCGTAGTTGTAGGCCAGAAGTATCTTCTAAGAGCATTATTCTTGTACGGGAACTATGATGGCCAACTTAGTGCGCAATTTGAGGCACCGATTCTATTTGATCTTCATCTTGGTGTTCAATCTTTGGAGATCCATGAACATTTCTGATGCAGCCAAGACCTATAAGGCCGAGGCTATGTTTGTTTCCTCAGATGATTCCATATTGGTCTGCTTGATAAACACAAGGAACGGAACTCCTTTTATATCCTCACTGGAGGAGGCCGCTGAAGAATTACCTTTATCCACATCTGAATGCCTCTCTTTTCCTGGTTCTTTTCAATCGATTCAATATGGGACCGACAACAGATGATATAGTGAGGTATGCGGAGCATCCCAACTTAAAATTCCCATTTCACAGTATTTTCTACTTGATCATTCCCTATTCATGAGCATTTGGACTTGTCTTACTACAATATTGATGCCATCATACCATATTGGTGAAGGTTTTGGATGGTTGTTTGTTGGAAATATAGAAAGAGAGATTAGAGAGGAAAGGATGGAGAGGAAGAATATTTCAGATTTTTTCTATTCACTTTGGCTCTTGCCTTGCTTACAAAACTATAAGACTTACATGGTATTTATAGAACTTCTAGGTACATGAATAAACCAAAGTACATGAACCACTTAAATGCACATAGAAAACCCAAAAGACACAAACCACTTAAATGCACATAGAAAACCCAAAAGACATGAACTACTTAAATACATATACATGAATCACCATTCTCAAGGTGACCCTTCACATATTCATGAATCCTCCCAAAAGTTATTCATTAAATTAAGTTTACTTTTCAACACCCCCCTTTAAACTTAATTTGTTGTAACTCCAAGCATCATCCTCAACTTGCTAAAAGTGTCATACTTGAGAGGCTTAGTAAAAATATCTGCAACTTGATCATGGGTCTTCACATACTTCACTTGCACTTCATTCTTTGCAATGCAATTTCTAAGAAAATGATACCTTATATCTATATGCTTGCTTCTATCATGAAAAACCGGGTTCTTTGCCAATGCAATGGTCGACTTATTATCAACAAAAATCTCCGTGGCCTCCTCTTGTGGCATTTGTAACTCCTTCAATAATCTTCTTAACCATATGGCATGACAAACACAAGAAGTAGCGGCAACATATTCAGCTTCACAAGTAGAAAGTGTCACGATTGGTTGCTTCTTCGAACTCCAAGTAAAAGCTATATTTTCCAAGTAGAAAATGAAGCCGGTAGTGCTCTTCCGGTCATCCATATCTCCGGCCCAATCACTATCACTATAGCCCACAAGCTTAAATTCATTAGAACATGAATAAAGCAAGCCAAAACTGATTGTACCTTTGATGTAACGAAGAATTCGTTTCGCCGCTTTAAAATGTGTCATGCTTGGTGACTCCATAAACCGACTAATAAGCCCAACTCCAAAAAGTATATCCGATCTTGTGCAAGTTAGGTATCTCAAACTTCCAACTAAACTTTTGAAGGTTGTCGAGTCTACCTTCTCTCCTTCTTCACGCTTAGACAGCTTTACTCCACATTCCACCGGAGTGTTCACAGGTTGACAATCTTCCATCTTGAACCTCTTAAGGATTTCTTTGGTAAAACCTTCTTGAGAAATAAAAATTCCATCCTCCATTTGTTTGATCTCAATGCCAAGATAATAAGACATGAGACCAATATCCGTCATTTCAAACTCTTTAGTCATAGCTTGCTTAAACTCTCCAAACATACTTGGATTATTACCCGTAAAAATCAAATCATCAACATATAAGCAAACAAGCAAAATATCTCCATTTTCACGCACCTTAGCATAGAGAGCATGCTCATGTGGGCACTTGGTAAACCCATTCTTTTGGAAATACTTGTCAATCTGACTATTCCAGGCCCTTGGCGCTTGCTTCAAACCATACAATGCTTTCCTCAACTTCAACACTTTGTCTTCATAGCCTTTGATCACATAGCCCAAAGGTTGTTCAACATAAACCTCTTCCTCAAGAATGCCATTCAAAAAAGCTGATTTGACATCCATTTGATAAATCTTCCACTTCTTTTGAGCTGCAAGTGAGATTATCATTCGGATGGTCTCTAACCTTGCAACAGGAGCAAACACTTCACCATAGTCAATCCCGAGACGTTGGCTATATCCCTTGGCTACCAACCTTGCCTTGTATCTCTCTACTTCACCTTTAGCATTCTTCTTTTCTTTGAAAACCCACTTCACACCAATGGGCTTTTGACCTTCCGGTATAGTTGCTAGCTCCCAAGTGTCATTCTTCTCAATTGACTTAATCTCTTCATCCATGGCAATTCTCCACTTCTCATCTTTGACCGCTTCTTCAAAAACTATGGGCTCACAATCGGCAAAGTGACAAAAAGGAGTTAAATCATCACTTAAATTTTCTGTTACCTCATAAAGATCTTGAAGACTCCTCATTCGTGGTTGCCTTTCACTAGAGCTTCCACTAGAAGATGAAGAAAATGTACTAGGAGTTGTTGGTGATCGAGGTGTTATGGGCTCTTGAACTTCTCTTCTTTGCTCCTCCTCATCAAGAAATGGAAAGAAATCATACCTCTCCTTATCTTTATTACTCCAATCCCAAGAATCTTCTTCATCGAACTCCACATCTCTACTAATAGTCGCTTTGCCAACACTTGGATTGTAGAGCTTGTAGCCTTTGGAACGTTGATCATACCCGATGAAGATCTACCTCTTGCTTTTATCATCAAGCTTGGACCTCTCTTGATCAGGTACATGAACATAGCCAATGCTCCCAAAAATTCTTAAATGGAAAACACTTGGCTTTCTTCCGCTCCATGCTTCTTGAGGAGTTTTGTTCCATAGGCTTCTAGTTGGACACCGGTTGGATAGGTACACTGCACAGTCAACCGCTTCCGCCCAAAATTCTTTTGGCATCTTCTTTGTCTTCAACATGCTTCGAGCCATATTGAGAATGCTCCTATTCTTCCTTTCGATGTCACCATTTTGTTGTGGAGATCTTGGAACGGTCAAGAACCGCCGAATGCCATTTGCTTCACAAAACTCATTAAACTTGTTAGAAGTAAACTCTCCCCCCTCTATCCGTTCTCAAGGCTTTAATACAATAGCCACTTTATTTTTCAACAAGTGCTTTAAATTTTCTAAAAGCACCAAATACTTCAGATTTTTCTTTCAAGAAATAAACCTAAGTTTTTCTACTACAATCATCAATAAAGAGAAGAAAATACCGATTGTTACCAAATGAAGAAGGCTTGATTGGTCCACAAACATCGGCATGAACAAGTTCAAGTGGCTCCCTTGCTCTTGAAGTAGTTTCTTTTGGAAAACTCTTTCGGAATTGTTTGCCAACAAGACATCCTTCACATAGTTGATCCGGTTGGTCAATAGTCGGCAAGCCCTTCAACATCTCTTTTTGTCCCAACAACTTCAAGTCTCCAAAATTCACATGCCCAAGCCTCAAATGCCAAAGCCAAGAAGAATCTTTCACACAAGTTTTGAGACATTTAGCAACATCAGTTTGGATGTCAAGCAAAAATATCCTATTTTTTGTCATGGGCACCTTAGCAATCACATTCTCCCTATCATCTTGAAGTAAGAGACTACGATTTTTCATATGAACCTCGTAGTTCTTCTCCAAAAGTTGCCCCAAACTCAAAATATTACTTTTCATACTTGGAATATAATAAACATTACTCATAAGTTGATGGCCACCATTTTTCATACGAATTAAAATCGTACCTTTGCCTTCAATTGGAACTTTAGAGTTATCTCCAAAAGTGACAAACCCGGTCACCGATTCGTCAATTTCCATAAATTTGTTTTTATCTCCACACATGTGATTACTTGCGGCATTATCAAGATAGCACAAATCTTTCTTGCTTCTTTCTTCTCCTTTGAAGGCTAGCAACAAAGTGGCCTCCGCTTCTTCATTTTCAATATGATGAGCCTTCTCTTCAACATTAAAAGGAGAACTCCAACACTCCCGAGCATAGTGCCCAATCTTTTGACAATTGTAACACCGAACTTTGGACTTATCATTTTGCCTTGTGTAGTTTCCTCTACCACGGCCTCTTGACAAATACCTTCTTTCTTCATTGTTGGAGTATTGATTGCCTTGTCCACCTCTTCCTCTTCCTCTTCCTCCTCTCCCTCGACCTTGTCCACCTCCACGTCCTCTTCCTTGTTGACTTTTCCCAAACTCCCTTTCTTTCTCCTTCACCGAGAGCTTGGTGGCTAGAAGTTGCTTGATCGGCTCCTCCTTCTTCTTGTTGATTCTCTCTTCATGGGCTTGTAACGAACCCATAAGTTGATCAACCGTCATAGTCTCCAATTCTTTGGACTCCACGATGGCTACAACGGTGTAATCGAACCTCGAATGCAACGAACGAAGAATTTTCTCAATGACTCGGACATCCTCCAATCTTTCTCCATACCTCTTCATTTGATTTACTATGGCCAACACCCTCGAAAAGAAATCCGCAATAGACTCGGATTCTTGCATTCGTATGCCTTCAAAATCTCCTCGTAGCATTTGAAGGCATACTTTCTTCACTTTATCAACTCCTTGGTATGAGTTTTGTAAGATCTCCCATGCTTGCTTGGCGGTGGTCGCATTCGCCGCTCTCTCGAACATGGCTTCATCCAAACATTGATGGATGAGGGTGAGAGCTTGTTGGTCCTTCTTCCGCATTCTGGGTAGAGCCTCCCTTTGAGCAGGACTCATCAAAGCTTCTTCACGAGGCTCCTCATAGCCTCTATCCACGATCTCCCACACATCTTGCGATCCAAGCAAAGCCTTCATACGAATGCACCAATTCTCATAATTCTCTTTTGTATGGCGAGGGAATTGAAATGGGAAGGTAGAATTGGCCATCTCCAGGATCAAGAAACTGGAGCTCTGATACCAGTTTGTTGGAAATATAGAAAGAGAGATTAGAGAGGAAAGGATGGAGAGGAAGAATATTTCAGATTTTTTCTATTCACTTTGGCTCTTGCCTTGCTTACAAAACTATAAGACTTACATGGTATTTATAGAACTTCTAGGTACATGAATAAACCTAAGTACATGAACCACTTAAATGCACATAGAAAACCCAAAAGACATAAACCACTTAAATGCACATAGAAAACCCAAAAGACATGAACTACTTAAATACATATACATGAATCACCATTCTCAAGGTGACCCTTCACACATTCATGAATCCTCCTAAAAGTCATTCATTAAATTAAGTTTACTTTTCAACAGTATTAGAGATGTGGACTTAAATGCCAATCTTTCCTAAGGATATTTATTAGCCCGAAGGGTGTGGCCTTACTATTTGTATTCGGAACAATACCCAACAATTACTAATCTTCTTTTATCCTAATTGCGAATTTGAATTGATACTTGGAAATGAGTATGCTAAACTAGCATTAGACACTCATTAACCCTGGCTATTTCAGATTGTTTGAAGGGGTTAGTGCCAATTTAGCATTTTTTCCCTGTTGAACCAATCTTTTTCCTCATTCACTACCACGCTAGTTTAGGGATGACACAAATAGAACATACGTTAATTTTGCTGGTCAATGAATGAACGAAATCATGTTGCCGGAGAAGTTCAGGTCCATCAGCAAAAGTCACTATCACAGACAGCTATTCAAAACAAGTTTTAAGATCATGCCAAGTAGATAATAATCATTAATTATGAATAGTATCCAACCTATTTCTGTGAATCTCCCCACTCACTTTCGCGATCTTAATTGAGCTACATCTGGTTTGAAACGAAATAGAAATAGGGCTCGGAAACAAGAGAGAATTATTTTTGGTAGAAGCTGCTTATTCTTGTAATAACTATGCTAAAATAGGATAGAATAACATTATTCTTAAAATAAGTTCCTATTTTATTTTATAGAGTTTTTTGTTTAAATATTCTTACAAAATTAATATTTACATATATATCTTTATCAAATACTTATTTTACTATTCTACCTTTTTATACTAAAAAAAACTCTATTTTATTTTTAAATAAAAACGCCTTCAAACATGCACTTTTCCATCTAGGAATAAGGAATTTCAGCAGAACATGAAAACAAAAAAACTATTTCAAGTGGTATAGCCAATCCCTATCCACTTACGTTAGTCCGAGTAGCATTGCTCCATCCAGCCGGTTGCCCGTTTGAGTAGGACATCCCGCCCGCTTTCACTGTCCCATGCTGTATTAATATGTCCAGGTATCCTGCCGACCCTTTCGATCGCTTCTGGGAGCCCTGCAGCAACGAGCCCTACTGGGCGGAGCTATCCACCGCGTCCAAGGTCAGAAGCCATTCCAACGACTTCGTCCAAGTGCCCTCGATCGTCTCGCAGACCGCCGCCGTGCCGGTGAACTTCTCCGAGATACAATTCTACTTGACCTTGCCGAGCGGCGATGTCCATCTCCCCTACTTCATCTTCATGCACTTCGCCGAGCTCCAATCCCTCCCGGCCAACGTCTCCAGAACGTTCGACATCAAACTGAATGGAGAATTGTGATTGTGGTATGGCGCGTTCAAACCCCCTTACCTCCTCTCGGATACCGTATACAACACCAACCCTGAAGTTCGGGATTACTATAACTTCTGTCTCGCCGCGACGAATTCTTCTGCGCTTCCTCCAATCATTAATGGGCTGGAGGTTTATTCTGTCATGCGCCTCTCGGAAGTGGCTACCGATAAAAAAGATGGTATGCTGTATTTCCCTCCCCTTTCCTTTTGCTTGTGTATATAAAGAATATATACAAGGAATATGATATCTGACCTGTGAATGGCTCAATGTTCTAACCCTCTTATTCAAGACGAACATCGATACTGGGGATATTGGCCTCAATGCCTTGTTTGGAGTGCTCAGTTTCTTTTCTTTTCTCGATCCATATTGAATAAAGATATTGCAATCATTTCACCCTACAGACTGCAGTTCTATATGCATGGCTATAACAGTTTGCTAATTCTTAAGAGTATCCACTGTTTGCATGCTTCGAAGTTTTGAAGGGTTCATCTATACGAACTGCGCGCTCTTTCCTCAGATAATCCTACTAGTCTGATTCTGATCCTTATTTTTTGGCATGACTTGCATAGATTTTTCTTTTTTGTTACTTTATTTTGAATGTTTTTTCAACAGAGAGCTCATATTCTGATATGCTTGCTTTATTCTACCTCTTGCAAATGTCAGTTGATGCCATCATGGCTGTCAAGCTGCAGTATGGGGTGAAGAGAAATTGGATGGGTGATCCATGTGCTCCAAGAGATCTTATTTGGGATGGCTTGAACTGCAGCTATAGTATCTCCGATCCTCCAAGGATTTCTAGTCTGTGAGTTACTAAAGAAAGAAAATTGCATGTCTCTTATGTGATAGTCCATTTTTTCAGAAAACACCAAAAGAAACTAACTCAAACACTATTGGTTTGCAGAAACTTGTCATCCAGCGGATTGAATGGTGAAATAACCACTTCTCTTGCCAATCTCGAGGCGATTTAGTACTTGTAAGTGTTATTGATTTCACAAGTGTAATTCTCTCTTCAGATAACACTGCTAGTAAAATTTGGTAGGGCTGATGAACTAAACAAAGGGAATTTATTTTCTCTTGCTCTAATGGTCAATTGTTCTACCCTGAAGAGGAGAACTATTATGGATATCATATGAATACAGACTTAAATATGACAAGAAAAGAATGAGAAAACATTGTGCTGAATGAGGTTGGTTTTCATGGGGGCAACTCAGATGTCTCATCTTTAACAACAGCCAGCCATTCCTGCTGTTTTTTTGGGCCTTGATTGCAGCAAAAATGTCTCCATGCCGTAAAAAGGCAGCCGTCAGTTTCCTGTCCTGGATAAATGTCCTAACTAATCTCCAAATCAGAATCTAACCAGCCAGCACAGAACACTGGTTGCTGTCTCAGATAAGAATCCATATCCTTCAATGCATTTCTGCAAAAGATATTCGACCAGATGTATAGGCTGTATGCCTTTTCCATTTGGAGGAAGCTCTAGCTTCAAACCTTGGGGATTAAAATGATTGGAAGTGATCTGTCATTCCCAAAATAGGAAGAATGAAAGAAAATGCTTCACCACACAGGGTCTCTGTTACATGACCTTATGTATCGCACCAATCCCTGACTGTGCCATGGGTGACTGGTGCTCTCACCGGGGAATGGAATGGTGCTGGGAAGCAGCACTCAAAAAAGAAAAGGTCTGACACCACAACCATTAAGCTGGTTGTTTGGAAATGCAATGCCAGATAAGGGTAGTAATATGGAGTCTTAGACAAACTGTTTTGCTGGGAGTGACATGCCACAACAAATGCTTAGTTTGAAAATGTGATAAAAGGTGGATAATGGGTGACAAGGGCCTATTCTAACTAAACAAACCATCTTTTGCATTGGAATTATCTATTCTTGGCTGTTTTGGTTATCTCACACAGCACCTAGTTCTAAGTTTGGTGGCCATTAGCTTAGGCCATGGCTATCAGACCTTCCTATCCCGATTTCACTTTTGAAATCACCAAAAGACTCCATTTATCACTTAAGGAGGGACGAAGCAATAGCATTTTTGTGTTTTTAGCCAAAAAGTAATTGCTATACCGGTGATTTGTCTATATGTACAATGTAATAACCATTACATGGTATAACCACATTTTGTGAAAGCACGTATTAAGCTTTATCCTGTTTCATCCTTTTCTGAGAATAGATGGGATTGTCTCGAGAAATCCCTATTCCTTTTCTAAACTAAGCATAAGTTTCAGCAAGTAGCATGTATGTAGCAAGCAAAGCCAAGGTTAGTTCTCCTGTCTTTTACTTCAAAATGCCCAAAGGATGTTTATCTGACCTTGCCTACCTGGCACGTTGTAATTCCATATGCTTTTGACATGATGTTTGATTTGCACCTGAGATAACCCAATCATGTTGACCATGTAGCATGAATAATGTTATGACAATAAACACCATAAACTGTAACTGCTTTCCCCAATGTCAGACTTTGGTGGGTGTGGTGGCCAAGCATGTGATGTTCTTTACTGAATGAGGTTGGTATTCATAATATTGTTCATTTAATATAGTAAAATGGTGTTCATAAAACTTAATGAATTTTACAGCTGCAAATGCTACTCCATATTCCAATTTGTGGTATAAAAAAACCTTTTACAATATAGCAGGTGATATAATCACGTTGAATACTACTGGTGGACTTTCCTCCAACAAATGAATACCTTGAATGAAATCAACACCCATGGCTAGAATTCTAGGACCATACAGGAGCAGTGGACTGTCCACATTGGGTACACAGTATCTGTCCTATATGTGAATTAGCAATAAAGAAAACTTCCCAGTTATACTTATCTGTTTGCATCTGAGTGTGAATTCTTCCTGCTATAACATATGGAAGTTTTTTCCCTCTTTGTTCTGCTGCTTTAGTTGGTGTTATGATATGGTCAGAATAATAGATATTGTCTTACATGAAGTAGCATTGCAATGGCATAAACATTTTTGAATTTTTTAGTACACTAATGTTTCATTAATGACTTGTCATGTTAGGGATTTGTCGTACAACAACTTAACAGGGACAATACCTGATCTTCTGGCAGCACTATCATCCCTTAAACTATTGTAAGTATTCATGTCCTTGTGATTTAGATGATTAATGATAAAAAAGTTTGATGCCTCATCATCATCGTGCTTCTTTTGTGCAGAGATTTGACAGGTAACCAACTCACTGGACCAATTCCTCCTGGTCTCCTTAGAAGATCAAAGAATGGTTCCCTCATGTTAAGGTCTGTTTTACTCTCCAAAACTATCAAGTCCTTCCCACAATGTTTTATAAATTATGATTTGATGCACGGAAAAGGAATTCAAACAGATTTGTTATTAGATTAATGTATTATGAATATGACTCTTGTAGCATTGGAATTCCTATGGGCCAGCGTAGGTTATTAGCTGTTGTCAGAAAACATGTAAGTTATCGATTGAATTCATAAGGGCTGTCAGCGGTAGGCCCACTTGAATTGTTGTTAAATGCAAGATTTTAATAAGCTCGAACTCTAGATGCGTCTATTTTGATTGAAAATATGTGGAGATGAAGAGTGAAAACTAGGGATTGAGAGTAGTATTTTGTTGGGATTTTAATGAAACTTTGCAGAGAAATCATCAAATTATGAAACTTCTGAAGACAAGTGAGTTAATATAGCTGCTTATCAAAGTGTGAATAGTAATGAATGAAGAATGTTTTCCTTAAGTTTATGGAAAAGGGATATGAGGCTTACCTATAAGCTTTTATATGGCTTATGTGAACAAATAAAAATAGAAATAGTCAGAGAAGAGATTAGGAAAAGGATAACTTTGGTAGATCTGGCAGCATAAGTAAAGCCTGCCTAGTTTAATTGAGTTTTCTCCTTGAGTATGGACATGGAATAAAGAAGCCAAAAACTCCTCAAAACTTTTCTTTTCTTGTGTTTTTTGTTTTTTTTTTTGTTGGGGAGGGGGGAGGTGAGTTCGGAGGTGTTGGCAATTATTGAGGAACTAGCAAAGACTTGCCACACATAAATTTTTCTGTGTTGCATTCTTGTTCCTAATAGAGCTCCCAACATACTTAAGAAATAAAAAAAAAGAGCCAATTTACTCCTTAAAGAGCGAACAATGGAAGGAATTGTTTAATTTAATCCTATCTCAAAGTAGCATCATTGCGACAAAATTCAGATCTTCATGAAGTGTCATATCTAATCAGTTCTATTATTCAGTCAACTTGAAACCTAACCTTTTTAAATCAGCTATGCTAAATCTTTTATATATTTTGTTGCCTTTTTAGTGAGCCTTGATTCCACTTGAAAAATCCAATTATCTTAAAAAAGATAATTGTAACAATCTTCTGGCTGGCTGACAGTTTTAAAAACACTCTCTGTAAGTGCTTAAGTTTGCACAAGGCCTCCCAGTCCTGTGTTAGCTGTTCCTGAGTCAAAGTAAGAATCTTGGTATGACACATACTTAGGAATTAGATAACAAGGTGTCCTGTGTCTTGAGCGAGTTTCTAAATCATGAATCGCATGTCAACCAATTGGTTAAAAGTTAGTGCTGCTGATAAAAATTGGAAGCTATAACCACCTGTAGAGTTGGAAAGTTTCATTATTTCAATGAATTGTATCAATTGAATCACATTAAGATCTGAGACAGTTCTTTGAATCTTCGGCGAACTGTAAACTCGACTATTGACCAATAAAGCCTTCCAATGAAAATCATCTTCGTAACTTGAGATTTTCTTTCCGTATTTTATACCCCATCACCATGAAGGTAAGTCACAGTTGAGCTACTTCTGACCTGGGTCCTGGGACCCAAAGCTAAGTCGCGACTGTTGTGATAGGCATTGGTGATCCTCACACCCTAAGTGTATTCAATTCTTCTTGATGCAAACATTTCATGAGCAGCGTATTGACTTATGTGATGCTTTCTTATATTCTATTGCACGTGTAATATGGAAAGGAATTGCATGAATTCCATTGATTAAATTTCTGTTGGACTCTCACTTCTTATTTTAGGCCCCATATTTTACTTCTCTAGCTTTGATTCCTGCTCATAAGCTATAAAATTTATCTAATGCTAGAATTGATCGAAGTACTTGTTCCGATGGGAATTGATGTGAGCTGGAGAAGAAGCTTAACACACCTCTCATTGTGTCTCTCTCAATAGCTTCTATGGTGATACTGTTAGTGGTGGTATTCATTCTGTACAAAATGATAAGGAAGCCAGGTAAAATTTTCTTACAGCATATCTTAGCTTGTGAACGTGCCCTACTCAATTTCAGCTTAGTTAAAATGAGAAAGCACTAGGATGGTTATGTACTTAATACCTTAATCCATAACCTGTAAATCTGTTTTCTTTGGAAGGCTTGGTCTCAGAGACCTCTGTGAGGCCACAGGTAAAGGATCATGATGATGGTCCATTGCAACTTGCGATAGGCAATTCACGTATCAAGAGTTGGAGGACATAACTAACAACTTTCAAAGGGTTATCGGCAGAGGAACTGTCTACCATGGGTACTTAGATAATGGTACCCAAATTGCAGTCAAGTTGCGCTCTCAATCATCATCACAAGGGACAAAGGAGTTTCTGGCTGAGGTAATTTATTCAAATCCACTCAGATCTTTGATATTTAAAATAACAACGTCAAGGTCCAACTAAAACTGGAATTGAAGTATGGTGTTATGGTATTACGTTAAGGTGTTTTTGTATGCTTGAATATGCTATGCAAGGATACCCTATTTAGCTCCAAATTTGCAGTTGTAAGATGCTCGACCATAGTGGTTATCCTGTCGTCTAGGGGATCCTCAATGCCAACTCTCCCTTATGGTACTTCTTTTTTCTTAAAGGGTCTGTTACTCTGTTATATTGTGTTGTCAATACAAAATTCTTGCTAAGAAGTTCTGTCATATCAGAACTTCCCCTTTGTGCTTCAAAAGTTGCATCCTGCATTATTTTGCTCGTATACCATATCAGAGTATGCATGGAGGCAGAGCCCTTTAAGGGGTCTCTAGACGTTTGATTTGCATCTATGTGATATCTGATTGTTAATAGGAGATACACTTGGAATGGTATGTTGGATGCAATGTGTCCATGGATATGAATTTAAGCTTACCAAGAAAACCCATGTAAGAAGTGCTACAATCCCAAATAAAGTTGATTTATTGTAATGCCAAAATTTTTTGGGTGTGGGATAAGTGGTCTCTTCAGACATTCCTGCGTCTCCCTTTTTCATCTTCAGTCACCGACTAGATTGAAGGCTTGAAACTCTATTTTTAACCCTTGTATGTGGTATCATTGGGCAGCTTGACAGGGCATCTTCAAATCTGACAATGTGGTGGATTCTGTTGCAGGCCCAGCACTTGACGAGAGTTCATCACAGGAACCTGGTTTCTTTGATTGGCTACTGCAGGGATGGAAATTACCTGGCACTTGTCTATGAATACATGTCACAGGGAAACCTACAAGATCATCTGAGAGGTTCTGGATTCCAACAAACTTACTATGTCTAAATTTCTCCTGTAAAATCTGATTGACCTGTAGTAGGTGCCTGCTGGTCTGGCTTTTCCAAAAGATCAGTCGCAGTTAGTTTAACTCTGCATGTGGGCTCCTCCATGGAGAAAATAAAATGAGGTTATGTAATATTATTAGTCTAGTCATAGCATGAAGCTGCCTATTGCGCTAGTTTCTTACAATATTAGTTACAATATTGGAGTTTTTTTTCTTTAAAAAGAGGTTCTCAAACATAGCTTGATAGGTGCTACAGAAATAATAAGTTCTTTCTTAGAACACCATGCAAAATTAACATTAGCCTCCTTTCTTGATACATCCAAATGCTGCTAGGATTTCTGTAGCTGAGATGTAACTATGTTTGAAGAGGTTCTGCATTACTTAGAAAGACATCAACAGTGCTGAATCTCATAGTAAGGTGTTGTGTAGAAAGTGTTATCTTAAGTGTTTCTGTGAGATACGGGGCTGAAGTCGGCAGCCCTAGCCGACTTCAGCCCCGATTCAATTTGGGAGGAACCGGAACAGAGGATCGCAATCGCGATCCTCTCCAGCTCCTCCAGGGACAAACAGGGCATGGGCGCCGCGGGTATCCCGCGGCACCCCCCAGTCAATCTGCGGCCAATTCGCGGCCGCGGATCTCGCTCGACCACCGCGAAATACCCGCGGTGCCCCCCCAGTCAATCCGCGGCCAATTCGTGGCCGCGGATCTCGCTCGACCGCCGCGAAATACCCGCGGCGCCCCCCCAGTCAATCCGCGTTCAATTCGCGGCCGCGGATCTCGCTCGACCGCCGCAAAATACCCGCGGCGCCCCCCCAGTCAATCCGCGGCCAATTCGCGGCCGCGGATCTCGCTCGACCGCCGCGATTTTCGCAGCGGAGGGCTGTTACGATGAGGCGATAAAACCCCCATCTTTCCTTCCCCTCGGGCCACCTCCGAGCCTCTCTCTTCTCCCTCTCCTTAGGACTTATTTTATGATAAAGGAGGATTTATCTTCAAGTCTTTAAACCTGTTCGCGATCAAATGATATGCTGTTACTAAGACGAGGGCATTATCGAGATTAGGTCGTTGTGTGACATATATGTTGGTTGTCCTCTTAACCAAGAAGTGTGGAGACATTGATATGTCACACAGGTGAAGTGTAGGAGTACATTTCACTGAACGTGACCAATTCCGGAACGCTCTACTGTCAAGAGATGTTCCGAGTGGATATGGATGTTAGTATCCCTCAGACCTGAGATCACCACAGTGATTAACAAGCAACTCACTGTACTTTGGTATCGGACTAGCAGAATTTCTAATTCTGGAACGGAAGGTTACTAGGTGAAGTCAAGGACTTGCGAAATCAGTGCATGAGTCAAGATGGAATTGACCTCTCCTGAAAACAGGAGATAATGCTTTGTGTTCAATTTAGCAAAACCTTGGCCAGGGTAATCCTTGTGATGAGTCATAGGATTTCTAAAGTTGATCACATAATGGATGTACTGATTAGAGAGTTGTCAGAACTCTGAGGTTATCCTAGCATTAGGAGTCAAAGGGATAAATTATACAGTAACCATAGTCCAAGGTTTCAGAATATTTGCTTCGCATATATTCGGCCTATCCGGACATTGGGTACCATTGCTAGATGGTCACATCGATTAGTGCAAAAAATTGTTCCTATACTACCAGCTTAGGTTCGAACCTATGAGGTCACACGTATAAAAGTTTTCTGTTTGATCAAGATGGCTGATGGATGATTGAGAATCATTCAGGAATAATTTGGTCAATTTGATTGGCAAATTATCCTATAAAATAATTAAAGTAATTATTGGAGGATTAATTAGTAATTAGATTACAAATAAACTCAATTTGATTGAGTAAATGGACCAAGGATGAGCCAAATTGAATTGGATACAATTTTGGGTTTAATTAAGGTTTGACCTAATTGGATTAGTGGCATAGGGGTCGACACGAAGTGAAGAGAGGTCGACTCGAGATGGGCTGGGGTCGACTCAAGCTTGGCTGGGGTCAACTCTCTCAGAGAATCCAGAGAACGACTTCTTCTATTTTCCCAAGTGGGGTCAACTTGCTGGGCATATCAGGGGAAGGAGCTCTCTGTCGTCTCAGCCGGTGTCGACCTGTGAAGCTCTGGGGTCGACTCGGATGGACTTTGGAGTCGACTCGAAGGGGGAGAAGTCGACTCGAGGCGACGTGGAGTCGACTCGAGATCGGAAAGGTCGACTCTTTCTGAAAATTCTGGAACTCACGGACGGGCTGAACTCGAGGAATTCGATCCGGACGTAGATTTTCAATGAAAAGTGATGGAATTTGGATCGTGGGAGATGTGGGAGATGTAGGGTTCCGATCATGTGTAATGGGCAGCAGAAGCTAGGGATTTAAAAAAAATTTCTTAATAAAGTCCCTTAACATGAAATCCTTATAAGCCTAGACACCTTAATGGTAACAATCAAACAATATAAATATAAATACTGAAATAGAAAAATACCTGTAATGCTAAATCCAAGTTTGTAGAATCTCCACGAGGCATCCTGTCACGCCCCGGATCCGGATCCGTGATACGGCCGCGCTATTGCCGACTACCACCCACAATAGCATGCAGCCTCATACATGGGTTACAGGATAGTCAAATCAGTCAAACTTTTATATATTAAAGCATTTTTAGTACACATGCTCAATGGTACAAAATACAGAGCTTCTACATATTTTATGTATACAAACATATATTTGTTTTACCCCAAAAGGAAAAAGCCCTGATGCAAAAGAAAAAGTCTCTGGCAGCTATCAATGGTGAGGATCTGAAAGAAAAATACCAATAAAATGGTATGAGCTACATGGCTCAGGAAGTAATCCTGCATAATCTTAACGGATCAATTAATATGTTGAACATGTTTAAATAGGGTTTGAGAAGCTGACATGTATGCTGTCTAACAATTCATCATGATAAAATATTCATACTGAATCAATAATCATGTTATGTATGTTATCGCAAATCTTCATGTAAATATACCCTGTAAGATCGTATACCGGCATGCCGTAGTTTACACCCTCCGATGCTACGGCGGAGTCATTATCGGCCACTGGCGGGCGAGCTCAGTTATTATACGGCCACTGGCGGGGCGACTCAGTTATTCTACGGCCACTGGCGGGGCGAGCTCAGTTACATTCAGCCCGTAGCATCTAAGAGTCCATACATAGTACTTCTTGCAAGTGGTACACTTAGCTAGAGGCAATTCATCATCTTACACCATAATTACTAATATTAAGTGCAATTATGGTAACGAAATCCCAATCATCTTATATTATTTTAAAATCTGTATAAGCATGATGTAAGCATAACCCTAATTTCTATGACTAACACATGCTACTTGTATGCATGATCCATAATTCATAGGATTAGAATAGAATGCTTTCATTTTTCACGAATCATATAGATAACACATGATTTACAATAAGGTTAAGACGGGTTACTTATACTTATAATTTAGGTAAGGAAGCGTATTCATGATCCATAATAAGATTAAGACAAGTTACTTACAGTAATTCGCTTTCCCACGTTTGACTAGTCCAGATGACGGATCCTTAATCACCTTGCACAACATCATAGGGATCGCATTATTCTCCGTTTGTTTAATACATAACTTCTCAGTTAAATTATGAGTTTACTTGTTTGGATCCCATCCAAGGATTTGGCCCAAGTCCAATTTACCCATGTTGGAGCCTTCTAATTTGGTCAATAGGCTTAATCCCAAGTTAAATTTTGGGTTTAGGGTCAATGTGGCTCATTTGGGCCTGAGTCAGGGTTAGCCCAAGGTCAATTCGACCTTCTGTCCGTTGAATTGGGCCTGATTCATAATCAACTAGGTCTGCTGAGATTAACTCAGCTTAATTGAGTTCGGACCTATTTCAATTTAACTTAATTTGGTTCGGATTTAACCCAATTTATAGTTTGGGCTCGTCCAGACTTTAGCCTAATCTGATTGGGCTCGGGTTTAGTCAGATTTGGCTAAACCCATTTCCTTTTTCTTTTTTTTTCTTTTTCTTTTTCTTTTGGGCCTAACGGGTTTCGGATTCGGACACGAAGCCGACCCGTTAGGCCAGACCCCTTAAGGGGTTTTTCTCCGACCTTCCAGAGGCTTCCGCCTCTTCGTCTCCCGCTCTCCTCTCTCTTCTCCGGTCACTCTCTCTCTCTCTTCTCCCCTTCGTTCCCATAGGAAACCTCGGTTGCTCCGGCCGGTCCTTCGGCCCTCTTCTCCGCCTCCGGCCGAAGCCACCCTCCGTCCCTCTCTCTTTTCTTCTCCACCGGAACCCTAGTCGTCTACTCCCCTTCCTCTTGTTGGCGACTGGGGTGGAACTTTTTCGGCCCTTCGGCCGAGTCGGGGTTCCCACCTCGGAGCAGTAGCAGTGGAAGGCCGACCCTTCCTCTTCTTTGAAGTGATGCCGGAGAGGGGAAGGGGGTTCGGAGATGGGTCGAGATCCGGATTATACCTGAGAGTCTCCGCCCGCTCCGTCCACGGCGAGGTATGGCCGGAGAGGATGAAGCCTCAAGGGTCCGGTGATCTTTTACTTTTTATTTTATTTTATTTTTCTCTCTTTCTTTTCTTCCTTCTCTGGCTTTTCTTTCACGGTGGCACCACCGCCTCTTCTCTGGGCTGGCAGCCCTGTGGCCGCGTCGGATGACCTAGGGCAACCGCGGCTCGGGCTGCGGTGCCCTAGGCGCCCGCAGGCCGAGTCCTGCTGGGCTCGGCCCGGTGGCACTAGGCCTGGGCCGAGCTCAGTTGGGCTCGGCCCAGCTAAGTTACTGGGCCTGGGCCGGGCCTGAGTTATACTCGAGCCTATCCATGGCCTGCCCGTGAGCGTGGGTCTGGCCCGGGGTGGTATCCATCGGCCATCTCCCCTTCCTTTCCTCCCTGTGGCTTTCTTTCTCTTTGTTTCGATAGAGAAACAGGGGGAAGAACACCCTACGGAGGAACTCCTTCTTCCTGTCTTGTTTAATCTATTTATTTAAGGAGACCGGACCTTACCTAGTTCTGGGTTAGCTGCGCCGAGCAGTACCTCCTTAAGAGAACCCTCCTTCCGCTCCTGGGGCTGCAGAACTCCTCCACCTCCAGCTCCAGGGGTTCGGCTTCTCTGGTATAGTGTTCCAGAGGGGCTTAGAGGGTGAGAGGGTACAGAAATTTTGAGTTCAAGCTGAGGGTTTAGATGGCCATGCTTAGGAAATGAGACCTCTATGGAGAGGTCCCATCCACTCCTCCTCCTTGCTCCAGGAGCCTCCAGCTGGCCCCTTGTCTTCAGGCGAGCCGGCTTGGCCCGCCAGCAAGGCTAAGAGGTGGCAGGCTCCTGTTTTGCATGATCAAGGATCCCTAAGAGCTGGCCCTCCCTCTGCTGGCCAGCTAGGGCCCTATCAACTCACCCTCAACATGAGGTGGCAGCCCTCCCCAGCTGCCACCCATGGGTCCAGTACGGCCCACTAAAAAAAATCTACCCCAACACCCCTAACTGGGCCTCAAAAGTATTGGGCCCAGTTGGTTTTGGGCCCGGACATTACACGTCTAAGTGTCCGCCCTCCAACGGTGATCCACACGGAAACTTGATCAAGACTTTAGCCCTAAAGATTTTTGATCCTTAATGTTGAATCCTTCCAAAAGATTTAAAGTGGCTTGCTTTCTCTCCTCTCTTATTTTTCTTTCACCTTTCTAAATCACTTCTAATCTTTTTGTCTTAAAGAAGACCTCCTTGTCTTAGCTTAGAACACTCTAGAAGCAATGCTAGAAAAAGACAAAGGCTTGTAAGAAAGAAGGGATAAGTGAGAGAGAATACGGTGGAGTTGGAATGAAGAATACGATGGAATGGCTCCCTATTTATAGATGTGAAGGGATGCATCCTAGCCATCCCTTCATGCATCAAAGGGTGTGATAAGAGGGAGCCAACAAGAGGGGAGGCGTATCTGGAATGGGGCGCAAGCAAGAGAGAGAGGGAGGCGTATCAAATAAGGATTCATCCTTATCCATCCAAGAGACGTATTTACGATACGTCTCTTCATTCTTTGCGTCGTACTCTTCCCTTATTTTCTTTCTTCTCACGCATGAAATGTAGGAGCCATTCTCATCCATTGATCAAGCCTTGATGATGATCCAAAGGCCATGAAAGAGGGCGCCACATTCACCTTAGGTGTGATGAAGAGAGGAGAGAGAGAATGGATAAGATCAAATAAATGGTTCATCCTTATCCATTCAATTTCACATATTCTCTCTCTTTCCTTCACGTATTTTTCATCATCACGCCTCTTGATGTAATCCATCACGCCATCATGATCTCTCATCATCCTATGATGAAGATCTAATGGCTCCAATCCATGGCGCCATCAATTTATCAATTAAGTCTTCATCCAACGGCTTGAAGAAGATCCAACGGTCTAAATTGAATGCTTAATCAAATCTAATTCAATTAGACTTAAACCAAGCCAATTAGGTGCCAACTCTTGGCTAACCCATATCATGATATGATCTAATTAAATTAGATCAATTAAGAATCAGATTTGAATCGAATTCGAATCATATTTGAATCCAATTCGAATCAGGAGCTAAGGAAAACTAGCTAACGGACTTTGTTTATGTTTCTATTTTTTCACTTTTATTTTAGGAGGATGTGCATGCATTCTGTGCATTTTAAAGCAGTCTTCATCTTGACAAGTACTTAGATGACCAGATTTGGACAATGTAGTGCCAAAGAATCATCAATGCTGGAGCATCCATATTCATATATATATTACATACATATATACATGCATATATACATACACACACACATACACACACACATACACACACACACACACTCTTTTTTACATAATTCGGAAACATAAACCGACAGAAGTGAAAGAATAGATGCCCTACAAGCCAATCGCAATATGTACTGCGAAGGGTTTTTCTTTTGATTTGTCCAAATCATATACATGACATTTAATTATGAATAAAGACATTGTGTTTCATTATACGCTGTTTATTATACTTGTGATGAACCTCTTAGATTAGGGCAATAGTTTTGGGGCTATAATGAGATCATACTAGTGAGACCTAAAATTCTAAAATCCTAATCTTAAATATTTTCAGTCGTTGGTACGTTGAGTCGGGGATCAATACTACCGAAAAGACTAGCACGTCTTATGTATGCTCGATGCAGAGCGTGATTGATCTCACAATCACTTGTGTGGAGACACTAATACAAAGATGTGGGTGCTCATTAGAAGAATGAGTTCACTGAATTGACCTGCAAAGAGAAATCTTATGAAGTCTTACTTACATGTCAAAAGATGATTCTCTTAGTAGAAGTTGTGCAACTGATCCTATGACTTGAGATCACCATGGTATCTTGTGCACATGAACCCATGTTTTAGTTTATACTCATTCATGACTTTAAGCTGTGTATGGGGTCTTCTGGATATGGTGAATTGTGTACGAAAATTATGAGTAGGTCAACAAGGAATTAATCACTTCTAGTAAGACAAGATCGCATTCTATTTATTCTAATCATATGATAATTTAGGAAGCCTTTGATCAAAGTAGAATGAAAATTAAAAAGAATTTCTAATGTTTCATTATTTGAATTATCATTAAAAGATTGAGAAAGATATGAATATGAAATTGAGTTTGACATATATTCATACTCACATACATATTCGGGATGCAGTTTGATTAAAGGATTGAATTGCACGGTAACTTGCCACTGAAGGATATTTTTGGTATTTCCACCAAATTCCATATTTTTCGGGTAGACATGCCACATTACTAAACGTCAATCTTGTCTTATAGGTTTGATCGAATTAAAGAGTTTAATTCGATCACCAAGTAGAAAGGATTCTAATTGTTAAGTTCGGATTTGCGCAGTTTGGACCTAAATTGATTAGAAGAGTTCTAATCAAGTTGGGTCAACTCACACTCACACCTATTGCTGGCTAAGTATGAAACCCAATGGGTCACACACAAGGAAACTTATCAAGGGTCTAATTGGATTAGATTATGTTTGCAAGATAGACATCCTAGCAGATGTTGCAAACCCTTAGCTCCTGATTCGAATTGGATTCGAATCTGATTCTTAATTGATCTAATTTGATTAGATCATGTTCTAATATGGGTTAGCCAAGAGTTGGCACCTAATTGGCTTGGTTTGAGTCTAATTGGATTAGATTTGATAAATCATTAAATCTAGACCGTCTTGATTTACCGTTGGATGAAAACATAATGGAGAGTTGGTTTAACCCAATTGGATTGGGTTAGAGGATGGCTATCATAATTGATCATTGGATCTTAATCCCACCATTGGATGAAGACATAATGGGTCAAGAGGATGGCGCCATGAATAAGGACCATTGGATCATCCTAGAATCGTTGGATGATCACTTAATTCCCTTCCTTGATGGCGCCTTGATCCTTAGCCCTTGGATCATGTGATGATGCTTTAAAAGGAGGGATTCATAGCGTGATGAAGCCTCAGATGTGCTGATGGCGTGAAGAGGATAAGAGGAGCGCTTGAAGTGGTGTATCATGATAACACCTCTTCATATGGATAAGGATGAAATAACTACCTATCATGATAAGCCTTTTCATTGCATGGCGCCCCTATCATGATACATCTTTTCATCATGGGACGCCTTCCTTGATCTCACGCCCCTCTTCATGGCTGAATGGATGTGATTCATCTTTGGCAAAGCATCCCCACGCCATCTATAAAAGGAACTCCACCGTATTCATTCAAGATCTATCCAACTCTCTCTCTCCCTCATCTCTTCTTTCTTACAAGAGTGTCTCTTTCTAGCATTGCCTCTAAAGTGTCCTAAGCCAAGACAAGGAGGTCTTCTTTAGGATAAAAATATTAGAAGTAATTTTAGAAAGTGAAAGAAAATTAGAGAGGAAAGAAAGAAAGCCAATTGAGTTCTTTAGAAGAATTCTGTATTAAGGATCAAAGTCTTTGGAGCTAAAGTCTTGAATCAAGTTTTCGTGTGGATCACCATTGGAGGGCGGACACTTGGACGCCTCGTGGAGATCATTGATATTGGATTAGCATTAGAGGTATTCTTCTATTCCTACATTTATATTTATATATTATTTGATTGTTACCTTTAAGGTGATCTAGGCTTATAAGGGTTTTATGTTAAGGGACTTTATTAAGAAATTTTTTAAAATCCCTAGCTTCCGCTGCCCATTATGATATGTTAGAACCCTACAAGAAGTGCCTATTTTATCCTTCAGAACAAGGTCATCATCCACTAGACTTTGGACAGCATCCTTGACAGATTGGCTATTACACCCTCCTTAGGACCCAATTTCTCAAGCTCTTTAAGCTGACAATAAAAACAGGAAACAAAAAGGTCAAAATTTGATATAAAATTAGAAACCAAGAAAGGACAAATATAGACAGGCAAGTGAGGATAAAATCCCATCTTGCCTGAAGCTATAACATACATGGACAACACTTATGACAAATAATAACAGATGGACCGGTTGAACTTTAGTCTTTGAATCTTATGGTGCAAATTTATGGATAAGATGATCTTTATGAAATTTGATGTCCCACCATGAAACTCTGAGCAGAGGAAACAAATCTATATTTCACCACACATAATATGACAAATTAAATTGCTTTGGAGAAATGTTAGACTTGAGTGAATCATTTTATACTTTGCTCCGATGAAGATTGTTGAAGATAAGTAACATGAAGAGAACAAATAATTCAGCACATATCCAGAATGAGAATGCGAATCTTTCTAGACCCTCTTTTTCAAAGCCCACTTACTCTCTTTAATATGATGAGCCACCAAGGGTACATCCCTAGCAGAGGGCCAACCATTATAACTGGGTGAACAGAAAGAGCTCACAGAAGAGGTTACTAATTTTGACCAAGTTACTCCAGCCACAACAGAATCTGTAATTTAATCAACACATACTGGTTATATTATCAAAACCACTAACCAAAATCACAAATGATGTGAAATATTCAAACTAGTATATTATAACTACACCTCAATTAGAGGACCCAAATGAGCCAGCCCAAATTCTATGCAAATCAGTTCTTTAGCACCATTGTAACTTAAAAACATGGATTGGACATTGTTGGCCTGTAAATCTTCCAAATCATGGTCATTGAAATTCATCAAAATCATGGCTCGTTGTACTAGACAATACCGCCCCATTTCTGGGCAATACCAAACTATACCGTTAGCAAACCCATGCTCGGTACAAGAGCGTACCAAGTGTCAATACCATAAACCAACCTATACAAATACTGTATCGGCATGGTACCGACATAGGTACCAACATTGGTATTGCAATCCATGATCAGAATCAAAAAACCTCGTTGATGAAGAATCAAGCTAGTAAATCTAAATCTTAATCGACAACTCATGCCTTCCACATAGGTCAGATTTCAGGTCAAGGAACCAATATGATCAATCAAAATTGGAGAACATTTCATCACAAGCTGTCAATTTAATGTAATATGCTAAACTGGGCAACCTTGACCTAGCGAGGAACCTGCCAGGATACTAAAAGGCAACAAAATGATTTAAAAAAATAAAAACCCATTTATAAAATCCATACTATAATAAACAGGCTTTCTCCCAGTAATCTAGCATCAATATAATGAATGCTTCATTAACATTTATTACTTTTAGGGCTTCATTCACTTATTATGGCCTTTTAGATACAAATTAGTTTATCTCCTTAACAAAGCCTCATAATATCTTTGCTGCATGCACTTAGTTTATCTCGAATAATTTACCATTACTTATCCTTAATGGTGTAACTCCTATAGTTTTTTTCTAACGAAACCATCTCTAGTTCTCCTTTTTGAATGGTGCATTTACATCAATTTTTTCATCTTTGCCACTCATCTTAGGTCATCTTTGGTCTCCAAGTTATCATTACCTGTTTCCTGATATAGTACATCAAATCTCAGTTGTCATTTTTTTATAATGCAATTTTTTTTATTATTATCATCAAAAGAACCAGTTGACATTATTTATTAATCTGATTTTAAACCTGTGGAAATGCTAATTATGTTTGATGTCTGATTTATAACAAGCATGCCCTTGAATTCAAGTCAGTATGCTGATGGCTGAGATTAACCATGATAGCTCGCCCTTTTGAGTATCTTGGCGTTTACATATAGAACAAGGCATGGCAGCAACAGCATTTCAGGTTTTCGTGTCTATTGATTTTGTTTATATAAAACTGGTTAAGAAATATAAATGTACGCATATAGCTGCAAGTATAATTTCATAAAGACATAAGCCGTCCACCAAGCAAAAAGTTTAGCATGAAATATCATGAATTAGATAATTTATTACATAAAGATGGTTTGCAATGAAAAGCTCAGCAGAATTTGTTAGTTTCTGGCCCCCTTTCTAAACCATGCAGCCTATATGGTATACAAATTGGATAATGATCGATCACAATTCTCCAGCTACATTTCACCTACTAACCACAAAAAGAATTCTGCTTGCACAGAAATTGTAGAGCCGTGATATATTTTTTTTTTTTTTTTTTTTTTTTTGTGTGTGTGTGTGTGTGTGAAACATGCATGTTCAATGATATGTGGATTGTCCATGAGATATGTACACATACTAGATTTTCAAAAAGGACGAATACTATATATTGCGATTATAAAACAAACAAGAAATTGAGAAACATGCGCATAGACATTAATAGAATTGTCTGCAAGTTATAAACCCAACAAACTAATCCAACTGAAATGCTTAAGATCATGGACCAAAACCTTCCAACATTATATGTGGAAAGAGGACAGCCACCCCAGTTACGTATCAATACTGTCATGAAAGCAACCCAAAAATGACACATCAACCAACACTAAAACCAAAGAATTAGGACTAAATAAATTGGCATACTCACAAGAAAGTAGTTCTGAGACTCATAAAAGATTTGAAGAATCTGCTCACGTTTCCCCTCCGAAGAGGGGCCTCTTTTCTTTGACTAAGAAGCAGATGTGAATAATAGGTTAGACTTCTAAATCACATACGACAATGCAAAAGATACATGTGTTGTTAAGGGTTGCTGTTCTAAATGGGACAGAGAGTTCACCGAAAGCAGACATTTGTGCAAAGAAAATTACAAAACATATAAGCATTGTTACATGTTTATTTTTCTGTTTTCCCAAAGGAAATTACCAGCATTTTCTTTCTTCCCCTACTTTTTTTGTCAGACTGATGCTGAATTTTCAAATCTGCAGATATTCCTTTTTTTACTTGATCACTTTGCTCTCTAGCATGCTGGAGTAGTGGCATTTTGGGACGTGGACATGACATGAGATGGCAGCAGACTCCTCAACACTTTGACAGACAAATTGAAGCATCCTATTTATGGAAACTTACACATGACACTTCCACTTTCAACCAGTTTCTTTAGTATACAGTACAATAACTAGTAAAGTTTGTGTAGTACTTAGATATTTATTTAGGGTAACATATATATATATATATATATTTATTGTATTGCATGGAGATGTCACAGTGTTAGATTTTGGACATTGGTGTCAAAGTCTTTGAGATAACAGTCGAAGCATTTTTTGGAGACATACCTTTATCCTACAATAAAAATTAGAAGTTATTCGCAATTCTAGTGAACAAAGTTTCATTTACATGAATGGTTTTTATCTCCATAATTTAAGCTAAATATCTGTAAATTTTCTTTTGACCTATCATATTGTATAAGCTGGTTTGAACGTAACCAAACTGAATATAACTGTTTTATATACTTCTCTCATTCATGATTTTTTTGGGATTGAGTGGTTGCATGCGCAGAGGACAGTTTCAGATAACAATGCACCAGTTCGAAATATCTGATTGTTAGGGAAGTCATATGAAAGGTTTTGACAAAAATATGCACTAATCTATAGTCACTTTCTCCATATTTGAAGCAGAAAATGTTTTTCCAGCCAGGATCACCATTCTTCTCATGTTGTCCCTCCAGCTTCAGCATCACTTCCCTCCAAAAAATACCACCACATCCTCAAAGTTAGGTTCACCAGCAGTGATCATATCACTCCCAAGGGAGTTCTGCCAAGTGCAAACAGCCCAATGCCAATAGATTTCATCAAAAAGGTGTTCCACCAGGTGAACCTGCTGTTAGACAAAGGAAACATGAATAAGGATGAGTAGTTGACAAACCAGGCATCCCCACCTCCATTTTTCCCCATTTCATTTCTTTTCCATAGCTTTCTCAACAACCATAAACATGGCCTAGATGATGCTTAGCTTTTCTAACTCCACCAACTTAGTATCATGTATCTAACATCTTTTTCCCTTTTTTGCTGCTGCAACTTGTGTGAATAACCATTACCACCACTCTACCACCCAACATTGCATCATGGAAACTTGTCCCTGCTCTAACTTTAGAATAACCTACCATTCTCTCATCTCTATGTACACACACATAATCTTTGTTGAAACTGGCGCTATATGTAAGCTTATGAGCTTCTGGATGTGGCCTAAGCGACCACGTAGCTGTTGACATAAGTGTAACCCACTCTGGATGGACCTAAGTGATTGATTATAGGACCTTTCACTTATATAAATGCTTAAGGTTATTGGGTTAATTGTGACGATCCCATCCATTGGATCTTGGGAGTTATCTTTGATGGGGAGAAACTCCACTAGTATTTATAGGGTCTTGGTCCCCCTTCCAGACTGATCTATCATTTTCTCTTATATCAAGTGGGATATCCCCTCTGTCTATACCGAGAGAAAGATCAGGTCTCAGGGAGCAGAAGCCAATAACCAACACAATGGAATCATCTTCTATGGGTAACTGTTTTCTTCCCTAAATCTTTTGGTAGAGATTTGGCAAATCTATTTCACAGGGAATTTAACTTACATGAGTAGATCTATAGCTGCTCTAGGTTCACCCATTTTGACAGTTAGCAACTGTTTGCAAGACTAGGAGTTCTAAAGTTTTCAATTTCTGTAGAGTCTGACACCTTTGGGCAGTCCAGATCTCTACAAAATAGGTCACAGAAGACTCCCATCCTGCTCCATCCTGGATCTAATATCATGTTCAGCCCTCCTTTGGGAGCAGACTAGACATGCTAGAACTCAGGTGCAAGATAGTGTGAACACGAATACATATGTGATGAACTTGTCAGATTCTTCTACTTGAGGCTGCTTTGGCTTGCACTCAGACCGACGAAAATGCAAGTTGACACTACCCATGTATGTTACATAGATATATATATATATATATATATATATATATATATATATATATATATATTATGCATTCCATCAATCAATCATAAATTTAATCATGCTATATGAGCATATAAGGCAACAACATGTATAAAACATGCATAGAGCATAATTAGAGATATGAATCTAAATTGATTAGATTAGGGCTATAGGGCTCGACCAGGAACCTAAACATAACAACATCATCATCACAAATAAAAGAATAATAATGTCCGAAAAGTCCAATTATACAAACCAAAAGATGAATGATTACAACTTGGAAGCCACTTTTACAAACAGGCCCCATGAATATTACATAGAACTCATAATACAAGAACATTATCCAATAACCAGCAATATTCACAATTTAATCAAGTTCCTGGCCGCCCCAAAAACTATATAATAGCCCTTTTATTATTTTAACTGGCCATTGAAAAGGTTGTAACCTTACTGTTTAATGGTCCTGTTGAATGGGCTTTACACGTCCATTGCAGAGGAGATGCCAACCTATCTCCCCTTAACGAAACAGTTAGAACCCATTTAAAAAACATCTCAAACGCGATGGAAACCGTTGAAAACGGTCCACGATCTGACCGAGATAGCCGGTGATCGCGACTGTTACCACGCCCACACCACATCGGCTTCCCTCTGCCACCGATCGCCGTGCAGGAACAACAAGCGGCCAGAACTTGTCGCTGCCGGCGTCCGGCAAACTCCCTCCGCCGGCCTGAACTGCTTCACGAAAAGCCTAGATGCGAACAAAACACATCTAGACTGCCGTGAAGGGTAGCCGAGCAGCGGGTGCCAGTTGTGGTCGCGTTGCGCATGCGGCCGGTGTCGGCTGTGGTCGCATTACGCGCGATGCGATCTTGGTCACCAACGGCACTTCTGCTTTTTTTTTAACCTAACGAAAAAACTTCCGAAAGGAAGGAGGAAGAAGGGTGAATAGTGAAATCACAATTTCCACTGTTCACCCTGTTCTGATTCTACTATTCAAGTGATCAGTGAAATCGCGATTTGGAAATCGTGATTTCACTGTTCACAGGGAATTAAGTTACCCATGTTCGACCGCAGAAGAGGCCGAGGAAAAACTTTCAGGCTCTGATACCAATGTAAGTTAAATTCCCTGTGAAATAGATTTGCCAAATCTCTACCAAAAGATTCAGGGAAGAAAACAATTACCCATAAAAGATGATTCCATTATGTTGGTTATTTGTTTCCGCTCCCTGAGACCTGATCTTTCTCTCCGTATAGACAGAAGGGATATCCCACTTGATAGAAGAGAAAATGATCAATCAGTCTGGGAGGGGGACTAAGACCCTATAAATACTAGTGGAGTTTCTCCCCATCAAAGATAACTCCCAAGATCCAATGGATGAGATCGTCACAATTAACCCAATAACCTTAAGCATTTATATAAGTGAAAGGTCCTGTAATCAATCACTTAGGCCCATCCAGAGTGGGTTACACTTATGTGAACAGCTACGTGGTCACTTGGGCCACATCCAGAAGCTCATAAGCTTCCACTATATTTTGCTGTCAAAAAAGCCAAGCAAAAGGAAGTGAGATAAATTATGTATCCTTTGGATAACCACTAGATTTAGATATTTCCACACCCACGCACCACAAAATTCTCTTCCTTCACCAAACTTTCTTAGCAACCAAACATCGCATAGAGGTATCACATTTTCTGTTCATGAATGTCTACTTATAGCTAGATCATATCTCAGAACGAGCCATTAGGAAGAAACTATCCAAAAGAAAAAGAAAGAGGTTGGACGAAGGAGTAGCTAATTGGGGACATCGATTGATCTCCTAACGCTCCCCAATCCATAGATCACACTATATCTTACTCCATCTTGAGCAAAATCAAGAATCAAAGACATGATCGAAATGGTTCTTATGTTTTTTTCTTTAAAAAAAAGAGAGAGAAAGAGGCAAATCAAGAAAGTGCATCAAGAAACCCTCACTGATGGAAATATCCGGCGCAAAAAATAAATAAATACCATGATTAATCCGATGGAGGAGAGATCAGATTAATGGAGAAATATCTAAAAATTTGATAAAAAAAATAAGAGACCGGATCGAAAAAATATACCATTGGAACAGGCGGGAGTCAAAGAGGCGAGAAGAGGGGGATACCGCCGGAAAGAGGATAGGCGGTGGAGGCGATGGCGTTGGCGGGAGTTCGAAAGTTTTGTGCTTTGAAGCGGTGATCGGCTCACAGACCCTCTCCGGTCCGATCCGACGGCCCTCCATGATTATATTCTCAATTTTCCTTTTTGGGGTGCGGCTCAGTTGTTTCCAGACCGGACCAGAAAGAAACAGACTGGACCGCAAAGATCGAAGGCGTTTGCTGGTCGAACCCACCATCTACCAGGGATTCAGACATTTACGCCACCTATAAAAGAAAGGAAACGAATAAAGAAAAGGCGGTCGAGATCTTTCGAGAAAGAATCAGGGATTCAGGGGGGAAAGGTGAAAAGTTCCTCTCTTTTTTTTTTCATTTCTTTTCTCTCTTTTTTTCTTTTTTTTTAAGCAAATGATTTATATATTTCTAGTACAGATACATCCAATAAAATTAGAAAATAAAAAGTCTCGGAGCACTCTAGACAACTCCCTTTTTCCAACCTATAGAATACCTCTAGAATGGCTGGCCACATACGAAACCATTCAGTTCGCTTCCCTGTTTGTCTCTCTGGAAATATGTTTGGCCTGAAAGGCCACCCTATTACTCAACATAGCCTAAATATTCCAAAGCAGGGTATGTCCTCCCCTTCTCGCTGCTACTGGAGCCATTCTTAATTCAGCCGATCACTGTGGTCGAGTCGTCCTCAAGTATAACAGAGTCAGCCTGCAACACTCGTCCACCATAGCTCGGGCCAGTCCATGCCGCCTTCAGCTCTGCACCAGAAACTAAAATATCGAAGATCTGCTACCACCCTGGCATAGGTGAGAGGTTCCTCATGCAGCTCAAATAATTACTACAAGCAAAGCTATGATGAAGATGGTGGCTAATTAACATCCCCAACCATGGTTGAGATGTTGAGTCTACCTACTGCTCGAGCCCACATTGTTGGCTTCAATTTTGAGTCCAAGTCTATCCAAACGCCAATTGTAATAGTTTGCACTCTCATCAAGCTGGGCTGGTCTGTTCCTGCCTATCGAGACAAAATGGTGATGTCGTGGTGACGACGTCACAACCATCATCGATCCGAATAATGAAAACCAGATTTTTATAAGCGTAACACATTAGGTTGACAAGATTAGCGTAACACATTAGGTTGACGGACTTTCATCCAACAGGAGCCATTAATTAATAAACCGTTGCTCTCTAAAGTCTCCATGGGATGGCACGGTACGATTTATGTAGGTAACAAGTGGTTGGGGTTACCTGTATCAACATCCCAGCACATTATTGGCGCGACGTCAACCAGACTCCGACCTGAAATCTCAGTCATCGGAGTCCACAAACTTGCATCAGTTCTAGGACAGGTTGGGCATTGAGTCGATGAGGGCAAACCAAGCTAGATAGATCCAAGTATCATTAGACAAATGATGGATTTTGATCAAATTAATTATACATTAAGCTAATCTGTATGAGATCTATGGCATGAGATACTATGTCATATGATCATGTATGCACTTTTTTTTTTTTCCGAAAACGAGCGCTTTATACAGTTTGAATACGGATACATCTAATAAAATCAGAAAACAACAAGTCTCAAAGTGCTCTCGGCAGCTCTCCCTCTCTGGCCCATAGAGTACCTCTGAAGTGTCATGCCACATAAGAAGCCATCCAAAATGCAACCCTATTGATTTCTCTAAATACATGCCTAGCCTGAAAGGCCACTTCGTCGTTCACTATAGCCCAAATGTTTCGAAGCAGGGGGTGCCCTTCTCCACCGCCACCCAAGCCGCCCTAGATTTAGCTGATCACGGTAGCTAAGTCCCCCTTAGAATAACTGAGCTGGCTTGTAGCACGCGCCGAGCATAGCTCAGGCTAGCCCAAGCCGTTTGCAGCTCTACTCTAGAAACTGAGGTATCGAAGATACGGCAGCCACGAGTAGCGGCAACCTAGGAGTTTGGGCCCCGATGACGAATTCGGTACCACCTCTCCTGCCATCGTCCAGCACTGTACCATCGAAATTGACCTTCAGGAAGCTCGGGGGTAAGGGCTTCCAGGTGAAAAACACCAAGCGAGGCGGTACCTGAGCAGAATAGGCTCCTAGGTATCCCAAACTGTTAAAGGCCTATGAGCTGAGTCTGCGTGAGTGATCTCTATTGTCTGTGCCCAAGCGCACTCTACAACGGTCCTTGAGGATGGACCACTCATGTATGCTCTTGATCCAAAGTCTCTGGCCTACCAATTTCTATTGCACATGCCTATATTTTTTCATCTTCATTTAATTATTGTGGTGGATACATAAAGACCCAAGGAAGAAAATTTTGGTATCTTAATGATTATTTGACCTTCTTAGCGTGCATAGTTTTCCTTCTTTGGAGAAAAGAGGAAGCGTTGCTAATCTGCACACAATTTATGGAGATAATAAACATTCACCGGTGGAGGCGAGGCGTGGCCAACCTTGACTGACTTTGCTAATAGGACTTAGTTGGCACCGTGCTGACATATATATTCTTTCGATCAAATAAACCCTAGCAACCCAAATGATGGATATGATCAAGATCAAAAGGCTTTCAGAGTCGTCATTTGATTAGCAGTCAAGCTATGGGCCCAGGCTGATGGTTAAGAACTAAATTTTTTTGCCTGCATACAGGTCTCATATAGCATGTAAGGGGCCCATATCAAAGTATCCGGAGAAAAAACTTTGGGTGCATTTGATTTTATAGATACAATAACAATAAGTTAAGGCTTGGGAGGTTGGTGAGGATGGATGCTTCTCATGGTTGGACCACAGCCACCTTTGGATGCCGAACGATGCCCAAGTCAATGAAGGCAACCACGACAAATCCAAGACAGCGACTGTCTTTTTTTCTTTTTCATGATCTGGATGCAAGTGTGCTGCCGGACTTAAAGATTGAATTAAATATAAATCAACCAGACTCAAAAAGATTTTATACGCCTATTTGATTGTAATATACCATCGCATTGTGATTAATAAAAATAAGAAGTCTTTTCTCAAAATGATAAAAATTGGAAGTCAAACTTCTTTGCAGTACCCTTATAAATATATATATATATATATATATATATATATATATATATATATATATATATATATATATATATATATATATATATATATATATATATATATATATAGATAGATAGATAGATAGATAGATAGATATATTGCCATGTATAATGCTTATTTTATTGGTACTTGCTGCCTTAAAATTTCAATCCATGTTTTTTTTTTTTTTGTATCACAGCCTTTAGAATAGTCATCCATCTCAATCCAATGGAGAGAACTCTTCTCATTTTTAAAATTTCTAATGTTCACCATTAAAAATCTAGGATCATGAAAGGATGCTAATATTAAATTTAGCTTTCTACAACAACTCGATACCTAACAAGAAAGTTTCTTAACCTTAAATTGTATCTGCCCAATTTTGTGACACGAGGAAAAGTGGGCATCAATATGTTAGATTGAACTTGCCATCAAGTAGCATCAGCTTAAAATTGCAATGCTCCTAAGTGTGTTTACTTTTAACAGCAAGATCTCCTAATGAAGGTTAAGGACAACCTCGGCAAAATCTCTGTTTCTGGCCTTAGTAGAGTCAAGATTTAGTTTTAAGGTAACCAATCTGTCAATGCTAGGAATTATGCCGACTAAACCTAATAAGTGGTATCTTAATTAACCTGTGCATAAATAAAATTTGTTTGGCTTTTATCTTCAAGGCTATAATTAGTTCTTTTGTAACAATACAATCTTCTTAAATCTCAACATGTCATTTCTTATTATTTTCTTTTCTCACCCTTGGACGCAACGTTAACATTGCCTTTAGTGGTCATCTATTTCTCATCTGGTCTTCCAAGTAGCATGAGAAAAACACTGCACTAAGCCATGTCTATCGACCACTTTCCTGCGTCATGATCTTCGAGAACCAGGCTAGAAGGAAACTTCGCCACCCACATCACATTCACCAACCTCCAAGGAAGAAATATTACGGTTGCAAAGCTGTTTGTCATGATATCAAGTCTCCGAGTTCTTATTCCAGCTTTCTGCATCGCCTCCCGTGTCGTTTCTACATTCTTTGGTTCACACTTGCTTCATCCTCATCATCAGATAAAACAGCATATTTTAAGCAAATACAACCAATAAAATATGTGCGAAAATCTGGATCTCGTGACATTTTACTTGGTTTGATTCATAGACGCGTTCAAAAAGTGACCTTTTCCATGAAGTTTCACCTCAGAGAGATTAACTCCAAACTTTTGACCCTTTAACCACCAAGATTAAATTTCTAGGCCATGGAGAACTTTCTTCCTGTCTACTGCACAAGGAGTTCATCGCACCGGTTAGAGGCTCCACCTCGCGCCGCCCTCATGTTAATTAATTGGCCCTCGGCAGTTCTATGGATTTCTATCGAACACTTAATCTGCAACTCGACATATCAAAACCAGTACTTATAATTTCCTAATCGCAAACTTCTCCCGGGAAAGCTTCAACCACAATCTCACGAATCTCGAGGAAAGCATAGGAGTGCTTCCACGTGGATGGCGGCCGACAAAGGATGGTCCAAACTGGTGTCCATCCAGCGGTCCGGAATTCTCGACCCCGTCCATCGCTTGGCGAGCAAGAAAAGTAGCAGATGCAGGAGGGAGGGGCACGAGGTCAGAGAAAAAAAAGCCCACCCCGGTTCTTTAAATATAAAACAAGGGAAATGGCAATAGGCCGTACGCGGTCAAGCGTTTCTTCTCAGGTCTTTAAAAGGACCAGCCGGCGATCCGCGCCAAGCACCATCTGTCCTCTCCATACTTCGCAGCTTCCGTGTCTCTTCCTTTCTTTCGTGTTCTATTTCTCCTGGTTGCGGTGCTTTTTGGTGTTTTCTGGCTTTGAGAGGTCTAAGATGGGGAGAGCACCGTGCTGCGACAAGGCTAACGTGAAGAGAGGGCCATGGTCTCCAGAGGAAGATGCAGTCCTTAGAAACTATGTTGAGAAGCATGGGACTGGTGGGAACTGGATTGCTTTGCCCCAGAAAGCAGGTCTTTTCCCATGTTTTTAAGCCCTCTCGTCTCCCAGTTTCCTCCTTTTGAGCTGATACGCTTTTTGTTTCCAGCCCATGGTCGCATGCATGAAGTGTTCATCTTTCCGTTGCATATATGTTTGCCTTCCTATCATATATCGTAAATCCATAATGTTTGGAATTATGGGTGTTGTTCACCAAATTCTTCTTGTCCATAGTCCGCATTTCAGGATCAATATTAAGAAGAAAAATTAGATTTCTTTTTCAGTTTTGCTTCTTTTTTTTTAACCCTTTTGCTTGGTTCTTACAAATATTCATTGGCAATTGTTCCTTCCTCCGTATATGTGTGCGCTAAACGTGCCACCTGAACTCAGAACTCACTTCATCTGTCTCCTTGTTTCAGGACTCAAACGCTGCGGCAAGAGCTGCCGCCTCCGATGGCTTAATTACCTCCGGCCAGACATCAAGCACGGTGGCTTCACGGAGCAAGAAGACATCGCCATCTTCGCTCTCTACAACCAAATTGGAAGCAGGTACTGCAGACTCTCCACATATACATAATTCAAGCCTTTTAATTCAAAGCAAATTCGCTCATCTTTTTCTTTTGAAACAGGTGGTCTGTTATTGCTTCCAAACTGCCAGGAAGAACTGACAATGATGTCAAGAATTATTGGAACACCAAGCTCAAGAAGAAGGTGATGGCGGGACAAATTGGTCTTCCCACCACCATCACCTCCTCCTCCCCCTCCTCCTCCACCTCCACCGCCCACATTCATCACAGCCCGTCGCCGGCGCCACCACCCCAACCTCCTCTCCTCCCCGCCATCAAAACCCAGGCCTACAGCAGCGGCGAGCAACGCCTCGACACCAACGTCGACTTCACCCAGAAGCTGTACTCGGAGATCGCACAGTTCTCGACGACGGGCCTGATGGAGCAGCCCGATTTTGGTCGCAGCGTGAGCGTGTCCCCGTCGGAAGACATCTCGGCAGCCTCGTCGTCGTCCATCACAGTGGACAACAGCAGCAGCAATGGCTGCGTTAATTGGTCTACCGATGGCGTTGGTGGTTACGATGCCTTCCTCTCGGAGCTTGGTTTCGGACCGACTGGTGACTTCTTCGGTGGCTTTGGATCCCAGTGGAGGACGGAAGAGGTGTCTCCGTACTACTACTCGGACCTAGCCACCATGTGAGCTGCTATTGAGATCGAGCAACGAGGGTTTTACCAAAGTGTCACAGATTCGCAGCAAAGCCATGGAATAGAGAAGCCAGTTAGAAAGATCACAAAGTAGCTATAGAATAGTAGCAGTTCTTGACTCGGATGCTTTACTTTGTTTTCTTTGTAATTTGAATGTTGGGTTGGGCTGGTATACTGGAAACATTGGTGTAAATGAAGAGGGAAGGATTGGATTTTAGATGAAGTCATTAGAGCTTGACATCTAACTTCTGTTAATGGTGTTCCCATTTCAATTATCTATAGTTAATTACGGTCTTTAACTTCTAGAATGTTTCATGTTTCATCATTTTGAGACCTTGTCTTTTGGACCCAGGCAATGAAATGTACATGAGTGAGGCCCTGGTCAGCGAGATTGTTTTTACCTTCTGGCTGCCGCTCAGAGGAACGGGAACGGATATTTGAATATTTTATTTATTTTTAAATCTAATGTTGTAATTTCATTCGATCGGTGAATTTTCTGATCCGAACTTGATCCAAAACTGATTTTGAAATCAAGCACAACTAGATCCAAATACCCGATGGTTAATACTTTCGATACACTTTGTACACTTTGTATTCGATATAAAGTCAAATTAGAAACTTCATGAAATAATTTGGATCATCTCATATTCACTCAATAACAAATCTAGGGTACACATTATTTTGGATATATTTATTAGATGAGTTGATATGAATTATGTTATAAAAATTATGAATGATATGTTATTTGTATGAAAAAAATTGAAATAAATTAAAAAAAAAATTAAACGGCTTTCAATTTATCAATTTTGATTTGGGTTTTATGGGTTTTCTTTTGGTGATGCTTATGATTTTTGATTTCTGAAATTGTTCAGATTTGATTTTGATTTTAGAGAACAACAGTGGGTTTTCAATTTTTTCACTGACTAAACCAAATCCATCCTATTGATGTAAAACGGTCGGTTCAGAGCTCAGAAAACAAAAGAAACGCAGCCATCGGAGGCTTCCCAAAACTTCCGAGATTTCCTCTCCCATTCTTCTTTATATTTTGCCACTTGGGTTTTCATCTTATTTAAATACCAATAATATAATGGGCCCATAAGTACTTCTTATTTAGTTATTTATTTTACCTCTTGGTGGTCTTCGCTTTCTTTCATGAAAGGACAACGTGGAGGTTTGAATATGTCAGAGCATCAGTTTCGCAGAACCTTCAGCCATGCCTATCAAACTTCTCATATTTCCATGGAGTTCAATTCTTCTAAAGTCTATCTCGCAAGGTGATATTTTAATAAAGTTTTTTAATAATATTGGCCATCTTATTCATTAATGTTGCCATCTTAGTCACTGCTCATTTATCAGATATAATAATTGAGATTTCTTAGTCACAGCTGCTGCTTGGATTTTCAACAATAATACTGTAGTGATGTGGCACCTTCATAGTTTATATCATTTTGCCAGCACCGAACAATGACTTCATTTAGCACAATAATATTCCTTTCAATGCTTACAGTGAATTGTGTTGCATGCATGCACTTAATCATATTATGCCAACTGAAAATGAAGTAGACATAAGATTTGAATGGATTTAAACCTTTAGCCTGACAAAGCCGTCAGAGCTTGAACAGAAAGAGTATATAAGGATCTGTGCGGACGTGTGTTTAGTCTCATATCGATTATTCGCTGGGTAGATCTTAGGTATTTATGTAGGATCAAGAAATCAAATAATATCTTTCGGCTAACCATTTTGGGCAAGGTCTTAAGTTGTTACATACAGCCTGTTGTCATGTTAATTAGACTTCTTCCTTTTAAAACAAAATAATGATCCCATACATACGCCACACTTGCAGAAGATGTTCAAAACATACATTCATGAATAAGGAAATGAGATCCAAGAACACTCCATTAGAAATTTAGACAACAGATCGATGTAGCTTTTAGCATATGAGTTATTTTTTTCAATTTAAGATACAATAAGGGTGATTTCCAAGATAAAAAGAATACGACGAGAGTGGTTAACTTGGTTGATTTATGCATCCAAATTCTAAACTCAGCCAACCTTGGGTATTTGGTTGCAAAGATTTAGCTTTGCTGAAAAGCCCTACTTGTGTAGCCTATGCTGTTATGGAATCTTGCTCTTGCACCTATATATGTTCACTTCCAAGTGCTTCCGGTTGGTATCAATCTCATTAATTTTAACAATGTTTTTTTATTTAATGATGCCCTGACTTTAAAATCCATAGATACATGTTATTTTATGAGCTACAAACACCAAAACACGAACATCTCTTATTCTAATATAATCCTGCATTTATACATTTTGCAAGAGATAATGCTTCTTAATTTTTGCAAAGCAATGCCACATCATCCTCTTATTTAAAACAAATGCACTACTTTTAAGTTACATAAGACATTGCAATCTTGACAAGCTTCCCATTCCCAATGTTTTTGACCTTTTCTCCTAGAGCAGGGACATCATGTTAGGTGATTGATCCCATGGAACACTAGATGATTCATCCATAGAGAACCTGAAGTGTCATGAGAAAAGATTCGTGTTCGCCGACTGGTTTTGACTGGCACCTACATAATCTTTAATTAGATCTAGCATCAGCTAGGCATGGCTCGAAAATTATCTGCATGCTGGACTCTTAATTTAACCACACCGTTCGAACTAGATGAATAAGACAAATTAATAGGTCCGCGTGTTTTAGCTAAGCATGTCTTGTGCTGATTAATGAAATAAAACCCTAATGCAAACTCCCCTATAGGTAGTCACACTCTGGTATCATCATTTCATTTCATTGGACTAGGAAATAAACACATTTTAGCATTTCAACCATGGTACTCGACACGTTTCAAGTTCGATAAGCGGTCTCCTTTTAACTTGTAATACAACAAATTACGCAGACTCATGCAAGTGTAATTGTGCAAACAAGGATATAAAAACATGCAGGCCAGTTGGTGAGGGATTAGTGAGAGGTTAGTCAAGGAATGGGACCCTTAATTTTTTCCTTTCACTCACAATGACTCAAGACAGGAGAGATGATGGTGGCTGGATTGATCTTTTTATCTCTAGTTGTTTGGTCCATTAATAGTCCATGCTCGCGAATCTTTTCTCTAGACATGCAGACGAGTGGTGAGTTCACAAAGCGACGGTCGGCTGTCTTTTGGAGTGGATGCCTATAACTTTAAATTTTAATTGGGCACATAGTGCTCCAACCTGAGTGATATACAAAATAAAGGAGAAGGCAACATGTGTGCATGACTACAGTTTTTAGAAACATTGAAATATTGTAGATAGGATCATTATGTGATTCAACTTGGAAATGTTGCTTCTTAATTGAATAGGGATATAAAGTATTTACCAATTTTAAGCAGATTATACAGTTGTTCATGCTCACTCTCCCACCCGGCCCCAACAAAAAAAAGAAAAAAGAAAAAAAAAAAAAGCGAAGAGCTTGTACATATGTATACGAATCTGATATAGAGTTGTATTATCTTTTTTCGCTTATATTTTAAGCTCAACTCTACCATACAACCAAAGTAGCAGACATGTCGCTTTGCTTGTCCATTGCAAGTCCTACTTCTCTGTTGAAGAAGGAATATCTTCTCCTACCTAACAACCCTTTCTTTCTGGATGGCTGCTTATATGTCTAAAGGGAGTACCCTATGGCCAGAGGAGGGGAGTTGCCTCGAGCACTCTACGAGCTTGTATTTTTTAATTTTATTGGGTGTGTTCGTACACGCATTGTATGACTAATCCATTAAAAAAAAAAAAAGAAAAAGAAGAAGAAGAAGAAGAAAAGGAGGAAAACAACCCTTCCTTCCTCAAATTTGGTTTTACTACACTTTGGTGGAATTACAACCTTCCATCAAATTTTTCCTCCTCTTGTACGTTGCACATGTACGTACAAGCAACAAGCAGCGAACGTCTAAGGGATAAAAAGATGCAATTACGTAGCCTTTTCTATCAAAAATGGTCGAACATTGTAAGGTTTAAGAAATACTCAATCACTTGGATTTTAAAGATGCAATTTATAAAATTAATGTGATTGTGACAATATATTAAAGCTAGACGTCATTTAATAAGAAAAACTGGGTCTTTAAAGTAGAAGGTATGGATATTGCCACGTTCTGTCCCTTTTATGGTTATCCACAACTTTTGACCTGCAAATACATGCAACTTTAGTATTTTTAGTGCCATGTCTTATTCATCCACGCATCTGGTAAATAATCTCGAGCAAACTTTGCTTTGGCTCATAAACAGCCCCTATAGAACCCCACCACCCCCCCCCCCCCCCCCCCCCCCCCCCCCCCCCCCCCCCGCCGCCGCCGCCGCCCCCAACAACAAAACAAAAAGAAAAAGAAAAAAGAAAAAAAAAGAAGCCAATCTTGAAAGATATATGCTTTCATGCTACTTGACACTCACATCTAACAAGTTCTATAAGGAAATCTGTGGCTCTCCCTACGCAATATTTGGGTCCTCACGGTTATCTCACTTCTTTTGGGAGGCACCACCCTCTTATCCCTCAAGGTCAATTTTAATAAGAGTGTGATAGGAAAATGTGTCTTTAGCAGAGCAGGCTCTATTATACGAGGCGATAGTGGTGCATTATTAGCCGTAGGTAGTGTTAGAACTTTTGATACTACAATTATAATGTAATTATGCTATATACGCATTAAGAGCTTCATAGATTTATATAGAAGGAGACTCTATGCATGATAGTTATTCGATAGTTTTCTGATCCATTTCTTATTGGCAGAAGACTTCATCCACTCTCATAAGATTGTTGGTGAATGATGCGCTCATTGCTATGAATTGAGTTTTTCCATATTTACAGAAAAGTTAACAATGCAGCTGATTGAATGACATCTTATGTGGTAAACCATACAAGATCTACATTATAGGTTCTTTCGGCAATTTTTCCACTCGGCTTTTTGATATTTTATTTTCTAATAAATTTATGCTTGATTTATTTAAATCATTCAATTTATCAAAAAATATAGATCCATGTCCTGGTAGGCATGAACATATGAGGTATGTAGGATATCCATGCATCCTTGTTGAAACCTTGATCAAAATCCTCAGTTTCTCCATGGTTTATTTCCCCAAAGTCACAAGGTTAGTGGCTAGTGATGATGCGGCCAAAGATGATGTTACTTTCTTTAAGGAAGCTGCTTTCCTTTGAACAAGTGATGTAGTCAAATGCGCACGTTACCTTGACATTTGGAGCCCTACTTTTTTTCTAGGTCAAGCATGCAGCATGCAATGAATTGTTTAGAATTTGTAGGACTCCAATTTTCAGCTGTAAGGCTTGACATGAGAAAGAGCGAGTCATGGGGCAGCACCATCCCATTAATGACATGGAAAGCAAACGATTGAAGGAAGACAATTAAAGGAGGGGGCACAGCTTTAGAAATTCATCCCTTGCTTGTAATAAATTCCTAGTATACTCATGTACGGTTTGAATTTTGAAACCCTTTGTCCTTTACTGCTAGGAACCTTCCTATCATTCAAGAGATTCTACCATTATTAACTTCATTGCAGCTTACTCATTCCTATCATTGCAGCTTACTTATAAAAACAGGCCATAAATTAGTATATCCTCGGGCTTACTCGTCATAGATTGCCTTTATTTATTTATTAGGGGTAGGGTTGAAATTGGATACCGACTAAACATATATGAATTCAAATCGGGTACCAAAACCATAGATATAAATATAAATACAAATCAAATAATTAATCTTTATAATTATAAAATTAAAAATATTATTAAACAGATGATAAATAAAGTTAATAGTATGTTAATATGGTCATTTATTTTTGTAAAGTTTATAAGTACTATATGAAATTAAATAGGGTTAAAAATAGGATCGAATAGTTGTCAATTCATATCTACGTCCATTTTTCTTTAGCCGATGTGAATACGAATATAGATATTAGTCAAATGCTTAAATTTTTATCTATATTCGGATAGATCAGATACGAAAATAAATCCGGACGAATACTATTCGATCTACTTTGATCTCTATTTAGGGACAACAAAATTTTTGAAAGCTAAATATAAACTTGGGTTGGGATATATCAATAGCCGATGCCACTTGATGTCTTTAATCAAGATATCTATAAAGCCACCCAATGAAGAAGAAGCAGCAACTTAGATTCAGAGATTCTAAAATAATTGGCTTCTTCAAATTAAGGGGACGAAAAGGCTGCCCTACTATCTGTTTCCACATGTATCTCTACCTACAAATTAAACATTATAAACTCATCATAGCATTTTTTTTTTTTTTTTTGAATTTGCATGTCTCCAAGGCAGTATAAGTTGGTGAATATTCCTCTCACATTGGAAGACCTAAAAAGGCTGTTTCCTGTGAAATATTCAGGAGAGGCCTCAAACAAAACTCCTAGGCAGAAAGAAAGCAAAATCCCTCCTATAAACTTCAGTATCAAGTGGGGCCAATCAGCCTTCATTGTAGGCATTTAATTTGCTTGTCGTGAAGTAAGACTTAATCAGTGGATGCAAAATCTTAGCTTAAATTGCCTGTCTCTGTCGTCCTCGTCATAAAAATTAGACCGGGTCTTGGCTCCTCGTATATATGAAGGCATCAAGAATTGGTCAGCTGATCTAAGCCACTCAAATGATGCATTTTATATTCAAGCCACAGGTTGTTTGAATCCTTAACAAGAACATGAGCCAATTGAAATGGTAGCTTGACAAACCCCTTAGTCCATTTGTTATGTTAAAGTCAATAGCAATGACTTCTTCTATTATCTTAACCTCAAAAAATAAAAAACAGAAAAAAAACAAAAAAAGGCATCTTCTATTATATCTATCACTTTATATTCTGTCTTTTCAAGTTTAACAATCATTTTGCTCGATCGTATCTATCCGTATCCTGTGCCAAGTCAATGGATCAATCATCTTACAATTAACTTCAATCATTAGGTTCGAGATTCCCTCATGAGATGGAAGTTTCACATACAATGTTATCCTTGCTGTATAATTAATCATTATAGTAATGAAATATTAGATTAGCTGTTGCTAAGGTTTGAATTCTTCCATTAAAGTTTCAAAATGGCATCTTTCGTCCTTAGTTTTACTAGTTCGTAAAATTTTTGGGAGGAGATCGATGCTTCTTATCTGTTTTTCCTTTCAAGAAATCTTATTTGTTTATCATCTTGTCTTGAAAAAAAATAATGGTGGCTGAATTTTTTGAAGTCCTCCAAACTTAGAACTTCAGCTTTTCTTTAATTCATGTTGGATATAGTATCTCATTTTATCAATAGTTGGGCTTCAAGAATCTCTAGACCTCGTCTTTTCAAATGGCTAGAAGGGTGCCTAGCAAGTCTGACGTGCACCCATTTCAACCAACTAGAAATGCCATCATTTAAGAAGTAATTTTGGTGTTAAAAAAGCATGTACGGCCAATCACATAAAAAAAGACCCATGGATGATTTGTTAATGCATGGTTATTCGTATGCAAAACATCAAAGCATCATATTTATATATTCTCATGCAACTTTGTATATGTTCAACAATTTCTAGACCTTGTCTTTTTGAATAGCCAAGGGTGCCAAGCAAGTCCGGCACAATCTAAAATTCTAAGGTGCCCGTTTCAAACATATAGAAAGTGTTGTATTAAATTAAATATTTTAAAATTTAAAAACCGCATGCCAAACCAAGCAAACCGTAGCCAACTAAACATTTGACTTGATCAACGGCTAAATGGCAAGCATCCGCGCACAAGCAAGGAAGCAAACATGAAAAGATCCCCAAAGAAAGTAGGCCAAGACAAGTGTCATGCATCCACGCGCAAGAGTAAGCATGGAAAGACCCTCCGAAGAAGAAAAGAAGCATAGGCGGCCAAGATGTAACAAGTCGCAGGATCAAAGGAGCACAAGAAGATACGTCATCAATCCGTGAGAGGAGAGTCTGCTTCTTTTGATACGCCTAAGCCTATATAAATAGCTCTATGGATCATTTCAAATAGAATAAAAAATTTCTCTTCTCCCTCTTGTTCTTATTTTCTTCTTCACATAATTTCAATTATTTTTCTAAGTTTCTTTTGAGCTATCTGCAAGCATGAACATGCTCTTTTTTCTTTTCTGGAGGTGCACTAACAGAGTAGATGTGGTTCTGAATTGGATCGTCATATCTCTAGAAATTTGTGCCAGCGGATCCATATGTGGGGGGCATAAACTTTTTTGGAACAGCGCGTCAGCGTGCTTCGATCCACATGCCATCTTCTTTTATTTCTTTATTTTATTATTCTATTTTTAAGTAAATAATTTGCCAGTATATTCTTCTTATTTAGTGTATATGCTTTGGTTTAACAGAAAGATCATAATTTGAGAAGCAAATTTGGTGGTAAAAGAAATACATGCATGGTTAAACGTATCAAAATAACCAAAGCATGGATGGATTTATAAATATATGGTTATAGGCATGCCTGCTTATGCATCATTTGCAATGAATCCATGCACATGTAGCTTTTTGTTTCCTTCCCCCCTCATGGTAGTCATTCACACATGAAGACTTTGTTGCAATTCAAGAGAAGAATGACTTGTGTTGGCATAAGTTACAGTCACTCGGGCAAATTGTCGTCTTCTCAAATTAGGGAGTGAAGTACAAGTGTTCGAAAAAGTGATGCAAGATCTTAGAAAATCTCCTTAAAAGTAAAGCATTGTGGCCTTTGACAAGTAGGGTCTCCTTATTGCACAACTTTCTTCCTATAATGCGTCTTCGCTGGCCCCCTCCTTGATGCCATTAAAATAAACTTTGATGATTCTAACTCTTTTCCATGTGACATTTGGAAGACTAAGGATGCTAAGATCCTATTTGGGGAAGCTGTTGGCAATAGAATTTTTGAAAGTAGAGTTGTTGGAAGTAGAGCTGTCTAACGTAGAGCTTTTATAAAAAAACTATTTGCTGTTTGGTAACTATATTTCTAAAGTGCTATGCCACTTTAACATGTGTTTGGTAAACAAACTGAGAAAGTACTTTTGTATGACAAAATGACCATAAAGGACATTACTAGTATCATACAACAGAGCATAATAAAATATAATATGTATTAATATATAAATATATAATATTAATGTAATGTAATATAATATTATTATAATATAGTACTATAATATTGTATACTATAGGATAATAATTTAATATAATATAAATTATTTAATATAACTGTTGGGGGAAAACCCAAGTCCCGCCAGCCCGGAGGCGCTCGACCAGAAAGGAGCGCCGACCAGAAAGGCGCCGACCAGGAAGGCGCTCGACCAGAAAGGAGCGCCAACCAGAAAGGAGTGCCCGACCAGAAAGAAGCGCCGACCAGGAAGGCGCCCGACCAGGAAGGCGCCGACTAGAACGCGCCGACCTCACAACGCTCGAATTGGAGGCACCCCACTGGGCAACTGGCTCAGCTCGGCACCCGACCAGGTGCCGAGCCCTAAAAGTGCCTTGTCCAAATATTCGACCCCAGCCTAATCCCTTAGAGAGAATCTGACAACTGGATACCCAACTCCACCGTACTCTGCTACCGTCATCAAGCCATTAAGGCACGTGACCTCCGCCGGCCTTCGGCACGCCCTATCATTAATGCGTGTGACCCCTGCGGGCCTCCAATGCACTCAACCATTAATGAACACGGCTCAAGATGATCTCCGGATCACCAGACTATCAAAGCGTATGGCTCTCCCTGATCACCGGTTCACTCAGCAATTAATGCACTTGTTATCTACGAACCCCAGGCCTGCCACGACCGGCGGTTCAACCACTCCAATAGGTCCAATCAACCATGACAATTCGCTGACTCCGGTCTGATCCGGTCTTATTCTCCACAACGCCATTAATGAGCATGATCATGCCCAATTATCACGAAAAAGACAATTTGCCCTGTCACCTCTCAGGTAACATAATGTCCTTCTATAAAAGGGAACCTGGGAAAAAAAAGAAAGGGGACAGACACAAGAACAAACATTCTCCTCTTTTACTCCACTCATATACTAGCCCCCCCTCTGACTTAAGCATCGGAGGGCCGGCGCCGGAGATCCCGGCCACCGGCTTCTTGCAGGACTCCCCAGGAGGACGCCACCAGCTGACGCGCCGCCACCTACCGTTCCAGCAGCGGAGCCCCTCCCCTCTCAGCCGACGGTCGCCCCCGGGTCCAATTTCCAGCAACAATAACATATCAATGTATTATGATATAATATAATATTATATTATATTATAGTATAATATAATAATAAATGTATAAAATATTATAATTATTAGTGTAAAATCATTTTTCATCCTTCTGATGACCCTTTATCTCTCTAACAAATTTTTAGCTAGGTGATAAAATTAGTTAAATAATTACTAATATTTATTTTTATTTATTTACTTATTTATTTTATTATTTTATGTCATCGAAATATAATTATTTATTGTCTTATTTATTTATTCATTCATTCATTTATATACATATTTATTTATGCATTTATTTATTATCTTATTTATCATCATAGAGGACAGATTATTTACCACTCATTCATCATTTCCCATTTTAATTTATTTATTTATTGTTATTTCATTTCATTTAAATACATCTATTATCTTAATTTTCTATATATTTAATTATATAATAATAATTATTATTATTAATATTTTCTTTTCTTTTTTTCTTTTTTCTCTCTTCTCCTCTTCTTCTCTTTATTTTATTAATTTATTTATTTATTTAATCCCTCCTTCCCTCTTTTTTCTTCCGCAAGGGGAGATTGGGATCGGGAGGACCGGGCAGCAGCCGGCGGCGCCCCCTCGGCCGCGCCTGTGGCCGATGCCCGCGGCCGGGCGTGCGACTTTGCGTCGGTTGTGCGGGATCCGGCCCATTTCTCCCTTTCTTCCTCGGAGCTTACTCGTCCTGAGAACCCCCTCCTCCCTGTTTCCTCCTTGCCCTTGGACCGGGATGTCGCCAGATCTGGGCACTCCAATGGCCTGATGTTTGCCGCCATCCTCGCTTATGCTGGGTTCTACCTTCGGTATCCTCCGTTGGCGCCTCTCCTCGTTCCTCCTCCCTATTTCCTCCTTGCCCTCGGACCGGGATGTTGCCAGACTGGGCACTCTGGTGGCCTGATGTTCGCCGCTGTCCTCGCTCATGCTGGGTTCTACCTTCGGTATCCTCTGTTGGTGCCTCTCCTCGTTCCTCTTCCATGTTTCCTCCTTGCCCTCAAACCCGGATGTCGCCAGAACTGGGCACTCCGATGGCCCGATGTTCGCCGCCGTCCTCGCTCATACTGGGTTCTACCACCGGTATCCTCCGTTGGCGCCTCTCCTCGCTGGACTTCGGCGTTGAGAAGGAGAAGGAGATAGAGAGAGGGAGGGAGGGGGAGAGAGAGAGAGAGAGAGAGAGAGAGAGAGAGAGAGGAGATGGTGAGAGAGGAAGAGGTGGTGGGATGGAGAATTTTAGGAGGAAAAATGAACTTTTAAATAGGAGTATTTTGGTAAAAAATAGTTTTCCGACAAAACTGAAAACAGCGTTTTAGGAAAGCTCCAAAATGGAGCTTCTCCTAAAAAGCTGTTTTTAGCTTCCCGAAATTTTTACCAAACACTCTTTTTCATTCAAAAGTACTTTTAGAGGGTTAGAAAGTGCTTTTTAGCCCTCCAAAAGCTCCTCCAAATAGGGTCTAAGTCGGCATCTTCTACATTACATATTTTGCATCGCAAGAGGTCTTACGGTCTTAGATAGCCACCATGTCATCTATCTCGAAGACGAACAAACAGTTGTCCTCAATCTCGTAAAATATTGTGTTTAGCACCAATCATGATGTGTTCAAATTCTTGAGATAAATGACAGCTATCCATCTTCGAGATAGATGATGTGGTGGCTATCCAAGGCCATACAACTGTGCACCGTAGAAGATCCGATCCGATGCTTGCACTTTCTATTAAGGCATCCCGTATTTTTCGAGAGGGGGATCGGCCAGCTGATTTGTTAGCCAAGATGTGGCGTCGATGCCGTCTTCCAGGACCATAATTCCCTTCCTTTGGACCTGCATAACTGTTCCTTTCTAATAAGTTTTCTTAAATGTTAGCCTCCCCTCTTGCCAAAAATAAAAAGGGCCCATGATCAACATGCCTGTAGTATAGGCCTCATCAGTAGAACCTTGGCCCATTTAGGTGGACGAGATGAGTAAGGCCCATTTGGCTTGTGGCACGGTTCCATAAGGGCAATCAAACTGGATATCTCTAGCTAGGGGTGCAAGTGAGTCTGATGGACTGAGATCCAATACAAGTCCAGCTTAAAGTAGACTAATTTGTACTCGAAATTAATATCCATGAATGCATATGTTTCTCCTTTCGTTTGGCCCAACTTGACATGCGAAAATTAGTCCAGAAGCCTGGATTTGTTTTTTAAAAACTCTGATCTGACATGAAGGAAACACGGGCCGATTCTCACCCACCAAATGATGGGTTTCTTCCAAAAGTCCAAATGTTAGACCTGAGGGCTGAGACTTGAGGACCAATTTAATTATTCAGTGATATTGCACAAAGCTAGTTATTTGCGTACCAAAACTTTATTTGTGACCGTGACACGAGAGAGTTGGATGATTGTGGCGATGCGAGCCAGGTATCAATGGATTCAGACAATTTTTCAATGTGCACATAATCACCACCCAAAACATTTATTTATTTATTAATAATAATAATGAATAAAATAACGCTCCAGATTAAAACCCTAAACTATCTGATGGTACCCAACCTTATTTGGCTCGATTCAAAAAGGCCAGCTCTACTCCGGTTTCACAACGCCAACCCCTCGGGTTGCCCCGCCCTTCTCCGGCTCAACGGCTCTTCCGTCTATTCTAACTATATTAGGGTGGCAAAAGGAAAACTCCGTCGACGTTTGCCACGCTTGGAGTAGTAATTGGTTGTTTCCCACGGGATAACCCCACATCGTTCCCTTAATCCATCCATTAAAGACATTCCACATGGCCTTGGAGCATTTGGTGACATGTTTGGGCTCTATATCACAAAGACGCAACCACAATCGTTTAATCTTTTTGCCCCGGTTGGAGAAATTAAGGAGACGCTAAAAAAGGCTGTGGAAACTCGCTGTCCCCTTTTCCTTCCTTTCCCTCTGTCTCCTCTTCTTCCTCGCGAATTAATCCCGAGAGGAAACGAATCATTCGAGGTCGAGGCGAGATCCGAAATTCCGAATCCCAAACCCTAAGACGGTGGAGGAGGGAAGGGAAAGGAGGGAAAGATGAGCGTGATCGATATATTGACGCGCGTCGACGCGATCTGCAAGAAATACGACAGATACGACGTCGAGAAGCAGCGCGCAGAGAACATCTCCGGCGATGATGCCTTCGCCCGCCTCTTCGCCGCCATCGAGTCCGACATCGACGCCGCTCTCCAGGTCCTCCTTCTCTTTCTCCCTTCCAGGGTTTCTTTTCCCTGATGTTTCCTTAGGGGCGCATCTTTTCTTGTCCCTGATTGGTGGATCTGTTGTGTAGAAAGCGGAGATGGCGGCCGGGGAGAAAAACAGGGCGGCGGCGGTGGCGATGAATGCCGAGATCCGGCGCACCAAGGCCCGGTTGATGGAGGAGGTGCCCAAATTGCAGAGGTTGGCGCTCAAGAAGGTCGGCTCCTTTGTCATTCTGTTCTTTTTAATTAAATATTTCCTGAAAATTACGGTTCTTTTTTTAGTTTCTGCTTTTTGAATTGTAGATTTTGGTATGTTGAGAAACAATGCAATTTTCGTTCAAAAAAAAAAAAACACACAGAGAGAGAGAATCAATGCAGCTACTTTGAAGGATCTGTGAATCGTTTCATTTGGTATTCGCGTAAATTTGGAAATAAATTTTGCTTACTTCCTATCCCATTTTCATGAATATGGTAATTTATTATCTGTATGTACCTGTTCTTCTGGATGGATGGAAATAACTGAAGTGATGAACTTGCAGGACGCTTTCAAAAATTGAAGGCCTACTTACTAATTGAAATGGGGCAGGTTTTTGATTTGTATAGGGTAGTAGGAGGGGGTTAGGGTTCAGAATGAGAATTGAGAAAACGTATCAAATACTTGATGATTCCAGGGGTTTTCTGAAAGAGATCATTATAAGGAATTACAATATAGCTGTGTGTTTTGGGAGTTCTATCTAATCATGTTGTATCAACTACCAAATCACTCAATAGTGGTATTGAATGCAAGTTGGAACTGTTTGAAATTGGTGTTTCGACCTTGATTGGTATTGGAAGTTCGAACCTTGTTGGGTTATTGCTCTTTTAGTTAAATCTTGTTGAAGGTGCTCTTTTCAAGAATCTTCTAGCTGGCCTTCAATATGGCAGTTGTGATCTTGATTGCTACAAGATTGATCTGGGAAGAGCTTTTGGTGTCCTGGACATGGATGTTGCCTTATGGAGTGTTGTAAACTTGTCGCACCATTGACTCCCTTTATGAAATTTTATGAATTGATTACAGGATTAACTTTTATGTATGGATGCCCAGGTAAAAGTTGCAAGCAATAATGATGATGATATTTGTTGTCCTAGGTGTGATAGAATTTTTTTTTTATAGATTATCATATGTTGATTTGTATATGAAGCCTGACACTCTCGATGAAGCTTAATTTCTTACTATCTCTTTGTTTTATGCATGTTTGAAATTGGGTAACTACTCTCTCTGATTAGTTGTCAGTTTGAAAACTGAACTCAAAATTGAGACCATAAAGAATCTCTATTTCGTTCTTAGTTCCGCCATAGTATTAGCATTTTGTCTCATCTGTGTCAAACTATTAATACTTAAGTTATTTACCACACATATTGTCTCGGTTGGTTTTTGGATCTTAGAAGTCTTATCCTCCCCATTGCATGCATGATTGATGCCTAGTTACTAATTTGTATATTTAACTAGAAAATTGACTCTATTATGCTTACATATTGATAGTGAATCTCAATATTAGGAAACTATAGAATCAGACATTGAACTGTCTCGGAGTTTCCAAGTTCAATGACCGTTACATATTTATGTAAAGTAATTTGCTTTTGACTTTTTAGTAAGTTGTGTTTTGCCTCTTAGGTTTCTCCTGATCATTAATTCTGTATGAAATTATATGTAGTAAAACAGCTGATGCATCTCACAAGATTCGTTTTGTGGTATATTGATTTGATGCAAGTCTATTACAGGTCAAAGGTCTTTCAAAAGAAGAACTTGCAACACGGAATGATTTGGTTCTCGCACTACCAGAGAGGATCCAGTCGATTCCAGATGGGAGCACAACTGGCAACAAACAAACTGGAGGCTGGACTGCTTCGGCTTCTCGCCAAGAAATTAAATTTGACTCAACTTCAGGTTATCAGTTTATGGCTTACTAAAGCCTACTTATTTTGACATTATTTGCAAATTTTTAGTTAAAAGTAATGATGATAGAGATAATGTAATCAAATGACACTATGTGAATTTTTATTTTTTTTTATATCTAGAACCTTGTTCACATCTATTTGTCTTCTCGGAGTGTTTCTTTTGTAAGTTTGCCAAGGTTTCCAGATGTCTTGTTAGCTGACCCTATTTGGTCCTCTAGATGGCTATATACATATAATTTCCAAAATGATCGGATGGATTCCTGAGTTTCCCTTCTAAACTTATATTTGCATGTGCACACAACTGATGGCAATCTCATTTTCAGTAATATCACTGAATTATTCAGCTACTTCTGACAACTATAACAAATTCATTTGAAAACAGTGATAAAACCATTTGTTTGAGTACTTTGGATGTACCACTACATAAAATGGGTCTAGAGATGGGACGAGACATGATACTGGAGCTGATTTTTTGACCAGTGATATTTGTGATATGCTACATGTTGAAGGACTCTTGTGCTATAGTACATGTGTAGCATGTAGCCACATACTGATGAAGGCCAGTTAACTAATTTTTTTATTTAAAGTTGGTTTGTGTTAATTAGGAGTTAATATGACCATTTTTTCAACATGAATTTGCCTGATTCGCTGTTAGGTAATGATGTAGCAAATGGAATATCTATAGGGAACCAGAAATACAAACGAGAACCCTTGTTTTGTATGAAGTTTTCTAGGGCAAAAAACTGAACAAGTATCATGACTAAGGCTTGTGGTCGAACAAAAACATTGTCTCAAATATTTGCATTAAATAAATAATGTGGTTTATCATGGAAATAAAGCTGTGGTAGATGGCCAGAGTCGTTAGATATACTTTCATGAATATGTAGTGGGCAGTAAGGAATTCTATAGCTAGGGTCGTTGTGCTAGCTGTTTTTTAGATAACAAAATGGATTACCTTAGCTGTAAGATTTCACTATTTTAATCTTTCATTCTTGATAATACTTGTGGCTTTCAAATGCTCTCATACCTAACTAACTAGAATTTTCTAGCATCTGTGTTACATGCACTTTAGAATTTTGCTCCTACATGCTTTGCAGTACTTGCAAAATCCAGCCCCTGCTCCACCCTGCCACCCCCGCTTTTTTCAAGTCAATATTTATTTCATTGGTGCCAGGATCTATTATAATAAGTTATTTCGACCCTAATATTTCATTTTACAAGTTTGTTTGTCATTTAGTTCTTGTATTCTGCAAACCAAATAAGCTAATGTTCATTATTTTACATCACATATGTTATTAGTTTATGCCACATTCTAAAGTTTGCTGCGCCTTTCCCTGCTCTCACATCAGCGTCTGCTCATATGTGTTCTAATTCAGGAAATTGAGTTCAATATGAGAGCAAATGACCATTCCTAACCTTTTCTTCTTTTCCTTCTTTTCCTTTTTTTTATTTTAAATCTATGTAGATGGAAGATTTGACAGTGAGTACTTTCAGCAAACTGAAGAATCCAGCCAATTCAGGCAAGAGTATGAGATGCGCAAAATGAAACAGGCAAGTATTTTTGTAATTATACCTTATTTTATTTGTGACTTCTGGTTTTACAACTACAACATGTTAAATCAAACATTCAATATGCTTTGTAAAAGTTTATCTACTATAGTACTGTTTAACAAGGTCTCTTCAGAAAAACAATTTTAGCTCAAATTTGGATGGATTTCCTAATGCACTGCAGATTGCATGATTGCCTTTTTATATGTTCTCTTTCATCATACCTGTCCTTGTCTTTCTTAGAATTTAGTTGAACTCTCACATTTTCCCCATCCTGATATGTGGATGTTGTCCTTGGTCTACCCTTCAACTTCTTTGGGTTGACTCTGTGTATGCATGCAACGAAATTTCACATCATTGAAATCTTGTTTCCCAATACATTTGGCACACTTACAACATGCCCAGTCTTCCATGTCATGCAATTCTGCCCAAGCTTCAGCCATCTTTTTCTTGCATTGTGGGGTGTTTAATTTCGTTCATTGACTCAAAACATATTAACAATGGTCCCTTTTTTTTCGTTGGATAGATTTCGTTTCCTTTTCTAGATTTAACTTTTCATAGCTCTGCCATGTTAGAATTCTCAAATTCGGTCTGTTTCCTTTTTTCATGTGGGCTTGATCATTCTTGACATCTCGTAGTCATCTTGTGTGACCTTTTCGCTCTCATCTTAGTTTTTTGTTTATGTTACCTTTTTGGCTGGCTCTGGTAATTTTTCTCTGAGTTGTTTACCTTTTTACAAGCTACATGCTTGGTGATCAAATTATGATTGACATTGTCTCGCTCGTTGATCCTTGGGACACAAGCATCACCATTCATTCTCTAATCTAACTCTCATTGGCAACTCAACATTCTATATAAACATTTAAGCCTGTCACTGGTCGGGTTTGGATTGGTTATGTTTTGCAGAATGATGATTCTAGGAGCACATCTTTGTCTAATAAGCATATGGTTTGCAGAATAACATTTTACTACTAAATCTCCTTGCTAACGGGGTTGTTAATATGGTTGCAGGATCAAGGTTTGGATGTTATATCTGAAGGTTTGGATACACTGAAAAACATGGCCCATGATATGAATGAGGTTGGCTGGTGCTTGTTATACATGCTAGATATTATGAGAGATTTAGGACTTAACTCTTTAGTCTTTACTTTATTTGTGCAGGAAGTGGACAGGCAAGTCCCTTTGATTGATGAGATTGACACCAAGGTTGGATATTCTGCCTTTATTAAAGTCATATACTTTTAGGAGCAAAACTTAGCTTAGTTATGCATTGATGAGTATATGTCTTACAGGTGGATAAGGCTACTGCAGACCTTAAAAATACTAATGTGAGACTGAAGGAGACTGTTAACCAGGTACCCTTTACTCTTCTAAATGGCATATACGCCTTGTTAACATGCAAACTAATTAGATTCAAAGTACTTCTGGTTTAGCTTTAGCGAGTTTGCTTTTGAATTTGTTTCAGCTGAGATCCAGTCGCAATTTTTGCATTGATATCATCCTGCTTTGTATTATTCTGGGAATTGCTGCTTATCTATACAAGTAAGTATCTTTTGCACTTGATTTTCAGTAATTTTACTTATCCTGAAAATAGGTGTATTGCATTTTCCTTCTTTATAATCCCAAAAGAAATGTTTGTCTTACCACATTGGATTTTTTTTTTTATTTTGGTGGAAACCATGTTGAGTGTTGATGCTTGAGACAATGATTAATTTTTTAATCATTATAACTTTCTATTCTTCTCTTTATTTTGACGTTTTCATTGTTGGCATTATGGAAATTTTCATATGACATGTTTTGCTTGGCACCTCTTATGGCGTCTGCATACAGGGCTGGTACCAGGTGTTGGATCTCCTGCATAGAAATGATGACATGAATATATATGCACTTGTTCGCATTGCATGCACATATTATACTTACATGCTTCTACAAATAATAATAAACTATTACTCAGGAGACTGATTGCAGATCACATTCATGTTGGTGGAGTAACTCATTTGACGAAGTATATAACTTATATAAAGAACCTATGAGTTTGTATGTGCAGTGGAACCATTAGTTGAAGCATATATCTGCCACATTATTTTCCTTGTACTTCGTAAAAATTTCTGATTTTTTGTAATTATACTTAGTATTAAGTTGCTGGAGTAAAGTTGAAAATTATCTAGCAATACCAGTACTGTTATATACAGACAGGCTATGTATAAAACTCTAAAGTATAATAACCATCTAACATTAAAACATTCATAGGCCCTATAATAATCGCATAGTTTGATTTTTTTTCTCATCGATATATTTTGGAGTCTTATGAAAGATAAGAGAAGCCACGTGCTTCTATTATTATTAAAAGTTAAAAAGCCACTAAAGCATGTCCTATTGATCTTCTGCTGGTGATCATTGATATTTCATTATTAAAATCATATGCAAGCGTTTCACTATATATAATAAATAATCATGTTTATACAGATCCATTGATTTATATTCCACATTTCCTATGCATCATCCCTTGGGATTTATTTTATGCATGGACAACATTGTCTTGACGTATGTATAGACATCCTCTTACGTGAGCCTTCTCAACACATATTTTAGAAGCCCTAGGTTTTTCTGATGTTCCCGCCTCTATTCAGATCCAACCATTGTCCTTCTAATATTCTCAAATTACGTTTATTATTAGATGCATGTGTTGATTTTATATCTGTGATAAATTAGCCGTCTATGGACCCTAGGATGGTACCAATGCATCCACTGTTCTATTCGTGGGCTGTATCATGTGTAACAGCCCTTCACCAAATATACAATAGTTGCGGGTGCATTTTGGAATTTTCAGTTGTTTTATATTTTGGTCATGGTTAGGTGGGAGGGGAGTGGGTGAATCTATTTTTGGATAATTCTCATGCCTTGTTATTTCAAATAGTGCATGAAATATTATAGTTAGTTGACTAAATTTCAGATTTTCATGTTACGGATGAATGCCTCAAAGTAGAATATATGCGGATGAATTCATATCTAATTCAATATGGACAGAGTTTGGATAAGGGGGTTTCAACCCTTTTTTTATTGAAGCATGCTAGTATTGCTTGTACGTCAATGCACAATCATACTAGTGTTGGTGATTTGTCCATCAAGCCATCTTATGGGTCTGACAATCCTCCTTGGGGTTAGAGCCAGCCCAACTACTCTATTTTTTTCAGGACATCACCTGTGCTATTTATGTATAATCTTCAAGTAATATAGATTGCAATGTGGTTTATTATTATTATTATTATTATTATTAATTTATTATTTATTTTAGGGAATGTCCTTCCAATCAAGATCATGTTTCAAAGAAATTATTTTTTTCCTTTGATTAAAGAATCAAGAAAATGTAAGAATTTATTTCCATTGCTTAGCAATAACATTTCTCAATATACAAGTCGATGCACATATATGTTAGGTCATTAATTTTCATGATCTAGTCCAACGAGAGATGGTGATTCCTTTGTTGGCTGGAGAATTAGAGGGGTGGTATTCCAATCTTCCAGTTAATACAGGAATTCTCTGTAGGACACATTTGTGTAGGTTACTCGAATGAAGTCTTTGAAGATGTTCCACTTGGATAGTTACTGAGATGGTAAAAGAGAAAGTACAATGTCCCGTCTTTCTTGAGATCTGTATTAAAATTGATTTCATAAACTTGGTACGGTTTCTTTTGGATTTAGTTGAGTTGAACTCAGCATGATGATTATTACCAAAAAAACTGTTCCGATTATTTTAGCGAAAGTGCTCTGCAGACACTCTTGCTACTATTACGGTACCAGAAAATCTCTTCAGCACTTTTTGGTTTCAAGATTTTATCCTGTCCTTATTGGATTTGTTTACTGTTATTTCTTTTTTGTTGCAGTGTATTGAAAAAGTGAGATACTTTCTGGTACCATTGCTTGGTCTTGCAGCTGACCAGGAGAATGTGATTCAAATGGGCCAAGATGTTATGTACTCATCCGTGTTTCCCCGTTATTTTCTGCTTGTATATTTGTTTTCAAACCAAAACACAGAGACATGTTTGAGTTTTCCGGATATTACAGGAAAGTCGTGGCTTGTGTATTAATAGTTCGAATGTTGGTGTCTTTTGCTTTATATACAGCCTACGGACGAAAGGATGTTTGCAGTTCGATGCCCAGCTGTACTCTTATGCATCATTTAGCCTACAAAATTTAAGATAATTGGCGATGCTCAAGGTATTCTTACAGCTCACACTGACACTGCTGGATGCAAAGAAGTTGGATATTTGGGTTCATACTGTGATCAGCTAGTTAAATCTAATGACAAATATATCATGATCAACTTGTCGTCATCTCAAATTAGCCTATGCAACAATATTCCCAAGCCTACATAGGCCGAAAGCTGGATCTGCTTTGATATCATTTATAATAATTCAAGATTTTACCAAAAAAGACTAACTAGAAGATGTTATTTGGGTTTCTTGGCTCTGTTTAAATATTTAAGATCTACCTAATGTATAGCCAATGCGTGACTAAACATACGTCCGCATGGGTTGTCGCATAAAATTTTTGTTTAAGCCTTGGTGTGGGTCCAAATTCAATTATATCTAATTACAAATACACCATGGTTAACCCATGATCAGTCCCTAATGGGCTACTATTGTAGTACCTCCTAGTCCACATGGGTTATGGGTCGAGTCCAATCAAATACTATTTATAATAATTTAAAATCTTACCAAAAAAAGTAATTGAAATGTGTTACGCATAAATGATATGAGACTAAACACATGTCCATATAGATTCTCACATGATCTTGTCAATCACAGTTGTGATTGATGAGACATACTATCCGTATACCATGGCATGGTGGCCCCCATTCAATCACGGTCATTGCACCAATCACACGCGATCGTGATTGAAAGACTTGATTTATATGGAATAGGTTGAATTTGAATCTAAGTCACATCCATTATTTTTTAAAAAATAAAAAATATATTCAGTCCACCAAATTATTTTTGACCGTACAAGGTTAAAAATAATCCAAACACAAATTGTGAGTAACATTAGCTAGCTCCCTAGGCATATTGTGCCATAAAGCATCATTAATAATATTTATTTGGGCATTATCAACACATTTCACATAATACTTGTTGTGGTTCAAATCTGGCCCGAGGGTGACTACGCCGGAGGAGTCGGAAGAGCTGCCGGAGTGCAGAAGAAGATGGGAAGAGCCACCTCCTGCGACCGGCGGTGTACGTGCACAAAGCATCACCGGTGTTTCGGTGAGGGCTCTTCGACAATCAAGTTAGAGTGGAGCTTTGTATATCCAGCCAAAAGTTCCTCAGGCATTACCTGTTGGGGTCCTTTATAGTTCTGGTGGGAGCGCTTAGGTGGCGAAGGTATGGCCTATTCCCATCATGAGAGGAAGTGGCGCGCAGCCTGAGCTTGCTTGTGGTGCGTAGTGGAGCCTGTCGTGGGGAATGGTGAGACGCTGACAGCCGTTGAAGACCACAACGATGAAATTTGATGCAAACTGAATCAGAATAGTCTCTGATTCAGACTGGATTTCGAACATCAGAGTATGGCCCGTTCTTATCATGAACGGAAGCGGCACGCAGCTTGAGCTTGTTTCCGGCGCGCAGTGGAGTCCGTTCTTGGAAACGGTAAGGTGTTGCCTTTACCTGTCGTGGGCCAGTGAGTGAAGCACGGCGTGGCAGCGTCGTAACGCATGGCCTCGTAGGAGGGCAAAGGCACTCGCACGGGTGTGGCTGTTGGCGAGGCCAAGCTTGTCAAGAAGTTGGTTAGACAGGTGCTGAGGCCAGGTTAGCATTTCGGGTTTTGGGGTGTGCTTAGTGGAGCGCCCCGAGCTCGAGGGTCGGGGTGTAGTGCTGGAGAGGGCGCTCGAGCTTGGTCGGGCACGTCGGCGAATAAGGAGGGCGCCCGAGCTTGGTCGGGCGCATCGGCGAATAAGGAGGTTGAAGGGGCCTTCGACGAAGTCCGAGGCCAGGTTAATTCCGGGCTAGACCGAGGACACGTCTGGTTGGCGTTGGTGTCTGTTGGGCCAAAATTGGGTGGCTCTTTTGATGTGGGCTGGACGATCTATTTTGCCCCCCATCATTTGCCCCCCGACTTTCGAGGTCGAGTCGTCTTCAGCTCAGGCGAAGAAAATAGTCGGATGGTTGGTCGTTTGGCAGTGTGCTCCAGCGCTTGTGAAGACGCATGCGCCAAGTAGGGGACACTTGGAGCATTTTACAGCTAAAGGCTTTGAATCTGGCTTTCAGAGCCGGGCTTAGGTGGCTTGAGCTGCCACGTCCCCCGAGCAGAATCTGTCGTGGGGATTTCTTTGTATTCCACGTATGTATCTTTTTCCGAAGGGGTTGCTAAGTGGAATGGAAAAGGGGGCGACTATTATTGCCCCATCCCCTGAAGCGCCCCGCCTGATGGAATGCGAGAGGCCGGCCATTAATGCTTCATTCTTCGAAGCATCTCGCCCGGTGGAATGCGGGAGGCCAGCTATTAAAGTTCCAATCTCTGGAGCACCCTCCATAATGATCGGCATTGAGTGTCGCGATCTGGGAAGATTTGTTGAGACTGTTTCGGGGTCTGCCATGTGGCGGAATTCAGCTTGTCTGATTGCTTGGGCGGTCCGATCAGAGCCGTTGTAATTAAGTATATAAGACCCGAAAAAGGCCCTAGGATCGTTATTTGATCCTTTCCGCCTCTACTTCTTTTCTTCCTGGCCGCCATTGTTGTGGTGTTCAAACCTTTCCTTGGGCGTCCTGGGAGCTCCTCATCGGCCTTTGCATTGAGCGTTATTCTCAATCTCCAGCGATCGTCCTTCTCCTCCCTGATAATCTTCTTCGGCGAGCTTTTCGGATAGGCATTTTATCCTTCTCTCGGTCGCTCAGAGTATCTCTTGTCTTTTTCTTTTTGTAATTTTGTGACCAAGGCAATGAGTTCGCCTACAAGGGTCCTGATGTTTGGTGCAGGTTCGTCTCGAGCCTAGACTTCTCCCGGTGTGGGGGAGACTGAGCTCGAGGCTGGCCTGGGTCCGCATGGGATCGGCTCGCTCTTGAGTGATGAGGATTTGGGCGCGGTTCGTACCCAATTCTTCATTCCTCCAGTGTGTGTTCTTGAGCTCCTAGACCTCGGAGGATGGGTTATCAACCCTCCTAAAGGTTGGATTGGAGTGTATATAGAGACGCTCCGAGTAGGGCTGAGATTCTCTTTGCACGGGTTCGTGGGAGAGCTTCTGACGGCTTACCGTCTTGTGTCTGCACAGCTCGCCCTGAACTCGTGGAGAATGATAATTGACTTCCTCACCCTTTGCTTTGCACATGGTCTATCCCCCTCGGTGAACGTCTTTAGGAGTTGCTTTATATTAAAGAGCAACCCCACAGACAAAGGTGGTGGTACTTTTCCTCCCGAGGAGGTCGTAAGATTTTTGGGGGTATTCCTACCTCCATTCACGGATGGAAAGACAAGTTTTTCTTTGTTTCCTCTGAGCGATCGTGGAGGTTTAATCGGTCCTAGAACTTTCCGTTGGCCTCGGCAAATAACAGGCTCCCGCAGTTGTCGCAGTTCGAGTAGAGCATTTTAGATAGTTTGCTTGGGTAGAGGGGAACTCCACAACTCTTCGATCTGCTCAGCGAGGAGGCTTTAGTAAATCTTGGCCTGAGGCCAGCTCGCCCCGAAGGTAAAAGTAACTTAGTTACTCCTTTTTCCTTCCCATGTTGAGTTCTAATAAAATATTTTATCGTCAGATATTGCAAAAATGATTTTCAATGCTAAGACACTGATGACCAAGTATAGGAAGAGGATGGCCACCTTGGAGGGGGCTCAACCCGAAAGGAGGCCGAAGAAGATTAGAGTTAGCTCCGACTCCGGGATTGAGCGAAGTGAGCTTGGGGTGACTGAGGTCGCCACCCTTGGTCAAGCTAGATCTGATCAAATTCTTGCGGCGGCGGTTGAGGCTCCTTTATTGACGGCAAGGGGAAGCCCTTTAGGTTCGGTGGTGGCCGGTCCATCGGCCAAGTCCAGGAGGCCGACGAAACTATCCAGCTATCTGAATCGGGTCCCGAATTGGGGAGCGGGTCTGAGCTTCCGACTCCTTTTGTGGGCCCGACCCCTGCTAAGGTTGTGGCTTTCTCTGAGGCTCCGATCTCAGCTGGGGTTTTGATTTCTCTTTGGGTTCCGATGTCAGCCGGGGCCGACTCCATTCCTTCCGAGTCCGGGATAAGGCAATTGCAGAACCGATGTCGCTAATTTGAGGGCGACTCAGCCCTTGAGTCCGATGACGTCATCCGCGAGCTCGTGCGCAGCATTAGGCTCCCGCGCAATCGAGCCTTAATGGAGGAGGACTTCGATGACTTCATTCATTATGTTTATTCAAATAGTGTCCGTGTGAGTAGCACAGCCCTCCTGCTTCTCATTTTCTTTGCAAGTGTCTGGCCTCTACTGACATTTTATTTTTTGTGCCAGTCCCCCCATGTGGTTGACATGCTGATGTCTAGCATGCTTACGTATCGGGAAGAGATAAGGGCGCTTAGGCCAAGGATAGAGCGTGCCGAGCTCCAGGGACAGGAGGCCCAGGAACGGGCGGCAATTACCAAATAGCAGCAGCGCAGGGTCGAGGTGAGGGCCGCGGTTGCCGTGCAACGGCTTCGGAGAGCCAAGAAGAAAGTATGGGCCGTTGAGGCCCTTCTTAAAGATAGGCTTGCTTAGATCTGAAAAATGGAGACCGATCACTCCTGAGCTCGCTTGTCCGCCGTAGGTCGCATCTTCGAGCTTGAAGCTGCTCTGATCCGCCTTCAGGGCGAGACTGAGGAGCTGAGGCCAAAGGTCGGACGACTTGATGGCCTCTTGGAGGAATCTGCCTATGAGGCCATTAGGAAATTCCGCCAATCGGGAGAGTATCTTGACGAGCTGGCGAAAGAGGCTGCCACTGCGATGATTTAGGGCTTCGAGAATTGCCGCGATCAAGTCTAACGATTTTTCTCTGGATCTGACCTTAGTAGCCTTCAGCCAAATCTGGACGAAGCTGCCGAAGTGGCCGAGGGTGCTGCAGAAGCCATTGCCAAAGCCAGGCCAGAGGTCATCCCCGAAGTCGCTACTAGAATGGAATCGGGTACCGTTCTAGAGGCTGCTAACGGAATAGAATCCGCCCCTGATGCTGATGTGGAGATCGTCCAGATTAACTAATTTTTTGTCCTTATTTTTGTAAAATCGACTGCTTTGGGCCTTTTGTATTTAGCATGACCTCAAGATCAGGCTCCCTTGTATTCTGCCCTTGGCCCCTTTTTGACATTAATAAAATATATATTCTCTTTCAGTACTTTGTACCTTTTGTTGAATGTTTGAGCTCTTCTCACTCCACCTTTAGAATCTGGCTAGGCACTTGAGCTCGTCCTGCTTTGTGTCCGTTGTCAAAGATCTGAACTTCGCAGCTCAGGTCTGAGCCTATATTACATAGCAGGAGCCGTTTTGGAGATTTGCCAAAGTTCTTATGCTCAGCATCCGCTTTCATCTTGGAGATAATCTTTCAATAAAATGAGCTCGTAGCTCTTTGTTGGATATCGTAGACCACCTTGGGCCCGATTCAAAAGGCGACGCTGGCGAATAAGAAAAACTTACTCGAGACTAGCTCGAGAACAGAATTCCGCCCGAGGGTTGATTCCAGCTCGGGGATAGCTCGAGCCCTGCTCGAGAATAAAAATCCGCTCGAGGGTTGCCACCAGCTCGAGAATAGAATTCCGCCCGAGGGTTGATTCCACCTCGGGGATAGCTCAGGATCTGCTCGAGAATAGAGTTCCGCCCGAGGGTTGATTCCAGCTCGAAAATATCTCGAGATCTGCTCGAGAATAGAGTTTCGCCCGAGGGTTGATTCCGGCTTGGGAATAGCTCGAGACCTGCTCGAGAATAGAAATCCGCTCGAGAGTTGCCACCAGCTCGAGAATAGAATTCCACCCAAGGGTTGATTCCAACTCGGGGATAGCTCGAGACCTGCTCAAGAATAGAGTTGCGCCCAAGGGTTGATTCCAGCTTGGAAATAGCTCGAGACCTGCTCGAGAATAGAGTTCCACCCAAGAGTTGATTCGTGCTCGGGAATAACTTGAGACCTGCTCGAGAATAAAAATCTGCTCGAGGGTTGCCACTAGCTCGAGAATAGAATTTCGCTTGAGGGTTGATTCCAGCTCGGAAATAGCTCGAGACCTGCTCGAGAATAGAATTTCGCCCGAGGGTTGATTTCAGCTCAGGAGTAGCTCGAGATCTGCTCGAGAATAGAGTTCTGCCCGAGGGTTGATTCCAGCTCGGGGATAGCTCAAGACCTGCTCGAGAATAGAAATCCGCTTGAGGGTTGCCACCAGCTCGAGAATATTGCGGACGACGGTGCTTTTCAACGGCTCCCATTGACGCTGCAAAGTGCCTCCCGCTCATATCAAGGGTGCACTTTATAGAATACTGCGGACAGGGGTGCTCTTCAATGGCTCCTCGTTTTACGCTGCAGGGCGCCCCCCACTCAGATCAGGGGCACACTTTATGGAATACTGCGGACGGGGGTGCTCTTCAATGGCTTCTCGTTGATGCCATAGGGCGCCCCCCACTCAGATTAGGGGTGCACTTTATAGAATACTGCAGACAGAGATGCTCTTCAATGGCTCTCCATTGACGCCGCAGGGCGCCGCCCACTCAAATCAGGGGTGCACTTTATAAATTGATCCTGCGGTCGCGAGGCTCTTTGGCTCTCGATCAATTCTGCAGGGCGTCCCGAGCCGAGCTCGAGGGATGACTTTGTCGATAGATCCTACAGTCGTGAGGCCCTTTGGCTCTCAATCGATGCTGCAAGACATCCCGAGCCGAGCTCGAGAGATGACTTTGTCGATAGATTCTGCAGTTGTGAGGCTCTTTGGCTCTCAATCGATGCTGCAGGACATTCCGAGCCGAGCTCGAGAGACGACTTTATCAATAGATCCTGCAGTCGTGAGGTCCTTTGGCTCTCAATCGATGCTGCAGGGCGTCCCGAGCCGGGCTCGAGGGACGACTTTGTCGATAGATCCTACAGTCGTGAGGCCCTTTGTCTCTCAATCGATGTTGCAGGGCGTTCCGAGCCGGGCTCGAGGGACGACTTTGTCGATAGATCCTACAGTCGTGAGGCCCTTTGGCTCTCAATTAATGCTGCAGGGCGTCCCGAGCCGAGCTCAAGAGACGACTTTGTCGATAGATCTTGCAGTCGTAAGGCCCTTTGGCTCTCAATCGATGCTGTAGGGCATCCCAAACCGAGCTCGAGGGACGACTTTGTCGATAGATCCTACAGTCGTGAGGCCCTTTGGCTCTCAATCGATGCTACAGGACGTCCCGAGCCGAGCTTGAGAGACGACTTTGTCGATAGATCCTGCAGTCGCGAGGTTCTTTGGCTCTCAATCGATGCTGCAGGGCATCCCGAACCGAGCTCGAGAGACGACTTTGTTGATAGATCCTGCAGTCGTGAGGCCTTTTGGCTCTCAATCGATGCTGCAAGGCCCCGAGCCGAGCTCGAGAGAACTTTGTCATAGATCTTGTAGTCGTGAGGCCCTTTGGCTCTCAATCGATGCTGCAGGGCGTCCCGAGCCGAGCTCGAGGGATGACTTTATCAATTTATCAATATATATCTTGCGTTGTGGAGGCAACCGGAGTGTGTCGAGCGGATTAGGGAGTTTCGAAGATGCTTTGAAAAGATCCCAGAGGGTGACATTATTAATTAACACATTCTAAAATTTTAAAAACCCTAACCTGGAGGGGCTAGGGTCCCATCCGGGGGTTGTAGCTTACATCCCGGGTCGTCGGACCCAGACTAATGAGGGCGCAAGCTTCATCCCTGCCCCTGAAGCCAAAAAGGCCGCTAGCGTGTAGAATGTGGAGAGACAGTATTGGTAGTGCCCGCACCGAGGCAATTCTCGTCGGGCCCGTTGAATGGCTCTGGGCTTTGTCTGTCGAGCTCCATTCTATCGGCTTGATCACTGACAAATCGACTCAGGAGGCCTTGGCGGATAATCGCTTCAATCTTGTCACAGAACTGGTAACAGTCCTCCGTGTCATGATCGTGGTCTTTGTGGAAGTGGCAGTACTTGTCCAAGCGCTTCCGCGATGCTGACGGTCGCATTTTTGGTGGAGGTCTGAGGAAGCCGCGACCCTCGATCTCCATAAGGAACTCTGTCCGGGAGGACGTAAGGGGAGTATACTCCGCAAAGCTAAGGGGGGTGTACTTACCAGACCTCCGGAGGGATCTGCTCCTCGATCGATGGTGCTTCTTGTAGCGCTCCACAATTTATCCCTGGAGCATCTGGACTTGTCGCCCCACTTTCTTGACTTTTTTGTCGAGCTCGGTGAAGGAGGGGGCTCCTACTGGCTGAAGGCTTTGAATAACTGCGGTAAGAGCTTGGACTTTCTGGACAAGCAGGTAAAACTGCTCTGGCTAGACCTGAAGAGTCTGGTCCGCTGGCGTGGATGCTGCAGGGGGTGGATTTTGAAGGGAGTGGCCTGGCACTGGCGCTTGGCCACTCGATGCGTTCAAAGCTCCGTGACTCCTTAACCTCATGGTCGCGACTCAGGCCCTTTATCTAATGCTAGAAATATTGTGGTTCAAATCTGGCCTGAGGGTGATCACATTGGAGGAGTTGGAGGAGCTGCTAGAGTGCAGAAGAAGACGAGAAGAGCCACCTCCTGCGACCGGCAGTGTACCTGCACAAAGCCTCATCGGTGTTTTCAGTGAGAGCCCTGTGACGATCAAGTTAGAGTGGAGCTTTATATATCTAGCAAAAAGTCCCTTAGGCGTTACCTGTTGGGGTCCTTTATAATCCTGGTAAGAGCACTTAGGTGGCGGAGGTATGGCCCGTTCCCATCATGAGAGGGAGTGGCGCGTAGCCTAAGCTTGCTTGTGGCGTGCGGTGGAGTCCGTCCTGGGGAATGGTGAGATGCTAATAGCCGTTGCAAGGTGTGGCCTGTTCTTATCATGAGCGGGAGTAGCGCGTAGCTTGAGCTTGCCTACAGTACGCAGTGGAGTCCGTTCTTGGGAATGGTAAGGTGTTGCCCTTGGCTGTCGTGGGCCAGTGAGCGAAACACGGCGTGGCGGCGTCGTACCCATGGCCTCGTGGGAGGGCGTAGGCATGCGCACGGGTGCGGCTATTGGCGAGGCCGAGCTTGTCAAGAAGTTGGTTAGACGGGTGCTGAGGCCAGGTTAGTATTTCGGGTTCCGGATTGTGCTTAGTAGAGCGCCTCGAGCTCGAGAGTCGGGGTGTAGTGTTGGAGAGAGTGCCCGAGCTTGGTCGGTTGCGTCGGCGAATAAGGAGGGCGCCCAAGCTTGGTCGGGCGCATCGGCAAATAAGGAGGGCACGTCGGCGAATAAGGAGGGCGTCCGAGCTTGGTCGGGCACGTTGGCGAATAAGGAGGTTGAAGGGGCCTTCAGCAAAGTCCGAGGCCAGGTTAATTCTAAGCCAGACCGAGGACACGTCTGGTTGGCGTTGGTGTTTGTTGGGCCGAAATCGGATGGTCCTTTTGATGTAGGCTAGACATTCTATTTTGCCCCCGATCAATACTTGTTTACACTATACAACCTTATATAAGTTATCGATAACAACAAAAGATGACAATACCGTTTACAAATAGCATATTAGTTTCTTAAAGTCAAGAAGAGTTGGGGAGGGTGGAGAAAAAGATTTTTAGTTTGAAATTGGTTTAGGCTTTTGTTTAAGGTTCCAATGTGTCATGTGTTCATGGCTAATCGGTGTCGGAGTTCTATTGTGTCAAATCGCACACACACAGAGAGAGAGAGAGAGAGAGAGAGAGAGAGAGAGAGAGAGAGATGACTCTAGATTGAAAAGGAATGGTTAATCCATCTCACCTGCCATATTTCAGCATAAAGGGCATCCTCGGAAAAGGTTTAACGTGGATACATAAAGATTTCGCTAAAAAAAGTTCAACAATTTTAACAATTTTACTAAATTTAATAATTTTAAAAAGTTTTAAAAATTTGTAAATTTTAAAAATATAATATATTTTTTCTCTAGATGAAAATGTCCTCAGCCTTGTTAGACCTGTATAAAATAAGATTCAAAGCATGTATCATTGTGACAACAATTCAGGCTAAGTAATTATTTAAAGAAAAGTTGAACAAATATTGAACATTAATTGCATAAAGATTAATTTAACATACAAACTTTTATCGGCCAAAAAAAAAACTACCAAATCAAGGATATGACCAAAAAAAAAAATCTTATCTCTTTTTAAATTTTTTTACATAAATATCCTTCTAAAATTTTAAATTTATGTGAATACCCTCTTAAAATTTATATTTATTTATATATTTTTTATAAAATACTGTTTTTTACAAATATTTCTAATATAATGATTTTTCCAACTCTCTATATTTATTTTAATTAAAAATAAAATATAATTTTGAAATTAATTTTTTTTCTCCATCACGATTTTATAAATTGTTCTTTTTATATATCTATCTATTAAAAATATTTTAATTATTTTAATTTAAAATTATTAATTTTTTAATGGTATTAGATGTCGTGGGTACATATGCAACAACAAAGATATAAAAAAAAAAATAGAATAGCAGGGCAAGTATTTTCCAATGATATTTATGTAAAATTTGATATTTAGAGAGTATTTATGGGAAAAAAATTCTTTTTTAAGGCAAAAACAGATACCGGAATATGCTAGGAATACCCAATATCTATCGGATCATCGTCATGGTCTAATCGCCGGTGAGTGGAGGCTCTTACGGTCGAGTCCTGCTTCCATTCCCAGAGGCAGCGGACGGTGAAGTCCCCTCGGTCAACCTCATAAGCGACTCTAAAAGCCTGAACCCTAAACCCTGGGGCCCCTCTTATCAAGGTAACTCTCTTTCCTTAATCCCTTTTCTCCCTTCTTTTAGAAGCATACTTGTCTCGAACTAAATCGTCGCCGGAGGACATGCAGAATACTCTTTTATGAAACGCTGATATTTGTGTAGTGGCAGGTAGTCTTGGTTTTGTGGAATTGTATACAAGTCTTTCTTGAGAAGACTTTTTTTTTTCTTTCAAAATCTCTATATTGCATATACATTAATGACTCGTACAAATTACTTGTGCTCGCTGCAGATGACATGTTTTCAGATTTGGTACAATATGAGTTTGGTTTTGTGGATCGGTGAATAGGATGGAGTAGGAATTTGGGACACATAAAGTACTTTTCATGTTGCAAATTTGAAATTTGATGGAAGAATGTGGTAGACTAATCCATTTACAACAAAGAAATAGAGGTTTTTGAGAAACTAATCTTGTTGCAGGAGTGTAGGAGACTTGTATATCAAGAGTATGGTAATGCTTAATGTTTTGTCTTGCATGGGACATGAGATCAAGCCCTCGAGCATGTATTCTGATATATGATATGGATATGCAACTCGTAAACATTTATATAGTTGAGAAGGGTCAGCAATCCACACATGACTAGGAAATGTAACTTCATTCTGGAGTGTGATCATAATCATTGTGAAAGTCTAGTTGTATACTATGATTTAATCGTAGGTGATATCTATGAAAATATTTTGAAAACATTCAGAGAAGATTTAATTATAAGATGGAATGCTCTAGGTAACTTTGGTCAACAAAAAATAAATAAGGTTTAGTTTGCTGGTTAACTGTAAGATTATTCGTACATGTTTTTTTCCCCATTACATCACAATCTGACTGTTAACATTTGAAAACGTTTTATTCGGGATTGGTGTAGCTTTCTCTGACATCAACTTAGGTACTGTAAAACTAAAGATGCATCAACAAATTTGAGGATGGAAAGTGAACAATGAGAATTTTGATCATCTATTCAGATACAGAAGGCATGGTTTCGTAAAGTAGTATATCTGGCAGTTCCAAATTCCAAGGGCTGATATTATGCCAGAATAATTTGCTACTTCACACATTCTCCTTGATCGCGTTCATCCTACCATCATAAGGCTTCTCTTGAAAGGCATGAAGGATACTTAGGTGCTGATTGGACTGGTTCTAAAGTTAGCAAGAGATCCCTTATCAGTTAGTGCGAATCTATGCGTGGCATTCACTAACATGGAAGAATGGAAAACAAGGTATGGTTGTGAAATCTAGTGAAATTGTGCATCTTCTGATGCCTCATTTTAAATGTGATTTAACCAGTCGTAGATTTCAAGTCTGGAACAATATTGTTACTTTGTAGTGATCGAGTTGTGTTGCAAACACAATAACTTGGAAATGAATAAAAAATTGTGTATCATCAGAGGAAAAATGCATGTATGTGAATTTTCATTTTAAATGGAACAAACTTGCAAGGAAATTTGTGCCTCCTATTACAAATCCCAGATGATATATCCTGGACCAAAATGTTGATAGATTAACAAAGGCTTTAGCATGGAGTTATACAAACTGGAAACAAGTTATATTTATGTTCATTAAGGGAAAATATTGCAGGTCAGCAAAACAGGTACTATAGACCATTGACAGGCGGTCATTTCAGATCATGACTTCCCTATATCTATTTTCTGAAAAGAAATGACTTCACATGTTTGTTATTGCTTAACATGTTTCTCAAAGCAAAAGGAACACTTCCTAATATTTTTTTTAAAAAGTATTTTGATAACATTGTGCGAAAAGTGCTTATACATGAAAAAAGTCAGAAAAACACTTTTAGCAGAAGCTAGGAGACCTAGCTTTTGGCCTATCTTTCTATTTCACGAAGCAGAAGAAACACCAAACACACCCTTAAATATTTAACTGCTTGTACTCAGAGAATTCTGCATGGTTCTGCTTTCCATTATCTCCCTCTATCTTTTGCTCTCGTGTTTCTTTCTGTTCTTTTCTGCCTCTATTTTCTCTTCTTTATTTGGATAAAGCTACAGGCTTGTCTCATAGTACCAACACATTTAAAGCTTGCATTGCAGATAGGTTTTGCTTTCCCTTTATTCCTTCTTTCTTGTCCTATCTTTCTTTTTCTTATCCTTGACCTCTATTTTCCTCCTTTTATGTTAGAAATTCTGAATGTAACTATAGGCTTATATCATAGCTCCAAAGCAATTAAGGATCTTATATGTTTATATATGGTACTAACTAGACCTAATTTTGGTGTGAACCACAAGGTGGTGTTGATTATTTGAACTTAACTAGGTCAGAAATTTGAAGCCTAAAATTTCTATTTGATTCAGTCATGTTTCATGATGTCTTCAGGTCAGAGATGATACGAGGCCTGTAAGTAATTTGCCAATATTGAAGTCCAAGTGCATTGTAAATTTATTTCCTTAATACCGATGATAAAGCATTCATAGTTGAATTTAATATTCAGTAAAATCCAGTTGCAAAGGCATAATAATTTACTGCTGTACAAATGCTGTTAGTGGCTCACTCTTCTACCAGAATGTTCATTTTGACTTCTTATATTGTTGCCTCATTTTTAAAAGTCGATTATTGTGGCCAGCTATAACATTCTTCTAATGATAGGATGAACGTGGAATATGTATACCATGGTGGAATAGGAGCAAACAACTTCATTTATGCTGTTGAAACAAGCCCGAGAATATAAGGATGACTATGATGGCTTCATGAGATAGAGGATGGTATAGATAACTCTTCAAGATAAATGTTTACACATGTTTAGTCAGCATGATTAGTCTAAGCAATTAAAGAAATGCAGTTGCTGGATGAGGTAGGTGGATCACCAATGACTAAGCAATTGCTGAAAGGTTGGACGAATGATGTTAAAGGACGGTCATCAGAGAGAGAATTTAAAAAACGATGGAGTTGAGAAATCTCACCACACAGGTTGCATGAGTGGCTTTTCTATTTATAAAAAAACTTAGTAAATTTACAAGTGAATGCCGTGTGTTATATGGAAACATAGCTACAAAAGGCAATGGCCAAAATAAAATAAAAACAGAATAACAAGAATACAATCAAGGGATATTGTCCAGTTTTGTAGTTGAGAGAATTGTGGGATCCTTATCCGTGATGATTGAGGTGGATGAGCTGGAGGTTTGAATTGGTAAGCTTGAATTTGAATTTTGACTTGGCACGTGAAGTCCGTAAGTTGATCCTCTAACATCCCCCCTCAAACTATGCGTGGTGGTCATGCATAGTTTGTCACATAATGATTCCAAAGTAGCTCGTGTTTGGGCTTTAGTAAACACATCAGCAATTTGGGAGTCAGTGGGGACATGGCGAATTACCAGCAAACCAAGAGACACTCTTTCACGAATATAATGATAATCTAGCTCAATGTGCTTACTTCTGGCCTGGAAAACCGGATTCACCGTCATGAACAAGGAGCTCAAATTGTCACAAGATAAGGTCGGTGCATGAGACAAGGGAATGTGCAGATCATGAAGTAAAAAGGTTAACCATGTCAACTCAGCAGTAGCTTGGGCCATCGCGTGGTACTCGGCTTCGGAGCTGGAACAAGACACAGTTGGCTGCTTCTTTGCACACCATGAAATAATGTTGCTCCCTAAGAAGGTGCAGTACCCCGTGGTGGATCGATGAGTAAGTGGACATCCTGCCCAATCAGCATCTAAGAAAGCATACAAGTCCAGAGTACTTGAAGATTGAATGTGAAGGCCTAGATGTATAGTCCCCTTTACATACCGTAAGATGCACTGGACCACGGTAAAATGAGTTTCAGTTGGTGCCTGCATGAACTGGAAAACATGATTAACACTGTAAGATAAATCTGGGTGTGTCAATGTGAGGTACTGAAATGCCCCAACTAAAGACCGATAATGCCGAGGGTCCTTATAAGGTGAATAGGTTGGGTCTGGCTTGAATTTCTGGCACTTGGGGGTGTGAATCGGTTTCAACTCAATGAATGGCAGCACGTTCTAACAAGTCGATGGCATAGTTTGTTTGATAAAGAATGAGCCCACCGGTCATAGTAGCCACCTGAATACCCAAGAAATAATGAAGGGGTCCAAGGTCTTTCATTGTGAATTCACTATGCAAAGAAGCCATGAACGTCTGTATGAGTTAGTCACAAGAACTGGTAATATGATATCATCTACGTAAAGCAAGAGGACTAAGATACCATTCTCCGACTGATTGATAAATAGACTGGGGTCGGCGTAGCTGCAAAAGAAACCAGTTCGAAGGAGAAATGAACTAAACCTATTAAACCAAGCCCGTGGGCTTGTTTGAGGCCATAAATCGCCTTGTTTAATAAGCAAACATGATTTGGAAAATTGGGAACTTCAAATCCAGGGGGTTGCTCCATATATACTCACTCAGTGAGAAAGCCATGAAGAAATGCGTTCGTTACATCTAACTGACGAATGCTTCACCCTTTGACAATGGCAATGGAGAGAACTAACCGTGTAGTCCCAGGCTTCACAACTGGAGAGTAGGTCTCAGGGAAATCAATATCATCAATCTGTTGGTAACCCTTCGCAACAAACCGAGCCTTGAGGCGATCAAGCGTGCCATCGGCCTTTAGTTTCAGTTTAAACACCCATCGAGAACCAACAACATTCATGGAGGGTTGTCGAGGCACAAGAGTCTATGTTTCATTTTGAGAGAGGGAAGCAAGTTCATCCTCCATTGCTTTTCTCCAACCAGGATGAGAAAGTGCAGAACGAATAGTTCGAGGCTCTTTGGGAACAGAGTTGTAAGTGTGGAGTAAAGCATACTTGGGATTAGACTTGCGGATTCCAGCTTGTGCGCGAGTCACCATGGAATGGGAAGGTGCTGTTGCAGGTTGTACAGAATCGAGTTGAGCGTTAGATTCTTGTGTGGTGGTTAGAATTTCTTTTGTATTATAAGAATGATGATCGGGTGAGCCTAGACATGACAAAGGCATTGCATCCGGTGAATATGATGAGGGTATTGTATGCTGTGAAGAATCTAGATGTAAGTCAGAAATGAGTAATGCAGCCAACAAGGGAGCATCAGTCACTGGTGGTTTCGCTTGTGGCTTTGAGGGTGTGAGGGAACAGATGGGATCAATCCGTGGAGGTGATGAATCAGTCCACTCCTTGAAAGTTGTGACTAAAGGCTCTGGTGAGCCTTGCTTGCAGCTGTCCGAATCTTTAAAGGAGAGGATAGACTCGTTGAACACATGTCTGGAGATGAACACACATCTCGAAGGAGGATAGTAGCACCTGTACCCTTTGTGCCGGTCAACGTAGCCCATGAAAACACAAGATAATAACTTATTATCAAATTTGTTGTCCTTATTATCCCACAAATAGGGGAAGCAACGTGAGTCAAATATACGTAAGGAATCATAATCTGGGGAGTGACCATATAGCCGAAAGAAAGGACTGTCTCATTGAAGAACTGAGGGGGGAAGCCTGTTGATTAAAAATGCAGCCGTGGTAAATGCTTCGACCCAAAAATATTTTGGAACATTGGCATGAATCATCATGGTTATTCCCAATTCACGTATGACTTTATGACACCTCTCAATCATCCCATTCTGCTCAAGCGTGTATGGACAGGAAAGCTGGTGAATCCCAAAGTCTTGCAAGTGGGATTGAAAAAGATGATTAACAAATTCACCCCCACCATCAGTTTGAATTATTTTAATAGACCCACCAAATTGTCGAGTTACATACTTCTCAAATGATAAGAATTGATGAAAGAAGTTTGATTTCTTTTTCAAGGGAATCAACCAAATAAACTTTGTAAAATCATCAACAATAGCAGCATAATACTTAAAAGAATTCACAGAAGTAACAGGAGCAGGTCCCCAGGAATCAATGTGAATTTTTGCAAAAGCAGTGGTAGTCTTGGAAGAAGAAGACAAAAAAGGAAGCTTAAAAATTTTTCCGAGTTGGTAACTCTCACATAGAGATTGCTTTATTTGTGGTGACTTTGATTAAACCAGACTGGCGGAGATGTGCGACTACAACAGCTTGTGGATGTCCAAGACGTCAATGCCATGTGTCCTCAGATACAGCCTAAAATCTAGTGGAGAAGAGCGCCATTGGAGAAGCACGAATAGTGTAGAGATTACCCAATTTTATTTCCTTCATCGGCACTTGTTGTGTAACCCGGTCCTTTATCACAAAATCACAATCAGAAAACTCACAATTCACTCGATAGTCAGAGGTAAGTTGTCCAATGGATAACAAATTTCTTTCTAACTCAGGAACTAAAAGAACATCATGTAAAACAAGCTGAGAAGAACCATTGTCAATAGTAGCGTCGCCAACATGTGTTATTCTTAAAAAATCACCATTACCAATAATAACATGGTCAAAACCAGTATAAGGATGGATGTTTTGTAAACTACCTTCATGAGAAGTCATGTGAGCAGATGCCCCCGTATCCGAAGTCCACTCTTCATTGCTAGCATTAGCATCAAAATTAAGTGCTGAGAATGCCCGAGGAAGATTATCCGATTGAATGGAGTGGTTGAAGCGGTGCCAACAGCGAATAGCTGCATGGCCACGCTTATCACACAGATTTGGCAGATGATATCTGGAGTATTCTTACGTGAGGATGGAGGACCGGAATTGTTTTGGCCATTGGGCTTGAGCGCTGACTGATTGGCAGGTGCGAAGCCTCGCCTTTGTGAGGAGAATGGCCCAAAATTTTTGTGACCTTTGTTCTGCAGCTTGGGAGCATTCGTGTGGCCAACGAAGGCGGTGTAGGGTGTTGGTTCTGGTGAATAAAAATTGTTCCGGGTCTCATTGCTTTGAAGAAGCGGAACAGCTTCAGCATAGGTTGGCATGGGTGGCTTGAGCATTAAAGTAGTGAAAGGCTCATAACGCACACTAAGACCTGTGAGCAAAGAAAAAACCTTAGTTTTGTCACTCATGCTGTGGCCAATAGCAGCCAGACTATCGCATATGCTTTTGAACTTGCGGATGTAGTCATTGAGTGACATCTCCGAGTCCTTCTTTAGATAAGTGAGCTGTTGGGTGAGTTGAAATTGTCTCTCCTAAGATGCCTGTGCATAGGCCTCTTTGAGAGCCAACCAAACTTGAGCAGACGTGTCCAGGCCAATCACAAGACGAAGCACCTCCTTTGTTAGTGTTCCATCCATGAAGAAGGCGATCGGCGGTCCTCCATTGTTGAAAATCAGGATTTGGAGCAGGTTTAGTTGAGCCTTCGGGTGCTGGAAGTACAGCAGGGGGTGGAGTAGTGTCTTCAAGAAGATATCCAACAAGATCTTGACTCTCAGCTAAGGCTAGGACTTGCTCATGCCAAAGGGGGTAGTTTTCAGACTTGAGACGTAGGGTGACAAAATTGCCTACAGTAAGAGATGCGGAAGACGTTTTGTAGCTTTGATACCAAGAGGAAATTTAAAAAACGGAGTTGAGAAATCTCACCACATAGATTGCATGGGTGGCTTTTCTATTTATAAAAAACTTAGTAACCAATTTATAAGTGAATGCCGTGGGTTATATGGAAACACAGCTGCAAAAGGCAACGGCCAAAATAAAATAGAAACAGAATAACAAGAATACAATCAAGGGATATTGTCCAGTTTTGTAGTTGAGAGAATTGTGGGATCCTTATCCGTGATGATTGAGGTGGATGAGCTGGAGGTTTGAATTGGTAAGCTTGAATTTGAATTTTGAATTGGCCCGTGAAGTCCGTAAGTTGATCCTCTAACAATCAGGGTCATTGGATTGTATCATGAAGGCTGTACTTTTAGGCTTACCTTTAATGCAATGATAAAGAGTTGGTGATGGCAGTCTTCATATGTTTGTGGCAGCTGCTGTCCCTTCTTTCTCTTGAAAGATAATTATCAATATGATTAAATTTTATTCTAAAAATGTTTCATTCCAACAGTTATGATGTGAAAAATGTCAAACAGTTTATTAGGGGTTCTTGGAGGATACTAACATACATGAGTAGAGAAGCTTGTTTAGAAATTTGAAGAGCATCAAAGTGCTAGCCTGTTCTTTTTTGTTGAAGCACCTCCAGTTCCCCAAGGCAATTGCCTGTAGATTATCAGAAAAGTTAGAAAAACCATAAGGAATCATTTATTCTTGGTTTTCAAGATACCTGTAGCCCACATGCATTTGGGGGTCGAAATCATCAACTCATTGCTGCTGAAGAAATGTTCACAAAGGACTAATATATCAATACATTCTTTAATGTCTTTTCCCCTGCAGCTTCTTATCTTCTCAAATATCTTCATTAAGTAGCATTTTTATATTTTTTTCAGGATTATGTCTAACCAGTTTGATATTCTTCATCTGTTTCATGTTCTTACTCATCATAATAATTTAGCTATATCTCCTTTCAGCAAGTAGTTTATTTCATAGCCTAAACCCTATTAGTAGATTAGTATGTCATTGATCATATGGAATGCTGAAATAATGTTTTTTTGCGTGGCAACATAATATTCTAATCATCACCACCATCTGATCTCAGAAAATGCATAGGCGTATGAATAAATTGTCTGTAGTTTCTTTTACTCCAGATATGCATCTTCTGTAAATTTTGTGCCATGAGCATATCGTAGGCTTGTAATTCTAGATATCACAATGAGCAATATTACATGTAAGAGTGGTGCTGATGAATTTTTCCACTAGATGCCTGATATTTTATCAGCCTTCAGTGTTTTATGGTTTAATTCTTGCCTTTACATATCTTTTCTACTTCATACGGAACAGTGAGGTGAACAAATAAACTTCCCTCCTGATACAATTCTAACATTTTCTTACACCAGAATTTGCGGATCCAGGAAATACCTTCTTATAATGGAATGGTGATCTCAAGAGTAATAGGTTGAGATTTCATCAAAAAAGAGTAAGAGGCTGAAATAGAGAGCATTAGATGGATTTTTTTGTAGTCTTTGGAAGCCTGTAAGACATTATGAACATTGTTTTCCATAAGGTACAGCCACATATCAGAGCCCTGTGTTGTTTGGAGAGATTGAGGGTAAGACACCTCAGGACTTGTTTGACGATAAAACATTAGTATTCAGGTCTGCACATCCAAGATAGGGATGAAGACATCCACTATAACTTGTTTGCTGTGAGGATTATTTAGACCAGCATCCCTATATCTGAAAGTACTGAATTAACCCATTTTGCAGATCTTGATGGATTAGCTGATACCATTTATGAGTAATTGGTTTAAGTGTTTGGTAATCACAAAGAAGTTTGAGTTTTCAAGGAAGTAATAGTAGATTGGTCAAAAATAACCAATCCCAGATCTGTGCAGCCACAAGAGTTGTTGATTTTGATGCCAAAAGAACATTTTTATAAAAGATACAACCTCTACAAATGTGGTAGGTCATCAGTATTATTACATGGTAGTTCTTGCTTGCTAGTCAGTGAGAATTTGAGTTACCAAGGGCAACACACTCTCTGTTGGTTGTGTCAGAACAGCTGGAGGATCAATCTGGTTGCTCTAATAATGGGCATTCTTTTGCATGAGAAGAGAGTGTTTTTTGGTTGATTAAAAGAGCAGATTTCTTGGCATGGAAGATTGTCTAAACTTTTTAATCGATGTACCAAGGCAAATTGTGTACTGCATCGGTGGCGTTAAAGGTATCGACAATGGGGGTGGAGATCATCATGATGTTCTTTATGCTTGTGATGCTCAATTTTTATGACAGCCCACATGGCAAACATCTGATTGACCAATGGGACTGTATCAATGCGCCTTTCACCACAATTATTGAGTTTCTTAAAGTTTGATATGGGCCAAAAAGTACTTCTTTAAGTTAATAATATTATCCTAGTTTCTAGATCTATAATCCAATTAATTTGTCTGCACCTAACAAAAGGATTCTGCTGTCATCGTTGCAGAAATTAAACCAACTTCCAGAACTTACCAAAAGTTACAGATATAAAAAAAGATAGTAGGAATCACTGCCTTTTCCTTTTTCATATTCTTGTGATTATTAGATGCATCTTTTGTGATCAGGAATTAAATTTTTTCATTATCCTATTTTGTATCAAGATTAAGTGAACTCTTTTATGCCTGTTAGTGGGAGCTAAATTGGAAAGAGGTTTGGCTTTTTTTGGTTCGGTAAGAGCAACCCAAAAGGCTTTTCTTGTTTCACTATCAGCGTATGCCACAGAGCAATTACTTCTTCAGGTTTTGATCGGGGACAAATAGAAAAACTACTGTATATGGGCTTCTCCTATGGTCCTCTTACTCGGCTCTAATCAGTTTACCGGTTAATGCTTATTTAACAGAGAAGACCTTGGAGTCCTCTCAGAGGGAGGTGAGTTAGAGGTTTTCTTTTTCCTTTTTTGGATTATATATGTTTTCTTAGTGTATTTATTGTCACTCTTTTACCTTAAAGTGCCATTATATCTAAATAATCCGATTATAATACTTACTCCAGATTTGTGACTCTCATGGATCCCAGATCACTCGATTGATGATTGCGGGCCCTGATGCATGAGCTAGTGGACGTGACAAATCTATGGCTGCTGCTGCTGGAAACCATGGGCAAGAGATGTATCTGCGTGCCGTCATCAGGTTAATTCCCATCCCAAAAGTCACTGGCTTTGCAGATTTTACAACAATTTGTTTGGCCGTAAGTTCTTGGCATTAGACTGAACTCATGCTTCAAACCACTTTGCTTGGCTATTCATAGTTAATGGTGCACCTTTTAAGGTGTTATCGAACATTCTATGCTACTAAAAAAAAACTAAGCATGCTTTGACAAAATTAGCAGCAGTTCTAATGACAGATGATAGATGTGCAGGCTACCTCATTATCATTACCCTCCACATTTTCATTAAAAAAAATCTCAAGTATACACATTTTTAATGTAAGAAAGGTACCCATAGTATTCAAGGCGAACTAGTCCAAAAAATTTACTATTGAATGATACATATTTTGGGTTCGGTGACTCCTCATGCCTTTCGAAAAACAGGAGAGTTCCAAAGAGAATATCATCAAGTATGCTTATTCTTAGTCTAAGAAAGATACCGAAGCAAGAAAGATACCAAAACAAGATTCGTTATTTCGGTACCGGATCCCATACCGGTGCCTCACTAGTACTCTGTAAGTATGGTACGGTACGAAATTTTTTTTAACGTATCAAGTGTCGATACGCCATCCGTGCTGGATACCAGTACTGAATCGATATGGTACGTTCTGTACTATCCGGTTTAGGCCTGTACAACATACTTTTTATTAAAGCATTTTTGAACTTTGGAAGCAAGGCAAGTTTGTACAAATATTTTACTATCAATGACACGTTTATTCTAGTCGGACCATTCTGCTACTCCTCGTGGCTAACAAAGCACAGGGGAGCACCGAAGAGCATAAGCTCAAGTATGCACATCTTTCATGTGAGAAAGGTACCTAAAATATTTTGAACTTTGGAAACAATGTGAAATCCTTTAAACACTTCACCATCAACAACACAGACATTCTGGTTGAATCATTCTGAGACTCCTTATGGCTACCAAAATGCATAGTATACCATCCAAAATAGTACCACTCAAAAAAATTCACTTGTATTTAGCTACTGTTGGTCCTAAGGTTAAACCTGACAGCATTGGTTTATGATAACAAACATAATGGACATTCTTATGGAGTTTAAACAATAACGGAGGGGCTCCATGATGCATTTACATCAGATCACAACCTGAACTGTGCTGAAGTTTGTTGTTACCAAATTAATATAATGATTGCAGCGCCATTCTTTTCCATTTCTCTTGCATCAATAATTGATATAAATTTTAATATTTTTGAATAAGTTTGCCAAATTCTACTTTATTGATATGGTATGAAGTTATAGTGCGATAAAAAATTACAGAAACACCCCTCCAAGTCTAGGTGATTTACACTTAGACCTTAAAAGTTTAAAAAATGTTAATTAGCCACCAAAACTTCAAATTTGTTGCAATATGGTCGAGTCGTTTATCTCCGTTACAAAACGTCATCACATGAAGGACACTTGATAATTAAACTTTTATAAAATTTCAGAACTTTCATTTCCACTAACTAAGCAAGCGACTTGTTTTGGCATGAATTGAAAAAGATAGGAAGGAGAGTCATATGGATGGAGGGCTTTTGAGATCCGTGCAAGCGGATGACTAACAAAAGATTGACTGCTTGGAGATCTATGCAGGCAGATAGATAACAAAGGATAGATTGCTTTGAGATCTGTGTAGGCAAGCGAATGATAGAAGATGGAGTGCATTGAGATCTATGAGTGCTTTGAAATCTGTGTAGGCATGTGAATGACAGAATGGATTGCTTTGAGATCTATGTAGGTGGACAAATGACAGAACACGGAGTGCTGTGAGATCTATGCAGATGAATAGATGACATGATGGAGTGCTTTGAGATCTTTGCAGGTGGATGAACAGTAAAGGCTTTGATATCTCTACAGCAGATGGATGATAGAGGACGAAGTGCTTTAAAATATGTGCAGGCGGTTAAATGACATAGGATAGAGTGCTTTAGAATTTGGGCAAGCAAATGGATGATAGAGGATATAGTGCTTTAAGATTTGTGCATACGAATGGATGACAAACAAAGCACTTTGAGATCTATGCAAGTGGATGGATGACAGAGGATTGAGTACTTTGAGATTTGTGCAAATGGATTGATAATAGAGGACGAATACTTTGAGATCTATGCAAATGGATGACAGAAGATGGAGCATTTTCAGATCTAGTGGATGAATAACAGAAAAAGCACTTTAAGATCTGTGCAATTAGATGAATCACAGAGGATGAAATATTTTAAGATCGTGGGAAAGCCATGATCTGGCCTCTTTGAATTGTGGGTATTTTGGTCTTTTTTTCTTACTCCATTAATGGTGTCGGATCTAGATGGATGGTTAGAGCACATTGCAACAAATATGAAGTTTTGGTGGCTAATTGAATCTTTTTAAACTTTTAGGATCTAAGTGTGACTAGCCCAAACTTGAAGGTGTGTTTCTGTAATTTTTATTTTTTTATTTATGGTTCTCACTTTATATTTATCTTGCTGGAAAAAAGAATTACTTGAGCCTGTACTGTTATGATGATAAGTTTTTCAAATATTTGGAATTTGCTAATCTGCTGACCCGCTATTACCTTTTATAGGCACGTAGAGACCTTAACTATTACATTGAACAAAAGCAAATTGGCCTTCCTTACCTAATGTTTGACTGCAAAATGCCACTAAGTCCTTTTTGTTCTCTTTAAAATTGCATTTGTTAAATATTTATATGTATATCACTTTGTACATATGCCTCTTGAAGACACTAGGTAACTTCTTCCATCATGAGCTTTAATTTAAAATTGTTTGCTAATTATTGTTGGATACCATTTGAAAAGAAAATTTAAAAAGTTACTGTTTCCTTCTTTTCCTTTGCATCTGAAGTAATTGTCCAGTAAACTTACAATTTTTTGTATGTTTCTAATCATGACAATTGTTAAAAATAATCAACTATATCTTGAAAGATATAAACAAAACACCTTGTAAATGAATTGGTGGTTTGTATAGACATTGAGGACCAGTAAGTGCAGTTCTGAATTTGTGTTTCTTAATGCAAATGGCCTCTATAATGTGTTAATCACAAAGCTAACCAATTATCTTTAGAATTTTGCAGGACCTGTAGGTGCAGTATCATTCATTCTGTATTCTTTCTTTTTTGTGTTTTTTTAAAGTCATAGCGGTTTCTTGTTAAGTTTGTGTTTGTCACACCTCAGATCCAACACTCGGGTTCAGAACGCGGCACGGCCGCACACTTTCTAAAGCAGAACCCTAGAAAATATGCCAGGTCTAAAAATTTATCACAACTTTAATATCCATGAACCAAAACAATCTCATTTTATAACAAATAACAAAACTGTTCTAGTTGCAAAATTTAATCTTCTAACCTGCTCTATCTAATCATCTCCTCAACCTGTGATTTCAACCATAGCCATGTACCATGCAATCTGCAACATTGAAAAAAGAAAAGAGAAGGAAAATTGTGAGCTTTACAGCTCAGTAAGAATTCCAAACTATTGCACCATAAGTAATAAGAAATAATCAATTGATAATGCTAGATAAATGAATATCGTATCGATAGTCAGAAAAACTCATAAATAATATACACATAAGTTCTCATTATCAGTTTTTCAAAGAAGCTTATATATATATTAAGAAAAATTGTTCGATAACAATTTCTTATGCCATGTTATTCATTTTTTATTAACTTGATTTTCATGCTTCTTATCATTTTTTTTTCGGCTTTAGACTAACCAAGATCATGACTTAATTCAAGACTGATGCTGTACCACATTATAGCCCGTGGTAGTTATCCAATCTACGTTATAACCCGTGGTTGCTATTAAATCCCGCATTATAGCCCGTGGTTGCTATCAAATCCTACGTTAGAGCCCATGGTGGCTATCCAACCTACGTTATAGCCCGTGGTGGTTATCCAAATCCCACGTTATAGCCTGTGGTTGCTTTTCATGTGTCAGCCCATAGTGCTATGATGAGGTTAGTCCAAGCCATACCTTGTTTGTCTAATTTACCCGTTACTCTTATTAAATCAACTATCACATATACAATGAATTTTTCTCAAATTCAAAGTATCTTTGTTCATATAATCATGTACTCAACATCTGATACGTATAATAACCATAAAAATATATTTGTACTGGAATTCATTTAAAAACATATTGTCATATGCCAAACTGATATAAATCTCATGATGTAAATTCAATAATACAAACTAATAAACATATATATATATACAATTGGTGACCGAGTACAAGCATTTTTACCTCTATTGGAGACTAACACAATGATCACTGAGTCATTTCAGGATCTACAAGCTGGGGTGCAGAGTATTCCAATCAGAATCTTCTTGCGCGGATGACTCTCCCTCTACAAAATCAAACTCGATTATCAAAAAAAAATCAAAACAATGGACTAGTAACGTAAACTACCTACCAACGTCCATTAGGGATCCATTACCAGGTCTTTGAGACCCTTTACCATCTACCCAGGTCAACTAGAGAGAGACATCAAAAGAGAAAATAGAGATGAGAGAGAAGAGAGAATAAACCCTCTCTTTCGACCCTCCTCCCTTCCCCCTCGCAAGACCAAGGGGGTGGCAGCCACGGTGGTCGCCCCCTACTCAACGGTGGCCGGTGGCGGCGGCGATGAAGTACCTCTATTTCAGCGATTTTCCGGCAATTCGCCAGCTCTAAAAGGCCAAAAACAATGGCTAGAAGCCAGAGAAAGAAAGGGAAGAAGACAAAGAGCTCTCATCTCGGTCCGGCGAGGTTTCAGCGATGAATCAAGGAGGCGGCTCAAAGAAGAAGAGCTTGAATCGCGGCGATCCTCGGCGATTGCGTGAAGAAAATCACAGGAAAAGGAGAGTTAATTAGGCAAGATCTTTGAGCTCGAATTGAACTTGGATTGCCCTCGGTGAGTTGTCGTTTCCACCAAAGTCGGGGAGGAAAAAGACTCCTAGCTGGGGTCTTCTTTTCCGATCTCCTCATGCGCCGAGTACAAGTCAGGTTCGGGCGTGGCCTATTCGGACTGGCCCACAAACCAACAAGCTAGGCTAGTCGGGGTCGGGCTGAGCCTGGCCACTCCGTGCCAGCCCAAAAATTTGGGTTATTACAGTGTTTCTTCATGCAATTGGCATCTATCTTATTTTAATCACAAGGCTGCCTGTTTATCTTTAATAGTTTACAGAACATAACCTTTTTTTTTTAAGTATCAATTTTTGCAGTCTCTAAGTGGTTTCTTTTTAACTCTACTTGAAATGAGAGGATCCTAATATTTTGCTAGTATCATTGTCTTTGAAATTTCCACTTCCTGCTCCTTGCAGCCTAAATCTTCTGCCGCTTGTTTCCCTTGTTATAAACAATAGTTGGGTTAACATCAGGACAGGTCCCACTTGCCTTTGAACTTTAGTTCATGGAGAAGGCAATATTCATGGGGGTCATGGTCCACCACCATTTATACCTCAAACCTTGGAGCCAGTCTCTTTACGCACAGAAACCTCCACCAAAACCATGGTCGCTGGGTAAAAGAAAAGCATCACCGTATGCCCATTGGATAGCATATGTCAACCCATGGTGTTGCCCAAGGTGACAATCCAAGAGGGGGAGGGTGAATTGGTTTCTTCTAAATTTTGGTGTTTTAAAAGTTTTCTTAATTAAGTGCGGTGGATGCTTTCTTAAATTATTTGAATGAGTTAAACTAGAACAAAGATGGAAGATATTGCAAGAATAAACGTAAGCACATGCACAACACAAACACAACAATATATAGTGGTTCGGTGCTCTCCTTAGCACCTACGTCCACTCCCCAAGCGACCCCTTGAGAATTCACTATAATCCCGCGGATTACAGTTGGATTGTTTTCCGGGCTCACAATCCAAAAACCTTTGTTGGTTTTACGGGCTCACCAACGAACCTATACACTTTGGTTTTCCGGGTTCACCAAAAACCTTTGTTGGTTTTGCGGGCTCACCAACGAACCTTTACACTTTGGTTTTCCGGGTTCACCAAAAACCTTTGTTGGTTTTACGGGCTCACCAACGAACCTTTACAATTGGTTTTACGGGTTCACCAATCAACCTACCCCGTTGGTTTTGCGGGCTAACCAACCAACCTTTACAAATAGTTTGACAAACAAAAAGAAAGATTCAAACTCCTAAATGAGCAAATGTAACAATATTAACTACAAAGAAGAGTTAGAAAATATTTATCGCTTTGAAGTGGCTTCTCTCTTCTTTGTCAAGGATGCTTCACTCTTCAAGGGAGGATGGAGCTCTTGATGACTCTTTGAATCTGCTCAACCTCTTTCTTTGATTCTTGAATGAAGCTCTTGAATGAAGAAGATTAGGGCACTTTTGTTTTCATGTGTACTCTTTGATATTCCTTTCAAAAGTTATTCTATCTGATGAATAGTGCCCCTTTAAATAGCTTCCCACATCCTTTGGTCAAGCCCCAATGGTTAGAATTCAAAAACTAGCCGTTACTGACCTTGGGAAGGACAAAAAGTACATCTGCAGAACTAGCCGTTACTGTTCAGCCCGTGTTTGGGTCGGCTCAACCTGTCCTTGGGTCGATCCAACTTTGCCTTGGGTCGACTCAAACATTCCTTGGGTCGACCCTCTCAGAGAACACAGAAACTTGAATTTCAGACTTCCTTCACTTGGGTCGACCCAACCTTTCTTTGGGTCGACTCAAACCTTGGGTCAGCTCAAACTTTTCTTGGGTCGACTCAAACCTTGGGTCAGCTCAAATTTTTCTTGGGTCGACCCAACTTTCAGAAAATTCAGAATCTTGAATTTCAGCCTTTCTTCACTTGGGTCGACTCAACCTTTCTTTGGGTCAACTCAAGGTTTACTTGGGTCGACTCAACTTCTTCTTGGGTCGACCCTCTCAGTAAATCCAGAGAACCATTTTCTGAGTTGTTTGAGGATCTTGATGTTTGGGTCGACTCATGCTTTCCTTGGGTCGACCCAACTCACTGTTCATCTGTGCCATTTTTGCAGAAGTGTGCCAAATGATTTCTTGATGTGCCGGGGTCGACCTAATCATCCTTTGGGTCGACTCAATCCACACTTTGCTGCATCTCAAGGTTAGATTCATTCATATAAACAATGAAATGTATCTATATCAATTTATACAAATATACTGAGAGTAATGAACTTATAAATGAAGTATCGATTTAACTTATAACATACTCTTGTTAAATGCTTGTTAATCATCAAAATAACACTATCATTCTCAATCTCCCCCTTTTTGATGATTACAAAATAAAGAGTATGAGCCTATTGATACTTATCTTAAAAAACAGTTTATAAAAGGGTTTAAATTGCTGAATTTCAGCTTTTCATATATAAGAGTGAAATCTCCCCCTATATCATTCAAATGTTGCCAATTTGACTTTTTGAATTGCTCCCCCTTTCATTTATAATTCATTAAAGATGAAACTCCAAAAATTTGAGATAAAACATGAGTTTCAGATTATGTATCGAGGTGTGAAAGGTGCGTGCCAAATTCTGAAATTATGTGTGCCAAATTCTGAAATTTGATATAAATTTTTGAGTTGATCATTTTCATTGTTGCAAATTGCTCCCCCTTGGATGTATATGCTTTCCTATATGATTTTCTATTTGTTTTACAAATTATTTCTCTTTCTTTCTTTACTTCTCCTCTTATTACTCTTTCTTTACTTCTTCCCCTTTTTGTTACTCTATTTACTCTAAAGATATCTTTACTTCTCCCCTATTACTCTTTCTTTACTTCTCCCCCTTTTTGTTATCATCAAATAGGTACATGGGAAAAGATGCAATAAATACCAAACTTCAAACTTCATTGATCAAAATAGGAACATTTTAGTATATCAAAAGCAAAAGCAAATACAATATTCCTCAATCAAAGTTTGAAGATGCATGATAACCACCAAATACATATGAGAACTAGATACATATCCTAGTCTCTAAATAAGATCGTGAGACTCTCCCGGATCGCTTGGCTACGGCTCTCTCGGGTCCCATTTCTCCAAGATCTTGAAGTAATCTACTGTTTGGAGATGATTGGAGAAGATTTGAGAGTGGAAAATAAGGTTTTCGGAAGAGGACAAAGGGTAAACAGTGCCCTAGATAGCTCACGGGTCTCCCTTTTAACAGTGGGATCCCGACGTTGGGTCGACTCAACGTTGGGTCGACCCTATTCTGGGTTGGGTTGACCCAAGTGCAGAATTTTTCTTTTCTCTTCCTTTTTGCTTCTAAAAATTTTCCTTGCTTCCAATCCTTATAAATTCTTTCTGGGACAATGATACATGAGTAAGGAATCTATAGATAACAAGTTTGACTCATGTTTCATGGATTTTTAGAAATTGGAGGAATGTATCATGAGACTACTTGCTCCCTTTTATATTTCTTCAATAAAAAGGATCACATATACCTAATTCTCTCCTTAGCGTGCAGAATCTATCTTCACTCAAGGGTTTTGTGAATATGTCGGCTAATTGTTTTTCAGTGCATATATGCTCAATACATATGTTTCCATTTTGCACATGATCCCTAATAAAATCATATCTTATTTGTATGTGTTTGGCTTTAGGAATGAGATATTTAGGATATAAGCCAGAAGTGATCTCTAAATGTAGATTCCAAAGATAGTTTTGAAATCAAGTGTAGATGGAATCTTTTTCAAGTTATTTCAAGGAGTATCAAGAATAATATTCAAAGAAGGCACGAATGAAACTTCAATACCCTTTTTTTTTTAATATATTAAGTATATAGCAACATGAGAGCAATCTAATTAATTTTTAGAGTATAGTATAAGAGCAGATAAAGATCAAAACTTATATACTCGAAAAATATAAGATTATGTTGAATCCTTAATTCTTAATGACTTCAAAGTTCTTTCATGATATAAAAGTATTGGAGCATAGATACCAAAATATGAATTTATGCAATGTAGGATACATAAAATTCAGGGCTTTGAAAGTTCTTTGAAAGCTCTCTTAAAGACTTTCTTTTACTCCTTTAAAGATCATATCATCAAAATCAATTAAAATGAATTGGCTCATGATTGAAACACTAAAGTGCAAGCCAATAAGAGCTCATTAGTAGATTCCAAAGTAAATTTCCAATACTAAGACAAATGGAATCATTTTCACTTAGTTTTCAAAACAAGTGATTTACCAATTAAATACAAATGAAAATCCAACTTTCAAAAGATATTCAATGAGGCACAAAGTTTAATACCACTTTACATTTAGTATTCTTTCTCTCATCTTTAGTTGTGAATTTACATGATTAAGTTCTATATGATCTCTCCCTCTGAAATTTTCTTTCTCCCCCTTAATTAATCATTCCATTTGAGAGTTTTAGAATTTGTTCAATAAAATTGTCAATCTCGAAAATATATTTTATTTTCATAAGACTCAAGGTTTGAGATAAGACAACTTTTATAGAACTCATCTCAAGGTATAAACTTATTATATAATTAAAGCAAGTCTTGCAATATAAGGAGGTTCATCAAAATCAATCCATAAAATTCAAGGTATGCATCAAATTAAAGTAACTTTAGGATAAGATACTGAATATCTAAAGCTCCCCCTTAAAAGATGCATTCTTCTTTAATTATTCTTATCTTTTGTTGAATTTCAGATTTTAATGATAAACGTGAATAAAACTGAAACTTTATGATATCAAGAATGTAGAGTGATCTAGAATTATTCAAAATTTATAGCAATCACTCTTTTTAATCTTTTAAGAATAAGTTATGCTTCCTCTTAATCTTTGAGAAAATGTACTGAAATATTAATCAGAAAATAATTCATTTGAAGCTCAAATTCTTTCAAAAGCATTTACATTTTCTTTCTTTTAAGAATCATTTGAGTGAGCTGAAATATTTCTAAACTTAAGATCATTCACTCTTTTAATAATATATATATACATATATATTTTGATAGAAGTCTTTAATAATATAGGAGAGGAAAAAAAACATATAGATGATCATTGAAGTATATATATTTATAGAACTCAATTTCTTAATCAAAGTTTTTCAGCAATGTATATATGAAGCACAATAAATCTTTTCAATATCAAAATAAAATCACATATTTAAAAATATTTGTTTGCAATCAAGATCATCGAAAGACACATCATTCAGACCAATATTAGTACACTTTGAAGATAAGAAATGATATGTTTCAGATGCGTATCGGGGCAAGCAATCAAGGCATCAGAATTATTCTATTTTTCTTAAGCTGTAGTTTTATCTAGAAATTCATATTGAGTTTAAGCTTTTATACAAAATCAGATTCTGAATTTCATAAAGATTCTCAAGGAGGCTTTCAAAGTTGTAATTTGAGATATGTATCTTCACATTGTAGCTCATCTTAAATCATTACGATTGAAAACACATATTTCAAACATATAAGAGCATAATCAGAATATTTGTATTTATGTTGAGTTTTGGTATGAATTTGAACATTATATACCAAAGTTAAGCAAGTTGAAGGATAAAACAAAATCAATTCATTTTGCCTAAATAGAGATATCCTTCTCTTCTCCTTTTTACAAATTTATTCAACTTTCAGATTTTAAAGATGATTGTGAACGACAATTCTGAAATTTCTTTTCAATAATACCAAATAAAAATTTTATGTAGTATTTCAAACATTCAATCAAATTGTCCAAGCATGGAGCATTACAAAATATTGAGAACCCATAATTCAAGACATCATGCCATATGCAAAATATATTATGTGTTAAGTCATGCATTAAAATATTAAGAGCAAGCATGTCAATGATCAAAATCAATTCTTTTCAAATAAACTCCTCCTATTTAAATATAATCTTGCACTGATTTCATCCTTAAAGTGTGTTTTCAAGTGATTAAAAATTTGACTTGATTCTTCTTATATACTTTCATTTTTACCTTCTTATGCTCTATACTCTATTTGCTCCCTATCCGGTGGAGTTGGAAGGGGCACGAGGTACTACCACTAGCCTCCCTCTTGTGCCGTCCCTAATATACCCTACACCGAATAGTTGGGTCAAATAGTGCCGGGTACTACCACTAGCCTCCCTATTGGCACCATCCCTATAATGAGCAATGTAGAAATGTTAAACTGTTCTCTTTAGCAACAAGATATTCACTCCAAACTCTCCCTATTTAAATATAATTAATTACGGATTTTATCCCTTCCAAAAGAATGTTCACACAAGTCTCACAAATATGCTGAATATATTATGCTTGCGCTGCTTTTACTTAAGATTGGAGTATTTACTTAGCTTTTACTTCTTCTGAGCAATGTTCATTTTCTTTTTCTTTATCTCTCTCTTTTTGTCATTTTCAAGTAGTTACATGAAAGAGCAGAATAAAGAGTTAATCTAATATGCTGCATATAAATATATATCATGCAAACAGCATTTTCATTATGCCCAATGATTCATAGCTTATCACAAGTTATTTTGAATTAGAAACTTGAGGCATAAACTTGTGTATTTCATGGTTATGCATTATACAGGCAAAAGTGAACTTCAATTTAATCATACCATGAAACAATTATCATTAGCATGAGAATGAAGCATGATATCAAGAAGATTAGCAATTAAATGTTTAATCATGCTACCATATAATTTCAGACTATTAATTTTGCTCAACTAACTCACAAGAGAAGGGTTTAGATTACCAATGCATTTAGCATTCTTCAAGCCAAATATCTTTTAAATTCTTTGCATCCTTGGCTGAAGAAAATCTCTCTTTTTTTTTTTGTTTGCAAGGGGATGTTTATTGTATCTTTCATCGAGGTGTCCTTCAAGTTGAAATTTCTTGCTCATAAGTCCTGTATCATTAGCTAAATCTTTTTCTTTTCTTGAAGGCAATTCATTAGGTTCTCTAGGATACAAAAACATTCATACAACATATTTCTTAACTAGATGACTCAACATGAGACATGATAATAATTGAATTTGAATCACTTTACTCAAGAGATTGCCTAAATATAAGCAAGCACAAGTCACTTGAACTAAAGAGATAACTTCATTAAGTAAAATGGTTCAAGGACAAGCATGTGAGGCAATAGAAGGATTCATCAAGGTCAAATCAAATTTTTTTTTATTTTCAGAATTAATTTAGCTTATATTCTATTTGCTTAAGATAATTATCAATAAGATATACAAGTTGAGTTTTAATCAAATTATCTTAAACAGTTGTTTCTATCAAAAATTTTGATTATGATTTAGTTTTCAACACTAATAATCATGTTTCAGGGAGTTGAGCAATCTTCTTTTAGAGCAATTAGGATTTTATTTTGACTTATGAGTGATAGTTTAAAAGAATTAATATTCATGCTTTAAAAGATTTTTATGATCAAGTTAAGCATGACATGTTACAATTAATCAGTAGAATTTGAGATAATTTTAGAGAAAGATATTAATCATGGATACAATGATTATGCTCAATGAAGTTTTAACATGAAGGCATGAAATCAGCATCAATCATTTATACTAGAGAGAAAATTTAGATTTTGAAAACTTGAAGGAGAAAGTTATACATATTCATTCATTGTTTTCTTATCATCATGCAAGCACTAGAAAATTTCATGCTAAGATCGTGTAGATAAGATTTGTCATACATACAAGGCATTTAATAAATATTCAATAGCCTAACTGAATTTATAAAGTTAAGCATATCAAGACATAAAATGACAATTTAAATTACATTCACAAATGATGAAATAAAATTTATTTATAAGTCACGTGCCATGGCACCCAATTAAGAGTTTCACATGAGCTTCAAGGGCTGCTTTGACACATTTGCAAGATAATCTCAGTTTTTCATTTTAGGTACCCAAGCTTGCTTGGGTCTTTGGGAGTTAGTGCATATGGTTCCTTTTGGAATCCAAATCTGTTTAATTGTAATAATTTTATCATTTGATTTGCTTGTATTGAAACAATAGGTAAAGTTTTTATGCCTATTCTTTTCATATTTGAAACAAGTTATCTTATTTGATGGTTTGCTTGGTGAATTAATTACCTTTTTATTTAGGGGTTTATTGTTAAGTAAGGAAGTCCAGTCAAGTTTTGATTTATCAAAATCAGCATGTTGGCTTTCAAACATTGTTTTTAATCTTTCTGAACTTACAGTGAATTTGTTAATAAAAGATTTCAGTTGGTTAACCTTTTTACTTAAGTTTTGATTTTCTTTAATTAAATTCTGATTTTTCTGAATTAATTCTTCTGAATTTAACCTTAAATGTTCATTCTCAAAATTTAATTTGTCTTTCATTTCAACGGTAGAATTTCTTTCTTCTGACATTTTCAGATTTAGCTTTTTATTCTTTAAACTAAGCTTCTTATTTTTTAAATTAAGCTTCTTGTATTCTAAGTATAAATCAGAAAAAGCATCATGAAGTTCATCAAATGTAAAATCAGATTGAGCTTCAGTATGTACTTGATTTTTGAATGAGAAATCACTTTGTGTTCGAGTACATACCTCATCTTCATGTGCTACAAAGCATAGATTTTCAGTTTCAGTTTGATACTCTTCTTCTTCGGAACTAGTTTCAAATTCACTAGAAACGTTAGTGCATTCATATTTAACTTCAAGCATATTCCATATTTCCTTAGCAGTTATGCAAAAAGATATGCTATTAAGTTCACTATCATCCAATGCACAATATAGAATATTCATGGCTTTTGCATTTTGCTGAGCCCTTTCTTTATCATGATTAGTGTTTGTGTGTAGCCCATTGACTATAATACTCCATAAATCGTAGTCATGTGCTTGAATGAAAATGCGCATGCGTGCTTTCCAATATGTGTAGTTTATACCATCAAATAGTGGAGGTCTATCAATTAATTGTCCCTCACTCATAGAACATCCCACTTGGGTTGTCATGATCTTTAACTCTTGATTGTGAGATCAATGAGTACTATTAGAGCACCTTGCTCTGATACCACTTGTTGCCCAAGGTGACAATCCAAGAGGGGGGGTGAATTGGTTTCTTCTAAATTTTGGTGTTTTAAAAGTTTTCTTAATTAAGTGCGGTGGATGCTTTCTTAAATTATTTGAATGAGTTAAACTAGAACAAAGATGGAAGATATTGCAAGAATAAACGTAAGCACATGCACAACACAAACACAACAATATATAGTGGTTCGGTGCTCTCCTTAGCACCTACGTCCACTCCCCAAGCGACCCCTTGGGAATTCACTATAATCCCGCGGATTACAGTTGGATTGTTTTCCGGGCTCACAATCCAAAAACCTTTGTTGGTTTTACGGGCTCACCAACGAACCTATACACTTTGGTTTTCCGGGTTCACCAAAAACCTTTGTTGGTTTTGCGGGCTCACCAACGAACCTTTACACTTTGGTTTTCCGGGTTCACCAAAAACCTTTGTTGGTTTTACGGGCTCACCAACGAACCTATGTTGGTTTTCCGGGTTCACCAACGAACCTTTACAATTGGTTTTACGGGTTCACCAATCAACCTACCCCGTTGGTTTTGCGGGCTAACCAACCAACCTTTACAAATAGTTTGACAAACAAAAAGAAAGATTCAAACTCCTAAATGAGCAAATGTAACAATATTAACTACAAAGAAGAGTTAGAAAATATTTATCGCTTTGAAGTGGCTTCTCTCTTCTTTGTCAAGGATGCTTCACTCTTCAAGGGAGGATGGAGCTCTTGATGACTCTTTGAATCTGCTCAACCTCTTTCTTTGATTCTTGAATGAAGCTCTTGAATGAAGAAGATTAGGGCACTTTTGTTTTCATGTGTACTCTTTGATATTCCTTTCAAAAGTTATTCTATCTGATGAATAGTGCCCCTTTAAATAGCTTCCCACATCCTTTGGTCAAGCCCCAATGGTTAGAATTCAAAAACTAGCCGTTACTGACCTTGGGAAGGACAAAAAGTACATCTGCAGAACTAGCCGTTACTGTTCAGCCCGTGTTTGGGTCGGCTCAACCTGTCCTTGGGTCGATCCAACTTTGCCTTGGGTCGACTCAAACATTCCTTGGGTCGACCCTCTCAGAGAACACAGAAACTTGAATTTCAGACTTCCTTCACTTGGGTCGACCCAACCTTTCTTTGGGTCGACTCAAACCTTGGGTCAGCTCAAACTTTTCTTGGGTCGACTCAAACCTTGGGTCAGCTCAAATTTTTCTTGGGTCGACCCAACTTTCAGAAAATTCAGAATCTTGAATTTCAGCCTTTCTTCACTTGGGTCGACTCAACCTTTCTTTGGGTCAACTCAAGGTTTACTTGGGTCGACTCAACTTCTTCTTGGGTCGACCCTCTCAGTAAATCCAGAGAACCATTTTCTGAGTTGTTTGAGGATCTTGATGTTTGGGTCGACTCATGCTTTCCTTGGGTCGACCCAACTCACTGTTCATCTGTGCCATTTTTGCAGAAGTGTGCCAAATGATTTCTTGATGTGCCGGGGTCGACCTAATCATCCTTTGGGTCGACTCAATCCACACTTTGCTGCATCTCAAGGTTAGATTCATTCATATAAACAATGAAATGTATCTATATCAATTTATACAAATATACTGAGAGTAATGAACTTATAAATGAAGTATCGATTTAACTTATAACATACTCTTGTTAAATGCTTGTTAATCATCAAAATAACACTATCATTCTCACATGGCGCTATGATGAGGTTAGTCCAAACCATACCTTATCCGTCTGATTTACCAGTTACTCTTATCAAATCAATTATAACATATACAATGAATTTCTCTCAAATTCAAGGTATCTTTGTTCATATAATCATGTACTCAACATTTGATACGTATAATAACCATACAAATATATTTGTACTGGAATTCATTTAAACACATATCGTCGCATGCCAAACTGATATAAATCTCATGATGTAAATCCAACAATGCAAACCAATAAACATATATATATATATACAAACCAATAAACATATATATATATATATAAAATTGCGACTGAATACAGGCATTTTTACTTCTATTGAAGATTAACTAACAAAATGATCATTGATCCACTTCAGGATCTGCGAGTTGGGGTGCAGAGTACCCCGATCAGAATCTTCTTACGCAGATGACTCTTCCTCTACAGAATCAAACTCGATTATTAAAAAAAAAGTCAAACAATGGACTAGTAGCCTAGATTGCCTACCGACATCCACCAAGGATCTATCATCAGGTCTCCCGAGACCTTGTTACCATCTACCCGGGTCAACTAGAGAGAGACACCAAGAGAGAGAAAATGGAGAGAGGAGAGAAGAAAGAGAGAGAAAATGGAGAGAGGAGAGAAAAGAGAGAAGAAACCCTCTCTCCCGACCCTCCTCCCTTCCCCCTCGCAAGACCAAAGGGGCGGCCATGGCGGCTCACCCCCCACTTGCGGCAATTCGCCGGCTCCAAAAAGCCAAGAACAATGGCTAGAAGCCCGAGAAAGAAAGGGAAGAAAACGAAGAGCTCTCATCTCGGTCCAACGAGGTTCCGACAGTCCTTTCCGGTGACGAGTCGAGGAGGCTCGGAGAAGAAGAGCTTGAATCGCGGCGATTCTCGATAATAGGGTGGAGGAAATCAAAGGAGGAGAGTTAAATAGATAAGATTCTTGAGTTCGAATCGAACTCGGATTGCCCTCAGTGAGTTGTCATTTCCACCAAAGTCTAGAAGGAAGAAGACTCCCAGCTAGGGTGTTCTTCCCTAATCCCCTCACGTGCTGAGCACGGGTCAGGTTCGGGCCTGACCTATTTGGGCCAGCCCACAAGCCAACAGGCTGGGCTAGTCAAGGTCAGACTGGGCCTGGCCACTCTCCCAAGAGCCCAAAAATTTAAGTTATTACAGTGTTTCTTAATGCAAGTGGCATCTATCTTATTTTAATCACAAAGCTGACCGTTCTTTAAAAGTTTGCAGAACATAACTTTTTTTGTGAAGTATCAAGTTTTGTGGTCTCTAAGTGGTTTCTTTTTAAGTCTACTTGAAATGAGAGGATCCTGATATTTTGCTAGTATCTCTGTCTCTAGAATTTCCACTTCCTACTCCTTGCGGACTAAATATTCTGCCGCTTGTTTCCCTTGTTATAAACTATAGTTGGGTTAACATCAGGACAGGTCCCACTTTCCTTTGAACTTTAGTTCATGGAGAAGGCAATATTCATGGGGGTCCTGGCCCGCCACCATTTATACCTCAAACCTTGGAGCCAGTCTCTTTACGCACAGAAACCTCCACCAAAACCATGGTCGCTGGGTAAAAGGAAAGCATCACCGTACGCCCACTGGATGGCATGTCCCTTTTCCTTGTCCTTCAATTACTTCACCACTCAAAAAGAAAGGAGCAGAGTTCCCATGGTTTCAGACATTCCCTCCATGGCCTTGGCCTTTTCTCGACGGCTTCCTTCACACCACACGGCACGCCATTCCTTACTCTCGTTCTTCAATTCAGTCATCGTATTGCATAGCAGCAGCATTCTTCCTCTTTTTATCCTTAAAGATGGACTGGAATCTTTGAAGTGCTTTGCAACCTGTGACCTTTGCTATAACAAAATTGTCATCTTAGTGTTATACAGCAGTTAATGATGTTTCTTAATACCCTCCATCGTCCGTGCATGCAAAGTTGGTATTTAAATATTAGCTACTCTTTAGTTGTTCATTATGATAACCAATATGTCACAGGAAATTAGAAATGGTATTGATATTTCCACTGCATATAACAAGTATCATTTCATATTATCTTTGTAGATAAAATGTCAGAGATTTTATCTGGAAACAATATTTTCTTGAAACTGTTGTTTTTACTAATTTTCTTGGCATCATAATTCATTAATTTTCATTATAGTGGTCATTATAACGACTGCGACCTTGCTTCAGAAGATCCCAGCCAAGAGGATGGACTGGGAAAATGGCAGCCATTGTTCGTATTATTTCAGTCAATTGCAGTAATAAGACGGGCTGTTGTAACAGGATACTGGCATTACCGAACTTTGCCTGGGATCTCTCTCTCATTGCCATCCTCATTAATTTCCTCACTTTCCATCCTCCATCCCTTTCCCGTTTCTGGTAGCGGTCTGTTTACTACAGTGGAGCTGTGCTGCAGCAGTAGGTGGCTGAGACAGAGATTGAGCCTTCCCTGGAAAATGGCAGATCAGATTTTTGGGGGCCATTTTAACTGCAGTTTGTGGAAATGTCTCCATCTATAAACATGATGCCGCCATCAGATCTCACCGATTGCTTGGTATGCTGGAATTACAGGGCTGTGGCTGTCTCTGGTCCAAACCATATTGCATTCATAGCCTAATGGAGATATGTTCCTAATCACATTAATTACACACCATGTATGCACTGTGGGTACTGATAATTAAGACATTAGCTTATTTCTTTAAATTAGTTTTTTTTTATGCTTTAGACTTATTGGTCCCGTTAAAAGAAACCAGATGATCAAATGTCAAAAGTTTATTACTTGAAATTTCCTGCGCATGCATAGCTTTATTTAGTGTTTTGATCGGATTGGATATGAGCAGCATTGTGCTTGGAGTTTGGCAGGGATGTCTTGCCTCGCATTGTTTATGGTAGTAATGTTTCAAAGTTTTACAAAGACCATGCAGTATTCTGAGATGTGCTGATGTAATCAAATATTACTATCCACTTTTGTTACCATTTTATAAAGAAATTATGGTGAAAACCAGTGAACTTATTTTTTGATAAAGAGAGCAGTAAACATATTTAAACTGCGATGTTTATTTACACGTTTCTGGGAGGAAATTTACCTATATACGTAGTTCTTTTTCTTTAAAAAAAATGTCTCGGAGATGCTCGTGAGTTAGACCTGAGTTGCTGTGGTTGCATATAAACACACTCATAAACCTCTCGAATGGCATTTCGCTAAAAATATTTCAAAAATCTCAACTCTTTAACAAGATTCCGGACAGAAATGGGCAGCTTTGAAACTTTTTTGCTATTATGAAGGGCTGAAATAACAGAAATAACATCTTTTATTTTCTCAATAGTTGGATCGATTTCTTTTTGGAATAAAATAGCAACTTAAGGCATACATACTATGAGCCAGTTATCACTGTAAACAAGAGTAAAATAACATTGTAAAATGGTTTTACTGCTTTCGTAATGAAACATTTTGTTGAATTGACATTGGATCTAAAAGGAAATGAATAATGGCATGAACAGTGTAGATATGATGATGTAAGGGTCATTCTATGTATAAATAATTTAACAAATGATGCTAGGAGGTTCCCATTTCAAAGTTCGAACTGTTCTTTCGAGAACGACGTACGAAAAGTTATTCCTAACCTGGCATGCAAGCAATTGAATATAAAATTACCAAATCAGCGTTACATCAACCTGCGGGATTTTTTTACGTATTACTAACAAACACCCAAAAAGTTTTCTAAATCAACAAAGACCCTCGAAAATGTTGCAAAATTTTCTATAATATTATGACAGTCATTACTTTAAACCATTGACAAAATTAGAACTAATAACATCCGTCTCTGGAACGCAGTGCAAGCTCTAAAAGCAATTCCAAAGTTTGGAACCATCTCTCAACGTCCAATTCTAATTCTCATTAATTAAAGTGGTCTCCATGAATAGAAATCACGTTTTAAGGCCTATAAGAATTATATAATAGATCAAATACATTCGTCTACAATCTAGAATCCAAAATAAATACAAAAACCAACAAAAAGTGTAGGATGCTTACAAAAATTAGAAGAAACAAAATTTATTAAAAAATAAATTAGATCTACAATGTAGTCTATTTATGTTGAGAAAAAAAAAAAAAGAGCCCGAGTAATATCTCTTACAGTATGTCTCCATTAGAGACACCTCTTTCTCTCCTAAAAATGGCTCACTCCCACTTTTCAACAAAAATCACTGCCACACGGCTCTTTTTCTTTAAAACTTCCACTAAAAAGGCAGAAAAAAATTCTAGTAAGACTAGGCTTAGGTTTATTAGGCTTAAAACACATCTTAAACTAATTCAGACCAGCACATATAAATAAGAAATAAAATATTTAATTTTTCAGAGTTCCTGATGGCCCCTACGGATTGCACACTGCTGTCCTGTAGTTCTGCTTTTCCCCTGTTAAACTATAATTTATTTATTTTTTTGGTAAGGGTTAAACTATAATTTTCATGGAACAACCCCAACCACTGATAAGCTCCTTGCTCGCACTAAATCGCAGAATCCATGCCCTTTTTTCTTGTCGCAAGTGGGGCCCCTAGTAGTAGTATTCCCTCCGCCGCTGGATTTTGATTTTGTCGCATGATGTCGACAACTTGACGTCCTCCTGGGGATAATTTCGGCACCATAAAAAAATAGGTCTTATTCCTAGAGAGAGAATTATTGACGCTAAGCACATTGAAAAGAATGATGTTTTCCATCGGCTTAATAGAAAAACAATGTTATGTTGAGACGATTCTGTCGAAGCCATGTCGGCCGGTAATAAAGGGCGAGTCTGCTGGCGAGCTCTGGGATAAGAGGGATGAAGAATTTTTAGAAGATGTTTTTTGAAAGATAATGACAAAAAAAAAAAAGAATTAATGAGATTTAGCTTAGATTCCCAGCATGACATATAGTGGCCTCTTTAATATTGTGTAATCTAGATTTGCCTTTAGACAGTACTAAAATATTGCAAAATAGGTATAAGATTTGGCAGAATTTAATTGAGGGTCAACTAGCTATGATGTTTTTTTTTTTCTAGCTAGAAACCTATTTAGCATCACTTTTATTTTTTATTTTTTTATTTTTAAAAATAAAATTATAAAAAAAGATAAGAATATGTTTAACACTACTATTTTTACTTTTTATTTTTCAAAACTTATTTTTATTATTTTTAGAAAATAAAAATATTTTAAATGTTTTTAAAATAAGAAACCATCACCACTAACACGGTCCAAGAGACTTCGTCAGCAAGCTTGGAAAAATTAACACCCTCTGCCAAAGCCTTCAATCACCTTTTTTCTGTCAGTAGGAAAATCTGTATCTATCTTGCAGAATGCTAATAAATCAAATGATAAAGACGTGGTTGAAAAACAAAACGAAAGCTTTCTTAGAATATTACAGAATTGAAATGTTAGACCAAAACATATACCACGAGATGGAAAACTGGGTGTGACAGGGCAAGTTGTTTTCGCACATAAATACCTTAGGGTCCTAGATGATATATTTATTTTCAAAAAATAATTAACTATACCAAATATAGTTTACTTTTACAAATAAAAAATAAAAATAATATTAAATGATAGCTAGCTTACATCGGATATAATTGAAAAGCCATAACCAAAGTTCTCCATTACCTGCAACCATATGTAACAGAATCACATCAATATTTTCTAATAAATAATATTACATCTCATTGTTATTTTTCATAATGGTTATGTTGACTATTTGAAATTAGATTATGCCTTCATCCCCGATCTAGGTTAATCGTATAACCTACAGACGTCTTCTAATAAAAATATGTTAAAAAATCTATTAAAGTGGAGAGAATTCATGGGCAAACCTAAAAAAATTCATCTCCTTTTTGTCAATAAAAATATCTGGTGTTATTCGACGGAATGCTAATGGATCAAATGATAAAGATATTTTCGAAAAAAAAAACTTTGTTTGAATAAAATAAAATATTTGATTCTTATACATAAGAAAGTTTTTTCCTGGAGCAAACAAAATTGGCTAGATGATAAAAGTAGTGGAAGCATTTACTTATTTTTATATTTTAAATTTTAATTTCATAAAATAGTATGTCGCTACTAATATTAGAAAATAAGGTGTGACAGGGCAAGCTGTCTTCCCACAGAAATATCTAGAAACTCCTGGAGCCCTAGATACTGTCTTCCCTTCAAGGGGTGCCCATTCCATCCATCCACATCATGAACAATCGATGTGCGCCCCCATTAAGAAATTACCAATTTTTTTATTAGAAAGCAAGTTCTCATCGTCATCCAATCTAGGGCCTTCCGTACACTTCTACTAGATAAATTATTATATTCGCCCCACATTGCTTTGGATGCGGACATCTCTGAAATCTAAATATCTTCTACCGCGGTTCTAACCAGCCTTTCAAGCCGGAATAAACCAAGATAATTTACAAGGTTTTATTGTACACTTGAGCCCTTGCGTGGGGCCTGAAGAGCTGGCACATCCCACTCGAGCCATGCAGCTGTTTACGAAGTAAAATGATGTTATTAAACTATAGCAAGTATGCAGTATTATAAATAATAAAATTACTGTCAAAGAAGCATGGGTTGCTTCTCATCACTCGAAATTTTTTTTAATTATACCTATATTTTTATATAACATTTTATTTTTTAATTTTATTGACCGTCTTCACACATCAGATATAAACCGCTAATATATATAAAAAAATAATAGTGCCTGCCCATCATTTTAATTGAATTGAATCGTCTTTTCTTGCTGCCGATCATTTAAAAAAAATCCTCCGAATCTATCACTGTTCATATAATATAAATTTATAAATTTATTTTATTTTTTTTATTAAGTGAGAACATAACTAAGCACAATAGGTTTTGGGGAGATGGAAGCAGGAGGCCTCCATGAAGAAGGCTCGGAGTTGGCTTCATATGAACGAATTGAGATGATGGAACATAAATATTACACATAATTAATTAGCCTATATATGCATATTTATCCAAAAAAAAATATTGCACAAAAATTACAAGTTCTTGCAGTAACTGGACATCATATTACATTCAAATGGAAATTTTGACAATGGAATTAACTTCCAGATAATAAAAAAAAAAGGCAAAGAAAAATCAGCAAAAAATTAACCCTCAAAATAAAAATAAAAGTAAAATTGAGCAAGCCCCGTCCGGTAGCTCTTGGGCATCAGCAATCCACGCATTAAACTCATAGAAATCACAATTCTTCTTCTAAACCATTTTTGCCCCATCAGATGCCAAAGCAGCGTTCCAGCGCTTAATATATACACAGTATCAGTTTCTCTCTTTTGTTTTTTTTTTTCCGAGTCGATATCAACAATTATGAAATAAATCAGGCAGCCAAATAACCTCCTCAATCCTCATAAACTCTTTTCTGTTTTACTTTCCGTCGCCGGAAAAGTACCCATTTGGCGATTACTTCACCAACTCCGAAATCCACCCGAAGTCCGGCACCCCCGCGGCCGAGGCGCTGCCTCCGCCGGCGTCCGAACACCCCTCTGCCGCTTCATCCTCCCCTAAACCCTCGAACAGCCTTCCCCTCATTCCCCTTCCGAACTCCTCCGTCTCCTCCTGCCCCCACCCAAACCCGCCACCACCCGCCGCCGTCGGCGTCGCCGGCAAGCTAGCAAACCCCGCCTTGAAAGCCCCGACTCCCCTCGGCGATCCAAATCCACCAACCATCCCAGCACGCCAAGAACACGGCACCGACTTCGCCTTGCTCAGCTGCAGCTTCCTAATCGCCGTCAGGACCTCGTTCATCGCCGCCTCCCCCACCGGAGAGACCGGCGGCGATTCCGCCGTTGGGGACATGGCCGGCGAGATCAGCGTCGATCTCGGCGACGAGATCAGAATCTTAGACATCCGGGGCGGCGCCCCGTCGTACGACTCCGGTGCCGGCCGCGGCGGCGGCGACCGGGGGCTCAGCGGGAGGACGCGGAGCTGGTCAGGAGTGTGGGCGAAGAAGCAGACGCGGCGGCGGCAGGCCGTGCCGTCCTTGCAGAATTGGGTGCGGTACCGCGTCGGGTGGAGCCAGCTCTCGAACACCCCGTGAGCGAGCTCGCAAGCGTCGCCGCGCTCGCAACGGGCGGTCTTCCGGAACTCCGGGCAGGCGGTGCCGGAATAGTGGAAGCGGCGGGGGTCCCGACGGCGGGCTTTCTCGCCAGGGTGAGCGTAAGGACACTCCGTCCAGTCGTGCGACCGCCCTCGCGGGCACCGCCGCACCTTGAACTCGTACATCCGGAACTCGTCGCAGGAGAACGCGTCGAGCAACGAGTCCATCGGCTCGTCCGAGTCGTCCAACGGCTCGTTATTCGACGGGAGGAAGCGCTGCAGCGCGGCGAGCATCGCCTCGCTGGTGACGCCGGTGACGCCGCTGACGGGGAAGGATAGCTGCATCCCGGCCGTCGGATCATGGAACACAGGCCACTGAGGTACCTGGATTGTCGGATTATGATGATTCCCTTCGCCGAACGCCATCTCGCTCTCTCTTTCCTTCGCTCTCTGTGCTTCGCCTTCAAGGCCGTAGTTTGCGTTCCGACACGGGGAAGAATATAAATGCATATAGCGTGGGTTCGGATAAGTTAACCGGGGTTAGGTTGGGGGCTTATATAAAAAATAACAACGCCGCTGGGTTTATGAGGCGGTGGGAGAGGCGAATGGCGGTATTTTGGGGATACCGCAGCTCGGCGTCCAAGACGTGATATTTGGCGTTATGCGGACAGGGATGAGGCGGTGGACAGGTGGAAGGCGAAGAAGGGATGCCGTACATGCAGAATAGCGAGGTGGCTCCGAGGGGGTGATTTGGAAGGGACGCGGATGCAAGCGGATTGGTAGCGGAAAAGCATCCCAGCCACCAATTACACGGTTGTGATTGATCAGAACCGGACCGGCAGATGTTATGTCACACGTGCGTTGCACGATGGAAAGAGAGCGAGCGGGAGAGATTAAATAGCAGGGGGGAGAAATTACTGTTTAGAAGTGTTTTTTTTTTTAAAAGTTTTTTTTCATAAATACCCTGAATACCTTTTCAAAATTAAAATTTATATATATACCCTTATAAAATATTTATTTTACTATTTTATCCTTTTTTATTTTTGTTTTTACATATATATCCACGCCATCTAATATTGTTAAAAAATTAACAGTTTTAAATTAAAATGATTAAAATATTTTTAATGGATAGAGATGCAAAAAGAAATAAGAAGATCAATGACAGACAAAAAAAATAATTTCAAAATTTTATTTTATTTTTAATTAAAATGAATATAGTTTCCGGTGTTAGAAAAACCGTTATATTAGGGGCATTTGTACAAAAACAGTATTTTATAAAGGTATAGAAATAAATATAAATTTTAAGAGGGTATTCACATAAATATGAATTTTTAGAAGAGTATTCATACAAAAAATCCTTTTTTTTAAAGTACATCGGCGAGTCATAAAGTCAGAAATAAGTAGACAATGCAGAGCAGATGGGACAGAGTTGTGACTATCCTAGATAATATCTCTGAAATGATGGACCACATAAAAGACCACCCAGTTGGAAGTGTACTTATAGCTTGAACATAATAGACTTATTAGATTTAGATAGATAGATATTCAAGCCATGGTCAAGAAACTTAATTTTTTGAGTTTTATATCTAGAACCTATTTCAGTATACCTAATTAGAAGACCAATATATAGAGTGAAGTCCTAAACAAATATCACTATTATCATACACTGAAACTCTTGTTTCTATTTTTTACTTTGAGTTATATTTTCTTTTAGAGTATACTTTTGTTGCGGTGGGCGGAGAGCGGATACAGAAGGGTTGGCGACATGGGGATGCCGCCTAAGTAGATTGTATGATGTCTACTTCTTTTGTTCGTTTCTATAAAATTTATAACTCTTTTGTTTTTTTTTGTTGTATGATGTATAGCTTTTTTTGGTTATTTCTCAAAAGTTTTCTTTAGAAAGTAACGGCATCGAGACGCAGAGACTATGGGCTCTACTTTTCCAGAGTCTTCTTTGCGGTACCAAAGATATTCCCTTGGTATTATTCTTGCGTATCGTTCTACACTTACTGAGTTTTGTCTTCGATCCAACCTTAGCTTTTATCTCCCCCTGCCCAAAGTAAAAGGAGAAAAACAGAAAAATTAGAAAATATAATTAAAAAGAAACTCCAACACAACCGTGCGCCTTGATCAAATCGCAAACTTAATTGGCCCAGTGTGAATCTTTCTGATGACAAAATGTGCTTCAAAGTTCGTGCCCTTGAGGGGGGAAATCAAACAAACTTATTTGGCTTGATCTTGGAAGTGTATTGATGAGCTTTGGATCCTGGGATTTGGTGGTCCCTGATTCCCGAGCTCGTTTACGGAGGACGGCGGAGGCTTCTCGTCCGTGCATTGCAAAAGCCAAAGCTGGGTTTTTCTCACTCATTTTTCGCACCGTTCCGTTCCCACTTCTGCGACTTTCCCAGTACTCGTCCATCTACACTACTGCAGCTGTCACAAGCATCTGTCCTGCCCTTCCACCCGTATGTGTACCTTTACGTGGCAGTACACGCCAAGGGGAACCGAAAACAAGCTTAAGTGCTGCTGACCAGCACGATTATTCTGAAAGACAATTACATCATCATCATCGGATGAATTCAAAAGGGATCGAAAGATGAGAGCACAAACTATTCCTTGATCCATGACACAGTAATAATGATGATGAGAGATAGGAAGCCATCCAGACCAAGTATGTATTTAAGGAGGCCAATAGGACAACGATTTGGTGGCTGCCTACGCGGCCTACCACTCGAGGTATGCCCTTTGGTCGGAGGAGAGGGAGCTGCTATTGGCATTCCGAGAGTTGTATTTGATCTTATTGGATGTATTCGTACATGCACTGTATGAAGCATCCGCTTTCAAAAAAAAAAAAGCTTAAAACTTTTTTTTTTGATAAAAACGGCATTTCATATTGCTCTAACGTAAGTACATCCAGCCATATCGGAAGCAAAAAAAGAGTACAGAGTAGGGGGTATCCCTCCTACCGATGTCCAAAGGATCTCTCCGGAGTGTCGGGCTACATAGGAGGCCACCCAATCAGCTGCACTGTTTGCCTCCCGAAAAACGTGTAGAGCCTGAAAATCGCTCAACTCCTGAGACAACCTACGAATATCACGGATAAGAGGATGGCCATCACCATATCTATCCAACCCTCGAGCCCAGTCAATCACCACAGAGGAGTCCCCCTCAAGGCATAGCCGCTCAGCACCCAGTATCTGCCTGGCAAAGGATATCCCTTCCCAAGCTGCCCGCAACTCCGTCCCAACAGCAGTAAGTCCGGGCGTACGACGACCACCAGTTGCTATCATCCTCCCGAGATGATCCCTGATCACAAAACCGACACCTCCGGCCACTCCGTCCACCGACATACTACCATCGAAATTCACTTTGAGATAACTAGGGGGTGGGGGTACCCAAGAAACAAGGACGAACCTGGGCGCTGTGACAGCGGAAGAAGTACCCCAGATGTCCCCGGCCATCCCAGAAGAGAACCTCGCGGTAGCTGTGGTGATCTCCCTCGCATGACGAATCGCTCTGTCCACCACCATCCTCGGCGGTAATCTCCTGCCTTCAAACAAGCCAGAATTTCTGTCCAACTAAATATGATAAGCCAAGTATGCCCAACGAATCCCGGCATCAACAGTACTAGGCCTCCGCATGGAAACCCTCAACCAATGAATCAAATCCTGTACCGACTCAACTGAGTGGGGCAATAGGTCCGGTGACCTCCTCCAAATCTCCCTGGCTCTGGGACACTGCAATAAAACATGATCAATAGTCTCCTCCGTATCTATGCATACCTCGCACCCCTGAGTGATCCTCATCCCACGCCGTGCTAATAAACTCCTGGTCGGTAAGCAGCCCCATGCCACCTTCCAGATAAAAAGCGCCACCCGCGGATGAGTCCGCATCCTCCAAATCCATCCCCCCTCTATCTGCCGGCCTGGCTCACTGCTCATCAGCTGATGAATATCCCTGGCACGCACCTGCGACCTCCCTGTCGGCACCCAGACTTGTCTGTCTGGCCTCTCCCTGGCAGGAACTGGTAGGGCCAGGACCATCTCTGCCAGCTGCGCCTCAAACACCTCCTGAATCAACTCCTCTCTCCATCGACCACCCTCCAGCCCCATCAGGTCTCTGACCCTGAGACCAGCTATCCTCGCCGTGTCCACCATCACCGGCAACCTACTAATCGGCTGCTCTGTCACCCAGCTGTCCTCCAGCACATCTATGGACCGCCCATCCCCAATGGCCCACCTGATCGCCGGTAGCACCATCCCTGCTCTAGCACAAATCTCCCTCCATATCGGTGAATGGCGGCGACCGCCACGATCCCAGGCGCTAGAGCACCGTACTTGGCCCTCATCAAGGCAGACCACATACCATCCGGCTCTAGCACTACTCTAGCAGCCTGTCGTGCCAGCAAGACCTCCCGTCTCATCACTAGGGACTGAACCCCTAACCCTCCACACCTGGTCGGCTGACATACAACCTCCCACGCCATCAGATGAATACCCCCTCTACCTCCATTCCTTCCCGAGATAAAATTCCTGAAGATCCGCTCAAGATTCCGCACAGTCGCTACTGGGATGAGGGAATTGGATAGTAAGTAAATAGGGATCGAAGAGAGAACTGACCGCACCAATGTAACCCTGCCCATCATGGATAGTAAATGTATCTGCCAACCCTCCAATCTGTGCCTAATACTGAGCTCGAGAAAGGAACAATCCCTGCTGCGTAACCACTGACCAGAGAGTGGCACACCCAAGTACCTCAGCATGCCCTCCTGCTCCCCCACTCTCAAAATCTCCAATATAGAAATCTTCGCCGCCACTCTGATCTTCGGGCTAAAGCATATTAATGCTGATTTGGATAAGTTGACCCGTTGACCAGATACAGAACAATAGTCCCGGAGAATCCTCTGAATGACCCGTGTATCCTGCCTCGTAGCCTGGGCTAGAAGTAGACAATCATCGGCAAAAAGCAGATGGGAAGTCGGTGAAGCGTCCGGCACGGGCCTATAAACATCCAGCTCCTGGGTGCTCATTGCCTGCCTAAGGGCTCTAGAGAGAGCATCTGCACATATAATAAAGAGTAAAGGAGATAGAGGACAACCCTGACGTAATCCCCCGGAAGACTCGAAAAATCGGGAAGGCGTCCCATTCACCAATATGGCAAAGGAAGGAGCTCTGACACACCCCATCACCCATCTAATCCATGTCTCATGAAAGCCAAATTCCTGCAAAGACTGCTGTACAAAGTCCCATCTCATCCTATCATAGGCCCTCTCCATATCAAGTTTGATCCCCATCAAACTCCTCCTACTAATTTTTTGAGGGACAAGACTTGGCACTACTAATTTTTTTATTCACAAACATGTTTCCTATTTGTTTGTAAATTAGTCATTGCATTCATAAATAAATTATAAATAATCGAAAATATTGAATTAGTTTGTTCGTTGAGAATAGTTAGCAGAATGTATCATTGTCCAAGAAAAAAAAAATAAAAACAGGTCGAAACTTTTGAAGGTCGAAAAATAGGATCTCGTTAAAAAATAAAAGTTATGAAATATTATTTAAATTTTTTGATTCTTTATAAACATGCAAGATTTATCCAGCGAGTAGCCGATGTAAGATTACATATACATCCACATAGATTCTCACATATATACTTTTCCATTTAAACCTTGGCTCAAATATACTCACACTGCAATTTTCTCTGGTCCATATAGCTAATACCATTTTTTCACAACTTAGAATCTCAACTAAAAAGATTAGTTAAAAGGTATTATTTGAGTTCTTTAATCTTATATAAGTATTCAAGATCTATCCAGTAAATAATTGATGTGGGACTAAATGTATGTCCGTATGGATTCTCACACGAACAACTTAGCAAGAAATTTGTCATCCCTCCCTCTCATTTCTCTCCGGCGCAAGAACTCTCTTGCTTTTTAAAGGGCGGAGCTAAACAGTGATTTTAATGTTTCCGCGAGGTTGGTAGTGCTAGCTGTAGCAGGAACGAAGAGCTGTTTGAATGCAAGGTTGAGCAATCTTATGACGAACATACTTCTTCTTGTTTTCATTACATATCCCCTCGCAGACAGCTGCGATAGGTGCTGATTTTCTTACATGCCCCTCTGTAAGCACTGCGTAGTTTGCTCATCAATTACTTCATTTTTCTACTCTTATATATATAAGTATACATTCTCGTCCCTCTACTTAAGTGCCTTGAAAGTTTGTGTATAATTACTGAGACAATGCTGATCTTGTGCAGCTTCTTTGAGCACCAAGTAAAGATCCAGTCAATGTGCCAATTGTTACTCAATGTCTATGGTCACCTTCAAACTTTAACAAATTATAGAATTTTTTTTTCTTCTGCAGCTAACTCGTTAGCTAATCCGAACCGGTGCAGTAGGGTCAACCGAGTCGAGGACATTTTGGCTATGGTTTAGATTTTGATCACATTTTGATCATAGCAACATGAGATGTGACCCACATATTTTGTAGTATTTAATGACATGGCACCTCTAATATTGGCATGCCACCTTGATCAAAAGAAAAAAAATAATTACAAAGAATGCTTTAATAGGCTTGGCTGGACTGCTTACACTTTGTAGCTTATTGTGGCGGTAAAATCATGAACTAGTCGTCAGTTGGTTCCTCCATTGTCTTTTGATGGAGCCCGGAGAATGACGCCTAAGGCGAGACAACCCCTCGTTGGCATCAGAATCAAGGACAGTGTTCCAATCCGGACCATCCCATCCTAATCGTACGTCTTCTAAAGCAGCGTCCGGCGAGGCATCTCAACCACCATCACGCTCTGAAACCACCGCTACCTAATAGGGATAGTTGGTGAGCTCCATGGACGCAGGACAGCTCAATTCTTATCCGATTTGATCCAAGTGGTTGAAACATCAAACCCATAGCTTTAGATGGCATGACATTTTATTGTGGATTTGCTGCTTTTCCATGTAGAGCAGTTCCAAAGCCTGGACCTACTCTGGAACCATAGGCTAGGGTTGTATCTTTCGCAAGGAGGATTCAAAGCCTGGACCTACTCTGGAACCATAGGCTAGGGTTGTATCTTTCGCGCTCGAAAGAAGGATTTAGTTTTCTTCGCATGAATCCACCAGTAGATTGTAAAACGATTTTTTCAAATTTTGTTTAAGCAAACAACGAAAGAGGTTTAAAATGCTTTGTTAATTGCATCGAATGCAATCCAACGGTCGACGTCGCAAAAGAAGATCAATCATAAAGATAATACTGGAACCTATATTTAAATTCTTGAGTAAGAGACTCGACTAAAATAGCCTCAGCTGTTTTTCTACTTTATGCTCTTTGTTGCGAATGCTCCTAGCTCAATAGTTCAACTAGATCATTTCAACAAGGTTCGAAACTCTAAATAAATAAGAAACAAGAAGAAATACCTACTGCTTTAGCTAACCATGATGTATAATTGATTGTGCTATATTTTCCAGATTTTAAAAGTAGTTTATAGCAATGAAAGGACTATCATGCATATTTAAGGAGGGAAAGTGATAAACCGCAAGGTTTGGAAATAATTTACATGAAAGCATATTGGGTTCGGGTTGTATCTTTTATACGAAAAAAACCGTTGAAACACACCTTACATAGGTCTCAAAGCATTTAAATCACTTACTTTCATCAGCTTATGTAGATCTCCAAGCAGCCTTTATACGATCTAGTGGTTGATGTTGTGAAAAAAGATAAATCATTCTTTCACGCGAAGGATACACCTCAAACCTGAAGCATAATTATATTAGTTGGAAAGATAGCCAACCATTAGTCTGGTTACCAAACTAAGCTGCCCATTGGTAGGCAAAAAGAGGGAAGATCTTTTGTATAGCATCAAGTGGGTCCAAGATGTTAAGAAGATAAAGTGGGTTGGAGAGAAGTTAGAGCTGGGTCATGAGCTGGTATTATGCTATGAGACCTAGGTCATCAATTGGTACTGCACTTCAAGTGTTTAATTATATTTTACTATTATAATATGAATGTTGTGGGTTATGATTGTGTTTCCCAAGGATCACTTTGAGGCATTAACTTTGGAATTGTATTTTTTGCTCTTTTGCATGTGTTACACGTGATGGATGCTAATGCTAACATATTTGAGTCGGTGAATCACATAATAATCATTAACCTCTAGTTTTGAATGTTCGATTTGTTATAAACAATATTAGAATTAATCTATAATTTATTTTTAAAAATAGAAATAACGAAATATAGTTCTTACAATGTTATCATTTCATACAAAAGACCAAGTTAATTGATAAAATCATTGAGGACTATATCCAAATGATGAAGGTTTAAGCTTGTATTTATTATAATTCATTATTACAATGAATTTAGATTTTTTTTAATCTAAAATTTATCTTTTAAAAAAATAAAAAAACCATGTAAAAGACTAAGCCCAAGGTTTTGCGACTATGAATTAGAGTTGGAGAAGCCAACAAGGAGCTACATCTGCTGGTGCCTTCACGTGAGCATAAACAACTTTGGATTCATTTGGATCGGAGAAAAAAAATTTTCTTGTAGAAATATTTATCCCGCAAAGCTGAAACCTACATATATATATATATATATATATATATATATATATGAAAAAAATAAATTTTTGCATGTTTAGTTGATCATTAAAAAATAACATATTTAAAAATTAGCTCATATTTGGTTGAACATTACTTTTTGAAAAAGTTGTATAAAATATCTATTATACCTTTAATAAATATAAAGGTCTTATTCCATTCTATCTAAAAGTTTAAAAATATTTTACTTAAAAAAAATCTAATTTTAGCTGATATAAATTAAACTTTTCCATGTCTACAAAAAATTTTCTTTTTTATAAAATATAAAAAATTTATTTCTAAAAAAATATTTTTTTATTATTTTTTTGAAAATTCCGATCAGTATTTTTTTTATTTTTTGGTTGATTATGCCTTTTTTCTACATCTCTCTTCGCACCGAAAATTGTTTTCTCAAAAAGGAAAAAAATAAACAGGTGAGGACAAGACTCACTGAATCAGTGCACATTGGACCACCGCTAGAGTCCAAAATACAAGCACTGTATGTGGGTCCCACGTTTTTCGCGCTACGTGACGCGTAAGCAAGTGCAACGCCTCCGATACACCGCGTGCATTCTTGAGATTCGTGCGATAGAGACGGTTCCAGGTCGGATCAGGCCGGAGCGAAGTAAAGTCCATCCGGGTTCTAGCTAAGTTGGATTCTGGATTTCTGGTCAAATCCATAGCGGATTCATATTCAAACTTGATTTTTAAAAAAATCAAGTTTGGATTCGAATTCGGATAAATCAAAATTAGTAAGATCCACACATGCATTCTGATTCAATTAATAATTGTATTTAAGTTTTAATTTGAATTTTTAAATTCAACTATTAATACATAATTTTAGTGAGCCAGAAAAGAGTGAACACTTTTTACTGTAATCATTTATGATAGGCTGTAATACGAAAGGAGAATGATATGGAAAGTGAATAACTGGTTTTGAAAAAAAAAATCAATAACTCTTGAAATATAATTGAATTTATATTTATATTCAGTTTGATTGAGATATAATCAAAATCTAAATGTCGGTTTGGAATTTGGAACTAAATTAGGGACAGACAAGAGTTGAGGGGAACATGCATGAGAAAAGGCGTAAATTCTCATGAGAAATGGTAGAATTTGGAATTAAAATAGGAGCCAATTTTCTTTATATTTACCATATTTACATATAATATGCATAGTTTGTTTTTCATTTCGGATTGTTTTTGATTCTGAATTTAACTAAATTCGAGTTTGATCCGATAAAAACTCAGATTTTATACATAAAATCTAAATCCGATCTGATAAAATTATCAAAAATTAAATTTAGATTCATATCTAATCATTATCAAATAATTGGATAGAGTTATTAATTTTTGAGTATTATTTACATCCTTACCTGTCTGTCACCTTGATCCTACCTGTCACTTGGATAGTCCGCTTGATTACGTTGGACTACTGGGATAAAGATAACTGGATAAGGTTGAATTCGATCGAGAGTCATAAATGGAGTTGAAAATAGTTGTTGTAGAAACTATATATTTGAGAGAGTTCTCTGATCTTCATTAAGTATATCTTATATATTCATTAGGATATCTCATGGAAAAATTGCGAAGAGGATTTTGATCTCTTAAATGAATACCATGTCCTGCAAAATCCATGATAGGCTCAAGGTATATGGTGCAAATTTAATCACAATATCTAAGCGGCATGGGCAAATTGAGATTTAAGAATCATGGGGCATGCTAATAAATTTTACATTGCAGTTTCTCGTGATCAATCCATGTTGGTTTTCCAATTTAAACAAAAAGAACATGCCAAAGTTGATGACACATGGTGCATGAAACAACGACCTTAATAATGAATAATGAACGTCTATTATCTTTTCGACATTTTAGCAACTATTTGACGTTCTGATTCATATTATATATTCAAACATAATGTCAAAGGTTTTACATTCTTGAATCCTCTCGATAAGATCAAACTCTCCTCTAATATTTCTATATGAAAACACATGTATGAATAAGCATACATACAACATAAATATTTACTTGTATAGCTACATATATAATCGGCATATATATATATATATATATATATATATATTGTTAGATGACATTATTTTCTTTACCTAAATATCATGTTTGTATATTATTATGTGAATCTCAATGTTGAGAATTTAACGCCGTCATGCACCATTAGACATCACCATTTACCGTCTGAAATGTTATCTAGACCTTCATGCAATAATTTCACTTGCGATAAAATGCAAGGGAGAGAGCTATCCAAGGAAATTATCCAAGACTTAAGGCCTAAATTTTCTTAATTTGTCTGAGAGGCAACTGCCGGTCAAGTGTCTAGTTTCCTTCAGCGCCTTTTTCCGACACTTGCAAAGGAAGACTAACACTTTTATGCATTTGGATAACCGTGCTGAGCTCAAGATGATAAGCTTTCCACCTAACACCATGCGAGAAAATGAGAGAGAGAGAGAGAGAGAGAGAGAGAGAGAGAGAGAGAGAGAGAGAGGCGTGCATGACCAAAGGGGGGTCGAGGTATTGTGGATAAGAGCTGCTTCGTGGACTTAACTTGGATTGCAGCGCAAGTAAGAGCTGAATTCAAAGCCTATGCCAAGTCAGTCCACCATGCGATACAAAACCGAGCTGACGACCAGTCAAGAGACAAAAGTAAGGTGGCATGTTCTCCAGCATGAGTGTCTTCAAAATAAAGTTATAAAGACATGATACCGAAGGGAAACGACGACTTTCGTCTTTAGTATACATTGGTAATGGGGTTGGCGATGTAGATTGCCTCTAAAAGTCGCTGCAGAATAACAGCAAGATTTTCACATTTTCGAATTGAAACTTCGAAGCTCCTGGGGCCAACCGATAGCTAGAAGCCCTCTAGCATTGATATATGTAATTATAGGTGGATCTGAATTTTTAATCAAGAAGCTTGATGTTTATGATAATTAAAGATTTTTGATAAAACAGTCTTCACTTCTTGGGGACAATACGCCATGACTGGTCCTTGCCAAGCTTCTAGTAGTCCTCCAGGAGTGAGCCCAATACAGTGGTTTTCTGGGCTTTGTTATAAACAAGCCAATCCCATTTCTTCCTGACCCAGCTGAAAGGCCTAGTCGTAGTTGTGCTTACATGGTCATGAGCCCAATGGGCTCAACTGGGTCTCGTGATCCTAAGGAGGACGATTGGAACAGGTCCATCCAAATTCACCGAGGCCTTGTTGATTTAGGTTTAGTGTATTGTTTTAAGTGGTGAGTTATTACCACGTATGTGTTTTTTTTTTTTTTGTTGGGATATCTATTACTTGTTGATTTAGTCTTCCTACCACGTTATAGCAGCTATGAAACGTGGGCTATGTTATTGCTTTTAGTTTTATTTTCAGTTCCCTGTAAAGTTATTTAACAACCAAGTTTATTATTCAATATGATTAAGACGATTTCCTTCAATATTCTATCTGTGCAAATTCTTCAATCTATATTTCTTCACAATTGGTATCAGAGCCCCATCACAGGGGCCTGATTATTAGAAGCAACGGTCTTCTACGAGTGTCTTTTTTTAGTTGAAGGATGACGACAGAGAGTTTGTTTGTATAGCCAGTGGTTCCAAAGTTTGATGGGTATTATGATCACTGGACAATGCTCATGGAGAACTTCTTGCGATCAAAAGAGTATTGGGGGCTGGTGGAAAATGGAGTTTCTGCAGCAGCAGAAGATGCTGTTCTCACTTATGCACAGAGGAAGCATATTGACAACCAACAATTGAAAGATTTGAAAGCTAAAAACTATCTATTTCAGGCATTAGATCGTTCTATTCTGGAGTCAATTCTCAACAAGAAATCTGCAAAGGATATCTGGGACTCCATGAAGTTGAAATATCAAGGCACCACATGAGTGAAACATGGAAACTTGCAAGTTCTTAGAAAGGAATTTGAAGTTCTTCACATGAAGGATGGAGAAACTGTGAATGACTATTTCGCTGGCGCTCTTACCATAGCCAACAAGATGAAAGCAAATGGAGAAGATAAGGAAAGTACTGCTGTTGTTGAAAAAATTTTAAGATCCATGACTTCAAAATTTGATTATGTTGTCTGCTCTATTGAGGAGTCTAAAGATATCGATACTTTAACTATTGATGAGTTACAGAGCAGTCTGATTGTACATGAACAATGCATGAGTTCACATGTTGCAGAAGAGAAAGCTCTGAAGATCACTCATGGATATTCTTCGGGAGGAAGAGGTCGTGGTCGTGGAAACTATAAGGAAGAGGATGCAACAACAAGTTCTTTGATAAGGCCACAATCGAGTGTTACAACTGTCACAAGCTAGGACACTTTGCATGGGAATGTCCAAACAAGAACACAGAAGCAAATTATGCAGAGAATGAGGAAGAAATGTTGTTGATGGCATATGTGGATACCAACAAGGTCAGTCGAGAAGACATGTGGTTTCTTGATTCTGGTTGCAGCAATCACATGTGTGGCAACAAAAATTATTTCTCAGACTTTGATGGTATTTTTCGAGACTCTGTGAAGCTCGGCAACAACACAAGCATGGCTGTGTTGGAAAAGGGAAATGTTAGGTTGCAAGTAAATGGTCTGATACAGATCATTACAAGTGTGTTTTATGTACCTGAATTGAAGAATAATTTGCTAAGTATTGGACAGTTGCAAGAAAAGGGACTTACTATTTTGTTTCAGCATGGCAAATGTATATTGTTTCATTCTCAAAAAGGTTTGATTATGGATACGAAAATGATTCCAATAGAATGTTTGTTCTGCATGCTATATCCCAGCCTATAGCATCCACTTGTTTTAATACAAACACCGAAGACATTGAACAGCTTTGGCACTGTCGATATGGATACTTGAGTTTTACAGGATTGAAGACTCTTCAACAAAAAGAAATGGTGAATGGCTTGCCGAATCTCAAACCTCCTTCGAAGCTGTGCAAAGATTGTTTGACAGGGAAACAACACAGAAACTCATTTTCTAAGAAGACCACCTGGAGAGCCGCAGAAATTCTTCAATTGGTGCGTGCAGACATTTGTGGACCAATTAAGCCCATCTCTAACAGCAAAAAAAGGTACCTGCTCACTTTCACTGATGATTTTAGTAGAAAAACATGGGTTTATTTTTTGGTGGAAGAATCAGAAGCTTTTGTTTTTTTTCAAAAGTTTTAAGACTCATGTTGAGAAGGAAACAAACTATTTTCTGAGAAGTCTATGCACTAATCGAGGAGGCGAGTTTATATCCCAAGAATTTGTCAATTTCTATGATAAAAATAGTATACGACGACAATTAACGGCTGCATATACGCCACAACAGAATGGAGTTGCGGAACGGAAGAATAGAACAATTATGAACATGGTTCGAAGTATGCTTTCAGTAAAGAGAATTCTGAAGTCCTTCTGGCCTGAAGCAGTTAACTGGACTGTATATGTTTTGATACTTGAGTTTTACAGGATTGAAGACTCTTCAACAAAAAGAAATGGTGAATGGCTTGTCGAATCTCAAACCTCCTTCGAAGCTGTGCAAAGATTGTTTGACAAGGAAACAACACAGGAACTCATTTCCTAAGAAGACCACTTGGAGACCTGCAGAAATTCTTCAATTGGTGTGTGCAGACATTTGTGGACCAATTAAGCCCATCTCTAACAGCAAGAAAAGGTACCTGCTCACTTTCACTGATAATTTTAGTAGAAAAACATGAGTTTATTTTTTGGTGGAAAAATCAAAAGCTTTTGTTTTTTTTCAAAAGTTTTAAGACTCATGTTGAGAAGGAAACAAACTATTTTCTGAGAAGTCTATGCACTGATCGAGGAGGCAAGTTTATATCCTAGGAATTTGTCAATTTCTGTGATAAAAATAGTATACGGCGACAATTAACGGCTGCATATACGCCACAATAGAATAGAGTTGCGGAACGGAAGAATAAAACAATTATGAACATGGTTCGAAATATGCTTTCAGTAAAGAGAATTCTAAAGTCCTTCTGGCCTGAAGCAGTTAACTGGACTGTATATGTTTTGATACTTGAGTTTTACAGGATTGAAGACTCTTCAACAAAAAGAAATGGTGAATGGCTTGCCGAATCTCAAACCTCCTTCGAAGCTGTGCAAAGATTGTTTGACAAGGAAACAACACAGGAACTCATTTTCTAAGAAGACCACCTGGAGAGCTGCAGAAATTCTTCAATTGGTGCGTGCAGACATTTGTGGACCAATTAAGCCCATCTCTAACAGCAAGAAAAGGTACCTGCTCACTTTCACTGATGATTTTAGTAGAAAAACATGGGTTTATTTTTTGGTGGAAAACTCAGAAGCTTTTGTTTTTTTTCAAAAGTTTTAAGACTCATGTTGAGAAGGAAACAAACTATTTTCTGAGAAGTCTATGCATTGATCGAGGAGGCAAGTTTATATCCCAGGAATTTGTCAATTTCTGTGATAAAAATAGTATACGGCGACAATTAACGGCTGCATATACGCTACAATAGAATGGAGTTGCGGAACGGAAGAATAGAACAATTATGAACATGGTTCGAAGTATGCTTTCAGTAAAGAGAATTCTGAAGTCCTTCTGGCCTGTATATATTTTGAATCAAAGTCCCACTTTTGCAGTGTTAAACAAGACTCCAGAAGAAGTTTGGAGTAAAATTAAACCTTTAGTTGATTATTTTAGAGTATTTGGATATATTTCTCATGTCCATGTGCCTAACAATAAAAAAACTAAACTCGATGATAAGAGTTTCAATTATGTTTTATTGGGAGTTAGTGAAGAATCAAAGGCTTATAGATTGTATGATCCTATTTTACAAAAGATCATAATTAGTAGGGATGTTGTATTTGAGGAAGACAAGCACTGGGACTGGGATAAGAAGTATGAGGAAATTACTATATGTGATTTAGAATGGGGTGATTGTGAAGAAGAAGCAACTAAGAATGAGGAAAGAAGTGAAACTTATTCTGATCCTAATATAGAAGACAATGCAGCAGACAGTGCAGTTGAAGTTAATGCTGAAGATACTGGGACAAGATCTTTAATTCAGAACACGGATACCTCTCAACACTCGAGTGCAACCAGAAATCGAAGGGCACCTGTTTGGATGAGAGATTATGAAACAGGAGAGGGACTTTCTGATGAAGAAAATGGAGGGGAACTTGCCATATTTACAGCTGCCGATCCCATTCATTTGAAGTAGTTGTAAAAAGTGAAAAATGGAGAACAACCATGGATGTGGAAATGGAAGCAATAAACACAAATGGGACTTGGGAATTAACAGAATTACCTAAGGGAGGAAAGACAATTGGAGTAAAGTGAGTGTATAAGACTAAGTTGAATGAAAATGGAGAAATAGAAAAGCACAAAGCTCAGCTTGTAGCAAAGGGCTATGCACAGCAATATAGAGTAGACTATACTGAAGTGTTTGCACCTATGGCACGAATGGAGACAATTCATTTGGTAGTAGCACTTGTAGCTCAAAGAGGTGGTCCATTTATCAATTAGATATGAAATCTGCCTTTTTGTATGATGAATTGAATGAAGAAGTTTTTGTAGAACAGCCTTGCGGTTATGTACAGAAGGGAAGTGAGCAAAAAGTTTACAAGCTAAGGAAGACACTTTATGGACTTAAACAAGCACCCCATGCTTGGTACAGTCGTATAGAAGCCTATTTCGTGAAAGAAGTCTTTGAGAAATGTGATTATGAACACACTCTATTCATCAAGAATAAAAAGGAAGGTAAAGTCTTGATTGTAAGCTTGTATGTGGATGATCTAATCTTTACTGGAAATGATGAATCAATGTTTGAAGAGTTTAAACATTCAATGAAGCATGAGTTTGATATGACTGATCTTGGCAAGCTGAGATACTTTTTTGGCCTTGAGGTGTTGCAAAAGTCTGATGGTATTTTTATTAGTCAAAAGAAATATGCTTTGGAAGTACTGCATAAGTTTGGAATGGATAAGAGCAACTCTGTTTTCAATCCTATTGTTTCTAGTTGTAAATTTGGGAAAGATGAAGGAGTTAAAGTTTATAAGACTTACTATAAGCAGATTATAGGGAGTCTCATGTATCTCACTGCTACATGACCAGACTTAATGTTTATAGTAAGTATGATTAGTAGGTATATATGGAGAATCCTACTGAGTTACACATGCAGGCAGCAAAAAGAGTGATGCGATATCTAAAAGGAACTTTTGATTTCAGGATTTTCTATAGGAAGGGAGGAGATGATGAACTTATTGCTTATACTGATAGTGATTATGCTGGAGATTTAAAAGATCGAAAGAGCACTTCAGGTTATGTGTTTTTATTAAGTTCAAGGGCAATTTCTTGGTCATCAAAAAAACAACTTGTCGTGAGTTTATCCACCACAAAAGCAGAATTCATTGCTGCAACCTCATGTACATGTCAGGTAGTTTGGTTAAAAAGGGTGTTAAGAAAGCTGGATTATAATCAAGGCAAGACATATATTATTCAATGTGATAGTAGCTCTGCTATCAAGCTCTCAAAGAATCCAGTGATGCATGGTAAAAAAAAACACATTGATGTGCGTTTCCATTTTCTTCGAGATCTTACCAAGGATGGAACTGTGGAATTGGTACATTGTGATACACAAGATCAGTTAGCTGACATAATGACGAAGCCACTCAAGCGAAACACTTTTGTCAAGCTACGAGAATATCTGAGAATCTGTTCTAAAACTGATATAAACTGAAGCTTGCAGCATTCAGTTTAAGAAAGGAAATGTTGATTTATGTTTAGTGTATTGTTTTAAGTGGTCAGTTATTACCACGTATGTGTTTTTCTTTTTTTGTTGGGATGTCTGTTACTTGTTGATTTAGTCTTCCTACCACGTTATAGCAGTTATGAAACGTGGGCTATGTTATTGCTTTCATTTTTATTTTCAGTTCTCTGTAAGGCTATTTAACAGCCAAGTTTGTTATACAATATGATTAAGATGATTTTCTCCAATATTCTATTTATGCAAATTCTTCAATCTATATTTCTTCACAGGCCTAAGTTCTAACAAAGAAGGTGAGAGAGGCAGCCTCCATTGGTATTTGGGAATCATCTAAGTGCTCTTAAACCGGAACTGCGACGGCAACATCATGGTGCATCTAGTTACTCCATTAAATTTGGTGGCGAAAAGCCCTAACTTCCGTAAGCATCCTCCACCTCCTGGGTCGGACAATGTAGGACTCTACTTTTAGGTTTCTTAGAATATGGAAATATGGTGTACTTTTTACACATGTATTAGTTTTCTAATAATTCTACCCTCTCATGTCTCAAGTTTGGGCTTCTCATGGTGACCACCGCTAGAGGATAGGGCTACAAACCAACTACCCTATTGTGACGAATAGCTAGGAGGCAAGCCCAAGTTCAAGCAGCATTTAGGACTCGTTTTGTTCATAGGAAGAATTTTTTCTGAAAAGCTTATGCCTAGGTATATGATATCTGAAAAAGTGATTTTTGCATTTTTGGTTAACCATAGGAAAATGAATCATTTCAGAGCGGCTTATGTTCGGTTGAGTATCTATTTTTCTAAAAAAGTTGTATAAAATATCTGTTATGCTCTTAATAAAGAAAAAGACTTTACTCCATATCTAAAAGTTTAATGACACTTTTGAAAAAAAAAAACCCTAGTTTTTAACCGGTGGGAATTATATTTTCTCATGTCTTATATGAATTTTTTCCCCATAAAATACGAAAATCTTATTCCAATAAAAAAATCTATTTTTTTATTTTTCTCTCAAACATAACATGTTTTTCTATTTTGTTTATTGACCTTACTTTTCTCCTCTCTCTTTTTTGGCGAGCCAAGCAAGTTAGGGCTTCAATCATCAATGAGCCAAGCTCCAATACTCTGTGCTGGGAAAACAAGGTTGGGCTCAAGTTATTAACAAGCTTGCTTAAGCTTTTGGAACAGACGCTTGACATTTGTGGTTAAGCTCCGCTCTCCTTGGCCTAGGCATAGATTGGACAGTTTTGTCGTATATCGTACCAAGAACAAAATGATGGAATTGTGTTTGGCCATGGATATCACAGAACAAGACTTTTTAAGCATTAGCATAAACTTTTAGGGGCTTTTACTTATTTTCTAGTATTATAATTAAAAGCGTTCCTTTTTTTTCTCCTGAGGTATGGCCAAAAGCTGTCATTTGTTTACGACTCTTATTACTTCCACAGGTACTCCCAAATTTTAAAGCAAACACCACCACTCGGTTCGGTACTTTGTTGCTGCTAAAGAAATGGGGTAATTCAATTCTGCGTGCTGAAGCTTGGTGAAAAGAAATTCTTGGGGAAATCCAGCATTCAAAGTTTTTGCAGGGCTGGGATAGACTCCGAATGCACTGGAGAGATGTCAACCTACAGCCTGAGAAGATGCATTGCAGAAATAATTAGGCATTATGTTGGTAATTCCTATGTCCTACATATCTAAGTAACACTCTTCTACCACTAAAGCCAACTACGAAATGTGGGTCCTGGCGACAAAAACGCTACGTAATCCATTTCAGTCCAAAGGTTAAAATCCAATGTGAAAAAAAGTTCTTCCAATACCAGACAATTGAATTATTGGAAGCTATGTCCAAAAATTCAGATGATGTACCTTTCTGATTCGATCCCTGTAAGAAACAATTGCAGAGAAATGAAGCTGGAAGGTTTCACCTTAACACCGCGAGCAGAACTCTTTAATAGCATATCTTAAATTCTCTCCATTCAAATTTAATTTTTGAATTCAAATTATTATTATAATCTTCTTTTTATTTTCTCTCTATTCAAATTTGAATTTGAATTGCTGCCGTAACTTATTTTTTACTTTTCTCTTATAATCACTCTTGTATATCGCTATATATATTCAATACATACTAAGGGCTCATTTGGTTCGCAGAAAAAGGAGGAAAAGTGTGGTCAACGAAAAAGTAATGAGATGCCTCTTGTTTGGTTGGAGTTTTCAAAGGAGAGAGACGGAAAAGTTGTATTCCCATGGAAATATGATTTTCACATTTCATGGGAAAGTCTTTCCCATAAGAAACATGGAAAAATTACTTTTCCATGAGCCGGAAATCATTCCATTTTTATTTTTTTTCCAAAAAGACACTTCAGTATTAAAGAGGCATTAAAGACCTAATTTTTATTAAGAGTATAATAGAAATTATACATAACTTTTTTAGGAAAGTGGATAGTCAACCAAATATAAGTACTCTGAAAATCCGTCACTTTCTCATGGTCAACCAAACATGCCAAAAGTACTTTTCCAAGCATTCTCTTCCTAAAAATCTGCTTCTTAGGAATCATATTCCTAAAAGAAAAAATACTTTCCGCGAACCAAACGAGCCTTAAAAAAAATTCCAACCAATCAAATGCATTTTTATCTCTTCCACTGCCGCTGCCTTTACTCCTTGTTTGCCGTGATCTTCGAGCAAAGATGCCATTGCACTTTGTTGCTGGAAATTGGACCCGGGGGTGACCGAGGAGGAGGAGCTCCGGCAGGTGGTGCGGCGGGCAATGGCTTTCTCCGGGGGATCTGCAAGAAGCCAGTGGCCGGAGGTTCCGGCGCCCGCCCTCCGATGCTTAAGTCAGAGAGTTTTTTGTGGAGAAATGTAATGGAGAGAGATCACGTAAAAATGTTTGGAGGAAGGAGAAGAAGCCCCCTTCCTCGAGATCGTCCCCCCTTTTTATAGGAGAGGGTGTAGGGGTTACTTGTGACTGGACGTGACCGTACGAATTAATGAGTTACCGTAGTGATTGGACGTGATCGTGCGCATTAATGAGTTACCGTAGACGGCCCAAGATTTTGGGCTGGCTGGCGACCCGTTGAGATCGTGTGCATTTAAATGTTGACAGTCGTTGAGACAGAGATCGCGGGATTTGATCCCGGATATGGAGGAGGGGGACTTGATTTTCGGTGGAGTGGGGAGGTCTGCTTCTTCCTTTGACTGGGTCTTTCTCGGCTTTGAGGTCGATCGGGCTTAACTCTGCCGAGGTTAAGGTTGTGAGCCCTAGGGCCGCTTGTGCAGAGACCGAGTGCTCTGAGGTCATCGATGTCGGGACCGAGTGCTCCGAGGTCGGGTGCTCTGAGGTCGGGCGCCCTGAGGTCGGGCGCTATGAGATCGGGCGCTCTGAGAGTATGCTAGCTATCGTCACGTTCGTCGTCAAGTACCGGCAATTTGACCACGTGCTTTGCGCGATTCATTTTCCCCCCAACACTACCCTCTGACTTCCGAATTCGAGCTATTTATAAGCTCGGGCGAAGGAAGTAATGACTTTCATCATGCTGGCGAGATCAGGCAGCTTTAAATCGTTCCGTCATTTTGGGCGCTTTAGGGGCATCTTCAATGAGAGCACGAGGCGGCGGTCTTTTTACTTTTCGAGGCGATTTCGAACCGTGGGTTCATGATGAGGCTCCAGTATTCGACGAGACGCCGCTTCGATTCTGCTTTTAAAGCGGCGATCCAGGTTGATATGCTGGTTCGATTTTTAAGGTCAACATGTGGCGCCGATCTAGATGGGAGGCGCGGTTTGGCCTTGTCGATCTGAGCCGTCGGAAGGGTCTATATAAATCCTGGCCCGGCCCTAAAAGTTCTCATTTGGCCGCTGTAGCTCTTGTCTTTTTCCTCTTTCACCTTCTTTTTCTCCTGATCGTTATTTAGCTTTCTCCGGCGGTGCTTTGAGGTGTTTTTTGGGCGATTCCTCCTAGTTCTTCGCCTTTAATCGTTAGCATTTTCGGCAAAGACTACGGTAGTTTGTTCTTCTTACGTCCGCTCGGAGGACTGTCGGTCTTCTCTTCTTCTTTTTTGTTCCTCCATTTTTCTTCTTCTTTTTAATTCTGTGAGTGGGACAATGTCGGACGGCATTTCTTCCTCTGCGGGGGCTTCTCACTCTCGGGGGACGGAGCTCGAGCCGGAGGTGAGCCATGGTCCAGATGGGGTTGGGTCGAGCTTGACCAGAGAAGAATTGGGCACGATTCGGACCCAGTTCTTCATTCCATGCGAGGTCGAGCTTGAATTTGCGAGGCTGGGGGACCGAGTCACTAGGCCCCACCAGGTTGGATCGGAGTGTATGTGGAGACGCTTCAGGCCGGCCTGAGGTACCCCTTGCACGAGTTCGTAATGAGCTCCTGGAAGGTATCGCTTCGTTCCAGCGCAGCTCGCTCCGAATAAGTGGAGGATAATCATGGGCTTCTTGTCCCTCTGTCTTGCTCATGGGATACCGACCTCGGTCAATATTTTCCGCGGGTGATATATGTTGAAGTCTAACCCCGCGGATGGAGGGTGGCTGTACTTTATCCTTCAGGGGGTAGGCCACTGTTCCGAGGTGCTCCTACCTCCATTCGTGGTTGGAAGGAGAAGTTCTTCTTTCTATTCTCCGAGCGTACGTGGGGGTTTAACCCATCGTGGGGCTAGCCGATTGTCAAGGCTAACAATAGGGTCCCCGAGCTGACTGTGAGCAAGCAGAGGATCCTCGCGGCTCTTCGCGGTCTAAAGGGGGATATCTCTCTGAACAACCTCCTGAGCAAGGAGGTTTTGGTCGATGTTGGCCTGAGCTCGGCGCGCCCTGAGGGTAAGGATGGTCATACTTCTCCTCCCTTATTTCGTCGTCCTTCATTTTATTTATTCTTTCTTATTCTTTTTTCTCTCTCCTTTTTTGGTGTCAGTCTGACACTTGAGTTCTTTCTTCTTTTCAGACACTGCAGGGATGGTGACCAGCAACACGGCCCTCCTCACGAGATACAAGAAGAGGGCAGTCGAGGCTGGAGGGGCTCACCCTGCGCCCAAGAAAAGGGCTAGGTCGGCCCCGACCTCTGCTCCTATCGAGGTTGAGGACCTCGAAGCTGAGACTTCCGAGCTCGTTCGGAAGAACAGCCAGAAGAAGACCGGGAAGCGTAGACCGGAGGAAGCTCCCCTCATCAAGCGTGCAACTTCTTCCGGGGCTGCAAGAGATCCAGCGGCCCCAGCGTGCCCGACTCCGGTTTCTCAGCGACCCCGCCAAGTCGTCCGCTTGCGGCGCTTGGGTCTCGAGCCGGGCAGCGGCCTCGGGGTCCCGAGCTCTTCTCACCATTCTCCGCTGAGCTCTTCAAGGTGTGGGCCCAAGTGTGGCGCATCCAAAGCAAAGAATGCAAGAAACTGCAGTGGAAATAGTGTAAGGGTCAACTCATGCTGTTAATGAGTCAACTCTTGAAGAACAAGGGTCGACTCATGCTGTTAATGAGTCGACTCCTGAAGAGCAAGGATCGACTCATGCTGTTAATGAGTCGACTCCTGAAGAGCAAGGGTCGACTCATGCTGTTAAAGGGTCGACCCCTGGTCTGTTTCAGATTTAGGTAGAGATGGAATTTGGTCTTCTACCTGCTTGAGACTCAAGTACTTGGGTCTTGAGGTGGCTAACTATTATTGGGCTAGGTTTAGGCTCAAAGGGGGAGAGAGCATGCAAGTCATGGGTGTACATGGGCTTGGGTTGAGTGCTTTCTCATGTGGTTTATGTCAACCCTAAAGGATGAATTTTGATGATTACAAAACACTTGAGATGATGTTGTGTACTAATGACATTGGCTTAATTGTAAAGTTTTATAAGTCAAAAAAAAAACAGAAGAATTGAAGCACTGCAAAATCTTAAGTTCTTCGCAAATATCTCATTGGACATGTTCTAAAAGGAAATAATCTTAATCTAGTCCATGGGGATCAGAGATGAAGTATAAAGTTTTCTGTTTGAAAGACTTGAGTCAACTCCTAAGCAAAAAGGATAAGTTTAAGTTGATTCTGATAAGTTTTATTCAAGGAATATAGTAAATGAGTCGACCCCCGCAAGATATGAGTCGATCATTATGTAGTTTAAAGTAAACAGAAAGTTCTTACCGCCTGAGAGAAGCTTGAAGAGTCGACCCTTGTTCAAAATGAGACGACCCCCGAAATTGAAGAGTCGACCCTTGCATTTGAAGAGTCGACCCCTGCTCAGTCTCAGCGCTGGCCGAAAAACAAAAGCGTGAGCCGACCCTTGTGTTTAAAGAGGCGACTCCTGATAAAGATGAGCCGACCTTTAAGGATAAAGAGTCGACCCTTTGCAAATACCACAGCATAAGCCTTCTCGACATTTTGAAGTGGCGATCCAGAATGAACATGAGTCGACCCCTGAGATACATGAGTCGACCCTTGTACTGCTGGGACCACAACGGAAAGCTGTGAACGACTATTATGTTCTTCTGTAACAAAAAAAAGATTCTCATCAGAATGGAAAGAAAGGAATTCAAATCTCACCGAAGAATTTGTCTATAAATATGAGGGAACTTCAGAATGGAAACAACAAGGAAAGTAAAAAGATTCTATTGAAAACAAAAGATTTCCACTGAGAAAAAGAGAAGAAAAAGCTTAACAGTTCATCATCCTCACCAGCATTGTAATCTGAAACTTTCTCTTGTGAGGAGATCAGTCAAAGTTTCTCACTGCATCGTGAAGAGCTGCTGTTCGGACATTGAAACATCCTTCCACAGCCAACTTCTTCATCGGCTTCAGCTTTTACTTTCATTGATTTATTCTTTATATGCTCTGAAGCTTTAAGTTTTCTAGTTACAGCATTCTTTTAGTTGGATTAATTGCTGTTGTAACAGTTTCATTGATTTGAAACTTGTAAAGGCTCTTCCAAGCCTCGATTGGAAGTTGCTGAATCGGAAATATTCAGCAAGAAAAAAGTTTCTGGTTGGTTTATCTGAAAACAACTGGGTTGTTTGTGAGCCCGAAAAAACAAACGGTGTAAAGTTTTTGGTTGGTTTGTTTGAAAACCAACTGGGTTATTTGTGATCCCGGAAAATAAAAGGTTTTCGGTTGGTTGCCTGGGAAAACCAACTGGATTTTGATTGTGAGCCCGGAAAACAATTAGGCTGTAATCTGCTAGGTTATAGTGAAATCTCAAGCTAGGCTTGAGGAGTGGACGTAGGTGCTGGGAGTGCACTGAACCACTATAAACCTTGGTGTTTGTGATTGTGGTTCTTCTCTTCCTTTTCTTTGCATATTCCTGACTGCTTTCCTAACTTTATTCACTGTCGAATTTGTGCAATCTTATTTCCGCTGCTGAAACTATAAGATAACAGTAACTCATATTCTCCATACGTTTTAACTTTAATTATTTTTAAAAAGACCCAATTCAACCCCCCCTCTTGGGCTGTACCTCTGGACAACAGTTTAGCCTAGGGAAGTTTTTTGGATTTGAGTCATGATTAACCATGTATATATACACTCACGTAGTTTGTGTATGGATGGAATGAAATCAGATGATACTCCTTTCTTCCTAAAAATCCTATTCTTTTCTCTTCTCTTCCTCTCATACACGGAAGTCGTCGTCTCTAAGAACCCTAGGCCATAAGGAAGAAGAGCCAATTTCTGCTTGGCTCTTGTTCTCCTCTACAATCAAAGAACCAATGATCCACGCCTCTAGCAGCCAAGGAAAGTCTCCAGGTGCTATGGTCTGAGGCGGTTCATCTTCTTAAGATTGGGATCAGATCCGTTCGGTCTCCCACAATTGGTATCAGAGCCAGGTTGCTGATTCGGTGGAGAAAAATCAAAATCTATGGTAAGCTTTCAAAACAGAATTTTCTGCGTTCATTAAATCTCTGTTTGGTGTTATGGCTTCGAAAAATCTTAAAGCAGATTTTGAGAACTTCGATGGCAAGGAAAAGACACCCTGGTGTATGGAAAAGACACCCTGAACTATGAAGAAGTGATTGGTGTTCTGCGATCTAATGAGCAAAGAGAGAAGATTTGCAAGGGGAGTTCTAGCTCAGAGGTTCTTGCTGTTAATGAGAGGCAAGGAAGGCCTCGGAAAAGGGTTAGAGAGAAGTCCAAGGGCAGATCTAAGTCTCGAGACAAGCAGAAGGCTTGGAAGTGCTACAAGTGTCATCAGATTGGTCACATAAGGAGAAATGGTCCTTTGCTGAAATCTAAGAAGGAAAAGAACTCTTCCAAAGGTGGTTAGGCCAGTCATGGTGGTGCTCTTACATCTGAAGACAGTGGAGATGATATCCTGGTTGTTTCAGATGGTCACACGAAGGAAGATAGTCGGTGGATATTGGATTCAGCATGTTCGCATCACTACACTTCGCATCGAGAGTGGTTCGATACCTATGAAAAAATCGATGGAGGGAGTGTGAGTTTAGGTGATGATCATCCTTGCAAGGTTGCTGGGGTAGGCACCATTAAGGTGAGGATGTATGATGGAGTCATCAAAACATTGACCAATGTCAAGCATATCCCGGAGTTGAAGAAGAACCTGATTTCATTGGGCTACTTGGAAAAGCACGGGTGTGCTTTTAGTCGCCAACCGGGCAGCGGCTATTTGAGGATCACCAAGGGGGCCTTGGTGGTGATGAAGGGCAAAAGGATGGCCAATAATCTCTATGAGATGGAAGGCTCAGTGGTGACAGATGGTGCAGATGTATTGGCGACAGCACAAGAGAAGCAGTCGGTATACAAACTGTGGCACTATCGGATGGGTCACATGAGCGACAGAGGGCTCAGGGAACTCGGCAAGAGAGGTCTGATTCCAGTAGTGGAAAAGAAAAGAAATGACATATATGAGCCTTATATTTATGGCAAACAGCATAGGGTAAAGTTTGCCAACAGTTTCAAGCGGAGTGAAGGCATTCTGCAGCTAGTTCACTCGGATGTTTGGGGACCGGCACCTATTTCAGCTAGAGGTGGAGCAAGGTATTTTTTGACCTTCATTGATGACTTCTCTAGGAAGGTATGGGTCAATCTGATTTAGAAAAATCAGAGGTGTTTGCTCGATTTAAATCCTGAAGGGCTGAAGTTGAAAAGGAAACAAGGCAGTCAGTGAGGTGCCTGAGGTCTGACAATGGCGGAGAGTACACAAGCACTGAGTTCAAAAGGTACTGTGAGGAGAATGGGATCAAATGCCATTTCACAGTGAGGATGACTCTCCAATAGAACGGCGTGGCTGAGAGGATGAACCGTACATTGACAGAGAAGGCTAGGAGTTTGAGGCTGCAGACATCACTTCCCAAAACTTTTTGGGGTGATGCGATAACTTTCTCTTATTTTCTTGTTAACAGGTCCCCCAACAAAAAGCTTGATGGAGGCATTTCAGAGAAGATCTGGAGTGGAAATAAGGTGGAGCTTGGCCACCTAAAGGTATTCGGTTGCCCGGCCTATGCATTAGTGAAGGCAACCGAAAGAAGCAAACTTGATCTGAAATCGCAGAAGATGGTCTTCATCGGATATCCACAAGGGGTCAAGGGTTATTTGCTGTGGGATCCTCATTCACAGAAGTTCACCATCAGTAGAAATGTAATCTTTGATGAGGAGAGCATCCTGAAGAGGCTGGGAGTAGTAGATGAAGCGCAAAATGCTGGACAGGGCAACAGTGGACACCACTCACTAGCAGGTGATATTCCTTCAAATTCTACCTCGAAACGTGTTTCTTTTGAGATGAAATTTAGTAGGCATGTTCCCACACGTGTGAAGGACCAGCTAGGAGGGCCATCAGTCTAGGAAGAGGTGCAGGTAGAGCCATAGAGTTCCGATTTGAGGGACCTTGTTAGGGGAGTTGCACCGCACAGGCAAAAGCGCATCATCTTTAAGCCGGTCAGGTATGGCATTAATGAGACCATCTCCTATGCTCTCATCACTGCCAATGGAGATCCAAAGATATTTGAAGATGCCATGGAGAGCTCAGAAAGGGAGTCATGGATTCAAACCACGATGGAAGAGATGCAATCTCTTGAGAAGAACATGATATGGCAGCTTGTGGATCTAGCGGAAGGTGCTCGGGCCATTGGTTCTAAATGGGTTTTCACAAAGAAAGAGGTGCCTTCAGAGCAAGATGGAGTTAGGTACAATACAAGGCTAGTACCAAGGGGTATTCAAAGAGAGAGGGAGTAGACTATACAAAGGTATTCTCTCCGGTAGTGCGACATACTTCAATTCGGGTGTTGTTGTCTTTAGTAGCACAGAATGATATGTAATTGGAGCAGATGGATGTAAAGACATCGTTCTTACATGGGAGCCTAGAGGAGATGATATACATGCAGCAACCAACTGATTTTAGGCAGCTGGGGTTGGAAGAAAAGGTATGTCTATTGAAGAGATCTCTCTATGGTTTAAAGCAGTCACCCCGACAGTGGTATAAGAGGTTTGATACCTTTGTTCTTAGCCTTAGATTTTCTAGATGTGAGCATGATAATTATGTCTATGTGAAGGATGTGGATGAGGAGAATGCTCTATATTTGCTTCTATATGTGGATGATATGCTCATTGCCAGCAGGAGTATCAATGCAGTGAATGAGCTGAAATTAGCATTATCTGCTGAATTTGAAATGAAGGATTTGGGTCCTTCCAAGAAAATTCTTGGATTGGAGATTTACAGAGATAGAAGCAAGGGTGTCCTCCACTTGTCATTGGGAGGATACATTCAGAAGGTCTTGATGAGATTTGGGATAGATAAATCCAAACCAGTTGGAACACCACTTGCAAGCCACATGTCTCTTTCGAAGTTGCAGTCCCCCAGACAGATGAAGAGAAAGAGTACATGGATAGATTTCCATATGCCGGTACCGTAGGCAGTGTGATGTATGCTATGGTGTGTTGTAGGCTAGACATAGCACATGCAGTGAGCTAGATGAACAAGTACATGGCAAACTCAGGGAAAGAGCACTGGCCGACACTGAAATGGATTTTGCGATATCTACAAAGAACTCGGAAGCTTGGTCTGACTTTTGAGCAGCAAGATGGATATGGAAGGAACTCCAATGCCTTAAGGAAGTTTTCAGGTCCATTGGAAGGATTTGTGGATGCAAATTTTGCTGGTGATCTAGATACGAGGAGGTCTACTACATGTTATGTGTTCAGCATGTTTAGTGGACCGATTTCGTGGAGATCAACCCTTCAACCTATCATGGTCTTGTCCACCACAGAGGCCGAGTACATAGAGATCACAGAGGCTACCAAGGAGGCTCTTTGGTTGAAAAGACTCATTCAGAAGATGGGGGTGAAGTAGAGTACAGTGGTGCTGCACAGCGACAGTCAGAGTGTTCTGCAATTGGTTCAGAATCCAGTCTATCATACTCGCACAAAGCATATAGACGTGAGGTACCACAGGATTAGAGAGTTAGTGGAGGATGGTGAAGTGATGCTGGTGAAAGTTCATATAAAGAAGAACCAATCGGATGCACTTACGAAGATTCTTCCACAGGATAGTCTTCTCTCTTGTGTGGGGTTGATGGGGTTGACGAACCAGGTGGAGCTTGCAGAGGCTTTGGAGCACCAAGGTAGGGATTGTGGGCACAAGTGTGGCGCATCCAAAGCAAGGAATACAAAAAACTGTAGTGGAAACAGTGTAAAGGTCGACTCATGCTGTTAATGAGTCGACTCCTGAAGACTGAAGAACAAGGGTCGACTCATGCTGTTAATGAGTCGACTCCAAGAACAAGGGTCGACTCATGCTGTTAATGAGTCGACTCCTGAAGAGCAAGGGTCGACTCATGCTGTTAAAGGATCGACCTCTGAAGAGCAAGGGTCAACTCATGATATTAAAGGGTCGATCCCTAGTCTATTTCAGATTTAGGTGGAGATGGAATTTGGTCTTCTACCTACTTGAGACTCAAGTACTTGGATCTTGAGGTGGCTAACTATTATTGGGCTAGGTTTAGGCTCAAAAGGAGAGAGAGCATGCAAGTCATGGGTGTACATGGGCTTGGGTTGAGTGCTTTCTCATGTAGTTTAGCCTAGAAGAGTTTTTTGGATTTGGGTCATGATTAACCATGTATATATACACTCCCTGAAAACCCTATTCTCTTCTCTTCTCTTCTTCTCATGCACGTAAGCCGCCATCCCTAAGAACCCTAGGCCATAAGGAAGAAGAGCCAATTTCTGCTTAGCTCTTGTTCTCCTTCACCATCTAAGAACCAGTGATCCACGCTTCTAGCAGCCAAAGAAAGTCTCCACGTGCTATAGTTTGAGGCAGTTCATCTTCTTAAGATTGGGATCAGATCCGTTCGGTCTCCCACACAAGGCCTAGCCTCCCGAGCTCCTCAAGGACCGACATCCCGAGCTCATCGAGGGCTGGGGGTTGTTCCGAGAGGAGGCCTTTCTGCCCGGAGTGGTCAGTCTGCGAGGATGACTCGGCCCTCCACAATAGTAACGTCGCATGCAAGGTAATTCGTTGTGCGTTGCTCCCAGCTGACCGGGCCGAGCTCGAAGCTGGCGATATCGGCAGCTTTATCGATCAGGCCTACTGCTCCGCCATCCGAGTAAGTTATCTTTTTGCTTTGATTTTCATATCCTCTTAAGTTTTCAATCTCGGCTCACTCCCATTTTCTTCCTTCACAGCATCTTCATGAAATCGACATGCTGGTCACCATGGCGTCCGAGTGTCAGAACAAGACTCAAAGGAGCCAAAAGTGGCAGGAGGATGCCGAGAGGAAGCTCGGTGAGGCCGAGGCTGCGCGGAGGGAGGCCACCGCGAGGATGGAGGCTGCCCAGGCCGAGCTTCGATCTAAGGCCGAGCACCTTGATAAGGAAGAGGCTTCACATGCTCTGACCAGGTCGGAGCTCTATGCCTTTGAGGCATGTTTGGCTGATGCCCGCTCTGAGATCGCCGGCCACAAATATGAAGCGGGGGTCCTTCGGCTGAAGATCGAGCAACTCGAAGCTCGAGAAAGAAAGGCGTTGGAGCAAGCCCGGAACGAGGTGCAGATCTTCTGCGAGTCGGACAAGTTTCGGGAGCTGATGGGGGAAGAAGCGGTTGATGGGCTCATTTGCGACTTTGAGGATTTCCGGAGGTAGATGTTTAGGATTTGCCCCAAGCTCAACCACCATGGTCTTCAGCCTCGTTTAGCGGTCGTCGTGGACGACGACGAGCCCGAAAGTTCCGAGGATGAGGGCGCACTCGACAGTGTGCCCGAGGGCCCTGAGGCCGAGTGGGGCATCGCCGAGGCTAAGACCGAGGCGGCTGAGCAGGTCGCTCAGGAGGCCCCATCTCGAGGAGCTGCCGAAGATGCCCCTGTAGAAGCTTTTGAGGCTGCTCCCGAGACCGCTCTTGAAACAGAGGATCCCGGGGCTGCCCCTGCAGGGGATCCCGAGGTGGTTCTTGTGGACAACTCCGGGGTCGATGCCGAGACCATCGTCGCTCCAGAAATACCTTAGGACTAAGTTTTGTTTTTTTTTCTTTTTGTACACGAAGTCGGCCGCTGTAGCCATTGTGCGGCCAAGTGGGTCGACCTTGGAACCAACATCTTGTACTCGGCCCTATGGCCTTTTATCAATGAAATGCATGTGTTTCTTTTTCTTTCTATCCTGTTGTGTCTTTGATTTGTTTCCGCACGCACTCCCAACAAGCTTTTATTTTTGACTGCTTGAGTAGGACTTCGCGCATTATTTATTTTCGTATGTAATTCTGATATTCCTTGAAAAATTCCGTTGAGTCTTCAAGCCCAAATGTTTGAAGAATTTCGCTAAGTCTTTGAGCTCGGATTTAGTTGCAGTGTGAATCAAGACTGGGTTGCTGTTCGACCGTCGGAACTTGAGTGCCTCTTGACCCCTAGTTGAGTCTTCGTTAGATAGTTCTTGAGATCGGGGGAGCCTTTAGCTCGCTGTTGACTTGGCAGGGCGTCTCGAATTTGGTTGGAATGCCTTTAGGTTGTTGCAACAGGTTACTTCGAACTTGGTCGAGACGTCGTTAGATAGGACCCGAGGTTGAGGGAGACTGAGCTCGCGGTCGACGCAGCTGGGCACCCCCGAGCTTGGTTGGGGCATCATTAGGTAGGACTCGAGGTCGTCGCAGCAGGTCATCCCGAGCTCGGTCGAGGCATCCCGAGCTTGGTCGAGGCTTCCGAACTTGGCCCAGCATCCGAACTTGGCCGGGCATCCTGAGCTTGGTCGAGGCATCCCAAGCTTGGTCGAGGCATCCCGAGCTTGGTCGAGGCATCCCGAGCTTGGTCGAGGCATCCCGAGCTTGGTCGGGCATCGTTTGACAGGACCTGAGGTTGAGGGAGGCTGAACTCACGGTCGGCGCAGCGGAGCATCCCGAACTTGGTCGAGGCATCCCAAGCTTAGTTGAGGCATCCGAACTTGGCCGGGCATCCGAACTTGATCGGGTATCCGAACTTGGTCGGGCATCATTTGACAGGACCTAAGGTTGAGGGAGGCTGAACTCGCGATCGGTGCAGCGAAGCATCCCGAACTTGGTCGAGGCATCCCGAGCTTGGTCGAGGCATCCGAACTTGATCGGGCATCCGAACTTAGTCAGGCATCCGAACTTGGCTGGGCATCCGAACTTGGCTGGGCATCCAAACTTGGTTGGGGCATCGCTGGGTTTCCCCTAAGGACTCAAATCATCTCAGGGATATCCTGGAGTTTACAAGTAGATTATCATTAGAAGAAGTGTTAAATAATTAAGAGGAAATCTTGAGAAACGCCTTATTGGCTGTGTTCTCAAACACCGGAGATCCCTAGGGAGCTTTACTGATGATACATTCGGAGGTTCTCGGAGTGCCAGCTTCGGAGAATGGGGGTCCCTTCAAGGGACTCCAACTTGTATACTCCGGGCCGTTGGACTCAAGCAACTCGATATGGTCCTTCCCAGTTCAGGACAAGCTTCCCTTGCTCGGTAGGTTGAGAAGCCTCAGCCTTTCTCAAGATGAGATCTCCTACTTTGAAGAGCTTGACTTTCACCCTGGAATTATAGTATTGCGCCACTTTTTGTTGATATCTTGCCATGCGGATTCGAGCGGCCTTCCTTGTTTCCTCGAGGAGGTCCAAGTTACTTCTAAGCTGGAATGAGTTGGAGGCTGCATCATAGTTCTCCACCCTTAGCGACGGGAGCCCAATTTTTAAAGGGATGACCGCCTCCGTTCCATAAGCCAGGTTGAAGGGGGTTTCGCCGGTAGGGACTCGAAATGTAGTTCGGTAGGTCCAGAGGATATTGTAGAGATTTTCGACCCATTGCCCTTTGGATCGGTCGAGTCTGGCTTTGAGTCCCTGAAGGATGGTTCGATTTGTCACCTCTGTTTCTTCATTCATCTGTGGGTGAGCGACTGAGGTGAAACGATAGTCGATACCGAGTCCAGAGCAGAATTTTCTGAAGCGGGCATTGTCGAACTGGCGGCTGTTGTCGGATATGATGACGTGGGGGAGCCCAAATCTGTAGATTATTGATTTCCAGACGAAATCTCGCATTTTCGGCTCGGAGATTTGGGCCACCAGTTCAGCTTTGACCCACTTGGTAAAGTAGTCGATGGAGACTATGGAAAACTTTCTCTATCTCGTGGCCTGGGGAAATAGACCCAAGATGTCGATCCTCCATTGAGCAAATGGCCAGGGGGCACTGATCAAGGTCAGTGGGACTGAGGGTCGGCGCTGAATGTTGGCGTTTCGCTGACATCGGTCGCACCTTTGAACGAAGTCTGCGGCGTCTTTCTGAAGTGTAGGCCAATAATATCCTTAGCGTAGAATCTTGTGGGCCAGGGCCCGACCTCCTAAGTGGTTCCTGCAGATCCCTTCATGGATCTCTGCATGGCATAATCTGCCTCTGAAGGACGAAGGCATCTGAGGAGGGAAGAGATGAAGGACCTGCGATAGAGCTTGCCTTCGTACAAGAGGTACCGGAAAGCCTGACGCTTGATTTGATGGGCTTCGAGCTTGTTGTCGGGGAGGATTTCACTCTGCAACTAGTTAACGAATGCATCCATTCAGCTCGGTTCGATTTCAACACAGAGAACCGGTTCAGGCTCCTCAGTGCTTGGTGCTTGGAGATACTCGAGCGTTGTGGTCTTCGGAAACTCGCTCATGTGGAAAGTTGTCAATTTTGACAGCTGGTCCGCCCTCGCGTTCTCTGCTCTGGGGATGTACTGGATGTCGAAGGCGCTTAGTGTAGAGGTGATATCTCGCACCTTTTGGAGGTATTTTGCATCGACGGCTCCCTCGCTTCGAAGTCTCTCAAGATCTGGCTCACGACCAGTTGGAAGTCGCTAAAGACCTTCAGGCTCTTGACCTTGAGCTCCTTCGCTAACTTCAGCCTGACGACGAGTGCCTCATACTCCGTTTCATTATTTGAGGCTGGAAATTCGAAGCGTAGGGCTTGCTCTGTGACCACCCCATCTGGACTGGTGAGGATGAGGCCTGCGCCGCTACCCCCCCAGGTTGAGGAGCTGTCCACATGTAGAACCCATAGTTGCCTCGGGGCCTCCTCTATTGACGTGAGCTCGGGCTCAGGGTCGTCTGGTAAGGTGCACTCTACTATGAAGTCAACAAACACTTGTGCCTTGATTGTCGGCCTCGAGCGGTACTCGAGGTCGAATTTTTTGAGCCCGAACGCCCACTTTGCGATTCTTCCCGCGTGATCCGACCGTTGCAGAACTTGCTTTATGGGTTGGTCAGTCAGTATGGCCACAGTGTGGGCTTGAAAGTAGGGTCGGAGCCTTCGAGCTGAGGTGAGTAGTACATAGATTGTCTTCTCCAGCTTGGAGTATCGAGTCTTGGCGTCCCTCAGAACTCGGCTGGTGTAGTATACTGGTCTTTGAGACTTGTCTTCTTCTCGGACTAAGACCGAGCTTACCGCCACCGGAGACGGCCAAGTATAGATAAAGGAACTCGCCTTGCTGAGGCTTTGTGAGTAATGGAGGGAAAGCAAGATGGCATCTGAGCTCTTCAAAGGCTTGTTGACATTCTTCTGTCCACAGGAAGTTTTTCGGTCTCTTGAGGATCTTGAAGAACGGGAGGCACCATTCGACTGACTTGGAGACAAACCTCCCTAGGGCCGCAACTCGTCCGTTGAGTCGTTGTACCTCCTTGACTGTTCTTGGTGGTACCATTTTCTGCAGTGCTCGGATCTTCTCGGGGTTCACTTCGATCCCGCGTTGGGTCACCACGAAACCGACGAACTTGCCTGAGGAATCCCAAAGGCACATTTGGTGGGGTTGAGCTTCATCTGGTACTTCCTAAGAGTGGAGAATGCTTCATCGAGGTCGGTGATGTGATGCTTTGCCGTCCGACTCTTCACCAAAATGTCGTCTACATAGACCTCCATATTTCAGCCTATCTGATCTTTAAAGATCTTGCTGACCAGCCTTTGAAATGTCACTCCAGCATTTTTCAACTCAAACGAACTTTGTAGCAGTAGAAGCCCTTGTCGGTGATGAAGGCCGTCTTCTCCTCATCCTCGGGCGCCATTCGAATCTGATTGTATTTCGAGAAGGCATCCATGACGGTCAGCAGTTGGTATCCGAGGAGGAATCGACGAGCTAGTCGATCTTGGGAAGAAAAAAACTGTCCTTTGGACAGGCTTTATTCAAGTCGGTGTAGTCCATGCATATGCGCCATTGATAAGTGCTAAATAATGCATGAATTAATATCTTTTTCATAGCACTTATTATTATTTTAATACACATATTTTATAAATTTAACTAAAAAAATGTGTTACCTTCATCACTGCATTTTAATAAATTATTAAAGGTAATTGGAGTTTTACTTATTTATTTACTGATTAAGCTTAATGTGTGCAGGTCCAATCCGATAATTCCCAAGTCATCCACTGTGGTTTAGTTTCTCCCACATCCAATTAAGTTCAACCTCTCAAGATTAGTTTCATCATCTCCACAATGCACTACTTGAACCCATACCACGACCGTAGATTAGCAATCATCCCATTTGTGATCAGCCACTCAAAACCCCACACCCAAACCCATTCATATCCCAGCCATTCCCTTCTTTCACGACCGGATCCCAAACTTCTTCCACGCCCAGCCAAGATCCACGGACCTCTTCATTATCCAAAACCCAGTAAGGATTCCAAACAACCAAATCCACGAATCATCTCCGTCTCTACATTCGCATGGGATCACCCGACCAAAGAACCCCCAGTTTTTCCGAGCAAATCTTTCTCCCCGAGCATCACGGAAGAGCTCGCTATCTGTATCCATTGCATCCGCAACAATCCCATGCTCATCCCGAATCCAACTCTCCTCCTCCTCTGCATCTTTCCCGTTCCGGATCAACTCTACCAGCCTTCCCGTTCTTATCCATGAACATTTTCCTTGCTTCGGAACAGAGTAAGAATCTTATCAGCGTCTGCAACATCCGAACTGATTGCAAAGAATGTCTCCCATATTTTCTCTTCCGAATCAAGCCAACCTTCATCCCGTCTGCGTTCCCTCCTCCACATCTTTCCCAATATCCCACGGATCAACTCCATTCACCGCGTCCGAGTATCCCGATAGCATTCCGGATAAGAACCAAGCCAGCTTCTTCCTTCCACGCTCATCCCATCCGTGATTAACTGCATTATCCCGCATCTTCAGCCGTGGGCATCAATCATGCATCCCCGTCCTCGCTATCCCCTGTTCCCAGCTCATTTTATCTTCATCCGAATCATCCCAGCATCCTCAAAACAGAATCCGTTCCCAGCCGTGAGCTTCATCCAAACTCCCGGATTAATCCCGAACATCCGCAGCCAATCCCATTCAAATCCATCATTCCATCCTTATCTCCTCTTCAGAACAAATCCCTTGCATCCTTTTCCCCTGTTCCAAAACAAAGGAAGTAACTATCCGTGATTCAAGACCCCTTCTTTCGGATCATCTCCCAGCCTATCAAACGGATGATTCCACGCATCATATTCCCTGCTCCACGTCCGCAGCATTCCGGCCGTTCGGATTGATTCCATCATCCACGTCTGTCACAGCCTTCCCCTGTTTCGGAACCAACCTCAGCCGAACTCCCCTTGATTCATCCCAACTTCCGGATTCATCCCATCCACTTCCTCTGTGATCCATTCGCATCCCAACTGCCAGCCGTCCCAGCTTCATCTCTTCCGAATTCCATGTTATTCTTCCCCTCCGAGATCCTCTCAAACCCACTGTTTTCCCATGCTTCAGCCGTGAGCATAGTCCCCTGCATCCCGAAATTCCAGAACCATTTCCTTCCAGCTCCTTCCGCATCCGAGATTTTCTCCGCGTTCTCCCAGCAGATGCAGCTCATCTCCTTTTCATCACGGATCAGAATAACAGCTTATCACGGATAATCTCCCAGCAATCAACCGTTCGCGAGCCATCCACCTTATCCCACTTCCGGTCATCCTTATCTTCCCACTTGGAAGATCTTAAACAGAGGAGGAGAGGGGGGGATGCAGGCTATAAAAGGGAATCGAACATGAAGGCTAGGGGCATTCCTCCTCTTCCCCACCAGGGGAGGGGGCTGATCCCTTTATTCCTTCTTTCCCACTGGGGACTGCTCCCATTCCTCCTTTTTCCAACCGGGAGGAAGGCAAGCTCGAGTTCACAGGTGAAGTTCCCACGGAAGAAGATGAAATAACAGGAGAGAGAAGAGTTTGGGTCTTTTTGGGAATGCCCTCTCACAAGAAAGAAAAAAATGAAGTGCTGAGGCAGAGGAAGACGATCGTGATAGAAATGGGAGCCTGCTGCTGTGCTGCTGCTGTCGCCGTCCACCATTGCATGGAAGCCTAAGCTTTTCACTAGGGCTGGATGCAACCCTAATAAAGGGACACGGGTTTTATATTTTATTTTATATTCTTGGAGTTGTATGGACTTATTGTTTTTAATGAATATCTTCTCTTGAATCATATTTAATTTCTGTGATTTTAAGTATGATGTTCGTACAACTGTTCTTCATGATCATTGAAGTAAAAATAAGATAGTCCATGCTTAGGGAAGATGCGATGTGCTGCCACCTTAGATTAGGGTAGACATTTCATGCCAACTGAAGATGAATTATGCTTAAATTACTTCTGTGAAATTTTATTCGAATGCTTATTAGGCTTGTATCCAATTTGCATAATAATCCAAGAATAAATTAAAAATATAATTAATCCTTATTCCGATGTTAGTGGTGAATTCCTTACCCTAGGTTCTCCTAAACTGATATCCCTTTAAGTGCATTTTCTTTTATTAAATTGCTTAGTTTAATAGTCTTCACAAATTCATCCTTTTAAATATTTTTATTTTTAAGAAAAACAACTATACCCCAATCTCTGTGGATCGATACCCGTAATCACTATCCTACTAGATAAGTGCTATTGCGTGGTCTTTAAAGTTGACTATCAGCCATTTTTCATTAGCTTTCTTTACGAGGACTACGTTGGCGAGCCAATCTGGGTAGGAGACTTCTCGGACGAAGCCGGCCTCGAGGAGCTAGTCAACCTCCTTGGCCGTTGCTCGCTGTCGTTTCGGTGCGAAGCTCCGTTTCTTCTGCCTCATGGGCTTGTAGGTTAGTTTCACCTGGAGTTGGTGGACCATGACTTCCGGATCTATTTTCGGCATATCAGTAGGCGACCAGGCGAAGATGTCCATGTTGGATTGGAGGAAATCGATCAAGCGATCCCGCTCGCGAGGGCTGAGGCCAGAGCCGATCTGCATGGTCAACCCCGGACAGTCTTTTCTTAAGGAGATTTGAATGAGGAGCTCACCAGGTTCTACTCGTTCCCTCCTAGGCTCGTCCCGTACCTCCAGGGTTTCGATGGGCAGCGCCTGGTCCGAAGCTTGGGCTGACGCATCAGTTGATTGTCCTGCTTGGCTTCGTATTTTGGTTGGTTGCTTTGCTTTGAGGGTCGCCATATAGCATTGCTTGGCTGTTACTTGATCCCCACGAACTTCGCCAACTCCTCGCTCGGTAGGGAACCACACGAGCAGATGGTATGTCGAGACTACAGCTCGAAGGGCATTGAGTTCTAATCAGCCGAGGATGGCATTGTAGGCCGAAGTTAGACAGACCACAAGGAAGTTTGTCCTCACAGTACTCTCTCGAGGAGCAAGCCCGGTCGTGATAGGCAAGTTGATCATGCCTTCAACCAGGATTGAATCTCCGATGAATCCGACCAGCGGAGCGTTAATTCTTCGGAGCTGGCCCTCTGTTATCCCCATTTTTTGGAAGGCATCATAATATAAAATGTTTGCCGAGCTTCCATTATCAACCAAAATACGTTTTACATCAAATTTATTTATGACCATGGAGATGACCACAACGTCATCATGAGGAGTTTCAACTCCATTTAGGTCCTCGTCCGAGAATGAGATGGCTTCAAAGATGCGCTGACGCTTCGGAGGGACTTTCCTCTCGGTCAGTTCTTCAGCTGAGCTCCCTTCGGTCGGGCCTCTCCCTATGGTGTTGATGGTGCCAGCGATGGGCCTGTTATCGTTTTAACTTTCAGGCGGTGCAACATTCTCCGCTAGCCTTCTTTCATCCCACCGGTTCTGCACGAACTGGTTGAGTACCCCACGGTGGATGAGTGCTTCAATTTCTTCTCGGAGTCGGAAGCACTCCTCTATGTCGTGGTCGTGGTCTCGATGGAAGCGGAAATACTTCCTAGAGCACTGCCGAGTTTCTGACTTCCGCGTCGGGGGTGGAGGTCGGAAATAGTCTCGGCCTTCTATTTCCATGAGGATCTCTGTCTGGGTTGCATTGAAGGGAGTGTAGTTTTCGTACTTCCTCGGGAGCATTCTTGGCCAAGGCGGGGATCTCGGTCAAGGCTGCACCCGCTGACGAGGCGGACTCCTCAAACGAGGCAAGTTCTTCTCTCGGTGGAGAGACTGACTTCTTGGGCGGCCGCGCTCCACGCGACGCCTATTCTGCCCCTTTGAGGCTTGCTCAATTGCATCTCTCCGGAAGGCAGTAGCTTCCTCAACCTTCGCATATTTCCGAGCTCGGGCCAGCATCTCGGTGAAGTCAGCGGAAAAAATTTTCTCAATGGAGAAGAGGAACCTGTAGGACCGAGCTCTTGTTTTCAGTGCGGACATGGCAATTGACTGGTCAAGCTCGCGGACCTCCCAGGTTGCAGCAGTGAAACGGTCGATGTAGTCTTTGAGGGACTCTCCTTCCTTTTGCTTGATGTCGAGGAGAGAATCCGACGTTCGCCGCTGGCATCAGCTGGTGGCAAAATTGGCAATAAACTGTCTGCCAAGCTACTCGAAGGAAGACACAGTGCTCGGCTTTCGACCGAAGAACCAAAGCCGAGCCGTTCCTCGGAGAGTTGCAGAAAAAGCCTTGCAGAGCACAACCTTCGAGGATCTCTGCAACGCCATGAGGGCTCGGTAACTCTCCAAGTTGTCCAAGGGGTCAGTGGTCCCGTTGTAGGGCTCTATTTGAGACATTTTGAACCTTGGTGGGACCGATTCGTACTCGATCTGGTAGAAGAAAAGCGACTTGGTGGTGAACTCAAGGTCGCCCTCGCGCCTTGCCCTCCGAGCTTGCAGCGCCTCGATCTGCCGCTCGAGTTTCTCGATTTTCTTGTCGAGTTCTCCACCTTGAAAAGTCGCCATGATGGTCTACCCTGGTACTGACTGACCCAGGGTCGATTCGGCTTCCGAAGGCTATGGTCTTTTATCCTGGTTCTTTCCTAGTGGCTCTTTTCGGGCAGACGCTCAGGTTGAACCCTGGTGACAGCGCCGTTCTCCAATGTTGACTCTTGAAGAGTCATGAGGATCTCGGCCTTGGGATACAGGTCCGTCTGGAAGGAGCGCCGATCGGACCTGGACCTACGGAAGCGGCACAGGAGGGGCCTCCACTCGTTGCAGGCCTTGGACTGCAGCTGCCAGGGTCTGGACTTGCTGCACCAGTGTGTTGAATTGCTCAGACTAGATCTAAGGAACTTGATCCATCGGAGGCCTTGGTGGCGGGTTCTAGACTGAGTGATCAGGACTTGGTGCGCGATGCCGGAAGGTATTAGAGGCTCCTCTACTCCTAAGTCTCATGATTACGACTCGGGCCCTTCTTCTAGTGCCAACTGTTGCTGAAAATTGGATCCAGAGGTGACCGCAGACCGAGGAGAAGGAGCTCCGGCAGGTGGTGTGGCGGCGGACGGCTTTCTCCGAGGGACCTACAAGAAGCTAGTGGCCGGGGGTTTCGGCGTCGGCCCTCCGATGCTTAAGTCAGAGGGATTTTTTGTGGAGAAATGTAATGGAGAGAGATCACGTAAGAATGTTTGGATGAAGGAGAAGAAGAAGCCCCCTGCCTCGAGATCTCCCCCCCCTCTTATAGGAGGGGGTGTAGGGGTTACCTGTGACTGGACGTGACCGTGCGAATTAATGAGTTACCGTAGTGATTGGATGTGATCGTGCGAATTAATGAGTTATCGTAGACAGCCCAAGATTTTGGGCTGGCTGGCGACCCGTTGAAATCGTGTGCATTTAAATGTTGACAGTCGTTGAGGCGGAGATCGAGGAATTTGATCCCGGATATGGAGGAAGGAGACTTGATTTTCGGTGGAGTGGAGAGGTCTGCTTCTCCTTTTGATTGGATCTTTCTCGGCCTTGAGGTCTCAGGCTTAACTTTACTGAGGTCGAGGTTGTGAGCCCTGGGGCTGCTGGTGCCGAAACTGAGTGCTCTGAGGTCGTCGATGTCGGGACCGAGTGCTCCGAGGTCAGATGCTCTGAGGTTAGGCGCTCTAAGAGTATGCTATCTATCGTAACGTTCATCGTCAAGTGCCGGCAATTTGACCGCGTGTTTTGCACGGTCCATTTTTTCCCCAACACACTTGATACTGAAAGGTTCACTGGAGGAGTTACGGAAGGCATCAAAGCTTCAAGGTCGTGTTCTTTCCATTTGGGCTTTGCAATGATGGAGGCTGAGAAGACTCTTGACTAAATTCTACAGAATTTTACTCTCAACCCAATATGGTACTGAAGTAATATTATGTAGGCTCTAGAATCATCTTAGAATCTACCAGCCTTATTAGCTTTAAAGGCAAATCTAGAAAGAAAAAGGTAGTCAAACAAATTGGGGGGGCTTTTAAGCTCAGGGAAAAGATTATTGGGTTTTATGAGCAAGTTTATATCCGTTTATCTACCTCTTTTTTCTTTCTTTCCAGAAATCTTGTCAGTCGTCTACGTTCGATTCGTTTTCAAGAAATATTTGAACACAAATTCCCCAATTTCCATCACCCGCTAATTGGCAAAGATGTCTCAGCTTAAAATCTAAATTAGTTCAATAAAATCAACTCTAGATGATGAATGCAATCGAAAATCTGCTCGTGAAGGGGAAATAATAGAGAAAAGAAATTGATGAGAAGAAGATTGCAGATCTAATGTTTCGGATCAATCCATTGAAGCAAGATTCATATATATACGGATCTAAAATTATTTCCGTGAATAGACCCAAGAACTCAGATATAGATGAAAAGGTTTATGAGGAAATGAGGAGCCTCGCCATTGGAGACGGCTCCGTATTTCGGGAGAGATTCGGTAGTCGCCGCCATGGATTCGATTCGAGAACCGAGACGGAGTAGGGGAGGACTAAACGGGAGAGGCGGAGTTTCGCCAATTTCTCGTTGTTTACGTCCTTTTCTGCTAAAGAGGAAATTGTTCGTAGGCCCCCGATAAAATCAATAATTGCTTGAAAAGTTAGTAGGCAGCAAGTTGCCAAGTTCTACTTCTACATGGCGACCCAATTGTTCCGAGATCCCTACACGGATTATTAATTGCTAAAAAGTCATAAACTATGAGAACCTCCTGGCGACCGTTGAGGCAAAATTATTAACGGATCCTTAGTTTAAAATTTCAATTTTTTAAATGTTTCTAAGGGATGAGTAGAATTATGACCCTTATGCATCCCAAACGTGTGTTATTTCTTAATGGAATTATGAACTTCACCAATCCGGGAAGAATCAACCCAAGCTCCATCCAAGTTTGGCCTACTATGAATCTTTTGTTATGGACTAACAGCACTAACATTAGTTTCCTGTCGTATTTATGTAGCTTCTTTAAAAAATATATTTGCAATGTTATTGTGTAAACAATATGACAACCGTATTTCTTCATCACGGTCTTCTAAAACATTGATGTTATAGTGTGAATCTGAAAATTGAATATAGGAAATTGAGGTCCAGCTCTAGATCGAATACCATATGATCCTTAGGCCTTGTCGAAGAGGCCATTCTAATACATCATAGTTATTATATTTTTACAATTGTGCTATATATCATCGTTAACCTCGGTATATATAACAAAGGAATATGCAGATAAGGAAATAGCTGCACTTCTATCCATTATGATTTAGGATATCAATAAGGCTCCATAAGTTTTGAAGACCGTCGGTCAGCAATGCAAGATAAGAGTTCAGATCATTTGTTGTATGATGTTTGCACGGCAAAGTTTTGTATCACCATGGATAGCCACCGGATCATCTATCTCGGAGACGGGTGGCCCTTATTTATCTTGAGAATATGTCCAAATACTTTTCAGTATGTTACATTATGCATGCAAAGATGAACAAAAACTTGTTTCCGATATGGATGACATGGTGCTTATTCATGAGGATCCCGTTCGAGAAGATAATGCCTTGACCAGCGATCTTCATATCATGGCCATGTATAGGCATGGATAAACCTTATCCCCCCTTCGGATTCTTCAAGTGGCATGCTATGTTGACTTTTGTATTGCGATTTGCAATTGATAAAGATTGAATGTTGAATATGCTGGCTTTGTGAGATGAGAGAGGATGATTCAAGCAATGAGGTGTCCGAAGAACGACCTAGGGAAACCTTTTACCCTTATCTGCTAAGGCTATAAAGAGATGAAGTTGACATATATATTTTAGGCCACAACGTTGGACAGATATTTTTTTATGAATATCATTACTCATGCGATCCAAAGATCGCACGCAGCCACACCAATATTATTAATTTGTTTTATGCAATCCAAAGATTAATTGCACCCAAACACACTTCTGAGCTACTTTTTTATCCCATCACAAGCCATCCTTGCGCAATTGCATCGTATGAGTGTTCACACTGTCATTGAAAAAAGAAATACTGTTCAAACTTCAAAATTTACCCAGCACCATGTTATAGGATGTTGAATAGCTTCACTTTGAAAGCTAGTTGTCAAATAAACACATCACATGGCTGAATAGCATTTTCCTTGAGAACAATGGAAAACTGCCTTATATATATATATATATATAAAATAAAAAAAACTCCTATTTTTTTTTCAGTGTTTTCTATAACTCTTCTCTCTCTCAAAGAAGAATGAAACCACTCAAATTCTCTCTCCTAAGATCTTCATATCTCTAGCTTATTGTACATATTGGTTAATTTTATGAAATCTGTAACCGGACTACTAGCTCCATAAAATTTAACTAGTAATAACCACTTCTCGCTAAAAGTTCGCCAAGCCAAAGCCACCAAACTGATACTTCTTGCTGCAGTCTGCTGCTAGCTTCAAGTTTTAATATGATCTCGCATAGGCAAAATAACCTGCTTGATAATAAGTTTAGACTTACACAAGCTGGCATTTTATAATGTAATACAATGCAAGGAAATGCTGCTAGCGTTAGGAATGTCCTAATCAATTGCGCTACTCTTACTAATCCCCCATCACACCCAACCATCACATGTTGCTCTCCCAATCAACCATGAAAATTGCACATGATAAAATCTAATTAAATTATAGTAATTTCATAAAGATGATGTAACAACTTCTCCATCAGATAGTTACATGCAGTTTTCTCAAAATCTAGCATGTAATTTCATCCCATCTTTATGGTCAAGTCTCCCACCTCTTATATCACATATGCTTTATCATTCGAGATAGCTACCATATTATCCATTTAGAAAAAAGACATATGGTCATTTATCATCATGCGTGGCATCGAGTAGAGATATTTTTAATAAGTGGCAGCTAGTTATCAGTCCATGTCATGGATGATATGGTGGATATCTATAATAAATCAGCTATCTCTTGTGCAAAAGTTTTTTGTAAGAGAATTTATTTATTTTTTTAATTTTATCGGGTGTGTATCATCACTTTTTCTAAAAACTTAAATTGATAGGATGAGGTAGATTTATTTATATATTTTATATTTTCTTACACTTTTCCTCATATATGGATCGGATTTTTCTTTAATGGGCTAGCCCAATATGTGGAATTTTTAATAATGAGATTAAAGAGTGTGGAAACATGATTCGAACTTAGGAGCACTGTTCTGATACCATGATGAAATCACCAATTATCTCAAGAGCTTAAGTTTTTAGAATTTACTTCATTCTACCGGTTTAAGTTTTTAGAAAAAAAAAAATTGATGATTTAGTATATATACATTCTTGTACAAAAGATATCTAGAGTTAGGCCACTGTCCCTCGGCGGCCTTCTAACGGCTCTGGGAGTTCAAAAATCCCACTCCCGGGACAGATGGAAGTCCGCTGAGTCCTCCTGTCACACTGGATGTCATCATCATGGCCAGCTATAAGTCAGTAAGCGAATAAATGCCGTGCCAGCTAGCTTTGATAGATATCTTCTGACAAAATAAAAAAATTTATTCAACTCCGTCAAAAACCTCTATATATATATATATATATCCGCCAGCTCAGGGGCACGTAACTTAGGGTACAAATTGCCAAAAAAAAAAAAAAATGGCGCCGATTCTGATACGGTTTGACCGTGATGCCGTGACGAAACTAGATGCTTTATTTTGAGTTGGCGGCCTTCTAACGGCCCCTAGAAATTTAAAAATCCCATGCAAGTCCTGTGGCTCCCGTCACACTCGACATCATCAACATATCACTGGCCGACATACAGACAGGGACCGGACCACAGAACACAAGGCAATTCTGGCCAGCTGTTTCCTGTCACGCCCCGGATCCGGTTCCGTGACACGGCCGTGCTATTGCCGACTATCGCCCACAGTAGCACGCAGCCTCATACAGGGTAACAGGTAGCCAAAAGGATTTATCCTTATATATATATATATTAAAAGTTTGCAGTACAACCTTCAAGTTTGAAAACCAAAAATACAGAACTTCTAGGCTATTCATATGTACAGAAGTATATAAGCTTCTCCAAAAATACGAAGCTCTGTAACAAAATAAAAACATGTCTGATGGCAATCACTGGTGAGGATCTGAAAGAAAACGAAACATAAACAGATGTGAGCTACACGGCTCAGTAAGTAATCCTGCATAATCCTACCGGATCTACCAGTAGACTAAACATGTAAATTAGGGTTTTGAGAAGCTGACATGCATGTTTATCTAAAAATCATCCTGGCATAATAAGTATGCAATTTAAACAAAGCAGTAGTGCAAATCACAAAATTTTTCATAAAATATGCATATGAAACCGTGCCCCGGCATGCCGTGGTCCTTTTTCTCTCGGATGCTACTGCGAAGTCAGACTCGACCACTGGCGGGGCCAGCTCAGTTACTATTCAGCCACTGGCGGGGCAGCTCAGTTACTATTCAGCCACTGGCGGGGCAGGCCCAATTCCAATTCAGCCACTGGCGGGGCAGGCTCAGTTACTATTCAGCCACTGGCGGGGCAGCTCAGTTACTATTCAGCCACTGGCGGCTCAGTCATTCTCAGTAGCATCTTTGAGCCCATTATAGTGCCTCTGGGGCTAGCTAAGACTTTATAAACTTACATGCATGATTAAAATACCAATATCATCAGGTTGCATACATAGCCATAGCTTCTGGGATCATGCAAGTTACTTATGCATTGTAACATATCATGCATGAAACATATGTACTTAAAATAAATGCTTAGGAAAACATTAATAACATGACATGATCTATAATAGGATTAGAACAGGTTACTTACAGTGATTCGCCTTTCTCCTAGGTCTCCTGCGTCCTGGTGACGTGTCCTAAGTCACCTACAATCATGTCATAATAACAATATATTATTTCCTTTTCTATCTGAAATTTAGCCCAAGCCTAATTCCTCTGTATTGGGGTCTTGGCTGGGCTCATAAGTCTTAATTGGCCTTCCGATTGGCCACTAAGCTTAATTCCCAGCTTAATTGGGTTTAATTTCGGGTTTAGGGTCACTGTGACCCGTTTGGGCCTGAGTCAGGGTCAATCCGGGATCAATTTGGCCCCCAAATTAATTACATTGGCTTAAATTGGGCTTTAATTTTGGTTTAATTTATAGTCTGGCTTGTCCAGACTTAGCCCAATTTGATTGGGCTCGGGTTTAGTCAAATTTGGCTAAACCCTTTCCCTTTTTTTTTTTTTTTTCTTTTTCTTTTTCTTTTTCTTTTTCTTTTTCTTTTTCTTTTTCTTTTTCTTTGGGCTTAACGGGTTGCGGGTTCGGATTCGGATCCGACCCGCGAACCCGTTATCGGGTTCTTTCTCCCCCCTTCCAGAGGCTTCCGCCTCTTCACCTTCCCGACCCCCTCTCCCTCATCCGGCCGCTCTCTCTCTCTCTCTTTTCTCTCCGTCGTCTCCACCGAAACCATACCTCCGGCCGGCCCTCCGGCTCCCCTTCTTCTCCTCCGGCCAGATCTGTGGCCTTCCCCCTCTCGGTCACTCCCTCTCTTTCCCTCTTCTCTTCTTTGTCTCTACCGAAGCCCATGCTTCCGGCCCTCTTCTCCGGCTCCCCTTCTTCTCCTCCGGCCAGATCTGTGGCCTTCTTCTTCTCCTCCGGCCGGATCTGCCGCCTCCTCCTCCTTCCGACCTTCACCGAACCCTCCCCGGCCAGATCTATCAGCCCGGAGTGGTGCTTCCCCTTCGGGGCGGCGACGGTGGGAGGCCGGCCCTTTCCCTCTCCTTCGAAGTGATGCCGGAGGAGAGGAGAAGAGCCGGGAGGTGGGATCGAGGCCGATCTCCTCCGGGAGAACTTCTCCGGCTCCGACCACGGCGAGGTAAGGCCGTGGTCCGCGGTAAGTGCCCCCCTCTCTTTTTTTTTTTTCTTTACTTTGTTCTTCTTCCTCTTCCGTTTTCTTCTTCTTTTTTTTTTTTTTTTTTTTTTTTTTTTTTTTTTGTGGGAGTCTCGCCACCACCTCTCGGCCGGCGGAGAGGTGGGGCTCGGCTGAGGCTGGCGGCCTTGAGGCCGCGTTGGTCGCCGGCACGGCAGACCCGGCGGCCCTTGGCTGCCCCTCAGCCCTAGGGCAGCCACGGCCGGGGCCTGTCACCCGCAGGCCGAGTCCGGCTGGGCTCGGCCGGGGTGGCGTGGGCTCGGCTTGGGCCGTTCTCAGGCCGGCCCGCGGCCTGTTGGTCCGGCCCGCAGCCTGTGGGTCCGGCCCACGGCCCTCCTCCTGTTCTTCTCTCCCGTGCCGGTCTCCTTCTCTCTCTCTGTGCCAGTCTCCTCCCCTCTGTTTCATCAGTGAAACAGAGGGGAGAATACCCTACAGAGGGGTATCTCCACTCCCTAAAACTTTATTATTTAACCTAAGGGCCACTTACCTGGATTTTTGCTGGTTACCGTTGGGCCGTTCCTCCCCCTCGTAGTCCCTCCTTCCTCTTGGAGCTTCAGGGCTCTTCCGCCTTAGGCTCCAGGGCTTCGGCTCTCTCTCTTTCAGTGTTCTTGGGGGCCTCCGACTTAGGGTTGCCGGCAGGGACTTAAATAGTGGTTTAGAAGATGAGACCCCCCTCTCTGAGAGGTCCCATCCGCTCCATGCCTCCCCTCTCCGGGAATGGCCGCCGCCCCCTCTGTCTCCGGTGCGCCGGCATCGACTGCCAGCAGGGGTGGGGGTCACCCTTCCCTGTCGGTCTTATCCCTTCGTACTGGCTACAGTATGATTTTTTTTTTTTTTTTTTTTTTTTTTTATAATAATCATTATACTGGCTACAGTAAAATTTGGGCCCAACCCTTAACTGGGCCTATTTTTCTATTGGGCCTAGTAGGTTGTGGGCCCGGACATTACATTCTTCCCCCCTTAAATAAATTTCGTCCTCGAAATTAAACATACCTTGATTCTCGAAGAGCTGAGGGTAGCGTTGTCGCATCTCTTCCTCCAATTCCCAGGTAGCTTCCCTTTCAGTGTGGTTGGTCCACTGGACTTTAACGTAGGGAATGGTGCGCCTTCGGAGGATTTGCTCTTTTCTGTCTATGATGCACAGGGGAGCCTCCTCATAGGTTAAATCTTTATTTAATTGCAGAGGTTCATGTGGTACCACATGGCTGGGATCCGGGACGTACCTCCGTAACAAGGAGACGTGAAAGACGTTGTGTACGCCTGATAGCTCTGAAGGTAGGGCCAATTTGTAGGCAACTTTGCCTATTCTAGCAAGAACCTCAAATGGGCCAATGTAGCGAGGACTTAATTTGCCGTGTCTTCCGAATCGGGTAATACCCTTTGATGGTGAAATTTTTAGGAAGACAAAGTTCCCCTCCAAAAATTCCGAGGCCCTTCTTCCTCTGTCAGCCCATCTTTTCTGTCTATCCTGGGCAGCCTGAAGCCTTTGCTTAATTAGTAGTACCTTGTCTCTGGTGTGCTGGACCAGTTCAGGTCCTAGCATTTTCCGCTCCCCGACATCATCCCAGTGTAAGGGGGATCGGCATCTTCTCCCATAGAGAGCTTCGTATGGGGCCATCTGGATACTGGAATGGTAGCTATTGTTATAAGCAAATTCCACCAGTGGTATGTGACTATCCCAGTTTCCACCTAGGTCCACAGTGCAAGCCCTCAGCATGTCTTCCAGAGTTTGGATTGTCCGCTCTGACTGGCCGTCAGTCTGGGGGTGGTATGCTGTACTGAGCCTCAGTCCGGTACCCATGGCCTTCTGAAAGCTTTCCCAGAATCTGGACACGAATCGGGGGTCACGATCAGAAATGATGCTCACTGGTACTCCGTGCAGGCGTACAATCTCATCGATGTATAATTGGGCCAGCTTGTCTAAAGGAGTACCAATTCTGAATGGCAGAAAATGAGCTGATTTTGTAAGGCGATCAACAATCACCCACACTGCATCATTCTTTCTCACCGTTTTGGGGAGTCCTGTAACAAAGTCCATCGTGATGTGCTCCCACTTCCATTCAGGAATTTCTATTGGTTCCAGCAACCCTGCTGGCCTCTGGTGCTCTGCTTTTACTAGCTGACAGGTCAAGCATCGGGCCACAAACTCAGCTATTTCTCTCTTCATCCCCTTCCACCAATAATGTTCCCGAAGGTCCCGGTACATTTTAGTACTGCCTGGATGAATAGAGAAACGGGATTGGTGGGCTTCTTCCATGATTTCCCTTTTTAGGTCAACATTTGCCGGTACACACAGTCGGTGGCCAAACCTTAGAGTGCCATCTGGGTGCATTTGGAGTTCGGGTCGCAACCCTTTCTCCACTTCATCCTTGAGCTGACAAATGTGCTCATCAGACTGCTGGGCAACCTTTATTCTATCAATCAAGGTTGGTTGTATACTCAAGGCGGCCAGCAAAATTTTTGTAGTTTGGGTAACCACCTCAACCTGCATTTCATCGAGATCCTTCTGAATCTGTGGTTGAGTGGTGAGTAAAGCGGCGGAGCTTATAACTGACTTTCTACTTAGGGCATCCGCCACCACGTTGGCCTTTCCTGGGTGGTATTTAATACTCAGGTCATAATCCTTCAAGAGTTCCAACCACCTTCTTTGCCTCATATTCAATTCCTTCTGGGTGAATATATACTTCAGGCTCTTGTGGTCGGTGTACACATCACAGTGTTCGCCATACAAATAATGTCTCCAAAGTTTCAAGGCGAACACTACTGCGGCCAACTCTAGGTCGTGTGTCGGGTAATTCTGTTCATAGGGTTTCAGCTGTCTCGAGGCATAGGCTACCACCTTGCCATCTTGCATCAGCACACAGCCTAGCCCGTTCTTGGAAGCATCACTGTAGATGGTAAATTCTCCAGTTAAGGACGGTAATGTCAAAATTGGGGCAGAAACTAACCTTTGTTTAAGCTCCTGGAAGCTCCTCTCACACTTGCCGTCCCAGATAAACTTGGCCCGTTTCTTAGTCAACTGGGTCAAGGGGGTAGCTATTTTGGAGAACCCTTCCACAAATCGCCGGTAATACCCGGCTAATCCCAAAAAGCTTCTTATTTCCTTGGCGTTGGTGGGACGAGGCCAATCCACCACCGCTTCTATCTTCTTGGGGTCCACTGACACTCCTTCCTTGGAGATTATATGGCCGAGGAACGCCACACTGTCCAGCCAGAACTCACATTTGTTCAGCTTGGCGTACAGCCTCTTCTCTCGAAGGATTCGTAGCACTATCCTCAAATGGTCTTCATGTTCCTTCCGGCTCTTTGAGTATATCAAAATGTCATCGATAAAAACTATCACGAACTGATCCAAATATTGTTTAAAGACTCTGTTCATCAAGTCCATAAATGCAGCCGGGGCATTGGTCAGTCCAAAAGGCATAACCAGAAATTCATAATGCCCATACCTGGTTCGAAATGCAGTTTTTGGCACATCCTCAGATTTGATCTTCAGCTGATGGTAGCCTGACCTCAAATCTATCTTGGAGAAGACCTGGGCGCCTTGCAGCTGATCAAACAGGTCATCGATCCGTGGTAGGGGATATTTGTTCTTTATGGTTATCTTGTTCAATTCCCGGTAATCGATGCATAGTCGCATACTCCCGTCTTTCTTTTTCACAAATAGGACAGGAGCTCCCCATGGCGACGCACTGGGCTGGATGAACTTTTTATCCAGGAGTTCTTGTAGTTGTACCTTCAATTCCCTTAACTCAGCAGGGGCCATCCGGTAAGGAGCCTTGGAGACTGGCCCCTCTCCTGGTGCGAGGTCGATTGTGAATTCGATCTCTCGGTCTGGGGGTAATCCTGGTAATTCCTCCGGGAAGACATCCGGATATTTTCTGACTACTGGAATATCTTCCAGTTTGGTCTCTTTCTGGGTATCCATTACACAGGCCAGATAGGCCATACACCCTTTTCTCACAGCCTTTCCAGCTTTCAAGGCAGAAATAAAGTGTAGTGTAGGAGCATCTTGAAGGGGTATATCGCCCTGAAAGAAAAATTCTTGCTCCCCAGGTATCCGAAATACCACCCTCTTGTGGTAACAATCAATGTGGGCGTGATACTGTGACATCCAGTCCATGCCCAAGATAATATCAAAGTCTTGCATGTCAAGCTGTAAAAGATTTGTCTCTAATTCTTTTTCCCCTATCTGAATTATGCAATCTTTATATTTAATGTCAACAATTGCGGTTTTCTGAAGGGGTGTAGCAACATGCCATGGTTCCACTAATTTCTCAGATGTGCTATGTAATTGTCTGGAAAAGCTAACCGACACGAAAGAATGCGTAGAACCAGAATCAAATAGAATGAGGGCAGGAATCAAGTTGACCAGAAGTGTACCTGTCACCACTTGATCGCTAGCACTGGCATCCTGTCGAGTCAGTGCGAAAACCCGAGGGTTACCCCTCGATCTCTGGTCCTCTGGTGCAGTATGTCGGGGCTCGTCCTTCTTTCGGCTAGGGCAGTTGCGGGCGATGTGTCCTGTCTGCCCGCAAGAATAACAAGCTCCGGTCTTCTTCATGCAGGTACCCCTGTGGTTTCCGCCACAGGTGGGGCAGCCTCTGCTCTGTCTCTTCTTGGGCACAGCCCCCTTGCTGCCTCCAGCCCCACTACTCGGTGCTCCTGATGACCGGGTCCTCTTCAGGTCCTCCCTCTCTCTCCCGGACCGTATCAGGTCAGCCTCAACCTTCAAGGCTCGGTCCAGTACATCTTTGTAGCTTGAGAATAAATGGGAGGATATTCGGGACCGAATCCCGTACCTCAATCCCTGCTCAAACCGGTTCACCTTACTTCTCTCATCCTCCATGAACTGGGGGCAAAATCGTCCCAGTTCGTTAAATTTATTGGCGTACTCCAGAACGGACATCTGGTCAGTCTGGGTTAGTGTCAAAAACTCATTCTGCTTCGCCAGGTGCACTGAGTCCGGAAAGTATTGATTGTAAAACATCCCCTTAAAGTCCCTCCAGGTGAGTCTGTCAACGGCATAAGCCGTCTCCATGGCCGTCCACCAGTATTCGGCGTTTCCTGTCAGCATAGAGGTCGCCAGCCGGACTGTCACCTCATCAGGAAAGTGGAGGGCTCGGAACATCTTTTCTATCTCCCGGATCCATGTTTCAGCCGCCATAGGGTCAGACCCACCCTCAAAGGTCGGGGGTTCAGTCGGCGGAACCTCTCATAGCAGGAGTCTGCTGATGGCATAGCGGCCAACTGCATCATCTGCTGCTGTTGCAGCACTTGCGCCATAAGCTGATACACTCCGGCTAGGCCTGCCTGACCTGCTGCAGACCGTGGAGTATCCGGGGAAACTGACCGCTCGCTGGGCTCCGGGGAGGGTGGTCTCCGGTCGTCATCCATATTTTCCTAATGATCACCTAGCAGTCAAAATTTTTTTAAAGTGAGGTTATGATAACTAGCATATTATAACATTTTCTATAACGGTGACATTCTTAACTACCCTTTTCCTTAGGCATTTTATGGTTATTCTATTGTTTAACCTAAGGCTCTGATACCACTAGATGTCACGCCCCGGATCCGGTTCCGTGACACGGCCGTGCTATTGCCGACTATCGCCCACAGTAGCACGCAGCCTCATACAGGGTAACAGGTAGCCAAAAGGATTTATCCTTATATATATATATTAAAAGTTTGCAGTACAACCTTCAAGTTTGAAAACCAAAAATACAGAACTTCTAGGCTATTCATATGTACAGAAGTATATAAGCTTCTCCAAAAATACGAAGCTCTGTAACAAAATAAAAACATGTCTGATGGCAATCACTGGTGAGGATCTGAAAGAAAACGAAACATAAACAGATGTGAGCTACACGGCTCAGTAAGTAATCCTGCATAATCCTACCGGATCTACCAGTAGACTAAACATGTAAATTAGGGTTTTGAGAAGCTGACATGCATGTTTATCTAAAAATCATCCTGGCATAATAAGTATGCAATTTAAACAAAGCAGTAGTGCAAATCACAAAATTTTTCATAAAATATGCATATGAAACCGTGCCCCGGCATGCCGTGGTCCTTTTTCTCTCGGATGCTACTGCGAAGTCAGACTCGACCACTGGCGGGGCCAGCTCAGTTACTATTCAGCCACTGGCGGGGCAGCTCAGTTACTATTCAGCCACTGGCGGGGCAGGCCCAATTCCAATTCAGCCACTGGCGGGGCAGGCTCAGTTACTATTCAGCCACTGGCGGGGCAGCTCAGTTACTATTCAGCCACTGGCGGCTCAGTCATTCTCAGTAGCATCTTTGAGCCCATTATAGTGCCTCTGGGGCTAGCTAAGACTTTATAAACTTACATGCATGATTAAAATACCAATATCATCAGGTTGCATACATAGCCATAGCTTCTGGGATCATGCAAGTTACTTATGCATTGTAACATATCATGCATGAAACATATGTACTTAAAATAAATGCTTAGGAAAACATTAATAACATGACATGATCTATAATAGGATTAGAACAGGTTACTTACAGTGATTCGCCTTTCTCCTAGGTCTCCTGCGTCCTGGTGACGTGTCCTAAGTCACCTACAATCATGTCATAATAACAATATATTATTTCCTTTTCTATCTGAAATTTAGCCCAAGCCTAATTCCTCTGTATTGGGGTCTTGGCTGGGCTCATAAGTCTTAATTGGCCTTCCGATTGGCCACTAAGCTTAATTCCCAGCTTAATTGGGTTTAATTTCGGGTTTAGGGTCACTGTGACCCGTTTGGGCCTGAGTCAGGGTCAATCCGGGATCAATTTGGCCCCCAAATTAATTACATTGGCTTAAATTGGGCTTTAATTTTGGTTTAATTTATAGTCTGGCTTGTCCAGACTTAGCCCAATTTGATTGGGCTCGGGTTTAGTCAAATTTGGCTAAACCCTTTCCCTTTTTTTTTTTTTTTTTCTTTTTCTTTTTCTTTTTCTTTTTCTTTTTCTTTTTCTTTTTCTTTTTCTTTGGGCTTAACGGGTTGCGGGTTCGGATTCGGATCCGACCCGCGAACCCGTTATCGGGTTCTTTCTCCCCCCTTCCAGAGGCTTCCGCCTCTTCACCTTCCCGACCCCCTCTCCCTCATCCGGCCGCTCTCTCTCTCTCTCTTTTCTCTCCGTCGTCTCCACCGAAACCATACCTCCGGCCGGCCCTCCGGCTCCCCTTCTTCTCCTCCGGCCAGATCTGTGGCCTTCCCCCTCTCGGTCACTCCCTCTCTTTCCCTCTTCTCTTCTTTGTCTCTACCGAAGCCCATGCTTCCGGCCCTCTTCTCCGGCTCCCCTTCTTCTCCTCCGGCCAGATCTGTGGCCTTCTTCTTCTCCTCCGGCCGGATCTGCCGCCTCCTCCTCCTTCCGACCTTCACCGAACCCTCCCCGGCCAGATCTATCAGCCCGGAGTGGTGCTTCCCCTTCGGGGCGGCGACGGTGGGAGGCCGGCCCTTTCCCTCTCCTTCGAAGTGATGCCGGAGGAGAGGAGAAGAGCCGGGAGGTGGGATCGAGGCCGATCTCCTCCGGGAGAACTTCTCCGGCTCCGACCACGGCGAGGTAAGGCCGTGGTCCGCGGTAAGTGCCCCCCTCTCTTTTTTTTTTTTCTTTACTTTGTTCTTCTTCCTCTTCCGTTTTCTTCTTCTTTTTTTTTTTTTTTTTTTTTTTTTTTTTTTTTTTTTTTGTGGGAGTCTCGCCACCACCTCTCGGCCGGCGGAGAGGTGGGGCTCGGCTGAGGCTGGCGGCCTTGAGGCCGCGTTGGTCGCCGGCACGGCAGACCCGGCGGCCCTTGGCTGCCCCTCAGCCCTAGGGCAGCCACGGCCGGGGCCTGTCACCCGCAGGCCGAGTCCGGCTGGGCTCGGCCGGGGTGGCGTGGGCTCGGCTTGGGCCGTTCTCAGGCCGGCCCGCGGCCTGTTGGTCCGGCCCGCAGCCTGTGGGTCCGGCCCACGGCCCTCCTCCTGTTCTTCTCTCCCGTGCCGGTCTCCTTCTCTCTCTCTGTGCCAGTCTCCTCCCCTCTGTTTCATCAGTGAAACAGAGGGGAGAATACCCTACAAAGGGGTATCTCCACTCCCTAAAACTTTATTATTTAACCTAAGGGCCACTTACCTGGATTTTTGCTGGTTACCGTTGGGCCGTTCCTCCCCCTCGTAGTCCCTCCTTCCTCTTGGAGCTTCAGGGCTCTTCCGCCTTAGGCTCCAGGGCTTCGGCTCTCTCTCTTTCAGTGTTCTTGGGGGCCTCCGACTTAGGGTTGCCGGCAGGGACTTAAATAGTGGTTTAGAAGATGAGACCCCCCTCTCTGAGAGGTCCCATCCGCTCCATGCCTCCCCTCTCCGGGAATGGCCGCCGCCCCCTCTGTCTCCGGTGCGCCGGCATCGACTGCCAGCAGGGGTGGGGGTCACCCTTCCCTGTCGGTCTTATCCCTTCGTACTGGCTACAGTATGATTTTTTTTTTTTTTTTTTTTTTTTTATAATAATCATTATACTGGCTACAGTAAAATTTGGGCCCAACCCTTAACTGGGCCTATTTTTCTATTGGGCCTAGTAGGTTGTGGGCCCGGACATTACATTTCCTACGTCTTAGCTTTGGATACCTTTCACGACATTCGCAACTCTTACATTATAAAAAAAACAGAATTATAATACTAGCAACTGAGGTGGAAGAAACGAAACAGAGAGGGACAGACGAAGTTCCATGCTTCGCCATTTTATTTCTTTTTAGACTAGTTATGCAAGCACCCAAGCAGAGTTACATGGACAAGTAGAGGGACGCGTCAACAACTAAAACTAAGTACACTAACTACAGGCTGCAGCAGGCCGGATCACCACGGCTTTATTCCAAATCACCAAACTCTAGTGGCTGTGCTGTTCACCATCTCAGCTTCTGTGGGAAGTACTGCAACAACACGAAAAATGAGTCATCCGATGTGTCATACGCCTTTTGTGTGCATATTTTTAGGGAGAGAAAATATTAGGTGGTGGCCTCATGAATAAATGTTACCTTGTTGATGAGGGACATGTAGTATGGCTTCACCTCCTCCACGTCGATCCTCACCTTGCTCTTGCTGTAAAGATCATATTTGCTGCTCATAACCATTTCAAACACTCATTAGTGATACGATGGCATTACATAAAAGAGAATATAGTTTGCTATTTGAATAGTATGTAAGATAGTATAGAAAGTAGTGACTGGTCTGGCGTTGGGAGGGGGAGAGGGAGAGAGATGACTGACTTGAAGACACGAAGCCATTTGAGCATGTCCTTGTCCTCATCATTCATGAGATATGTGTAGGCACCGGAGCGGTGCAGAGAGTAGAACGAGTGGAACCTCACGATGAAGAAAGCCGCAGGAGGGAGGGTGGCGCCATTTTCCTTCATCACCTGCCCAGTTCCAAACACACAGCATTATTAGAATAAAGACATGATGCTGTGGGGTACAAGAGAAACTTATATATATACATACCATCCATATGGAATACGTGACAAGAATAGAAGGAATGTATTTTATAATAAACGAGAATAGGTGTAGTATAGCGAGACAGAGGAATAGGATACCAACCAGGTACATGTACTCGTCGTGGCCCCAGGACATGGTCACGTTGTCGAGCCCGCAGTTCTCGCTGTAGGTTCCTAACCTAGTACGGAATAGCGGATTGCTGTAGTCCGGGTTCTCCTTGAAATACTGCACACCGTATATATCCACGTCAAAGCTATATATATTGACTTCATTAACCACATAATATTCTTTAAACAATGCATGCAGGTTATATACGCAAATTTCTTGAATGGTTGGTGGCATTTGCTTCTCTAAACTATGAAGGTTATATTGGCAAATTTATGGAATGAGTAGTGGCATTTCCTTCTCTAAACTAGGAAGGTTATTTTAGCAAATTTCTGGGTTCGTTAGTGGCTTTTCGTTCTCTCAGCAATGAAGGTCGTATTCGCAAATTTATAGAATGGCTAGTGGCATTTCCTCCTCTAAAGATTGCAGGTCATAATGGCAAATTTCTGGGTCGGTCAGTGGCATTGTTCTTTGGATGAAAGATGGAAGATGACGTACCTGGTAATGAACGATGGATTCGTCAAATGCACAGCCCAGAGGAAACGTATCCCCTGCAAGTTTGAATAGAAAGAAAAAAAATCAAAGAAACAGACAAGTTACAGCTTCACAAGGTCCAAATCTTTCACTGGATACGTGTCTGTGTCTCTCAGAGAGAGAGAGAGAGAGAGACTAACCAACAACACACCACTGAGGCTCTCCACCGAAAGAAGGGTGCAGCAAGACTTTCCCAAGATCTGACAGAAAAACAGTGTAAATACGTACAAATATACAACTAAATACGTGCATTTGTTTATATATACTCGTCTATATAGATTGTATATAGGGTTTAGTTAAGTGCAAAGCTCATTTATATATATATACCATGGATGAGAGCAGTGAGATGGAGCCAATCTTGGTCTGGGTAATCACGACGAATGGCCTCAGCTGATTGGAGAAGATGCTCGATCTGGGGCTCATCGAGATCAGGATCGCTCTCATCCACAAAATTATTTAGCACCTCAATGCATTCCCAAATGCTCATCACAGCCTTCTCCAGCTTCCCATATTCTTCCTTCTTCTTCTTAGCCTTTTTTTTTTTGATTGGACGCAGCAAGAAACATAGAAATCAATTAGTATAAAGTTGAGGTATATATCTACGTGTTAATTATATTACACTAGATGAACAGTACGAGCTAAGAGACAAAGTTGTCCCCCACAGGCCACAGCTACCTAATTCCCAGTGCAACCCAACGACTCTTCCCGAACTTGGACTCCACTTTTGTCTAACCCAATCATGGTCCAACACAAAGTCTAACAATTAGTTAATTAAGTAGAAATTTTCCTAATAATTGGTTGGATATCACGACAAGAAAACAATACGTGTCATTGACGTGTTATTTGTCAGTTCGGGAACTATCTTTACTAGTCCGTTTTCAAACACTGTAAATGCCGTCCATCGGACATTTCTGTGGTGTACTCTGGACCGTTCAATAGATCTCGATGGGTGAAGGCCTTTCCACCGAACGGTCCTGATGGAACCCAAGTGCTGCAGTAGAGAGAGCAAGAATACTTTGCTGGAAATAAGCTTACGAATTCGTAGGTCTGGTTAATGTGATTGGTACGGTAGAATTCCTCCACGGTTGCTTTCCTTTCGCCTTCTTTCTCATAGTCCCTGCAGCCCCAACAATAAAGGAAAAAAAAAACACAAAATCTTACATGCAATCTTTTTCTTATTTCTTTGGATGGTAATTGATTGATTGATTAATTGACAATACTAATCGGACGATTGTTATCCCTTCAAATAATAGGAATAATGTGCTCCAAAATCTCTATGATGGGATAAGGATCATCCAATCAGTCAGTATCATGTGATCTCCAGTGTGTGGTCTAGATTGATGGAGACGCGAAAAGATTGTGGACTCATATAATCATTATATTTTTGGGGACCCATGCATGCAGTTCCCGTTTGAAAATAACCATACCAAGTTTAGACGAGAGCCGTGTTAGATCTGGCCTGTTCAGAGAGAGAGAGATGGCTAGAGATAATGACTAGAGATTATAGAGAACAAAATTTCCACTTTCCATGTTGATTAAAACTAGAAGAAAAATGATAACAAGGGAAAAAAATTCAAAACTTATTCCCAAGGTTTCTTTTATTATTGAATGAACATATAATAAAAAAATTAAAAAGTTTTTGAAACACACACACTAAAAAAAAAAAAACTACATTTCAAAAGAAAAATATTAGAAGGGCAGATGATACCTGAAAGAGTGACCAAAAGCATTGCTATCAGGAACCACAAAACCTCCATCCAGGGTCAGATCTCCACCATTCTGCTGCTCTTCCACATAACTCTCCACATTTTGGCCGCCGCTGTTGCTCCCCTGAATCACTGGTTCTGTCCTCCCATCATCCCCACCACCCAAAAATTACCAAAACTTCAACAACATAAACATTTATAATCTATGATCCCCAAAACAAAGATCAAAAGGAACAAATAAAATAACAACTTTGTAAGAAGTATAAAATATTAGTATTAGTCATGAGCACTGGCCTCGCCCTGGGGTCAAAGCGGCCCAAAAGTTAGCCGCGTGCTAAAAGGATGAGAAGGAGAAACGGAAAGCCTACCCGATACGATGACCGTCATGGTGACGAGAACCCAAAGCACCCCACCGCAATGAAATTGGAGATACGCCCGCCAAGCCGACCCCCTTTATAGCCTCTCCAGCTTGCGTGCGATAACCATCACAACAAAACGCCATCAAAGTTTAAGGAAAACTACGAAAATGCCATCCTCTTTCACATATGCCGCACAAAGTTTTGGTGCGGAAGTGGCGTTTCAGGAATTAAAGGATTGAGGTAAGGGTATGGGTGGGAGAGGGAATAGATAGTGACGGCACGAGGGGTAAAAAGTTAAAAGCAGGGGGTTTGTCAAGTGGTAATTAATTAGCGGGAGGGTAGGTGGGATTAAACGTAAATGGGGATAATGTCTAGGGAGGGAGAGAGAGAGAGAGGGACGCGGAATTGGGAAGCAGCCAAGGGGAGCTGACGTGGAGATCCTGGCCGTTTTGGAAAGAGCAGCTCAGAGGGATTCGGCCGCATCCGCGCGAGCCGCTCCGGGGCCCGTTTGGAATGTGACCGGGGCTTCCATGCAAAATTCCGGATTTTTAGCTCCAACTTTTTTTGGTCAACGAAATCACCTAAGGACACTTATATTGCGGAATTAATGAAAAATAACAACTTTGTGCTGAAGCAATGATGGCAATATCCCATGCATGGAGTATGGGACCATGCTGGCGAAATGATGAATGGCAAGATATATGAGTGGAAAGAAGGATGCCAGGAGTGGATCGTGTTAGCAAAAAAATTATTCTCTACACTGTATGCACCATGTGGCTATCCACACCACCAATCATAACTGCTCGTTTCTGCAATGGTACAGCGAGATGCATGCTTGATGAATGGGGCCTACAAAAAACGAGTAGTTGTGATTGGTAGCGCGCATGGCTATTGTTGCCCAGATAGACAACCCAAGAGGGGGGGTGAATTGGGTTTTAAAATAATTTGGGTATTTAAAACGATGTGGATAAGTAATTAGAACTAGTGTAAGTTATTTAATTAATTACTATGTGCTGTGAGTGATATGAAAGGAAGAAGAATAGAGACACGCAATCACAAACACCAAGTTTTATAGTGGTTCGGAGCTAACCCTTGCTCCTACGTCCACTCCCCAAGTCTCACTTGGGAATTCACTATAACCCCCTTGGATTACAGCCGGTTGTTTTCCAAGCTCACAACCAAACTTGTTGTTTTACGAGCTCACAACGAACTCGGTCGGTTTTCCCAGGCTCACCGACTAGAACCACCCCGATTGTTTTCTCGGGATCACAATCGAACCCTTAACCACGTTGGTTTTACACTCGGCTCACCAACCAACCTCAATCCCCTTGATTCAATCCCCCGATTGAACCAAGCAAATACAATGTGTAAATAAAAGGAAGAAACAGAAAAATACAGCTTCTCAAAAGCAGATAAAAGACAATATGAACAATAAGTGAAGTTAAGAAGCCTCAAACGCTTTTAGGTTGGAGAAGAGGAATGGCTTCTTAAACTTCTGGTCTCCTCTTGAGTGAGTAGTCGACTTGAATGCAGGAGGAGAAGGCTTTAATTGCTGGAAAGATGTAGGTGGATGCAGTAAATGCAGATCTTCCTCTTTTTCGTTGAAGAACACGTTGCAGAGCTTGAATGCTTGATTAGTTGGAGTGGAATGGTTCTTCTCTGCCTTGCTACAATCTTCTGTGGCTATTTAAACCAACCCCCACGGAAACTAGCCGTTAGAGAGCTTTTTCTGCCCGTTCTGCACACTCTGCGCAGCCTGACAATGTGTCCGTTGGTGGGTTAGAGTCGACTCGCGCGATCAGGAGTCGACTCGGCTGTAGCGGGAGTCGACTCAAGCTTTTCCGGAGTCGACTCGGCAACTGTTCCAGATTTGAATTAAAGTTGCCTTCACGACTGGGAGTCGACTCGTCTTGACCTGGAGTCGACTCGCCAACTTCTGGAGCTGACTTAGCAATTTCGGAGTCGGCTCATCCACTGAAGTCCGTGGATCCAATTTTGAATTTGATCCACTCGAGTCGACTCGACTGTCCTGGGAGTCGACTCGAATCTCAGAGCCCGAACTTCCGATTCTCTGTCTTTTGGCTCGTCCAGTCTTGGAGTCGACTCGAACTTCCTCGGAGTCGACTCGGCTCTCAGTTTCCGAAACTTGGTCTTCTGCCTTTTTGATGTGAAGCTGTCTTGGAGTCGACTCGAGATGTCTGAGAGTCGACTCGAATCTCAGAGGCAGTAACTTGGTCTTCTGTCTGTTGATGGTCGCGGAGTCTTGGAGTCGACTCGCATATTGCGGGAGTCGACTCGAATCTCAGAGTCCGAAAATTGCTCTCTGACTTTTTCTTGTGTTCCTCTGAGAGTCGACTCTCACCTTCTTTGGAGTCGACTTGCCATCCATCGGAGTCGACTCGCGTTTCACTGGAGTCGACTCGAATCTCAGACCCGAAAACTGCTCTCTGACTTTTTCTTTGTGTTCCTCTTGGAGTCGACTCTTACTATCCTGGAGTCGACTCGGTGAACATCGGAGTCGACTCGCGCACTTTGGGAGTCGACTCGTTGACAGGTTCTGAGTTGAAGCTTTCTGTTCTTCTGTCTGTTCTCAGTCGGAGTCGACTCGTACAGATCTGGAGTCGATTCAAGCCCGTGCCAGTGAACTTGATACGCTTGGAGTCGACTCGTGATACTCTGGAGTCGACTCGAGTCTCAGACTTTGGTTCAAGCTGTCTTCTTAACTTATCCAAAAATTATGAACCAAGTCTTGAGACACTTAGACAAGATTTTCACTGAAACACTTAATTGAATTCATTAGTAAACAAGAAATATACTCAATTGCTTTGATCTCATCAAAATCAAATAGGGTTTTAATCAATCACTCCACAATCTCCCCCTTTTTGATGATGACAAAACACTGAGTATATGTAAAGTGAATTGCACAATAAACAATGAAATAAAATCCATAAATGAATTCAAATGTCTGGTAATTCAATTTATCCAAGCTTGAAAGGAGTGAAACAATAAATTTCGGAGTTAAAGCTCCCCCTTTCATTTGGAATTATATAAGCCTTCATATTATACAATCAATTGTTTGGCTTATATGTCATTAATGATTTTGCTTGATTAAAATTCAGATTCTCCCCCTCAAGATATGCATTCTACTTTGTTTTGATTCTTTGAATTTCCTTTTTAATGCTTTGAAGTTTTTGAACTAAAATTTTGGTTTTTTAGAGGGAAAATCTGTCAATTTGTTCTTGAGTAGGATTCAGCTAATCTCCGAATATCCCTTGAATAGATTCTGGAGATTACTCCATTAGGAGCCCCAAAAGAGAGATAATGAGCCTCGGGGTACCGAATCCACTTAGAACAAATTTGTGTGTTTTAAGAGTTTATCTTTTTATTGATTTCCATTGATTCCTTTTACATATTTTATGCATATTTTTCTTCCTTTTACATATTTCTCCCCCTTTTTGTCATCGTATCAAAAAGAAGGTAAACAGAACACACAATCAAACATAGATCAAAAGGCACATTATTGAAGAGAAATGCGGCTACTCATTGTATTAATTTGTATGTAAGTACATTTCAGAATACAATAAGTAACGTAAAGCAATACATGTCAAAGCAAAATACAAAAAGTAGCTACGGTCTCCTCGAGGATGTAGGTCCTCCTCTCGAGGATGTATCTCCTCCTCTCGAGGATGTGACTCCTCCTCTCGAGGATGTATCTCCTCGAGGCATGCGCTCCACGAGTGATTGGACCGCATTGGTCACGTTCTCTAGCTGGCGAATGATGGCCTGGATGGCCCTGCTCTGTGTCGTATCCAGCTCGAGTACTGACTTCTGCAGTCCGTCCAGCTTGTCGATGAGCACATTCGACAAGCGCTCGGCCCCTGCGGTGGTGGTGGACATGTCACGGCCGATGTCATCCCGCATCTGTCGAGTGGTGCTCGTGACCTCACTCATGCTGTGGAACTGGGCCTGTATCAAGGTCCTCATGTTGTATATCTCTTGCCGCACCTCAGCCGTCATGTCTGTCACGGCTGTCAGGGAAGGGACCAATGCGGAAGATGTGGGCGCAGGAGAGGGAGTAGGCACCGCACCCCGGAGCTCCTGGAGCAGATCTCGGACTATCTCCTGCCGCAGCTCCCGGAGCTGCTCAGACGAGATCCGGACCTCCATAGGCTGAGTGGGTGGAGCTGAGGAGGAGGGTCCGGCGGAGGTGGTAGGAGCAGGAGTGGATGGAAGATCTGGATGGTCTGGAAGGTCTGGGTAGTCTGAATCGGGCTCAGGACTGGGGGAAGGTCTGGTGGTCTGTGAGGTGAGGGACGACTTCCTAACCCAGATCCCCTCTCTCTTCCGAAACCCCATCCTGTGTAGGGTTCCTGCACGCATGCGATCAGTCCATCGCAATGCGCAAAAGGGCTCCCCCTCAGGAATGGGAATCTCGTACTCCCTAAACAGAAGGATGAATATCATGCCGTATGGGAGGGTGAGCCTAGGTCTATCTAGGGGCTCACACATATACCTATAGATGAGTTTGGGGAAGTTGATCGGGGTGTCCTGAAGAATATAAAACATAAGAGCTAGGTCTCTCTCATTTACAAAATCAAATCTCCCTGTCTTAGGGAAGATGGACCTAGACAGTATACTCAAAAGGATTCTCACCTCAATCGGAAGTGAGCTAGCAGAAACCTCGTCTAGAGGTGACTGGGGTGGATGCCCTAGAACGGCCGTAAGGGCCTCAACCCTGTCCTCAGGGTGTGTGGGAGCCACCCCTACTAATGGAAGATGGAGGATGTGGGCAATAAGATCCTCCGTAACAAACAGAGGGACACCGGCTACTGTGCCCTCGATACCCCCATCTCCCCGATGGACGGTACCATAGAACTCTCTAACAAGGCCAGGGTAAGTGGGGAGATCTAAAGTGAGGAAGTACTCTAATCCATGTGCCCTAAGCCTATCACCTATGGTGAACCCTTCCCGGGAGAGATAGTCGAAATCGACATATCTCCCGGTGGTGACGGCCTTCCCGGCCAATGGCCTTGCGGGAACCGCCCTAGGCGGGGAACGAGCCGGAGGTGGTTGCCTCGCGGGATCGTGCCGCGCCTTGGAGCGCCGCTCGGGACCGGCCTCGGGTCGGGACCTCTTCCGGACAACGGTCTTACGCGGCATTATGACCTAGACGGAATGAAAAACCTAAAGGACGGAGAAAGGTCGACGGAGGAGGCTTGGGACCGACCGGGGGCGACCTAGGAAGGGATGAAAAACCTAAGAACCGGTGAAAGATCGACGGAAAAGGGGTTGAAGACGATCGGGGACGACCTAGGAGTCGGCTCTAGGGCTTTTGAACAGTGGCGGCTTGAGAGAAAAGTGTTTTCGAAACGACAAATCTAGGGTTAAAAAGTCGGATCCCGACTGCGAGTCGACTCCACTGAGTCGCGAGTCGACTCGACCTCGAGTCGACTCCAGAATATGCGCGAGTCGACTCTCCTTATGCGCCTGTAGACTTCGAGTCGACTTCCGACTATATGCGAGTCGACTCCCCCTCTGCTGCCATCTTTGCGAGTCGACTCCCGCAAATGCGCGAGTCGACTCCCCCTTAGGAGCCGACTCTGAAACTTACTTGAGTCGTCTCTAACCTTGGCACGCACCTAAAAATCATGCTATAATCGTGCCAAATGAGGGAAAAACACTAAAGTATGATCTGATTTGATGATTATTAAAAAGAAACTCTATTTTAATCACAATCTAGTCATCAAAATCAATGAATCTAGTGGAAACCACCACTAGGATGGATCAATCACTCCTAATCCCCTCCTAAGCACACTAAACCTCTCTTCACTTAGGGGTTTTGTAAAAATGTCTGCTAATTGATTATCAGTACAAACAAATTGGAGTGTCACATCACCATTCAATACATGATCTCTTATGAAGTGATGTCTTATCTCAATGTGTTTAGTTCTTGAATGTTGAATTGGATTTTTAGTTAGATTAATGGCACTTGTATTATCACAATTAATGGGAATTTTATCTTGTTTAATGCCATAATCTTCTAATTGTTGTTTAATCTACAAGATTTGAGCACAACAACTCCCGGCTGCAACATATTCAGCTTCAGCAGTAGATAATGCAACCGAGTTTTGTTTCTTGCTAAACCATGAGATAAGATTTTCTCCTAGAAATTGACACGACCCACTGGTACTTTTTCTATCAAGCTTACATCCAGCGAAGTCTAAATCTGTGTATCCTATTAAGTTTAGGCTAGATTCTTTAGAGTACCATAGCCCTATGTTCTTAGTTCCTATTAAGTATTTAAAAATTCTCTTAACTGCAGCTAGATGTGATTCTTTAGGATTAGCCTGATATCTAGCACACATGCAAACACTAAACATAATATCAGGTCTACTTGCAGTAAGATACAATAAGGATCCTATCATACCTCTATAAAGTTTTTGATCTACAGATTTACCTGATTCATCTTAATCTAATTTGCATGATGAGCTCATGGGGGTGCTGATTGACTTGTTTCCCTCCATATCAAACTTCTTGAGCATCTCCTTGATATACTTGGCTTGATTGATGAAGATGCCTCCTTCAGACTGTTTGATTTGAAGCCCGAGGAAGTAGTTCAGCTCTCCCATCATGCTCATCTCAAACTCACTCTGCATCAAATCAGCAAATTCTTCGCAGAGGCGATTGTTAGTAGCACCGAAAATGATATCATCAACATAAATCTGTACTAATAACATATCTTTGTTTTGCTTTTTCAGAAATAGGGTTGTATCTACATTTCCCCTAGAGAATTCATGTTCTAATAGGAATTTGCTAAGTCTCTCATACCATGCTCTAGGTGCTTGTTTTAAACCATAAAGTGCTTTGTTCAGTTTATATACATGATTAGGGTATTGATGATTTTCAAAACCAGGAGGTTGTTCTACATATACCTCCTCATTAATATACCCATTTAAAAATGCACTTTTTACATCCATTTGAAAAAGTTTGAAGTCCTTAGAGCATGCATATGCTAATAATAGTCTAATAGCCTCAAGTCTAGCTACAGGAGCAAAGGTTTCATCAAAATCTATACCTTCTTCTTGATTATAACCCTTTGCTACTAGTCTAGCCTTATTTCTTATAACAATTCCATTTTCATCAAGTTTATTTTTATAAATCCATTTCGTGCCTATAATAGGATATTCAGAAGGTCTCTCTATTAGATTCCATACCTTGTTTCTAGTAAATTGGTTTAATTCTTTTTGCATTGCATTTATCCAATTTACATCATTTTCGGCCTCTTCTATGTGTTTGGGCTCAAAGTGTGAGACAAAAGCTAGATGGTTATTTAAATTTCTAAGGGATGCTCTAGTCCTAACCGGTTGAGATGGATCATCTAGAATTAGTTCCTTAGGATGCCCGTGAGCATACCTCCAAGCTTTAGTTAGCCCATGATCCACAATAGCCTCTTGGCTTGATGATGCTCCTTCACTCAACTTTTGATTATCATCTTGTAATGCCATCTCATCTATCTTTTCTTCAAGAATTTCAACATCATCATCAAAATTAACTTTCTTACTAGAGGAGATGTCACTAGAGTCATCAAATACAACATGTATAGATTCTTCTATAACTAAGGTTCTTTTATTAAAGACTCTATAGGCTTTACTAGTTGTAGAGTAACCTAAGAATATTTCTTCATCCGATTTAGAGTCAAATTTATCTAGATTATCTTTCCCATTATTATGAACAAAACACCTACATCCAAAAACATGAAAGTAATTAACCTTTGGTTTTCTGTTTTTCCAAAGTTCATAAGGTGTTTTCTTTATGATGGGTCTTAATAAAACTCTATTTAATATATGGCAAGAAGTATTAATGGCTTCTCCCCAAAAGTACTTAGGGAGGTTACTTTCACATAACATAGTTCTAGCCATTTCCTCTAGAGTCCTATTTTTCCTTTCCACAACTCCATTTTGTTGTGGTGTCCTAGGTGCAGAAAAATTATGGGTTATCCCCTTTTTACTACAAAATTCCTCAAATGACTGATTTTCGAATTCAGTTCCATGGTCACTTCTAATGGCTATGACTGAAGACTCTCTAGCATTTGTAACTTCCTTATGGAACTTCTTAAAAACAGAAATTGCTTGATCCTTATGTGCTAGGAACATGACCCATGTGTACCTAGAGTAATCATCTACAATAACTAGACCATATTTATTTCCACCTAGGCTTGTTGTTCTAGTTGGTCCGAATAGGTCCATGTGTAATAATTCTAGAGGCCTAGAGGTAGAGACATATTTTATGAATTTAAATGAGTTCCTAGATTGTTTGCCAAATTGACATGCTTCACATATTTTGTTCTTTTCAAATTTTAATTTTGGCAAACCTATCACGGAATCTCTTTTAACTAGTTTAGTTATTGTGTCCATGCTTGCATGACCTAACTTACGGTGCCATAACCAACTGGCATCATTATCTTTAGTTTCATTAACAACTAAACATTGGTTATGTTTTGCAAGATCTTCTAGGTCAACAACATATACATTTCCACGTCTAATCCCTTTAAAAACTAAACTATTGTCATTAGGGTTTGTTATAATGCATAGTGATGGTTTAAACATAACATCATATCCTTTGTCACATAATTGACTAATGCTTAACAAGTTATGCTTAAGACCATCAACATATCTAACATTATCTATAAAAGTTGAAGGGGTGATTTGAACTTTACCAATACCAATGATGTGACCTTGGTTGTTGTCTCCAAAAGTCACAGCACCTCCCTTCTTCGCTTCAAGGGTGAAAAATTGATCCTTATCACCCGTCATGTGTCTTGAGTAGCCACTATCCAAATACCAGCAGTTTTTGTTGACCTTGGCTGCAAGACACTCCTACACAAGCAAATCATGTCAACTTAGGTACCCAAGTTTTCTTGGGTCCTTCATGGTTAGTCAAGTTGGTTCCTTTTGGAACCCATACCCTTTTAATTTTCCTTCTTGATTTACCTTTCCTAAAGTTACACACATTTGCTTTATGACCTATAGTTCCACAACAAAAGCAGGTTATTTTCTTAGTTTTAGTTTCCCCAGCTTTAACAAAGAAGTTACTAAGAAGTTTTTGTTTATTTCTTGGTTTATATCCTAAACCCGCTTTGTTAAATACCGCTCGTTGACTATTGAGTATCATATTTAACTTTTCAGAACTATATGTAAATTTTTCAACTAAGGATTTATATTTGTTAAGTTCTTTAGTTAGTATTTGATTTTCTGTTTTTAGATCATTTAGTTTGTTTGTTAGATCCTTGTTTAAGATTTGTTTATGGTTTTTAAATTCTGAAAATTTCTTAGTTAGTTTTTCATTATCTTTAGTTAAGGTATTAGTCTTTTGAGTTAAAAGCTGGTTGCTTGTCTTAAGTTCTATATTTTCTTTGGTGATTAAATCCTTATCCTTAACTAATTTATCGTATTTATGTAGGTATGATTGATTAGTTATTTTTAGTTCTTTATTCTTAAGATTTATTGCCTTATATTCTATCATTAATTCATTAAAAGCATCATAAAGTTCATCAAATGTAAAATCAAGCTGTGTTTCGGAAGTTACCTCATTTTCATTGGCCATGAAGCAGAAATTGGCCTTCTCTTCTTGTTCTTCATCCGATGATGAAGATGATGTGTCGGAGTCCGATAGGGTGGTGACAAGGGCTTTCTTCTTCTTGTACTTGCTGCCCTTCTTTAGTAAGGGACACTCAGCTCTGATGTGTCCCGGCTTTTTGCACTCATAGCACCCAATCCCCTCATTTTTCCTTTCCTTACCTTTGTCCTTGCGGTAGGAATTTGAGGGGCCTCTCCTTTGATGATAAGCCTTCTTGTGGTTGATGAATTTTTTGAACTTGCGCACAAGAAGTGCCTCACCATCATCTTCCTCATGTTCTTCTCCTTCACTGCTGCTACTGCAAGATAATTCCTTGTTAGATGAAGTGGATTTCAGAGCTATTACCTTTTTCTTGTGGGAGGACTCTTCCTCATTGTGTTGCTTCATAGTTAGCTCGTGCGTCATTAAGGATCCAAGAAGCTCCTCGAGTGGTAATTTGTTCAAGTCCTTGGCTTCTTGGATTGCCGTCACTTTAGCTTCCCACGACCTTGGTAGACACCGAAGGATTTTCCTGACAAGCTCACTGTTAGTATAGTTCTTGCCAAGGCTTTTTAGGCCATTGACAATGTCAGTAAACCTAGTGAACATGCTAGTGATTGTCTCATTAGAATCCATTTTAAATAGTTCATACTTATGAACCAATATATTAATTTTGGATTCTTTAACTTGATTTGTGCCCTCATGGGTCACTTCAAGTCTATCCCAGATCTCTTTTGCAGAGTTGCAAGTAGAGACCCTATTGAATTCATTTCTGTCTAAGGCACAGTAAAACACATTCATAGCTTTAGAATTTAGTTGTGCCTTTCTCATGTCATGTTCATCCCAATCCTTTTCTAATTTGGGTACCGTGATACCCTCTACATATGTGGATGGGATGTATGGGCCATTTACTACAATGGTCCACATCTCATAGTCTTGGGCTTGGATGAATATTCTCATCCTAGCCTTCCAGTATGAGTAGTCGGATCCATTAAAGAAAGGGGGTCTTTGGGTGGACTGACCCTCAATGTGGGAAGATCCAAATGGGGTTGTCATTTTGATCTTTTAACTCTTGGGTGGAAGAGTTTAGGCTCTGATACCACTTGTTGCCCAGATAGACAACCCAAGAGGGGGGGTGAATTGGGTTTTAAAATAATTTGGGTATTTAAAACGATGTGGATAAGTAATTAGAACTAGTGTAAGTTATTTAATTAATTACTATGTGCTGTGAGTGATATGAAAGGAAGAAGAATAGAGACACGCAATCACAAACACCAAGTTTTATAGTGGTTCGGAGCTAACCCTTGCTCCTACGTCCACTCCCCAAGTCTCACTTGGGAATTCACTATAACCCCCTTGGATTACAGCCGGTTGTTTTCCAAGCTCACAACCAAACTTGTTGTTTTACGAGCTCACAACGAACTCGGTCGGTTTTCCCAGGCTCACCGACTAGAACCACCCCGATTGTTTTCTCGGGATCACAATCGAACCCTTAACCACGTTGGTTTTACACTCGGCTCACCAACCAACCTCAATCCCCTTGATTCAATCCCCCGATTGAACCAAGCAAATACAATGTGTAAATAAAAGGAAGAAACAGAAAAATACAGCTTCTCAAAAGCAGATAAAAGACAATATGAACAATAAATGAAGTTAAGAAGCCTCAAACGCTTTTAGGTTGGAGAAGAGGAATGGCTTCTTAAACTTCTGGTCTCCTCTTGAGTGAGTAGTCGACTTGAATGCAGGAGGAGAAGGCTTTAATTGCTGGGAAGATGTAGGTGGATGCAGTAAATGCAGATCTTCCTCTTTTTCGTTGAAGAACACGTTGCAGAGCTTGAATGCTTGATTAGTTGGAGTGGAATGGTTCTTCTCTGCCTTGCTACAGTCTTCTGTGGCTATTTAAACCAACCCCCACGGAAACTAGCCGTTAGAGAGCTTTTTCTGCCCGTTCTGCACACTCTGCGCAGCCTGACAATGTGTCCGTTGGTGGGTTAGAGTCGACTCGCGCGATCAGGAGTCGACTCGGCTGTAGCGGGAGTCGACTCAAGCTTTTCCGGAGTCGACTCGGCAACTGTTCCAGATTTGAATTAAAGTTGCCTTCACGATTGGGAGTCGACTCGTCTTGACCTGGAGTCGACTCGCCAACTTCTGGAGCTGACTTAGCAATTTCGGAGTCGGCTCATCCACTGAAGTCCGTGGATCCAATTTTGAATTTGATCCACTCGAGTCGACTCGACTGTCCTGGGAGTCGACTCGAATCTCAGAGCCCGAACTTCCGATTCTCTGTCTTTTGGCTCGTCCAGTCTTGGAGTCGACTCGAACTTCCTCGGAGTCGACTCGGCTCTCAGTTTCCGAAACTTGGTCTTCTGCCTTTTTGATGTGAAGCTGTCTTGGAGTCGACTCGAGATGTCTGGGAGTCGACTCGAATCTCAGAGGCAGTAACTTGGTCTTTCTGTCTGTTGATGGTCGCGGAGTCTTGGAGTCGACTCGCATATTGCGGGAGTCGACTCGAATCTCAGAGTCCGAAAATTGCTCTCTGACTTTTTCTTGTGTTCCTCTGAGAGTCGACTCTCACCTTCTTTGGAGTCGACTTGCCATCCATCGGAGTCGACTCGCGTTTCACTGGAGTCGACTCGAATCTCAAATCCGAAAACTGCTCTCTGACTTTTTCTTTGTGTTCCTCTTGGAGTCGACTCTTACTATCCTGGAGTCGACTCGGTGAACATCGGAGTCGACTCGCGCACTTTGGGAGTCGACTCGTTGACAGGTTCTGAGTTGAAGCTTTCTGTTCTTCTGTCTGTTCTCAGTCGGAGTCGACTCGTACAGATCTGGAGTCGATTCGAGCCCGTGCCAGTGAACTTGATACGCTTGGAGTCGACTCGTGATACTCTGGAGTCGACTCGAGTCTCAGACTTTGGTTCAAGCTGTCTTCTTAACTTATCCAAAAATTATGAACCAAGTCTTGAGACACTTAGACAAGATTTTCACTGAAACACTTAATTGAATTCATTAGTAAACAAGAAATATACTCAATTGCTTTGATCTCATCAAAATCAAATAGGGTTTTAATCAATCACTCCACAGCTATGTAGTGCACATAGTGTTGGAAATAATTTTTCATGATTGGCTAGATGGTTAATTTTTTTTTATTTGGGTATATAGGTGGGCCATATTTATTTCTAAGGAATGGATCTGTACCTACATCAACAACTAGTAATTTATGAGCTTGGTACCTAGTTTGAAATCTTTATTCCTAAAGTTTGGCAGCTATAGTAACAGGCATAACCAAGAAGGTGATGTTTGTGTACCAAATGAGATATTTTTTGCATTTATTCTTTGGCAATAATTTTAAATATGTTTTAAAGGAAAAGTAGTTTGTTTGGTATCATCACTTGGTTGTCATTGTGATTGCTACATTTGGCCTAATTTGATAAGATTGATAATCATGCATTCTTTTTTTGTGTGTGGATGCCATATTTTGATGAATTTTTGCGCTATTAAATGCCTTATAATTTTCGCTTAACAGACCTTTGAGAAATTAGATGAACTAAAATTACTGGCATGACAAAAACTTGTCTAAGAGTGTGGCTACATTGATGTTGAATTTGATGTAGTTTTTATATTTTTTAGCAAGTTTTGTATGAGTGCATCTGCATTTTATGTTGTCTTGGTGGATCGATAACTCTTAATCTTTTAACAAAATTGAAGATTTAATTAAATAAATGAATATGATTTTTATTGAAAAACAAAATTTGACTTGATTTGTTTTAAAGTAGAGTATCGAAATTTTTTTTGAAAATAATAGAATGTATAATTTCCTCGATATAGCACTAAGAAGCTACAAGGATTTCAAAATTTCACCCTACTTTGAAAATAATATGTAATCCCTTGACTTTAGATGTGCATGATGAATTCATACCCTTATTAAGCCTAAGACAAAAACATCGTTATTCCACTTCAACTAAAAAACAAACTCAAATTTATTAAGCCTAAAACTCAACTTTACTAAAATAGGCTGGCACTAAAAGATATTCTATTCCAACTAAAATTGGAATAGGAAACAAAAATAAACTAGAAATAGAATCCTAATACAAATTGCCTAAGAGCGACTAAGGCATAACATGGAGTATGTACATGTTGAAATGGCTTCTCGATATAACTTTGATGATATTTGATGAGATTTTTCCATGTGTGGACGATGTAATATCCAACTAGACAGATAATTCATGGATTAAAAAAAAGATGTGCTTGATTGCCATTGTGTGCTTCATTTATTATTTTTTTGAACGAAGCAACACATTACTTCCAAACTGACTGCAATATTACTTAAATACACCAAAATAAAGCTATTAGAAGGTCAAAAATTCATGATATTTCATGTTTTATACATATATCGTAAAACATCATGCAATGGCATAGATGTCAAATAATAATCTTAGATGAGGGAAGCATTTTTATCCCCTCAACAATCCTCAATATATTCTATATGAGTGATGTTAATTGAAGTCTAACACATACAAATCAACATATGATTTCTTAAGATGTTACATTTTAAAAAACTTCCTATAGAAGTGTCGCATCACCAACATTTCATACTAAGAGACATAATGGTAGATATCAATCGTCTAGGCTAGTAGATATGATGGATGTGGAAAATGAACTAGAAACATGCAATTTGAATTAATCATGATAGCATCACTCAATACATCCTTACTTCTTGTTCTCAGTTAAATGATTACATAATGTTCATTATGTCCGGCATTTCAAGTAAGATGGGTTTCTTAAAAATAGTGATTGAGGTTGATTAATCCAGTATGGAAAAAAATGTTAATTTCAACAGATCATGCATGAAGGGAAAAAATTTAGCTACGTAGCTTTGTAAATGCTCTCATTCTTTAGTAGGTTCCCTTGACGTGACTTCATATATAATTATTGATGGAAGTTGATAAATATGTTATGCACAAAATAATAATATTTCGTTGATGGAGTGCACTTCATGATGGAGAAAAATAATTCCAGGATATAGTATGTAAATGGTGTCATGAGACTGACATGCAACCAACCATATATGGTCCGCATATCTATTACTACTTGTAGCACGTGTTACTCGTCATTATGCATATCTAGATGTCCATATATCTATGTACATTTTTATCAAGGTGGGGGTGGGGTGTATAAATCAAGATTACCTAATACATTGTTCATCATGCAATAGCCATTGAGTTCATATCCTCTGTGGTGCTCATTTTGCGTTGTAAGGAGTTGTATTAACCTGAATAGCTACAACATCATCCATCTCGGAGATGGATAACTCTCCTTGATCACAAAAAACTGAACAAATTGCATTTAACGCAAAACACGATGCATTATGAAATGAAAAATTATCCATTTTCTAAGATAGATGATTTGGTGGCTATCTGGGGCTATACAGTCCTCTGAGGTACAAAACATGCATCGTAGAATATCCCAACTCACACTCTTCACTATAAAGATCCTAAAGGAAAGGGCAAGATGGAAAGTTGGGCCAACATAACTAGATATGTTACATTCATATGTGTGTATATTATCTAAATTAACAGGGCCACATGCAAGAATTATGGTTGTTTGGAAAATTAAACACAAAGTTAGAAAAATATAAAGGCTATCGAAGCAATAATTGGTTAGTGATTGATGAATTCAATCAATAGGTCATTTTTGGTTTCAGAGAATAGCCATTCAATATTACTCCACTAGGCATAGCTTAAACTCATCCATCCCATTCAAAGAGTTAATAAGAAAGTAGAAAAAAACTACACACCCCAATGCACCCATAACACATTTTCCTTTTCCTAGATTTCGGGTAAAAATAAAATCATCAAAATAACTAAAAATAAAAAATACATAATTCAATTGTGGATTTTTTGGCTTTCCTTTTCTTTTTTTTTTGGAACCTAAACATCATAAGTAACTATTAAAATACGCCATCTTTTTTTTCCTCTTAATGTAAATACAATAAAAATATGAATTATCGCTTTGAAACCTTTTCATTGAATATGTTTCCATTTATTGTCTACAATACATTGTATGCCTTATGTAATACTGTAATAAAGATATTTTATTATGTCATATTTTCTTGGATCAATGATTTATATGACCAAACAATTTAAGGCATAATAATTAAGCATCTTCTAGGTCTATTAAGTTGTTTAAAAAAAGTCAATGCATTTTGGCAAGACTATCATAGGTGTAACTTGTAAGTACTATTTATTACATACCAACTCATAGAAAAAGGTAAAATATTATTTTAATTTGAATTGGTTCTAAAATTAATTTATCAAATGAAAAGAAAAACAGGTAGATAAATAAATGTTGGTAGTTTTTTTTTGGTAAATTTATTTTATTGTTTAGGAAAAGGTAAAATGCTTTGAACTTATTTTTGAATATTTTTAAAAGAAGAAAAAGTAAATAACCTTTTGACAATGTTGCTGCCCAGGATCGAACTGGGGACCTTTAGTGTGTAAGACTAACGTGATAACCACTACACCACAGCAACCGAATAGAAGTTTGGCAACACAAAAGTTATAAATCGCTTAATTATGATGAGCTTGACGGCCTCTAATAACTCCAGTCTAACTCAGCTACGATCAATGTATGATCAAAATTACAGAATGACAATATTCAATTTGTTTGTCACAAGTATTTTTTTGCCCGGCCAAACTGTTTTCGGAGTATGGCATCATGTATATTCTTCAAGGATAACTGCTCAAGATCTGGCTGGCTGAAAAGAAATACATTGTTCGCCGTGGAACGGAACCAACACGGTAGATACGGTGCAATTAGTAGAAGAACTGAAATCGAACACAAAATTCATCACAATTCTCTATAACCAAAACCGAATAGTTTTGAAATAAAAAACCACTACCAATCCCAAAGTCGAAACTGGAATTGAAAAATCAAAACCGTTTATTTTATTCTCATAATATAATGCATACCATTTTAACTAATAAATAGATCCAAAACTAGTAACACTATCATCAAACAAACTTAATAATTCAAAAATAATAGTACAACCATCCAACAAATATAATAATCCAAGTAAAAATAAGTCCAACTATATCGAAGAAAATATAATGATGAAATTTTCAATATAAGAGATTTTTGGTGAATAATCCAATTCCTCTATTTTACCATCATCAATCCACGAACATATTATACCTTAGAGAAAGAAAAAAAAGACCAGAAAAACAAGCCCAATTAATAAGATAACTTATAATATAATTTACAATCATTTATTCAAAGTCTACCATCTTATTAATACCAAAAAAGATTTTATAGATTACCTCATGAACATAAAAATCATTTTCTCTACTATCTCATGGAGTTCCTAATTTGGATTTACACTATATAAAAAAATGCACGATGTTGGCTTCAATTTTGGATCGGATTCGAATTGAAAAATTCAAAATTTTTCACGAAATCAAAACCGAAACCAAATAATTTTTAACTTTTAAAATAATCACGAAGCTTTCGCCATTAATTTCAGTTAGAACCGCTCCGTTCGATTCAGATATTCATCCCTGTTGATATCCCCAACCATCAGAATAGCCACCAAATGTTCAAAGGCACCTAACTCTTGGAATGGTGTTGTTAAGGTTTTTTTTGGTAAAGCCCTAAATCTCCTGAGCGCCAAAGTGCTAGAGAAGCATGTTTGCGGTGTTTGAAAAAGGTTCGCGTAGGTGTCATTTGAAGACGAAACAAATCGAAGGCGTGCATTGGAGTTGGGCCCATTGCCGATTCCAAAAGTTATTCACGAACAGTGTCATAAGCGTGGATGCATGGTTGTAGCCCATAGCCCATTTAGTACTAATCTGGGTATGGTACCCAATCAAACCGAGTCACAAATGGGTCCAAAGCTTGGACCCGGAGACCTTTGGGCCAGCCCGGGACAAGATATTCCAATGCTGTCGGACGAGGGCTGGGGAAACCTGGAAAAAAAGGTGAGCCTCTTTTTTTGGAGATGGGAAACTGGTGGTGGAGTGGCGACATGCATTCTATCTTCACTTGTATTTCCCGTCGTTTATCTCTAATGCCATCCTCCCACCTCCACCACCCGAGGGCCTTGTTTTTGGTTAAGGCGGATGGGGTTTGGCTTCATGGTGGCGTCGAAGAGGTGGGCTTTTCCCATCCAGTCTCCTCTCCCCACCAATCCATGCGCCCGGCTTCTTGACCACCAGCACCACCCTCCCTCATCTTTTTGTGAGTCCCCAGAGCCTGCTAGTTAGTTAACTTCTCTTTCTCTGTATTGGTTTGTATTGGTTATTGGTTATCTTCTTGTGTTCTTAATCTGTTTATTGAGGGATCACCTCCCCATTGGGCTAGTTTCTTGGTATTTGCTTTGTTTGCTTTGTAGTCTCTCTCTCTCTCTCTCTCTCTCTCTCTCTCTCTCTCTCTCTCTCTCTCTCTCTCTCTCTCTCTATATATATATATATATATATATATATATATATATATCACTATAGGGACAGGATTGGATGCTAATTCCGTTTTAATGTAGTTATGATCTGATTATGACAAGAGAATCATGTTTTTGGGTCTCCAACTTCAGGAAGTGTAAAATTTGTGGGCTTGAATTTGGGACCAAATTTTTCTCAGGGGAAACAAAAATGTTTGAGTTGGTTTGAGGAATTAATGATTTTTGGACATTCTGGCAACATAGTACGCATATACATGGAAACTTAGGTGGGCCGTATTGGAGTTTATCAATGGAAAATATCTTAGATTGCGAGCTATTCTACAGTTGAAAAGAAATCCTCTATGTGATGAAAGAGGAATACATTTGATTCCCTATTCTAGTTTGAGAACAGTTAATCATGTTCTATAAGTGAATTAAACATTCTTTGTTTGGAGTGAACTATTAGTTTCGTTGATGCATGATTAAACATACATAAATTGAGGTGATGTTGGATTAATAATACCCCATCTCCTGTTGTTTTTAAGGTTGGAGACTGTGCAGTATGTAATTCTCATACTTGATATGCAAAAGTTTGAGTGCCTTGCTTATACATTTTTGAAAAGTCAATCCAAGAGAATTGGTATAGTTGTATAATAAGCTTAAAGATGAGTGGTGGGGGTGCATATTTAACTTGCAGTATCAGCAGTTTTAGAATTACAAAGAATGAAAAAGGATCCTCTGTTAGGAATAAGTTCTTCTTTGCTACCTGTGGTTTTTCTTTTTGTATTTTGGCAGATTAGGGGGAAAGAATTGTTTGTAGTTCGAGTGTTTGCATCAAGAAGCAGTTGAGGTAGATCTTATATCAGATGAGAGTTTGCTATAGTCTCGTTTGCTACAGTTGGATCGTAGTTATTATAGCAAATGGTAACTGATATATTAGTTGGGATCGTTAGGAGGGGTCGACTTGGATTACTGAAAAATGAACCAGCAATCCAAAAATAACAGATTGGAAATAGTGAATTGTTCAAGAGGCAGAATTGCGGTTACATGGTTGCCTGAAAGATACTTATCACTAGCTAGAAAGTGAGATGTTCAGTAGTCTGCTAATATAACAAATTTAGGGGATAAATTTCATTTGCAGTATTTGGGAAACCAGAAGGTTAGCTCTATCATGTGGGAAATCTAAGTTACTTCATTTGCTTGATGTTTGAATTTCTTGCTTTCTTCATGAAAAATGTTCTTGAGTCCTTATCTCTGTGATGGAATTCTGAAGGTAGGAATTCATGATAGAAGATTACTGCTTCAGCTAGATTCACTGCACTGCTCGGTACTCTTCATGGTGGCTATGTTGACTTGTAGTTATGCTACAACTTTCCATAGGTTAATGTTCGTTTAAATAAATGGATGCATCATCAGAAACATCACAGATAACCAAGGCGGACGGTGCACTTGGTATGAAGTAGGTTAGTGCACATGAACCTCATACAGTGGCCCACCTGCTGATTCAATTCTGTATCATTTGATTCATGGTTTAGATTTTCCTGAATTTGTAGCAGTGCAGCTTGATTAGCTATTCTAGATCAGTCTGTAATCCAGTCCTCAGATTGACAATTGAAGCCATATCAGAACCATAATTGCAGTACTTTGATACGGTGACAAATAATTGATTCATATGGTGGACTGTGTTATGTTGAACATCTAAGTAGCATACAATAAACCAGATCATGTTCCACCTCTTTTGGTATTGATAATCATTATTAAATAGATGTTCTCATTTTAATATGGATGAGGCAATGGACTTAAAGCTATGCTGAAACATGCATCGCATTCTGTTTTATTTCTTCATGGGTAAGTTCCAATTATGTATTTCTAATTTGCATTACCGACTGATGTAGTTCATTTCTTACAGTCAGAGTCAGAGAGGCTTTCTCTGAACCGGGGAAAGTATCACTCCAACATCTTTTTACAGAGAGAGTTGAACTACTGCATAGAGACACTTCAAAAGCATGTGTATGCTCATTTGAAGCACCACAAAGCATCGAGAATATGTCTGCTGATGCAAATGAGGTGAAGATAAGAATCAATATCTGTCTATTGCTGAATAATCACATCAGAAATTCTTCCTTTTGTAAAGTCTTATTCCTCCTTTTTAGCGAGAAATTCGATAAATGATCTTTTTTTTTTTTTTTTTTAATGTTTCAGGTAAACATGGACAGGAAGTTACTCAGAGGCGCCCATGATTTAAATAGACCCATTAACATGATGGAGAACGATTCATCTGCTTATCATGCAAGGTTAACAGCAAGCAGCTCCTTGCAGTATAACTTATTAATGGAAAACCTTGATAGGATAGAAGATGTCTTTGCTGGAACAGATTTGGTAAGGATGCAGAGAGATATTCTGGTACATATACGAAGGCTTGGAGCTCTGAAATTATTTCATGCATGTCTCTCCAGGACACATATCACACCAACTGCAGATAATTCAAATTTCCTACATAGTGAGCATTCTGGCGGCTGCTCCTTAGAGTTCCCTTTGGTTGAGCAAAAGCATAATATAATTGTTCGCTCTGGGAAAAAGAAAGAGAGGAAATTAAGAAGAAGAAGAAGAGCACTGGAAAGGGCTTCTGAGGTGTCTGCTCTGTTAGGCTCCTCCAAAAAAAATTGCACAACATTTTCACTTCCAACTGGTTTAGGCAAGCTGAACAATTCTTCAGAATCAAGAAAAAGAAGGGTCCTAATCGCTAGAAATGAATCAGAAATGTCAAGGGGAGTTAAGGTAGTATTTATGCTGCGTGGATTTGAATATCTTCTCTTTGTAGTGTTTGAAGAAGGACTAATAAATCAATTTAACTGCAAATGTATAGGAAGTTGCAAACCTTGAAAGAACCTACATAAAACTGGAGGAGAAAATTGGGCAACCAGCCAGTTACGCCAGGTGGGCTGAAGCAGCTGGGATTGATCAGAAGACACTGCATCAGCGTTTGCAATTTGGTTGGTACTGTAGGGATGAACTTATAAAAAGTACCCGCTCCTTAGTCATATATCTCGCAAGGAAATATAGGGGAATGGGGATTGCCTTTGATGATTTACTTCAGGTTCAGAAGTGCACCTTTATCCATTTGTTAATGATGAAGTTGGATTGTCATTCTTGAATATGACTATGGGTCCATGCCAACATACCACAGGCAGGCAATCTGGGTGTCCTTAATGGTGCAGAGAGGTTTGACAACAAGAGGGGATACAAGTTCTCAACCTATGTTCAATACTGGATTAGGAAATCAATGTTGGCAGTAATAGCAAGACATTCTAAAGGGATCCAGATACCTGTATGTCTTTGTATTTACACTGGAAGCTTTAAGTTCTTCATATGTGCTTCTCAGAATACTAATGTGGCTTTACTTGATGCCTTGTGTTTGGTATTGTAGGTGAGAATGGAAAAAATTATTAAGCAAATACAGGAAGCTAGAAGAGATTTCTCCAGCCGAGAAGGAAGATACCCACGAGATGAAGAGACAGCAGAGTTCACTGGTTTATCATTAGATAAAGTTAGATTAGCTAGAAAATGCTCTAGAACTATAGGTTCAATCGAGCAGGAAATTGGAGATGGATGGTGTACAAAATTCATGGTATGCTCCCTTCCTCTCTCCCTCCCTCCCTCCACCCCCCCCCCCCCCCGGCGCATGTCTTCATCTGGGTTTGTGTCTGAAACTCTGAATGCATCTAATTTGCTTGGAAAATTATTTTTTTAATGATTCTAGCTTAGTCACCTGGATGATGTTGTTTCCAGTTCAAATACGTTGCTTGCAATTTGCAAAATGGGCATGTTTGGCATGGGGAATGAGGCATCAGACACATTTAAATAGTGAATAAAATGTTCAGTATTTGTATATTATGATGCATTGTTTATTTACTATAGACACAGAAGCATGTAGAAGCAGATTTGAATGCACATTATACTTCCCATGTTCATGTTACTTGGTACTCCATGTATGCGATACATACTGCTGCCATGACGTGCATATTTTGCAAATTCTCTTTTGGTGTTGTGCATTCTTCCTCTCTTTCATTTCAAGGGCTAACTGCTTTTCGGTACAAGCTCGTTTCAGTATCTTTATGTTAGGGCAATATTTTAGGCACGAAGTGGCAAACAGGCTTTCATTAAGATAATGAAAAGCAAACAGATAACAAAACAGCCTAGTATAAAGGTGGAAAAAATACAGCCAGGCTCAAAACAAAATTAAACAGAAACAGTCCTCATCTTTCTAAACAGTCCTAAAAGTAACTTCTATTATTTGGGATTGGCAACTCTGAACCAGTCTCTCAACCACATTTTCACTCGCTTGATAATCTGTAGGCAAGATTGTTTGGAACCAATGAACACCCTCGCATCCTTCCAAGCCATATTCCCGAAATAATGCCAGCTGACCACCATATCGCACTCTTGAAGCTGTTTTTTCTTCCGTTGAGAATTCATCCAATCCATCCACAAATTCTCCATCCATTAAGGCAATTGTTGATTGTGTGATCTTTCCAATTATCTGATATTTGATGAAGTCACAATTACCTGAACTTTGGAAAAATAGAATTTAGTGTGAGTTTACTGTTTCACAGGTCCAATCAGTGTTTATCTATTTCGAGGGAGAGGGGGAAAATAAAGAAAAAGGGTAGTAATTACTGTCTATTAATTTGAAATATAAAAAACAACATTTGCTTTTGGCAGCAAGCATACTCTCAAGCTATTGAAGAAGTGAAGTCTGTTATAAAGCTGTAAGAGGATTTAGTTATGCCAATTTGTGAACTCTGGTTGTAAACCGCTGTAAATATTAACGTGCCATAGAAGATGAAATAGTATATACATCATGTTTCTAACACTTAGATAACATGGTCTGCATTTGATACTCTTGCTTTTGAGAAGTTACATTGGGTTCTCATATTCTCTTTTCTAAGTTTGGATTTTAACCCTACATAAAGCAGTGTTTAGACCTATATGACAGCTGCAAGAAGTAGGCTAGCTATTGTGTGCATTTCCAATTCATTGTCTCTCTCTTAAGGACATTATTCTGTTAATTTTGAGTGTAACTATTATTTTGAAGAAAATATATTACATGGAGAAAAACAATAGCAGACATTTTATACAACAGTATCAATGGATCATGATCCAATGAACTGCAAGTAACACTAGTGTAGTAGCAGTATTTCTTGGATTGTATGTCCACCTAATACAAATTATTATCTTCAAAATTATGCAGGAAATAACTCCAGATACGTCGCTTAAAGCTCCTAGTGAGATTGTCGTGCGGCAGCATATGAGGGAGGACATTTTCGAGGTTCTTAAAGGCTTGCATCCCAGGGAGATGCAGGTACTGGTGCTAAGATATGGTTTGGACGATGGCAGGTGCAAATCACTCGAGGAAATTGGAAGGCTTTTCCATGTAACTAAGGAATGGATAAGAAAATTAGAGAAGGCAGCTCTTTCAAAGATAAGAAGGGAGGAGATTCAGAGAGAGCTGAAACACTACCTACACTCATAGTCTCCCAAAAAACCGGCCTCTTACATGTCCTGGGTTGATGTTGGTACTGTTTGTTGTCATCGGCTTCTATGCTTAGTGTTTGAGTTGAGCCTAGAATACTTGGCATATACTGGCTTCCACACTTGAAGGACAGGATTTGGAAAGGGAGAGGGGAATGGTTATGTATAGCAGTAATAATTCTTTGGGTTTGTATGTTCCAGATAGTTTACTAAAAGAAGAGGTGGTACCCTGTGAGCTGGGGATAGGGAGTTGCCTCAGACACTTTGAGATATTCTGTTTTCTGATTTTATTGGATGTATTCATACTCCTCAGTTATGAATTACTCATCCTAGCCAAAAAAAAAGGGTTTAGCTATAAAGATTGTTTGCTTTTCTCAGGACGCATCCTGCTGTTATGTATGCGAAAGCCGCAAAAGGAAAATGTACTTCCATTGCGGCTACGATGCACTTTGTCTATTCTCTGTACCATTTGTTGTTGGAATGTCATATGTTCGGCCTGGTTGACTGTAGATTTTATCAATAGATTTTAGAGGACCACCTGGTAACTCTGCATTGACTGGTAGATTGACTCCGCCCAGAAGTCCATGTCCACAGCAACTGCCCGCCAGCCATGGATCCATACTCCTCTTACGATGGTCTGACGCCAAGAGAATCATATAAATTGGTATTTACTTGAGCACCAGTAGAAAGTCATAAATTTGAAAGGAGTTTTGTTTTTTGGAAGGAAAGAGAGGCCAAAAGGAGTTAACCGGCTTTTGTTAGTTAAGATAAAAATACTTTACAACTTGGAAGAGGAAACAAGATCAGTTGCAAAGAAAAAAAAAAGGAAGAAGGTAATAAATTGTTGATGAAAAATCAGACAGTAGAAAGAGAGCTGCTACGAATATCTTTGATTTTGCTGCAAATCCTTCCGAAGGCTGTCATCTTTTTGTCTGATAATATAAAATATGCTACTCATTGAAGCATGATGGCAGATTGCTCGTTAAGAAAAATTCTTGCATTTCTCTCCTTCTAAATAATTCAGATCATCACCACAAACAACATAAGAACAATAGGCTGAAATTTTCCTTCGGTAATAATTCAGGGGCTTTTGATTTTATGATATAAAAAGCAGCTTAGAAAATATTCTATTATATTAAAAATCTGGGAAGATGAAAGAAAGTCTTATTTTATTAGAAGCTTCGGCCTTACGACTTTCTCCCTGTTCTCTTTCGAGCCAGCCATGCGTGGATCTGTGGAACTTTTCAGCTGCCATTTGGACTAGGATCTAGCCTACTGCCTACACGTTTGGATTTAAGATAGATTTTATCCTAAAAAACTTTTATGGCTCAGCAGTAATCATACAAAGATGGAGATTTTTTTGGATGCAACCAATCATAGGTGCGTACTTCTATGAGCACCATTCATTAAGTGTTCGTCTTCATGATTGGCTCAATAAGAATGCATGCTTGTAATTGGCGCGGTGCACCGCTGCCTACATGATGCACGATATAAATTTTTTTTGGGGGCATACGTACCTCCATTTAGTACTTGCCCATGAACAGAGCCTGATACCGACATAATAAGCCCCACAGAAGGATGTGCGCCGGTGAAAGCAGGGCATGGTCGGTGGTGGGGAAAGATAGCATCACGCGAAGAAACAAACACTCACGGCTCCGGAAAAGAAAATATCCCAGGAGTAGACTGCTTGATCGCTGCACTTCACTGCCTTCACAAATGAACTCAGAATTTCTACTGTAGCCCCAAACTAAACGCACGCATAGCAGCTGCTATAGCATTCATACTGTTATTGCATTAAAGAAAAAAAAATCAGAAAATTTTCTTCTAATGTACGAATTTATTGGCATGTAAAGCATCCGCTATTTTCCACAAAAAAATATTTTGTCTCTGCTACAGCAATTATTGTTTAGCAATTTTATTGCTTACTAATTAAATTAATCTCATTAATTTGAAATCTATCTACCACTTGAAACCATGGTTTGCCATACCGTATTAAAATATATGATACTAGGCATACTGTACCGTATCAGTTCAGTATCGATGCCAGTACTAGTAGCATATTGAGTACGGTACGCCAAAAAAATTACGTACCATATTTGATACTATGCTGGTATAGTACTGGTACGAAATCCGATAGAAAAAATAGGGTCGCAATAAAGCTGTCGCCTATGCGTGCTTGTTAAGTAGAAATCAATGCGTGCTTGTTAATGAAGAAGTGCGTGACTTCATTAGGACCGGTTATGAGAAGCTAGGCTAGGAGTGCTAATTGTTGAGGGAACTCAAGTAACCATCAAAAAGTAACCATTTTATCATTAGAAAAATAAAATGAAAACTTTGAGAATTCTGTTAGTAATCATTTCTTAAGGGGCACGTTGAGAACTTCTCATCATTTAGAAACCTACTATATTATAGGTAAGCTAGAAGAGGAATGTGAGTATGGACTTTGCCAACTAACCTAAAGTATCCTATGGAAAGGAGAGAGAAAACTTAGATGGTACCCAAAATTCAAAAAAAAAATAGAAAAAATTGTAGAAAAATTATCCAAAATAACTAGATTTTTTTTAAAAAAATTAACTAGATAGATTAAAATTATCAAATTATATTAAATATATCTATATATATTAAACTTATCTAAATATGTTAGAAATATGTTTAGAAATATATAAAATATTTTTATGAAAATACAATGATAGAAAGGCATCCATTTATAGTCCCCATGTAAAAATTATTTTAGCAAAAAAAGTTATTTATCCATATGCATAAATTATTTTAGAAAAGTATAGAAATTTAGAACTATTTGAAATCATCCATTTAGAGTCCCCATGTAGAGTCTTCACATATTGGAAGCCATTAGAAATATCACCATGCATTTGAATCTTCATAATTATTTTAAAAATATTATAAGAAAAAAATTATTTGAAGCCATCTATTTAAAAATTTCTTAGAAGAAAAAAATATTTCAGAAAGCCTACTTCTTAATTATTTTAGAAAATAATTTCTTCCGCAGAAAAATTTCTTAATTATTTTAGAAAATACAAAAAACATCTTATTAATTATTTTTTTTAAAATTAATTAATTTTTATCAAGCCCTCTTGACATGTGGAAAAATCCTCAAAAAATATATGTCAGTAGGATAAATTTTTTTTAATCATTTTAGGAAACAAATAAACTCTACTTATAAAATACATTCCATTTATAATTTATTTTTTCTTTTTACTTTTTGAAAAATTATTTATTTTTTATTGTATAGATCTATATTTATATTTTAATATAGCTTGGGAAAGGTTTGTTGCTAAGATTGCATGAAATTTATTTTTCAAAATTATTTATTTCTATAGTAATTCTATAATAAAACTTTTTTTTAATATATTTGAAAATATATCCCGTTGTACTAGCTAGCAGCAATTATTGCAATAATCATTACTAATATATCACGGACTTAGCATTTGTTTTTCACTAATATACATCTTTTTGTTTTTAAAAATATTATTTTAATCTGACACAATGATAAACATTGGAAACGACAAATAAAATACGGCCGCTACGCTTGCAGCCACAAAGATTTTTGGGCAGTTTCGGAAATACACCCTGATCTCTCCGTTCCGGTGCTTCGCTGGACATCCTGTCTCGCGATGCGGCAACCTTCTCTCCCGAGAAGTAAGTGCAACTAGCGACGGCAATAGGGAGCGAACTCACTTCCTTCCCCGAAGGCGAATCTTATAAAGCCCTCTTTCCCTCCCATCTCGCAGTTCGCCCCCCTCGTTAACCTGCCTCGAGCTCGTAACCGTGATCCATCGCCCTTCTTCTCCTCCTCCTCCTCGGCCTTCCCGGCGATGAGGAGCCTCTCCCTTCCTCTTCCTCTTAGTTCTATCTTCTTGTTTCTTCTCTCCGTTGCTCTCCTCCTCTCCGCCCCCGCCGGCGCTGGGGACGGGGGCGGCGGCGGCGGCGGCGGCGGCAAAGCGGAGAGGAGCAACGCGACGGCGGCATCGAGGACGGGGCCGGCCCACGAGAGCTTTGCAGACATGATCGACCAGGCTCTCAAGAAGGAGTTCCCCGAGAGCGACCAGATCGATGGAGGTCCGTAGATCTGACACCCCCTTCTTTCTTTCGCTCGAATCTCCCTTTGTATGCTTGGTTTGATCTCTTCTTCTGGCAATGCGATGTAAAAGAGGGAGTTAAAATTCTAAAATTAGGGTTCTTGATCGTAGAATTAAGGATTCGTGGGGATCTTGATGCGCGCCGATCTAGATCTTGTCTGGCACTTTCTTTTTCTTCGTTAGAGTCCCGTGGTATAGTTTTTCTGTATCTAGTGCTAATTTGGAAAAAGATTAATGAAATCAGTTCTTTATAAAGAACTTCTTGGTATTTCGATTTATTCGATGCTGAAAGGAGTACGTGAGGTGCCTAAAATTCTAGTGCTAATTTGGAAATAAGATTAAAGAAAATAATTATTTAAAAATTTGTCTGTATTTTGCTTTATTGATGCAAAAATGGGTATATGAAATGCCTAAGGAAAGAGATCTTGGTGAATATTTGAATTTTTTTTTCGTTAACCCAAGCGGGTGTGGAGACCCATTAAACACCACCTGAATATGCCCTACTTGGTTTTATGAGGATTGACCTTGTCTCCCACTGCATGTAGTATTCTGCTTGGCAAATGATATGATTTTTTCCTTTTTTTGGATTAAGATATGATTTCTTTCCTTTTTTGGATAAACATATGATTTCTTTTTCTTTGGAGGAAGAATTTGGTGAAAATTCATCATCGCTGTTCATAGAGCTCGCTAGATTTTTTACCTCAACATCAGCATACATGGATTGAAAGTATGCAAACATTGCATCATTGAGGCAGGATATTCTATAGTAGCGTTTCATAGTTGGAATATGCACTGAAAAATAAAATGAAGGCAAGTATTTCACAATACTAATAAATTTCTTACCTGCCCTGCTTTCTTTTCCTGGTCTATTTCACAGAAACTGATCCAGGCGGCTTCAACAACAGCGTTGCCGAGAACCAGGTTTACGTCTTTTATTTTTGCATGCTTTGCAATTTCTTTCTTTCTTTTTCTTGTTTGCATAAGTATGAGATGAGTAAGATGAACAGCATTTCTTTGCAAAGGATGAAGGATGTTATAGGCATACAGCCTATCTTTCTAGCTAGCTATTAGACTAGAGGCAGTAGTTATAGGCATTCATTGGACACTATATTTGCCTATTATTCAATTCCTTTTCCCTCTTATGTTACACTCCAGATTTTGCACTATCATTTTTATGGAACTAAGGTCACCTGAAGTTTAATTTTTTCTTTACTGCATGCATATTTCACCTGAAGTTTCATTTTTTCCTTACTGCATGCATATATATCTGTTAAGCTGATTTCCTTCCCCCCTCTTTTTTTTTTGAATTCATAGGCGGTTCTTGAAACTGTTGCTAGAGTTACATCGAAGAAAAATGATACCAAAGAGAAGTATGTTATACTATCCTGTTAATCGCTGCATATATTAGATTAATCATATTCTTATTGACGGTTCATATATTTCTAAATTATTATATCAAGAATTTTTGCTAGTCATCAAATTGTTGATATATCAGATATCTATATTTGTTATCCTAGGTCGTTTCAGTTTCATGATGTTTTCAATTTAGACAATGAGAATCAGGCAGAAGACACGCCTACCTTGATAGATCGGAAGGTATGCTATGATAATTTCATATGGGAAAGCTCCTCTTTTTGTGGAAAAAAATTATTTTGACATTTGAAATAGATGCATTTCCCCATTCAGTTTGATTTTGTAGATTATTATGTAACATATCTTATTAAATGCATGGTATAAATTTGTCATTTCAGGATAATGTTTTTATTATATCAAATCCCAAGTCAAAATACCCTGTACTACAGTTAGATTTGAGGTATGTCTTCTGCACTTTGTCCATGATCATGAGTGTTATGTTTACTCAATATAGATTGCCAATGTCTCATCTTTTTAGCCAGTCTCTTTCTTAATGAATTAGTCCTTAGCCATGAATTCACCATTTGATCCTGTCAAGGGCTTCCTCCCTAGTCAACTATGCATTCTGTTCCCTCACTTCTATTTTTAAGTTTATCTATTATTTTAACCTTTTCCATCCTGAAGTGCAAGCTCCTTCATCATAATGCCTCCTATAACTTTTGGTATAAATTTCCTTACCATTAGTTAGCTTTCCACCTCTCAACCTATGGTATGTACTTTTATTTGGAACTTTTTGGCTCAAGGTTTTCTTGCAAGTTGCATGTCAAATAAATTGGTTCTATATTATCAATGATTAAAATTTTGGCTTTCGTTTTATATGTGTATGTTTTTAATTGCATGCATGATGCCTGATACTCATCAAACCATGTATGTTAGTATGAGACTGATTTTGGTGGAAATCAAACCGTTTATGTTAGTATGAGACTGATTTTGGTGGGAACAACATGACTTCTGGTCGCTTTGGTTCAAATGAGACAGGTGTTTTTGTGAGTGAACCCATTAGTGGTTGCATACATCTTCAATAGGACATGACCAACATGGTTTTAGCAATAGCACTTTTCTTCCGGACCTTAGTTACCAGAAGCAATTGTGCATGCGGGAGTGCAAGGAAGCGGCTCTCATTAGAAGAATTATAGAAATGCTTAGGAAGCAGGTAAGTGTATGAGTTTCTGAGGAGACATAAAGCGGATGAGCCACCCAAAATGGAAGACTCTTGCTACAAAGTTCTAAACAGTAAAATGGTATGAAATAACTAAAGTTAGTCGGAAATTTCTGCCTTCCATATGATCGGTTGCAGATCATATGAAGACTTGCCCCAGGGATGAACAAGTGGCTCTTGGTTATTTGCTTTGCATTGCCCAATAACAGTTTCTTGGTTCTTGTCATAAACGTGCATAGGAACAATACTATTCTTGCTTTTTATGCATAATTTATTGTATTACTTATTAACATTACATGTGTTAAATTAGTAATATATTATTCTTTAACCTTCTGTCTATTACAGCATTGGGTATTTTGCATAAATGGCCACTCACATTTTCAGATTTGCAAATTTTGTTGTTTTCATTTCTTTTTGCAGAATTGGCCAATTCTCAATCTTTCTGACCCAATTGCCCTCGGCCACATTATGTAATGCACAAGTTCAAGGGGTCTTGTGCGTATATTATCTAATGCACACATTTAGACTAACCAGTGCACACCATTTAGGCTAAGTATGTTTTGTTCATATCAGAAATGACTGGTCGAACATGTTTAGGCTATTTGGTGTACATAGATAAGCAGTTAGATAACCTGTGGTACCCAGTATGGCCACTTAGACAAATTGGTACATTATGTGATACACATTTAGACTAACCAGGTCAAATATTCATTGATACATGCACAAAATGTGGAATAGTATGTGCCCCTTGAGGGTGTGTCTTTTTGCTGATTGTTGCAGTAATCTTGAGTGCAAAATTTGACAATTGGATTCACATGGTTCATGTTGATAGGGCTAGGGGCAGTTTGGTCAGAAAAATTGCAAAACGGCTGATCCTGCAGAGGAAATAAAAAAGGGCCATTTCAAATTCCCTACAGCATTTTATGTTCTATAACATATTACAATCTTCAAGGGTTTTTCTTTTTTCTTTTTTTAACCAGTAAAAAGAAAGTATAATCTGGCATTTCAATTTTTGTATGTGCTCTTTTTTTTAAAACGCTAGTTTCACCTTTGAAATAAGATCTGTTTTTGTTGAAGCAATTTTGTGATGACAACAATTGTTGCTTTTTAACTGACTGCATCTTTAACTGAGGCAGCTTTTATGCATCTTCTGATGTACATGTTGCTTCATTCACCTATGGCTAGTGCAAAGACTAAAGAGATTTGAATCTTGGCATGTAATCATAACCCAAAAATCTTATACCAGTGATTCAGTTTCCATTATATGAACTATTCTTGGTGATGCATTCTTATTGGGGCATGTTTTGACTAGGCCTTGCACACAACTTCTATCCAGGCCATATTAGATTTTGCTTATATCTTATTGCATATGTTGCTATCAATCTACTCTACTTGATGACACACTAAATTGAATATCTTTGCAGGTTGATATCTGATCTTGTTGTGGTCATTGTATCTGCAACCTGTGGTGGCATTGCATTTGCTTGTCTTGGACAACCGGTCTGTCCAAATAAGTTACTTTTTTTCTTGCTTACTATTAGCTACATTCATCTAAGAAAGTTTGTTGTATAATGATGTCTTTTAGTTTTGAAGAAATTCTAAAAACATGACACCATTATTTAATTTCTAAATAATTGGAAAAAACTACATGTATTTACTTCTTTGTAACAGTTTCAGGTTATTGCAGGTTATTACTGGATATTTACTTGCAGGATCTGTCATTGGACCTGGAGGTCTAAGATTTGTCAGTGAAATGGTGCAAGTAAGGTGCTTGTACTTTTTTAGAACTGTTATTAATCCAGTTCTTCATGCAATATCATCATAAATTTGAAAATTCTTGGATAATGCTAATTGCTTGATTTTACATGTTTGAGAAGCACCTTTATGTTTTGTCTGGGCCATAAAAAGCATGCTGTGATTATCCAGTGTTGAACTATAATTCTCAGCTGTCTTTCTCCCAGAATCTATTTACAATATATTGGACTTCTGAAAGAAAAGGGGGAGGTGGGGAGAGGGGGAGGGGGCAAGAGCTGTGTTAGGCTTGTAGTAAATGGTGCTGCCTGTAGCAAATTTTTATTGTGGATTTTCTTTTTTTTCCCTAACTCACATAAAGGTGGACTATGGCACCACAGTTCAATCTTTAGAATCAAGGTAGTGCCTAAAAAAGGATCCTTAGTTTATAGTAAGTTGCTAGTGACCCTTAAGCTTGTTGACTATGGTTATTGGAGTTTGTGGATGTTGATAACCTTCTATTTTTCCATTAAAGAATAACTGCTAATATGTTAATATAGTTGTTCTGAGGCAGAGAAAACTTTTTGCTCTACATATATGTTGTTACATGCATGAGCATGCTAAAGTACTAAGATTACGGTGCATACAATATTTGCTTATGTCAATATAATAATAAACAAAAAGGACTAAAAGAACTTGATTTCTAATTTATGTGGTTAAAATATTATATTTCTACTATCTACAAAATCATCTCATGCTTTTCATGTACACAAAAAGATATTTGTGTCACTTTGCATACATTTTGATTTATTTGTATATTGGCTGCTAGTTTTAACAACAGAAGCATTTGAAATAATTTTAAGCTTGATTCATTTGGTTATATTGCTATTCTGAACTGTATATTACCAACATCTGTGTTCTGAAATGCTAGGTATATGAAAATTAAGGAATAAAAAACTTTTCACTTGTTAATCATTTTTATAATATATAATTGATGTAAATCGTAAAATGTGATTTTTTTAATTTCTGTACAGTCTTAGTTGTGGTGGAGTAATGAGTGGTTTATCTATATACATATATAATATTATGAATGTAAATATGTACCATGGTATGCGGAACCGGCCCATACGGGCCGGTTCAGCCCTTACTGGACCGGTATGGGCCGATTCAGCCCTTACTGGATCGGTCCGATGACCTACCTGTACGGTTCCGCCGTGGAAACTGGTATGCGCCAGAGCTGGAGAAGAAAGGGAGAAATAACGAGCGAGCGGGGGCAGGAGGGAGAAGTAGCCTCCCCGGATGCCTGCGGAGAGTAGCCCGGGGGGGGGGGGGGGGCGGCGGAGGCCGAGGTCGCGGTTGCATCCTCTGTTTCTTTCAAAACTGGGGACACAGCCGTGGAAAAAAATTTGAAAATTTTTAAGTAAAGTCGGCAAGTCACACACCGACTTCACTTAAATTTTTTTAATTTTTTTAATTCGGAATTTTTAAGTGAAGTCGGCAAACTCTTTGCCGACTTCATTTAAAGATCTCTAAATTTTTTTTGCAGCCACGTTCCCTGTTTCGAAGGAAATAAGGGATGTGGCCGGACCACAGCTTCCCCCGCGCCCCCACGGTCTCCCTCTGTCGACTTCACTTAAAAATTCTGAATTTTTTTTTGAAATAGGGGATGCGGTCGCGGTCGCGACCTCAGCCTTTGTCGCGCCCCCGCGGCCTCTGCCGCCCCCCCTCCCGGCGGCCCTCCACGGGTGTCCGCGACCTCTCTTTCTCTCTCCCTCCTCCGCTCGCTCGCTGTTATTCTTCTCCTTCTCCAACTCCGGATAGGCTCTTCCGGTACCGAGATGGTACCGAACGAGCTGAACCGGTCCGGTTGCCGACTGGTACAGCTTCCGGTACTAGTTTAGCATACCCTGATATGTACGTACTTCTATATGTATCTATGTTTGTATTATGCATTAACACGGATGCTTAAGGAGAGTCCTTTTCAACCGGAGGAGCCAAAAAGAAAATTTTTCTATGGCAATTTGTTTTTTGGTTAATACCTAAGCAAAGGCTAATTTTGGGATGCCAATATATTGTATTTTTTCTTTCTTATGGGACGCCTACTTAGGAAACGCCTATTTATGGCATTTTGTCTTTCTCCCTAAGTTTAGGATTATATATTGTATTGCTTGAAGAGCACTCCAAACGTGCCTATATAAAGACATGCCCTATGTTATGTTGGCAGAATTTTAATTTCAAGTTGGAGAGTATAAAAGATTAAGCCTTTGGCTTGTTTTCTGCTTTGTTCTGTATCTCTAGGCTTTTTTTTAAGTGGTGAGCGTGTTCTTGTTTGGTATCTCAGGAAGATTGTCTGTGAGTGGTGATCGCTAGAACTCTGTATCCCTAGGGTGGATTTCTTTGGGTGGTGAGTTTTTTTTCTATCAAACTCTGTATCCCTTAGGTGGATTCTTTTGGGTGGTGATTTTTTATTTATCCATTGTCCTTGTCCTTGAGGATTTGGGATTACCATTATTCTCAAATTCCTGAGTGGTTTTGGGTTTCTCGTGGAGTTGATCTTCCCCTTTTTATTTTTCTCGGCATCATGTATGCATACAGCTTTTAAATCTTCCTGTGCTACTGCCTCTCTTCATTGGCCTTCTCTTTTACAGGTTGAGACGGTTGCTCAGTTTGGGGTAATTTTTCTTCTTTTTGCATTGGGCTTGGAGTTCTCTGCAGCAAAGGTTAAATTCTGCATCCTTGTAAATGTTTTTTTGTAATTTTATGACAGATGCAATCTTTCCTGTTCAATAGAGCTGGATATTGATTGTGACTATAAGATAATGCATTTGCAGCTTCGGGTTGTTCGTGCAGTTGCTGTTCTTGGGGGTTTGCTCCAAGTTTTTCTTTTCATGTGCTTATGTGGTATTACCGCTTCGGTATGTCTTTGCTTCCTTATTTATAAGTTTTGAGATGCTCTGCATTTTTTGCTCTGTATCTAAACTAGAACACCCTGCTAGATCTTTAGTCCTTTTTTTTGGTATCAGAGGGCGGGCTTTGCAGAAGCAAATATATATGTCGCGGGACAAGTTCACTTTCAATCTCAAACTTCTAATAGCAGCCATCATAACCATCATATACTGGCTGGAACTTTTCACTTTTTATGGAAAAAATAACACTGTTATATGTACAATTTGCTCATTTTCTTTACTACCTTACAGTGGCTACTTTATAGTTATAAACTACACTAATTTCTCTCGACAAAACTAAGTTGATTGCTTTGACTGTTTACTTGTCTACCCGTACCTCCTGTCTTACATTAAAAAAAATATAGTTATGCCATCTGAATGAAAGGTTGAGGAATCTGTCAAGTTTGTTCTACATAAAATATTTTGCATTGTTTCAGTAGCAATTTTTGATTATTTCATAAACATTTGATGAGATGTCTAGATATTAGATCATCTTTCCTAATAATATAATTCCTTGGGAAGTGTTCTTGATTATATCTGAAAATTTTTGAAAAATAGACAGTAGGACCTTCATTATTGATACTATGTTTAACTCTGAGAAATACTCACATATAGGGTTATATTATTGTTCCCTTTGTTCCTCCTCTATTCTGATTTATATTATACTGTTTTTATCTATCTTTTTGGCAGTTATGTGGCGGCAAACCTTCAGAGGGGGTATTTGTTGGTGCATTTTTGTCAATGTCATCAACAGCTGTGGTACTACTCTATCATTTGGTTGGAATATGATCTATATTTAAGTTGTGAATTTCCATTGATGCCATAATGATAGCCACTACTAGGAAATCTTATTTATTCCGATTCGTAAGATCAAAAGAACAATTTGCAACGTATACATAATTCTTTTGAATTTTTTCCATGAATTAAAGTTCTGTTTATTCTGTCTGGCACAGTGTGGCATGTCTTTGTGCCATCATCATGCCATCGCCAGGAGCGTTGCATGCCAAAATGTTTCATCCGTTTCTTTTCCTGTTTGGCTTGAAATCCAAATGGAGGGTAACCACCGTTTTGGAAGATAAAATAAAGAGAAGAGATGGTATTTTGAAATACAATTGAATGGATTGTGGAGTCGAGATTAACATAATCCTGTGGAATGGTGGGGGAGGCTTGATAGAGGGGCAGCTGCTTGCAGTATCACATTGTAAAAGCCACATATGGCTGGTAAATAAGCGTAGTGTGACTTTGGGGTATCCAGAGCTATCCCCTAAACAAGAATGAAATTCATCATCTTAAATATGTTATTGTTGGGAGATAAGTTATTGACTCAAAATTTTGATAGGCAAGCATGATTTAATGTGTTTCCTTTGAATCTTCTTGAATTAAAGAACCTTGAGTGTGAAAAATTCTTATGTTCGTCGTTTTCAGAACTTCTTTTCAGCCATAAATCTCTGTTTTCCTGGAATCTATTCCACCACTTCGTATATTCAAGAACTGTCATATGTTATAGCTTTTATGCGCCTGTATTTCTTTGTTTCATCAGGATTTTTTTACGAACATTGTTTCTGCTAGAGTCAAGTAATTTCGTTAACGAGTCAACAAACTTGGCCAAGAAATAAATTCAGGTATCATAATTATGCGAACGATTAAGTTATGAAACTGCTTCATACCAAGCTTCATAACAAATAGTCTAATTAATGTGGTTTTTCAATGCCTTTACCCCTTTTTCAGCCCCTTTCCTTAACAAAGGTTTCAGCAAAACAATTTGTATAAGATTATTGGTATAGTGAAACCTTCAAACTAAAATATCTTCATCAAATGATACTATTCTAAGAGAATATACTGTTTGCCTTTATTATATTTTCCTTTATAACTTGATTGTTATACAGACTTGATTACTTAAGTTGACACTTGACACTCTTGATATTAAATATTTAATTTAATAATGGTATTCACATTGTTAGATCAGAATGTGAATTAATAATCCCGGTAAAGCTCCTTTACTGGTTGTCATATAATTTCCATTTTTCCTCAACTGCTTTAATCCTTATCTGCCCTCCTTCATTTTATTTCTTGGTTTCCTTCCTATTCTCAAATGGTGTAATTTTCATCTCCATCTTATTGTCCTATGAAATGATACCCCCTCCTTTGTATTTGTTTTGGTCGACACAACTATTTCTCTAACCTCAAGTAAAATCTTATCTTGGAACTTTTAGCTTCTGATATATATACGCTGAGAAATCTCATTTTCTCTATTGTAAAATTGGGAATGAAATGCCAATAATCATTTCTCGCACCCAGGTTTTGAAATTCTTGATGGAAAGGAACAGTGCTAATGCTCTTCATGGCCAAGTTACAATCGGTACTCTTATTCTCCAGGTAATGAGGTATTTCTGCCAATATATTCTCATGACTCAATGCATAATGTTATCATGGCTAGATATTTTTTCAGATTCTTGACATTTTTAAAAATAATGGCTTTTATTCTGGACTACATTGTGTGTGCCTCAGGATTGTGCTGTTGGCTTGCTGTTTGCATTCCTTCCAGTTCTAGGTGGAACTTCTGGTATTCTTCAAGGGTTTATATCCATGACCAAGTCGTAAGTGAAGCCCCTGTTTATGTGCTACTGTTATTGTGAATGTTCAATCTAAAGCTAATATAAGGTTCCATTGTCCTTCCCATTGAAATGGGTTAAGAATGCAATATGCTGATTGCAATAAAACATTTAAATACATTGTTTAATTGAATATAACTAGCATGTTGGGCGTGCGTTCACAGAGTTGAATATTTGAGAGAGACAGAGAGCAGAAAAAGAAAACTGGGTGAGTCTTTAAAAAAGAATTCTTATTAGTATTCAGAGGAGGTTGGATGAGAAAGGATTAGAAAGAGAAAAGGAAACGGGAAGGAGTGGAAAGCTGGATGTGTCCCTTTGTTTGGGAGGCCATGAACGAAAAGGAAAATGTGATAAATTGGAGTCTGGCTACAAAGGGCAGTCCAGTTACTCTTTTAAGTCTTATCGCGAAAAAATTCTCTCGTTAAAATAATAAAGATATAAAATAAATTAGTTTTATGGTAATAATCATTAGTTGATGGATTATGACACATGGTTATATTACTCAGTTTTGTATGTTTCTCTACCGTCACTTGTAATGATGAATGGTCGCTTAGCCATAACCACACATGGTTATATTACTCAGTTTTGTATGTTTCTCTATCGTCACTTGTAATGATGAATGGTCACTTAGCCATAACCGCAAGCCATAGCCAGCTATGTTTGTCAACTTTTTTAGGGTTTGCGGTGCATGTTTAATTAAAATTTGATAATTTTATAATATCTGCCAAGTGAGAGTCCTACATTTCTTTAGGTTTGACTGGAGTTGTAATCAAATGTGGAAAAGTGATTGACTGGAAGGTGAGCATTCTTTATTCTTTATGAGAGAGAGAGAGAGAGGTTCTGAAATTCACCTGGACTTTGGGAGAGTCCAAAGGCACAGGGAAGAAGACAAGGTTTGTTATAGGCCATGGCCATCTTGGAGGCAGAAATTTGTGGGCCAAAGAGCCAAAATGTAATCCAATCTTTTCTCGCCACATATATACTTTATAAGAGATCCAAGGATATAGCTCTGTCATCATGCAATATTCGATCACCTCATAACAAATGCATTTTAAGAAATAACAACTTTTTGCAAATTGCTCATGGTAGATGGTGGTATTTACATAAGTCATTTGATATCTAGTAGCATATGCAAAATATTTTTGGTAATGGGTGTCCGACATAGCTAAACTATCTTTCATCACTTCCGTATTAGAACACTTCTTTGTTTTCATTCTCATCAAATTTTCAAGCGACTATACATATTGTTCCGTTATCCAGTATGTTCCATGTCAGATCAACTTTCCTCTTAAGCAAAAACTAAGTGCTAATGGTTACACTAACTGAATCATGTTTTTACCAGGTTGATTGTGCTGTTTGCTTTCTTGGCAATACTTTCCATACTCTGCCGTAAATGCGTGCCTTGGTTTCTTAAGCTAATGATAAGTCTTTCATCTCAGGTATGTTTTCTTTTACCGAGGTTTAAATGCCATGTTACTTTGCTGGCCTAGCTCTGGCATAGTATGATGCATCATGTCTGATGTGCTATTCTAGTTCTTAGAATGCACGGGCACACACTGGCAGGTATGCATGTCATGCAACTGCACCATATGTCAGTCCGGACCTGGCATTCTGCATACCAAGCTGTGGCATTTGATCCTTGTCTTTAGTTGAGCAAGCAGTGTTGCACAAAAATGCTTTCTTATAGTACATGAATGATATTGTCATTCTGTATTACAATTTCTGGATCTGCAATTCTAACCTGATTCTGCATGTTATTTGTGCAGACCAATGAACTTTACCAACTGGCATCGGTTGCGTTCTGTTTACTTGTCGCTTGGGTTTGTGTCTTATCATTTCATAGTACCAATCATTGCATGTTTACATTACTTGTGCACAATCACTTCAAAACTGTAGTCCTTATGAAAATCCTGTGCATCTCCATTTAGTGAGCTTGTTGATAGAGGCACCCTTTCCAATGGCCTCCTTTCCAATAGCCTATAAGGATGTCTTGTCATTAAATTCTGCAGCATTAGGTGAGTTTGAACATAAACTTTAAAGGGAAAAAATTCTGAGAGAAAATATCTGATGTTTCATCAGGTAAAAATTCTGAATTTCAAAAATCCTATATTTAAATCTTTTGACAACTCAGATCAAATAAAGTGAGAAGTCTTGCAAATTGTTATTGTCTCGACAGTTTTCTGTCAGTCACTTTATTTGGAATTGCTTCATGATTATTCCAACACTTTCAGACTGCTAAAGCTTTGCCAGATATGGACTTATCAAATCCGGTGATTCTCTTTTTTTTAGTTGGACTATAAATTAATGATGGCTCTCCTACCAGTGTCTCAACTTTCATTGACATTTGAAACAGAATTCTTACAGCAATGTGGCAGTTATTATTATAGAATAAGAATTTTCTATTGTGTTTTCTTGCTGTGGATATCTTATGACATTTTGCAAACCTTTTTCATAGTATACTATAAAGTGGTATGGTGACTTTTCAACATTTTACTATTCTCTGCACTCAAGTTTTATAACATGTATTGTTTTTTATAAATCCATTTTTTAACTTCATTGCACTATGTATTCTTTCAGACATGGTTTAACTTTTCCTTTTTAGAATTTTTTTTCCTTCTCATATTCCAGGGATATACTTTAAAAAAAAGAGTTTGGTAACTAGTTCACATTTTCCAGCAAGGCATGATTGAACTTGGACATCAATTTCTGATCTCTTCTGTATTTCAGGATTTTTTTTAATCTTTGTGATGGTACAGAGACTGGATATTTTCAAATGTTTTCGACAATTCTAAATCCTCGAACCATTATTTTTGATGGTGTCATAAATTCGACATATCTTGTAATTGTTTGTATAGATAAATTTTCTTATATGATCATTATTAATATTTACAATCAATGCTAAGAACAAATGTAATTTCAGTAAATGGGTTGACTTGATGCTAAAAATTTGATCAACCGAACCTCTTTCTCTCCCTCTCTGTCTGTTGGTCGGTCGGTCGGTCTCTCTCTCAGCCACCTCTCATGCCCAAATTTATGCATGCATTCATACCTTAAAAGGGCACCGAGACATCTACATCCGTGATGGTTGATGTCGGATGAGGACAAGTATTGGAATGATATGAGAGTTAACTTCTAATATAGAAAAAAAACACATACTTACAAGTCCAGGACCAGAACCCTTAAATGTAATGTCCTCAGGTAACAAATGAGCAAACAATGCACAAAGGGTATATATGAAACAATAAGATGAACCCATTTTACACCTTTATACAACTGAACTCCAGCATACCCTTGAACTTGTGGCAACCAAGTTGCTCGATACTTTGCTGTGATGAGGGACTTCTCAGGAGAAATTCTAGCTCCCAGATTTTAATTTCAGAATGTCTAATCTGAGCATTATCATAATGATATTAAAAGCTGGAAGCCCTTTGGAGCTTTCCAAACCAATGGGGTTAAACTAGGTGGTAAGCAGTTGTTGTAGGATCAGTGACATTGATCATCAATCTGCTGACCACCCTAGATTCGATCATCTAGGTGGAGAGGATGGATGGGGAAGGTCAATCAATTATAATTCTAATCCGAATAGGCCTCAGTCATGATATAATATGCCACTGAAGAAAAATCTGAGGGCCTGTTTGGCATTGTTATTTTTTATGTTATTGTTTCTCTACAAGTTAGTGAAATAGCAGATAGAGATTGTTGTTGAAGATAGCATTTTCACAAACTTCTGCTATTCCTTGTTCTCATTTTTACTCTATCTTGAAAGCCATAAATCTCTGCTTCCAAAAAATCTTCAGATTTGAGAGAATTTTGAAAAACAAAAGATTTCCGTTGTACATGTTCTCCATTTTATTTTTCTTCTTGGGGTTTGTAAGTAAAAACAGAAAACAAAAGCAATACCAAGTAGGCCCTGAATATTAACCTGTGGCACAGAAGGTTATGTGGATCTCCACACTATGTGAGTGATTTTAGAGTGAGGATGGAACCCCCGTGTTGAGATAAGTTGAAGTCATTGTGTCAACTGAATGTTGGAAAATAATATGGCACCATGCTATGAAATATGGTTAGTTTTCAAAGCTGGTCCTGTGATGGATGTATGCTGATATCTTGACTTGAATAGCATGGCCAGATGAACCTTATTCAGAATTTTATCACTCAAGGCCCAACTTCAAAGATGGTGAAGAGACCTTGAGTAGAGGATAGGAGAATTCACACTCCAAGCCTTGAGAAATAAGAGCTGAATTCAAGTAATGATGCATTGAGCCTCCATTAGCGGGCAATAACACAATATATACTGTTCCATATGTCCAGACATACAGTTATGGCCGGCCACAGCTCCACATATTTAACACTCTCTTTAAGGCATGACTTCTCGGTGCATGTACAGACACTATAATCATAGATTGTTAGATTAATGTGCAGTCGATAACAACTTTTTTATAGTTTGCAATGGTCAAATTAGTTTGACATAAACTCCCTCTTCGGCCCTTTTTGGGTAAATCCTGCCAGATCTGGCAGAATAGCTCGGAGAGAGGCACGGAAGAGATAGAGCATGAGAGGGGGAGGGAGGGAGAACACGGGTAGGCCGTAGGTCCCAGTCGCTGCAGGAAAGGGGCAAAAGACCTTGAGAGGTCTTTTTTCTTCTCTTTGAGATTGGCGCCCACGACCCTCCGCATGCTCTATCTTTCCCTCTTTGCTATGTTACCTTCTCTCAAGAGGTCCTTTTTCTTCTCTTGGAGATTGGCACCCGCGACCCCCCACATGCTCTCTCTCTCCCTCTCTTCTCCTTTACCTTCCATCCATGCACCGCATCTTCCTCCACATATCCTGCCAGATCCAGCAGGATGTTGCCAAAACAAGCTCTTAGTAATATTTCCGATTCTTGTTTTTCCTTCAGGAATCAAAATATAGGAAATTAAGAATAATTAATTTTTCTCAGAATTTGTAGACAGAACAGCTTAATTTCTTTCAACCAGCATGTCTATCTATCTGGTAATTCTCATATATCAACAGTTTTCTAATTTAAAAATCTGTTACCTTCTCAGTGTAGCGACAAGTTGGGATTAAGTCTTGAATTGGGTTCGTTTGCAGCAGGAGTGATGATATCGACCACCGATCTTGCACAGCATACCCTTGAACAAGTAAGGTTATATGCCATAGTTTCCGCTTGAATGTTGCAGATAACCCAGAATGATGCCGACTCACCTGTGATTTATGTGAACTGTTTATTTACCAGACCCTTATTTTCAATGCATTGATAATAGGATTGCTTGACAAAATATTGTTTTTCTGCCATGCTGATAGTTAATAGTATTGCAATGCTTGCACTGGTAACATTAGAAGTAGCTCTCTCTCTCTCTCTCTCTCTCTCTCTCTCTCTCTCTCTCTCTCTCCCGCCTTCCCCCTTTCCCTGCCCGGACTCAGTATCTTTTCAATCGCATCACATAAAATAAATTATCCCGACTCCCTGCATGAGTTTAAAAATTTTTCCATTATGCCACTTTTTTGTCCTGAGCATAGCTCATGGTTTCAAATTTTATAACTGCATGATTCTTCAAGCTGCTGAAGGAGTAACACAGTGAAGTTCTTCAGATTAATGAGTATTGAAAAATTTATGTCACAGTAGTGAGACCACATGGTTTCATGGAGGTACTGTCTTTAATGTAGATTAAACTGGTATTATGTCTCACTATGCCTTGAGCTGTCAAAGGTTAACCATCAGCATTGAGAGTCTGGCTTACACGTGCATTATGGCTGGTTGCTTGAGCATGGTTTATATTTGATTTTCAATATACCCGACTAATATGGTCAAGAACTTCTTGTAATGTAAAGAAAGCAACCGTCTTCCTCTACAAGTTTCCAATTGTTCTAGAAATATAAGATACCAACATTTAGTTGCAGTTTTTTGAGATTTGGAAAATATCAATGATTACGCCTACTGATTCTGAAATAGTTACTTCCATGTTCTTGAATGCGAAATTAGCCAGAACTTCCAGAGTCATTCGTGAAAGTTGAAAACATGCCTTGCCATCAGGAATTGACATTCTAATACTCGAATTTGGTTGTACCAAGTGCTGAGATACGCCCTGTACGATGCGACATTCGCAGCGGAATTCGCACGGGACGTCGTTCATCGTATGAGCGCGCCATAGATCGTAGAATTCAAAAAATTTTCTGGATCCAAATCCAGAAGATCTTTGAACTCAATAGGGAGGGGAGATTAGGATCTGAAAGGAGGTTGATTAATTATCATAAAAATGAAACAAAAATCAGAAGTTATAAATTTGAAGATTATATCTTCAAATTTTCTGCAGGTGAAGAACACCGTAGTCTGATGATCTTTTTAGATTTCTGTTGAAGCCGCACACATGTCCGGCCTCTACAGGTATCCACACGAGGATTTAATCATCTGAGATAAGGTTTTACTGGAGTGCTAGCTCCTTGCAAAGACCTCTCATGACTATCAAAAGATTGGAAGAAAAATCAGCAACATACCTCCTTGAAGAAGAACCCTTTCTACTTCAACCTTGCTTGTGATGGAGGAAGAGGAAGGATGATGCTTTCATCGTGGATCTTCCTTGCCTTGCTCTCGTGGAAGAAGAGGAAGAAGAGGTCCCCTTGCTGCCATGGAGGAGGGGGGAAGAGGGCTTGCCGTAAGGAAGAACTCCTTCCTTGCTGCCGTGTGAAGTGCTCTTCCCTTGCTTCTTTTCTTTTATTTCCAACTCCTTGGAGGAAGAAGAAAGGCCTTCAGCTTGCTGTCGTGAGAGAGGAGAAGGTCTCCTCTTGCTGCCGTGGAGAAGGTGGAGAGGAAGAGGGTGGAGGCGTGGGGAGGAATTGCATGAAGATGCTCTCACATGCCTCCTATTTATAGATGAGGGCCTAGGTTTTTCCAAAGGCTTATCTCATGAAGAGATAAACTTCTCAAAACCACCCATCCTTGGATTTATGCCAAGTGTCCAATCCATGTACTCATGGTGCCATGCAATCATTGCATGACATATGGACTCTGAAATCCTCATAGTGTGAACACGACTTAAGTAATTTTCATCCTAGAATGACATGTGGACTTTAAAGTCCGCATATGACTTATGGCTTTTATATCCTACGATGCCATGTGGTCTTTAAAGTCTGCATAGTGTCATCCTACGATGACATGTGGACTTTAAAAACCGCACATACCCTGATCTAATCAGGGTTGACCCAATTATAAATCCAAATCAATTTGGGTCGAACCCAATTTGATTGGCTCACTAAATCAGCCCAATTGCAATCAATTCTACTTAATTCTTCTTTCATTAACTCACTAACACTTAATGGATTAATTCAATCACCAATCATATTAATAATTGACATCTATTGTGATTCTAAATCACAATTATGATAGTTTGTCTAATCAAATCCTCTATGTGTGCGACCCTGTAGGTTATATTCTGTCTGGTAGTGAGACATATTAAGATCTCTATCTCAATATCACTAAAACTCTTTTCAGTGGACTGAAACAATTTCAGTTCTACTTTAGGGTTCATTGATCACCAAGTGAATGCCTTCGAGTCTCACAATCCACTAGTGACACCTAGCAGTATGGGGTGGCAACCCAGCAAAATGGAATGTCTGAACCTCTAGGTGCAGTTAGCATATGATATAGTCCCTCTATCATGGATTCCGACATAATGGAGGTTATGGATAACTCGTCAAACCCCATCGTCTGTCATATGTTTAATTTATTCGACTTCCAGTTCGAGATATGGAAAATTCTTTCTCCAAAATACCTGGTCAGAAATTTATCGAACTCAGTCTCATAAATCACATAAGATCACTCCTAATCTATCAAGGTCGATATATCCCATCTAGATGCAACCCTATTCCAAAATGAATACTGCAGCCAATCCGCACCACAAGGATCCGAATGGCTAGATCCCAAGTCCACATGCTTGTCAAACTGCAGCAACCTCACAGTGAATAGCTGAGGCATCGCAGGTCAAAGGATAAGTCATACAACTGCAGTACAAGTAGTCACTGACGAGTAGATAGACATCCATATGACTACTTTCTTTGGTCACGCTCAGTACCTTATTTTCTAACAAATACTCGCACAAACACTCCAGTGTCTCTACACCGTGGACTTGAAACTCGTCCATCTAACTAAGTGATTTGTGCACTAATCTCAGCGGATCGATCACCGTCCCTCGTGATGGATCCATCGATTAGGAGCATTTAGAAATTAATCCTTAATGATACATACCTCAAATTTTCAACTCCTTGAGAATATATGTCATCATCTATTAATTTTTTGGACGATTCATGGACACATACAAATATGAATGATAAACAAATTGCCCAATTTTATATATTAATAAAAGTCAAATTATAAATTTGTGCCTCAGATTACAAATGTGTCAGCCACATTGGCTTCTAGGGCATACTTCTAACACCAAGTAGACATCAGGACTACATGTGTGCACTACCAGTGTTGTAATTTTATGCTAAAATGACTTTTGTTATCTTGGTATACAAGGTTAATTATAGATGACTTGACAAGGATTTCTACGTCAACATATCTAAAACCAAGGATCTAAACCTCGCTGTAGCCTAGCAAGTCAATGGGTTTGGAGACGAAACATCTTGGTTTCATAGATATGCATGAAACTTAGTAAAATGGTACATCAGGCAGATGAAAGACCAAATAAAAGTAAAAATACATGACATAATAAAATTGTTTTTGCTGCATTTTCACTATTTCTATTAGACTTAGTGAAAGTAACTCATTCCTTTTACTTTAAATGATTCTTCTCAACATAATAAAATGCTTCACCTTGGCAAGGTTGCTTTTCTGTGTTTTTGTTTATCATGCATTAAGATTTGACTTCACATATCCTCCAAAATCTTGAACTTTAAGCATCATGGAAGGAGCAAAATTTCTCTTGCTGGCCCACAAATAATAAGCCATGATCATAAAATTAGAAATAACAATGAAAAAGTAATGAAAATGGTTTCCTACAACAACCTAGTTGACTGTTAAGTCTCTTCAGCATAATTTATGCATATCTTGGTTATATTTTCACGAATCATGTATATTTCTGTACCAGTACACATTATAAAATGGTCTATTTTGGTCTATAACCTACTTAAGGCTGCAACTGAACCAGGCTGTTCATGAGTCGCTTTGGTTGATCTTGTCAGCATTCTGATTTGAGGTTGTTCAGTTAGGAAACAAGCTGGGCTCAATCCTCACCTAAGGCTCGATTAGGATTTAAATTTTGTAGTACAGACCGATGCCAGTCATGGGCCGGTGTGTGAAGGTACATGATGGTGTGGGGTTAGTTCCATTGGTAGTCGTGAGCAGCAAAAAAGATTTTTCTTTGTTTTTTTTTTATAGAAAAAAGTGGTAGGGGGTCAATACGGCATTGATGCAGATGAATATGGGATGCTACACCGGCAATTCAGGTCATACTTGCTGAAATGGGGGCTTAAGAGTGTCCTTTGTTCCGGCCCTCGCCATTATGCCAGTTTGTGGCTGCTATTCCCGAGCTTGTATAGCTATGGATTCGTAAAAATAAGAGGAAGCTCAAGCTTAGCTGGATACCAGGTTCATTTAACCTTATTCAGTTACGAAAAGTGCCATACTTCAACTTTTGTATTCGAGCTTAGCTCGGACTTGAGTTCCCTTGGAATATAACCAGCCCAGCCAGAGCAACACAACCTTGCTCATCAATAGCCCCATACTTGGTGGCACGAGTAGTATTACATTGACCTTTGTGGTGAGAAATCTAATTGTATTTTACGTAAGCATCCCACATGAGTGCCTGCAGCCTGGTGCTAAGTAAAGAATCAATTAGAATTACGATCTAATAGTACTAGAAGAACTGATATCTAGTGTCTCCATTAGCTTTTAATTCATTGTTAACATGAAACTGCACAAAGCTCTTACAAATGAAGCCACTATGATGTAAATAACTCATTGAGGGGCGATGATAAGTGAAATCTAGTGACTTATATGCTTTAGATTGTAAGACCCATGCATGGGAAAATGCATTGAGAAACCATATCAGTCCCAAATGTAACTTAAACAACCCATGGTTTAGAAAACTGTCGGTAACACTGTAAATACCAAGAGCACTGGGCAAAGCCTAATTATTTTCAATGGAAGGACATGTTCACCTATTCAATGTGTCTCTTTCTCATCTCTAGGGACACTATGGTGCCAAAGAAGAATCAAACCAAAGTTAAGACCATTGTGGGACCAGTTTGTTCTAGCTTTATGTTGGATGGGCACACCAGCCCTGTCAGTGGAGTTGCACTTGTTGTTCCATCTTCTTAATCAAAGCAAAGTCAGATTCCAACCTCGGGCACATCCTCTTCTCATTGATCTGTGCACAATACTTTGATGGGCTCTTCTCTATCTTCAGGTACTGGTTGGTTCTCCTCAGCAGCAAGGATGGACGTCTCTCTCTCTCTCCACTTGAGAGAAGTTGCCTTCGACCCTCTCTTCACTTTGATTCATCCTAGTTTTCTTCTTTTCCTATCTCTTCTCTTTGTTTGAATCACTTTTTCCTTTTGTGTTTTTCTTTTTTCACCTCCTTATCTTTGTAATTAACTTTTCAATTTTGGTTTAACAAATGGGTGGCCCTTCCCTCCAAAAGAAACAACAGTTCTCTTTCCCTTAGTATGTAGTGCAAGTTAGGAATAAGAGGGCCGTTGAGGATGTATATTTGGATTTTCCCTCCTTAGAGGAAGCTTGTCCTGCAATTTCTGTTAAATTATTTATGTACATTTCTTCTGATAAATCTGTTATTACCTTTTATATATTGAATTGAAGCAAGAGTTGGAGATACTTGGCCTTCGTTAGACATAACAACTTATAGTATGTTTTCTTATTTTTGAATTCTTCTTTCTGCAGGTTGAACCCATTCGCAACTTCTTTGCTGCTCTTTTTCTTGCTAGCATCGGGATGCTAATTCATGTCCATTTCCTATGGAATCATGTGGATATTTTGCTAGCAGCTGTGATTTTGGTGATCATCATAAAAACAATAGTAGTTGCCACAGTTGTTAAGGGATTTGGCTACACAAACAAGACATCACTTCTTGTAATAATGGACTTTCATTTTGCTATTACTTATATCTTTAAGATATTTCATATTAATACAAGTGAACCTTAACTTTATTGTGTATGTAGGTTGGCATGTCTCTGGCGCAGATTGGAGAATTTGCTTTTGTTCTTCTTAGTCGTGCTTCAAATCTGCACCTGATTGAGGTTGTTATTGATGTTTATAGTGTTGTCTTTTTATAGGAGAATGATGCATCCATATTAGAATATCTATGCCTTTTCCGTGCATAAACAATGTTACATGTAATACAATCATGAAGTAACTTGACCGTAAAGGGTAATATGATAAAATTCAGATATTGCTAATCCCTGGAAAAGTCCTTTGGTGGTTGGCGGACTTGGAACATTTTTTTGCATGTAGAAGGCCCACAATTTTTTTTTCAAAACCTGATGGCAGATGCAGTGCTTAAGGGCACAACATTTAGCAGGACTTAACTGTACAGGCATGACCCCTGCACCCATTCCATCCTCCACCTTCATGCTCTCCTTGTTGCCAGGATGACCGCAAGAAAATAGGTCATATTCATGTGGACTCGGACCCATCCCTACCCTTTAGAGCATGCGGCTGTATAACATCATTTATGTAAATATATATTTTAAATGAAATGGTCTTTAGCTCATCTTTTGGCATCTTGTACAACAAAAGCCATTTAACTAATAGTTTGATTGTTTTTTACAGAGCAAATTGTATTTGCTACTTCTGGGAACAACAGCTTTAAGTCTGGTATATTCTCATATCTCATATCTCATATTAACTATTTTGTATTATATTGCTATTAGAGGCTTTAACAGGTTAAAACTTCTAGGGGTAAGACTGCTAACGATGGCATGCTATATAGTCTTTTGTACAGGCTGTATACATCTAACCTCCAGTAGACTGCCCATCTCTATCTACTACCTTTTTTGAAGAAGCATTAATTCTTAGAGATCTTTCTCTTTTCTTTTTTCTTTTTTTTTTGCCGCAATTGTTGCTCCAATCATAGATGTGGTAATTATGCAGGTTACTACTCCTTTGCTCTTCAAGCTTATTCCAGCAGTCATTCATCTGGGAGTTCTGCTACGATGGTTCTCACCTGATAGCAGTCAAGCTGAGGTAATTCTTTATCTTTAGAACTATTTATTTGTCACACTTATTTTAGATGGGAGAGGTAAATAATTTCTTTTTCATATTGATTATAGAATGGGAGGTAATGATGTTTCATTGCATGATTTTTATATCCAGATGGGATTTAAAGGTGAAAGCATTCGCGCGGACAGTGTTAAGCGTATTACACTGCTGGTCCAAGGCGCTCACGATTCATGAAATGTGTTCAAAAAGCGAATGAAGGAACACCTGGTTTACCTGATGGGCTTCATGATACGTTTGGATGACAAGTATCCATGCGAGCAAAGGAGATTTGACTGATGACATGTTCTTGTGGAAGAAAGTGCCTCATTTTTGTCTTCCTTTCACATCTCAATCCAAAATGGCTGTTGCACTTTCCACAGAAAAAGTATCCGCGTGGCAGGAAGATTGCCAGGCATTGAACCTTTGTGCTTGATGGGATAATATTTTGCTATCACCCTCATGCCAGATTATGTGTAAAGTAGTTTTTTTCCTTTGTACTATACCTTTTATTCTTTTTCAGGATTGCTCATAGTTGGAACTGGCACCAGGCCTTTAAACAACGTGTAGAATATGGCAATTGATCTTATTCATTTCAAACTGATCACGAGCATTTTCTTTATCTCATTCTCTCTTCTGCAGTTTAGTTTCGAAACCATGCTAGCTGCATGAGTAATGCTATGCGTACCAATTCCATCAAAGGAAGAAAAACTCCTTGCCATGTGACATGAGTGGGTTGGTGTAATTCACTGGTTTGATGTGATGCTCGGCGGGTTGGATTACTTTTTCCTTGCTCCTACGTGTCGCATTGCACTCTCGCAATCCATGATCTGGGTTGGTTTCTCAAAAATGTTCTATGTTTCTCTGTTAGCCGCTTCTCTGGGCCATCATTTTTGTTTGCGGATGCGGTCAAGTAGGGGAGGGAAGGGGGGGTGTAATATGAAATCGGTAGTCACGGATTTGGTGCAATATGGTGGTAGGTAGCTAGGTGAGATGATGAACTGCTGCAATTCCCTAACGAGGTTCTTCCGTAGACGTGTTACATGCGGGAGAGCCGCAGCGGCTGGATGCCTGGAGAACTGGAACCACCAATATGTTTGAACTCTTATCACAAAGCCAAAATGCTGTCTGGGTTTCAACGAAGGGACAGCTTGGGACTACTGGGTGTTGTGGTGGAAGACGTCAAAGGGAATGCTTCTTCCTTCTTCGCTTTATGTATTCAAACTGGCCTCGGGTTCTGCAGGAGAGGCCCTCTCGAGGCTGGACCGTACGCCTGAATATCTGACCTTTAAACAGTCTGTTGCCGTTTCATCAACCAAACTCAACTTGCAGAGTAGAACGAGGGGCTCAAAAAGCATGAGCATATTTTATTCTCCAGCACCTCTGCTGGAGATGAAAATAAGAACTTGGACGGTCCCTCGCCGGCATTTTTTGGGGGATTCACATGAAAAGAAGTCAAGCTCTCCAATCGTTTTGCCCCTGGGCTTCCATCAAACATCGCACAGCGGTCTACTTCGATCCACACATTTTTCGGTTCGCTCTGGATGGGGACACCAAATCAACCATCCAGGAAAAAAAAGAAAAAGCAAACAGGAGAAAACAAAAACTTTTAGTCCAGAAAGGGGAACAGGGATATTGATGAGCTGTAATGTTCGCTGGCCTTCTCTGATGCTGCTTGCTTTGATCTAAATCCATGGGAATCCATTAAGCGGTAATCAACGATTACAGCATGATGTGCTTTTCGACGCCTTATTCGACAGGTACTTTGTCATGTAGCAGGGCATGGTTGTTCACCTGTCACAATCCTTCGAAAGTGCCCGACTGTGTGCGTCTGGAGCACGGAAAGAGCGGCCTCTCATCATTTGGAGCCCGGGTAGATGAAAATTCTTAAGACTCCAAATTTATAACGTAGTTATTATTTTCTGGTACAATTTAGTAGCTCATCCAAAAAGACTACTCGAAAATAAAGGTGCAAATGGATCAAATCAACCATCTCTTGAGTGGCCCTAACCCAACCCAATTCTTTGTTCAGATCCTAATTTTCGATCCAGACCCAACCCAATAGAAGATCGAGTCAGTTCGGATACATAGCTACAATTTTTGACCCAATGGGTCATTCGGGTCAGGCCGGATCCATGTATAATCCGGTCCTAATCCAAAAAATTTGGGTTTAGGTCAGATCTGTTTATTTGGGTCCGGCTCATCAATGTTAAAAAAAACTTGTTGAGTCCCAAAACCGATATGATCCACATAAACAATACGTGCTTTTCCCCTCATAGCAACGGTTTATAATTAATTTCAAAAGGCCCACATGACCTCATTGGCCAATTCTCTAATCTTTATACATGGATCCTTTGACAGCCTCAGCTCTCTTAGGGTATTGGATAACAACTTGCATTCTCTCGTCAGCTCAAACACTTTCGTGTCCATCAGAACTAAAATCATAGATACCTTCTTCGTTTAGCCATTTTGTCAAACATGCAGCAGGCGCCAAAAGCACTTCGGCTTCCTCAAGTGCTTAGAGAGAAGATTGGGGAATCGGCGAGGTGAGTAGGTTAATGAGCTCAACGGCCTCTCTCACCTTGGCTTGCTTGCAGTGAGCGCCGAGACCGATGACACAGTGGGTGGTGGAAAATCGATGACTCACACTTCATTCGATCACTAGAAAAACTTATTCAAAGGCAGGCAACATAGAAAAAATCGAAAAGCCATGAAAACACAAAAAAAATGCAAGCTAAAAAATTGAAAAAGGGAGCAAAGATAGCTGCGTCAGAGGGAGAAAGATCGAAAAGGAGGACTATAGGGGGTGTAATAGAAGAAGCTTATTGCCACCACACTGTCGGACCCTAAGTGCCATTGCTGGAGGAGCTCCACCTTTGACCACCCCCCCCCTCTCTCTCTCTCTCTCTCCCCTATCCCCTACACCATCTTCGCCCGTGCCTCTCCCTCGCCTCCACGGCTCCACCTTGAAGGTTCGAAACGACAAAACCCTCGCTTTCTAAACGCCTTTGAGCGACTGAGCGCGATTTCACAAGTCCTTGAGTTAGAGATCATAGAACTTTGGGTCGGGCCTTAAGCACCCAACTCCAGCTAAGTGCTGACTTATTCAGTAACTTTAGTTATGGTTTGCACCCCTGCAACCTGCGAGTCCGAATAATTTTATAGATTTGGATCAGATCGGATCGACTCGTAGGATTGGAAGCCTAAAATTACTTAAAATTTAAATGGGTCGGCTTGGCTCTAAATTCAATAAACCTATACCCGACTCGAAAAATGGAACAGGTTCAATTTTAGAACCCGACCCAACCCCATAGGTCCTCCAAAATGGGTCGGGTCAGATCTAAGCGGGTCGGGTCACGGGTCAATCCAACCCATTTGCAACCTTAGTCGGAAGGTGTTTTTTTGGGTTCCTTAGTCTTGTATAAGTACCCAAGATCTTTTCAATAAATAACTGGTGTAGGACTAAATACACGCCCCTACGGCTCCTTACATACTTTCTCCGTGTTCTCATCAGGCTAAGGGTTCAAATCTAATTATAAAAATTAGATTTGAATTCAAGATCTTGCCTAAAAAGGGTAGTCGGAATATATTTTTTTGATTTTTTTAGGTCTGTATAAGTATTCAAAATTTCTTCGGCAAATAATAGATATGGGACAAAACATGTACCAGGTCCTTACAATTTCAGCCCTTATTTAATACCCCAGTTTAATTTGCCATCCGTGGCCCGACAAATTTGCAAAAAAAAGAAAGAATCACCAAGGTACTGTAGATATATAGCTGATATAATACGGATGCAGTAGCATTAAATGAACTACATAATTATCCAACATAAGCTTTAAATATCACCTGATTCACTCTGTATTAGAATTTAATACAATGGGATTTGCTTGCTTGGCGGTAAAAATCATATGGGGCGCCAAGAGAAAAAAAAAGGTTGCTATTTTGCCACATTGATGATTGACCGTAGCACCCATCTTAAAGAAAAAAAAAATCAAAAGTCAAAAACTTCTTCCAGCAACAGTATCATCGGTCCCATGATTAAAAAAATACTAAAGAAAAATAAAAATCATATATAGCATTTTATTTCTTTTTTGTTTCCAAAACATGCTTTGTACCTGTAGATACTATATGACCAGATAATACATACTAAACAAATTAGTCATCTAGCAAAGCAATGCATATATTTAGGTAAATTGATACATAATTTCTAGAATATTATATTCACCGGTACACAATATACGGCCAGGTGATACACGATTAAAAAATTAGTCATCTAACAATCTAATACATATCTCTAAGCAAATCGATAATAGTTTTTAGAACATCATATTCACTAGTACATACTATATAGTCAGGTAAAACATACTGGTCGACTTTCTGATATATATTGCAAGCTTTTTTTATATACATCCAATAATAATCAAATATATATCTCTAGATTAATTGATACCTAATTTTCAGAAAATATTTTTTACTAGCACATATTATATGACTAGATGATACACATCCAGTAAACATAGTCATCTAACAAGCCAATGCACATCTCTAAATAAATCTATATATGGTTTTCAGAAATAATGTTCATTAGTACCCGTATACAATTTTCTAACTTTGTCTATCATAAAAAAATTGTATACATATCATTTTTTAGATTCTATGATCTCTTAAATGAAGAAAGAGGATGCAGACGATCTCTCTTGATGCAAGCAATTTTTTTTTTTAAGTTATGGCCATGATAGACCCAATTAGTATAAGAAGTCCCGTCGCTATTTAACTTTTGGATTTTCTCTTTTAAATGGGTGCTAGAGAAAACATGGCAAAATAAGAGTCCCATATAATATTTTATAGTGTATGCTCTATATGATATTTTTGTTCATCTAGAGCTTACTCAAGAAAAGAAAAAAAAAAAGGGGGGTGCATATGGGTCTAGGCTAGTGCAAAATTAATGATGAAAGAAAGATTTATTATAACGTCATACAGATGTTTAGAATTTAGATGTGAGATTCACAGGATTATTGTGGATTTGAAAAGTCTATCCTCGCTGAAAAGAAATAAGGACAGAATTGAACAAGGAAATAAAAACCAGACGGGTGTGTTCATAAATGGCCATTCAATAGAGTGGCCCCCAGGTCTCCAAGCAAGCAACAATAAGCGAATATTGGAGCCGACAGAGGAAATATCATTCTCGTTCTTGAAATCACTTGTGGTGGGCTCTCCCCCTTTCAATCTCTCTCTTTTCCTCCATATGCGTGATAGCAGCCAAAACTATTGGATGAGTGAGATGTGACGGCCAGCCTCTCTTTCTACTAGGATGCATTTCACGTTTCCTTGATAACCAAACTTTCAATACCCCTCCCAAAATACCTTGACAAAACTCCACTAGGTCCATCAATTTCTTGTTTATGAATTTATTCCCTATCTTTCTTTTTCCTGACAATTGACTTTGGATTCTTGTTTGCCAGACCTAAAATATGTTAAGAAAACTCCATTGCACTTTTTAAATTTTTTTTGATAGGATGGAAGGATCATTACCGTCTTAGTATGAATACATCTTACAAAACCAATGACGCAAGATAGAAAGAGGAGAGAGAAGAAGAGAAAAAAGAAAAAGAAGAGAAGAAAAAAGAGAAGGACGAAGAAGTATAAGAGGGAGGAGCAACTTCGTATTTTCAAATATCAATAATGTAGAACTTGAATTCTTAATTATATATAAGTAAATATTTATAAATCAAAAATTGTAATAAAAGAGAAATAATATACTAAAGTCCTCACAAAACTCTAATCCTAATAAAAATAAAATAAAAGTAGCCGACATAAAATACATTTTTTTTAGTTTCTATATTTGCATCTGAGAGTAGCACGTCTAGATCTCTCATATATATATATATATATATATATATATATATATATATATATATATATATAGGACGGGCCTCCAAGTAATACCAAATATCTTTCAAGATCATATCAATGCATCATTACAAAAATTAATCCTCTTTGGTGATACAGATGAGATTTGTCTCATATGTTATAGAATCCTTGGTATGGGAAGTACAAATCTTTTGGAGATATAGCAAGCACCATGAGACCTCAATAATTCAAAGAACTCCAATTTGTGTGAAGGGGTTGGAGAAGTGGAAGAATGGTGCTAGCCTGGTAATTAAGCTGGTAAAGTTCGTGGTGCTGATGCAACACAAGTGGTTTAAGCGAGACCTTGCTTGCTTTTCTTCCACACACACACACACACACACACACACACACAGAGAGAGAGAGAGAGAGAAGGATGCCAAATAATTTGTATGGAAGTTGCCACAAGGAATATCTTTGAGAACCAGAAGCAAAGAAGAATAAATGGAGAAGAAAGGATTGGTTGTTCTGATAGCACCTTCTACGCTGAAGATCTAAAACCGCAGAAATGGTTGAAAACAACCACGGCTTCTGCCATTTTCAACCTTGGATCTCTCTCAATGGGAGCGTGACATCAACCAGCTGGAATTTTTAACAATTTCGTATTAAATATATCATCCTTGGCAGCAACCATATATTGCTTATGTGCCTTCTGACACTTTTTCTATCAGATTGCCAGCCAATGAGGATTTGGACAAGCTTTTTGATTGTGCTATGCCATCAAGTAAAGGGATCCCACATGAGAAAAAAAGGCACCTAATGGTCATGATAGGCTAAAGGAAACAGTTCTCATATTTCAGTTAAAATACTCACTGTGCGCTCATGTGAATTAGACTGTTCAGTCCCTTCTGTTTGAAGAAATAATCAAATTTGCAAATAAACTTCTATTAATTTGAGGAAAGCGGAAGTGCTGCAAAAGATTAGCATGAGGGATACATGGGTTCGTTAGCTGCATAACCTACTCTTGGATGCAGCAAGAAAAGCCACCAAATCATTCATTTGGGACCCATGAGACTTCATTTTTGCTTCAAGATGCTAGAGGAGAGATGAGAGAAAAGGAGCCAACTTTAAGCAAGTATTGCATTCAAGTGTAGAAAAAGCGCAATCATGAAAGGAATTTGACCTGAATTGGCACCTTCATATAGCAGAAATCATGAAGTTAATTTGGCATTCAGATCCACCTAATTGATCCTATGTGATGAGGAGTGGTGGGGACAAGGTGAAAGAGTCAAGGATAGCATGTTTTTTTTTTCTTTTTAATTTCTCTTTCGAGGGGTAGATGTCAAGGATGATAGATTGCTTCTCATTTTCTACCTGTGGTTGTCTCAATAATATGAGGTCACCATTTCCCTTAGACAACTTTGTGAGATGCAGAGCTTCCCATCATGCTCCAAGAGTGAAGGTAAATTAACTGAAGCATTGCAAAAATCCAACTCAAGTATATAGTGAAAGCCTTGAATGTCTAATATATGATCGTACACATACATGGAACAACATTAATATTATGAAATATAGAATTTTACTCATGCGACCTTCCTCCTACTGCAAGAGCCTTGAGGAAATTAACTAGTTGAACTCCGAAACGTTGATCTCTTCCGATGTCTTCCAGCCACTAAGGCAACTCTAGTTGTCCCAAGGAAGAGAGTCTGGAGATCAAGTTATTTCAATCCAAGGGCCTTGATGAGGAAATGCCGAGCTCTAAGTTCAGTGGGGAGAGGTGAACATGAGGCCTTTCCACTAAAGATGACTGCGATAATGGACAAACAGATGAATTAGGCATCAGAGTGAGGGAAGAAGGCAACTGGGTCTCTTGTTCTGAAGAGTTCAGATCAATTGCAATGATATCAGAAGCTCCATAATCTGCTGCCTTAAGAGACAGAGTAGGAAGATGAAATTCACTTGAGATGCAAGGCACTTTAAACTTAGAAGAATCAGTGGCTTGATCTGCTCTATCACAACTTGCAACCTGAAAAAGAGTTGTTGAGAACGAAATTTGATCTTGTCCTTGTGAGAAAGGTAGTGAGTGGGGAAGAGATGATGCTTACCACATCGAAGAGGCTAGATCGGTGGCGCCTCTTCTTGTTAAGGCTGTCCTGGCGTAGAAAATATTTCTGAGCATGACTAGCCACTTGAGTTGGGGTCCTTGTGCTCACAAAGTTGCGAGAGATGCCTCGCCAATCTCCCTTTCCAAGTTTCTCAAGACCAGCTAGAAATGACCTGTGCTCTTCCTCAGTCCATGGAACTCCTAAGAACCAGAAGACCAATCAAAGCGTCCAAATTGTAAATATGATAGGATGTCAGAAGGAAATATCAGCAGTTATAGCTGAACAGAGAAGAACAAGTTAAAAGAAATAAAAAGAATGCCGTGAGAGATCATATATCAGCTGTACAAGTATGATAACTAGCTATATTTTAAATCTAGAGAAGCTATGGAAGACATGTTTCTAGAACAAAATGCCAGTTACATAAGGATGACACACAGATCCCAAGCACAGTAGAAGGAGAAAAGACTTGGAAAAAAAAAAAAAAACAACCTCAATTTTGCCTTTGGAAAATCAAAAAAGAAAACAAAATAAGGATAAATTATGGGTGCAACACACGTAGATGAGTCTTAGGGGAAAGGACAGACAATTCAAACATACAGCTAAAATAAGATTCTCTTCCCCATAAACCATGATGCTGCTGAATTTTTATTAGATCCTTAGTTCCCAAGGGAAAACAAAATAAGGGGGAAAAAAACAAAGATCCTCAAGCAAAGGAAAGCAGGAAAGAAATAAGAGTATCTCACCCTTTTTCCTCTCTGGTGTTCTGCCAAGGGGACCATCAGAGAGATAGCCATTAGAAATCTTCTCAGTGGTTTCATCAATAGAAACAAGGGAAGAAGAAGATGATGTTGAAGAGCAAGGGGACGAAGAAGCAAGATAAGATGAGGAGGCCAAGCATTCCATGCTAAAGCTCTTCTTCATGGGGGAAGAAGCTACATGAAGCTGCACCCCAAATAGCCTCAGTCCACCACTGCCGACCACACCTCTTGGCCTGCTGCAGGTCCTTGAGTTGTGCCCATTGTTCCCACAATGAAGGCACTTCCTCCCCATCCTTGAGCTCTACAAACCCAGAGACAGCCGAACACTAGAAGAGAGTCTTAATAATATTCTTGGGTCATAGGTAGGCTTGGGGATTAATAAGACCAGCCAAGAACAAAGGGGGAATGGGTGGACAAGTTTTATTTGAACATACAATTCATGGGTTGTGTCGCCATAGATGACACATCTGACACCACTTACATTCGTGTGGCTGCTTTTTTCAATGCATGTTGGTGTACAAATGCAGACCTAGACATGCACATATGGGAGCAAGTACCTTATACTCATGTACACTGTTATTTTTTTAATCCTTTGTTTTCCTACCTCTTCCTTTTGAATCTAGGAAACTCTGAGTTGGTAGCATAGTTGAGTCTAATAATCAGAAGTCTAATTCCATTAAGCTCTTGTCAAGTAAGCATAATTAAATTAATTAGCTGTCCCTTTTGCTGAGGAAAGAATCTTGTTATAGATATATGACATCGGCATCCTTCATATTAGATGCTTGCACTCGTTTGTAGAGAGAAAGAGAGAGAGAATTGCGGATGGTTGGAACTTGGAAGAAGACAAGATCAACCTAGCTGGAATTGATATGGTATGGAAAGAGGGAATTGAATTTTGGATGCTAGTGAGGCACTTCTTTACCTGTTTTGCCGAAGACATCAATTATTTTTTATTTGGGTTCCCTCATAATTCTCAATACATCTTATGGGCACTAGAGTATCTTTGTCTATGGAAATGGCTGAGAGAATACTGTTTATCTGCCCATGGACTTTCCAATTCCTTTCCTTGATCCCATGTACGCCCAACTTGGGAGTACAAAAGTGTATTGCTCCTTGCACTAGAAAAGCTCCCACTTTCATACTCTCTCTCTCTCTCTCACACACACACACACACACACTGTATGATCATACATGCAGGAATCTTTCTTTCTAAGATGAAAACTTTGAAAATGCTGCTGAGGAAGTCTCTTTGCTCATTGGCTTGTTCTTGTTCACTAGCTTTATGAAGTGCTTCATTATAATAATGCCTCGAGCTGAGATTTTCTTTTCGTGCTGTTGTTTTTTAATGAGACTGAATCACTACTCTTTAATGTGTTATCTGCTTGAGATACCAACTCAAATGTTCCTTTACTTTCCACTCTAGTAGATAATACAATAATACAAATTGCTAAGCGCATATCACCCCTTGATGGTGACCAACTTGGGAAGAAAAAATGGCCACCAAACTGCCTATCTAGATTAAAAAAAAAAAAGCACCGTTCAAACTTGAAATCAAAGAGCAGAACAATCAAAAGGCCACATCCCATCATATAGTAGATTAGGGAATCCAATATAAGGTGATCGGATATGGAGCCTTGAAGATACTACCATGTCGATTCCTATCAAGTCTTCTCGCCTGATCCTTTGCTGATTAACTTCATCTGATGGCTTTGCTTCTTCCATAGGTCATGCGGCATCTCATTGCTTTCTTTTTAACTTTGGTGGCAAAGTAGGACACAGCATTTCATTCAGATCCAAAGTAGATGAAAAGAGGGATAAGGTTTTGGTAGGCTGCAAAGGCTCCAAAGCAGTACGGTCCGACATCTCACAAGAAAATATCTTGCGACGTAATTTTCAGCATAATTTTTAGTACAAATCTTTGAATGGTCGTGTCCATTCCCATAGCAATTTGGACGGCGGAAGGTTCACACCACTTCAGAATATTTGGATGATGATGAGAGATGAGTGGCCTTTCAGACCAAACATATATTTAGAGAGGCCAACTGGACTGTGGACTGGGTGGCTGCTTATGTAGCCAGCCATTCAGAGACACTTTATGGACGGAAAAGAGATAGTTACCTAAAGCACTCCATGACTTGTATGTATCCACACTTATAATGTATGAAATATTCATTTTAACCCCCCCAAAAAAAAGGTTTACCCCCAATATATGCTTTGCAACCAAAACAAGGACTGAATTTTTGCTACGATGATTGAAGTTTTTTTACGTAAATGTAATTGTACAACAGAGCAACTTGAATTATCTGAGAATTTCGGTCATTAAATAATTTTTTGAGAATACTAAGTCGTTAAATAACATTTGTGTCAAAGTGCACAGTGGGCCATCTAAAATCATGATGAACAGTAATCCAAATGAGTGAAACTATGGACGCGATCACGTCATTTTCCATAATGAATGATTGACAAGCTGCCCCATTTTTTACACTTTATTTTAAGAAAAAAAAATCTGAAACTATCTCTAGGACTTCCTGTACATCAATTGGTCGTAAAATGGAAGGCAAATTAACCGATAATTTGATCGAAACATAGAAAATTCCAAAAATTGTAAAAATTTGTCGGTATGCGGTTTAAGATCTGTTGAGCATAACCAATGCCTTCCATGCGTTGTTGCACCATGGAACCACACAGGAACAAGCCTCATTTCGTTATTGACATCTATTATGAAACAGGAAAAAGAAATCATCCTTCCATTAACTGTCCAATATTGTCGTAAGCCTGATTTGTTTGATTCATTAGCAAGTCAGTATTTATTCTTCCTCTCTTTGTAACGACATCTCTGTATCATTTAAGTTTAATTTTTTTTTTAATCAAAGCCATTGGAGCTTGTTAATGCACTGAATAAAGAAACATAAACCTTACCCATCCATGGTTGGTCCTTAAACTAAACAATATCCACCAATTTCTCGAGATTCTGAGAAGTTGACATTCTCTTACAGTCAGTCGCTGGGCTTCAGCTTTTAAACCACTAGATCCTCTAGAATTTGCATTGCAGCACCAGCCTCTCCTCCAAGGGTTGAGAACATCATTATGCTTTCAAATCTTGACGCAATATTCTTATCGAGAATCCAGTTCGGATCAAGCCACGATTAGCTCACAAGGTATTATTTAACCCATAAGATAGTCCAATAATACCTTTTACTTTCACATCGAGCAATTGCACCGCGACAAATCAAAAAATGTCACAATTCTGCTCCACTGAAAGCAATTGCCATAGCCTTAATTGAATAATCATGTTCATACCAACTTTAAGCATCGACCTAACAAAGCAGTCGAGTGATTACATCATGAATTGCATAGTTAATTTCCATTGATCACTATAATAAAGTTATTTAGATGGTCATGGACCAACTGCTTCATTTACTGCATGACAAGGAGAACCAACCCTTGCATAGTTTCTAGAGAGGTTTTGCTTAAAAAACAAATCAAGTCAATTTGTTTATGATTGTAGAAAGGATCACATCATAACCGCGTGATTGGTGTTGATGGGGAGCATCACCACATGGGTCGCATTCAACTCTCCAACACCTCACCCACTCGAATCTCGTTGGCTTCCCATTCTCCGTGGCAAAGACAAAACCAAACACTTGCAGCGTATGGTATACACTATAAGATACAACACCAACCCTCCCTTATTTATTAAGTGGATGCAAGTCACGTTGCTGTACGGAAGCATTGGATTCTTCTTCCTTCATTATCAAAATAAACATGGGAGGAAACATTTATGGGCCAAGTCGCAATCGGCAATAGCTTCAAACTTTGAATGTATGAATGGAAGCGTTCAAAAGCAGAAAACAAAACTGCAGTTCCGATGCAACAATTGCAAGGAGTATACGGATGGTTGGATATTATTTAGTTGTTGCTGCAAAGAGATGCAATCCCCCTGAAAGTCATGACGCAAAACTACACGGAGGATTCGTGCCAAGCCCAGAAAGGTATCCGAGCCGAGCCCATGGATGGAGAGGATATGAATAAAATTGGCCGGAGTGCCCAACATACGGTCATTTCTGTCCGCATCAAACATTCTTCTAGCGAGGTGAAGGCCCAATAGGGGCTGCTACGCGGGGTAGGCTCGTCCCTTCCTCCCCCTCTCCCTTTTTTTAAAACACAAAAAAAAACAAAAAACAGGGAATTAAAAAAATGAAATGGGTTATTATGTTCGAGTACTAAGAGAAACAACCATGAGTGGCAATATCCATTATGATGGGAGGATGCGAGAACTGGATTTCTATGCAGTTGGACAGAATGAAACTTCAATCAACTTTAGAAGTTTCAAATCCCACAGTTCTAGGGATCTCATTTGAAGCATGAAATGTCCAGACAACCATGCACATATACTCCAAACTCTTAATTGATTAATAAAAAATTAAGAACAATCTAGATTTTGTAATACATGCATTCACTAATCATAATTCTGTAATGTGAAATGTGTAGTTGTGGTATGAAATTTCAAACATTCTAGAATTAACTAAATATTTCCATGCTGATTGTTGACTAGAAATTTTCCAAATCATGGTTTTCTTTTCTTATCTTCAAATTTCTCCAATTTTGAATTTTCTCTATTGGACAACCAGACACCTCCTTGTAGAAATACAAGCAAGTTCACCCGGATAAGGAAGGATCCAAAAGTCTTTAGCTGAACACAATGTATCACTAAAGCCACCTGTTATGAACATACCTGTTATCTAGGTCCAGTAGCCCTCCTTCCGAAATTGCGCACCCAAGCCCATATGGGAGAAGAAAACCATATTTGCCTTTACGTCTTTCAAAGGTTGCTAGGTCGTTGGGCAACGATTCATCCTTCATCAGTGGCCTCAATGTAAGACAGAATAGTATGACTAAAAGATGTAGTCCAACTACACAATGAAACAAGCATCCACACCAAATTTCGGCCACCTACCTAAATATATTGACACATTAGCACTTTGCACTGATGCAAAATCTCAATATATCAACACATGCTGGCCTAACATCCACCCACCTGATGTTACAGGAAGAAATGTGAGCTTAGGAGAGACAGCCAAAGCCTATTGTCACAGTACCAGACTTTTTGTACACACCAGCAATGGTTCGAACCGAGAGCAGCATTTAGGCATGCATGAAAAATCAACCACACAAACTTATTTGATGCAATCCAGTATTCGTCGATTTCACTTTAGAAATGAGAGGAAGATAAAGTCAAGCTCCTTAATTACATATAGTTCAATATTAAGAAGGATCATATATTTGGGAGTTGACAATTTGAGCACAAAATTGACTAAAGAAAGAAGATATCCATTCTATATTTTGAATTTTGAACTATTACATACATGAGAATTAAGGCTTTCAACAATGCTTTACTACAACAAACTTGAAGGAAAAAGAGGTGATAACAGGACTTGCATCCATATACTTGAAAAGAGAATAACTGTAACAGATATAAAACAAAATGAGCACGATAGCTGCACCATCCACTGCCAATTCAAACAAGTCATTTCACACAGAACTCAGCAAGCATATAGTGTGTACGGATACAGGAGAACCATGTAAGCAGAAAGACGGACACAGACTTGAGGAAAATGACATGATGACTGGAAAAGAATGAAGGTAATATTAAAAGAACATACATTCAGGCATAATGCACTAAATTATCATGACTTTACACATGATGCAATCTCATAATCATGACTTCTTATAATCAAGTAAAATAAACTTATTTTATGACATTTAAGGAAACAATCTAAAAACCAAAGCTTCAACTAGAAATGCAACAAAGTACATGATGGAACAGTTGCAAGAATGAGGATTGAAACAAGGTAATATGCAGGATTGACAGAATTGCAAGTACATAAAAGACTACGCTAAAAAATTCATGTTGTGATTTGAATATTTAACGTGTAAGCTTTCAACTGTACTCCAGAGGTAGATATTAAAGTCAAAGCTGTCTTTCATCTGATATTACAAAACTTTCAAACAAAAGGACATGGGAGAAACAAAATCAAGAACGACTCCTATTTCTGAACTTGCATATTCCACGGCAACTTTTACTCAAATGAATTGCGGATAGATTGCACCATAGAAGACACGGCAGGAAATTCAGCTAATTCTTTGTTTTTTTCCTGTCAAGTTAGATCATTTTTATTATAAGATATACTGAGGATTAAATAGAATGGCAATAAGAGTGTCCTTACCACTTCAACAAGTCAGTCCTCCAGGCCTCCTGGATTCATATCGCTGGACATGAATATCTTTTGGTAAGCTCTTCTCATTCCTCTAACCTTTAATTTGCCAAAGAAGCAGAATTAAAAATAAGATAAAATTGGAGAAGATGGGTTCAATCAGAAACAAGAATGAGTAGTCATACTTGAATCAAACTAACAGATAATCTGGCCATCAAATGAGATCCAGTACTACCCAACATCATATCTCTAATAGTACGACATCAAGTTTAAGAAAACAAGGATAAGAAAATGTGGTTTACTATGTGAATTCATTGTAACTGTCAATTCCTAATAGGTGACTTAACAAATAATCCCAGCCCAATGATATCCATAACATGACTAAGTTCATTTTCTGGTTAACTAAAGCAAACTTGATAATCAATTGTTCAGGAACTACACTAGCAGACATAAAAATCCTGTCATACTAATATGGAAATTAAGGTGGGAAGTTAGTAAGTCGACAGAAAGTTACCATGTTTGAAAGCTTGATATGACATGTTACCTGAGTCTCCCAGTCTGCAACATATCTGGCTGCCTAATCATAGCAAATATTCTCATGACTTTTTTCGAAATGGCATTTGTATGTAAAATCTTTAAGAGAATATGCTAGAGGTTGTACCAAGATACACCGTCTCGGTACCGGGCCCCATACTAATGCCACCCTGTTACTGTGTTGATACGGCCCCTGTACTATTACCGGTATAGTATGATACACCCTATACCGCTCGGTTCGGTATGATAATGGCATACCATGGGTTGTACTGTAACACTACATGAGCTGATACCTTACTGAAGAAAGATGTATGAGAGCTTTCCCTAATTGAAGTATTATTCAAGAAATGGCCAGAAAATGTAGTACTCGAAAACACCTAGTAGGATATCTGCGCGTGCATGTGATTGCTTAGTAGGTATATTAGAGAGAGATACAAAGTCAAATTGCTCTGTACATGGACTATTTTGAAATGAAGCAAAACCCATCTTAAGCACTTGTAAACCCAAACTCATATAGAAAGTCATACCATAGATCACTGCTACCCTGATGTCTTTGAACCGAATGCCCTGAAAAATTCCTATGTCTATCATCCATCACGGATGCACATTGATTCCTTCTCACATGGATCAGCAACCAGGTCTTGATCTTTCTTTGACAGAAGAAATATAAAATTTACGAGTAATGCTAGAGGGCACCCATTTCATGCACACCATAAGAGTTTCCTGCCACATGGTAGAAGGGCATTGGTGTAGCTTCCATGAATTGGTGAAATTTGCGTATGGTGGTTGAACACTGTCACCAAGCAAGCATCAGGTCAGCCCAAGGAACTTTTCTTGCACACTAACAGGCACCAAAGCATTTTCCAAAGTTTATTACGATATATACTTCTTCCTTCATGAAGACATTTGTTTCTTCTAATTTTAACTAGGCTAAACCACTTAAATATAACAGAACAGCAAACCAGTGGAATTTAGAATATTGTTGTCCTTGGGTGATGACAGTATTTTCTAGCCTCTCTCTCTCACTCTCTCTCTCTCTCTCTCTGTGCGCCTCTCTCTCTCTCTCTCACGCGCGCACACACAGACACATGCAACTACTCCCAAGCAATTATGAGTCAGATAGGACTTAATATAGGCTTATCCTCTGGGTACAAGTTCTGCTTAGAATTGCAATTTAAGCTAGAGAAAAATCAAAGCTGCAAGAGCTTGGGTTGAGATAGAAAGTTGGCCACAGCCTGTCTGGACTAAAGCCCGGCACATATGCAACTGGATTTGTAAAGTTCATAATTTTTTAACTAATAAAAGGACATTACCCAGATATGATCCTGCCAATCCAGAGTCCTGGGAGGGGCAAACTAGGAACAAACCTAATCTTTGGCTTTTTCTCTGTTTGCACAAAGTAGCTGCCCCAAGACTCGAACCTGCACCATTACACTTATCAGCTCAAGCCTTTTATCATTGTACCAAGCAATGACCCTTATTTTTTTAACTAATGTAAATTGAAATAAGTTAATGACTCTTTTTTTTAATAATATAAATCCAAATAAGTTCTAAAAATAACGGAGATCAATAAGCTCTACATATCACTAACCTCCATGCTTGCGAATCAATGACGTTGAAGCCACTCCAGATTCAAACCACGAAGCTCTGCTTGATCGCCAGAAGCCATCATGTATTTTGGTGCATCTTGTGCAATCTGTCTGCACAAAATTGAATTAATAAATAGCACAAAAACTTTAGTATGCAAGTAATTACCACCCTATGAATAATTTCAGAGCATGTTGACAATTGATATTCAAACCAAGGTCAACGCACAAAGGCACATTAAGCATCATATGATGATTCAATAAAGACCTTGCTAGCATGATATACACGTCATATCCTAGAGGTACATATCAACCTAGTATTGAAGGTATACCTCAATCATCTGGTTTACTGATGGTGTATTCTGCTACACAAAGAACTATAGGGGTAAATGTCAAGCTATAGTCGAGTCCTGTTGGACTCAAATCCTCAACACTGTGATTTTCATATAAGTCTTGCTATCCTAAATACTTTTATATTACTTTAACATGCATGTTTAGCAAGCATAATGGCATCATGTGTGGAGCTATAGTTATGTTTACCAATAGAAACAATACATATCCGAGAAAATTTAATCCACTAGTATGTATTAGAATTATTTTATTGTTCCATCTATCATCATTACGAGCCAAACTAAGTAGTCTATATTAGAAATTAAGCAATTTTTTCTAGCATATATTTGGAGTTTACATGATAGAGTTGTGTACTGTTCATGCTCATCCACGCCAAATGTTGACAAAGTAGCACACACCATTAAGTACCAAGCTAAGCCCTGACAGATACAAGGATAATACATGAAGAGTCAATATCATTGCTATTCAGATATATGAGTTTTGCCTGGACTTGGTCCTTCTAGGTTGCTGTATATATTGTGTCCATGAAGAGTCAAAAATAATAAAGCAAGTGCACATAGAATTATAAAAATATGGATGGATATTGCGCAATGTTGGCCTTGGTCAGAACATAACAGTGAAATACACTATGCTAAATAGTGACAGAAGTGCATTTTGTGCTCATCCTTCTTTATATTGTTCAATTATTGGGTGGATCATTCTTGCAAATAGATGAATATCTTAAACCATATTTTAGCATCTCAAGTAGCTACATGCTTTTAAGTGGTTTTTCCCTTGTATCTGGTACTGTTTGTTGGTTTCATGTCATTCTAATTCATGCTAGTCCCTGTATAGCTTCAATCAATATAGAGATGTATAGCATAGCACATTTAGGGCTTATGTATCCGTAAAATGGCAGGGTTACAGGCCTTCCATATGACCTAGAATGTTAGATTTGACTTTATTCATTAACAGTCATTTTAAAGTGTTCAAGACATGCCTACTTTCCAATCTAAGCAACTAAAAGAAGCTTAGATACAGAGAAGGGGAATAGGAGGTATATTAATGTACCATAATGTGATAATCAAGTATCTTTTGGAAGTATATCATCTTACGCCACTGCATGAACAGTGTCTGCATGGTTATATAATAGGCATATGACACCTAACACCAACCTTAGTTCTCACTTCTCACCTTCATACGCATTGCCTCAATGTACACGCTTATGTGAATCACTTTTTTCCCTCGCTTGAAGTTACTTATGTCATGGTGCATGAAAAAAAAAACCCTCTAATCTCGGTGCTTGAGATAATATCTAATAGGACCTGAATTTGATTAGCACTTAAGAAACAAGCGAAATGTGCTAAATAAGATGCCAATAACAGACTTATGTCGATCATTTTAGGAAGTATAACTAGCATTTTTGACTTGCCAACTAGAATGCTTATCACTAGACCTGAGTAAAATCAGCGCTGCCCACCTAACCAGGCCCGGCTCCGACCAAGTTTTACTAATATCTGGCTTAGATTTTCATCCCCGGGCTAGATTGGACGTCAAATTTTCAAGCACAACTAGAATTGATGTAGTGTGCCCTTCTCTTGACTCAGCCAGACCAGAAACTTTGTCTATTTTACAAAATAATATTTATAAAACATAAATAGAAAAATACAAAGAAACCCTAATGAATTCCTCCCTCACCTCCACTACAACTGCCCACCACACCCCTCCCTTCCACCTCCATCACCCACCACGCCTCTCTCTCCTCTCCCCCCACAACCAAGCTCTTCTTTCATCCAACTTGTGCTCTCTATCTCTTTCTTTGCCTCTCTCCCCCTCTACCCCTACCCCCAGCCAAAAGCTCCATTTTCCTATCACATTAACATCCTCCTTTCAAACTCTCCCTCCTACTCCCCTCACCACTCTCTCTCTCCCTCGAACCAAAACCGCCTCTTGGATCCTCTCCCTCTCTCTTACTGTTGGCACCTCAACTATGGATCACCGCTCCACAGGTTGTTGCCCTTCTTGCCCCCAATCTCAATCCCAGCCATGGGCAAGCCCTTGCCCCTTTCTAATTGGGTAGTGTTGGGATCACTGGGCACAAGAATGAGTCTTTCCGGCTTACCAATTAATAGTTATTCTCATTCAGGCATTTCACCAAACACATCACAGGCATAGATAGACAAGCACAGAGAGACAAGATTTACATGGTTCGGCAGCAAATGCCTACATCCACGGGGAGGAGGAGCAATCCACTATGTCAATCGTCCCAATAGGATACAAACAAAGCTACATAAAAGCCTAAAACATGGGTTGCCGAATGATCACAAGAGGAGGCAACAGTAAACCAAATATAAGGCAAAATAACCGACCGAACCAACTTTTCTGCAGCCACAATGGTAGATCAAAAGAGTAGTATGCAAGGCAACCTTTCTACAACTTCAATGGCAGATCAAGAGAATATCAAAATATCTTACCTTCCCCTCTTTCTTAGACTGTGAACAGCAAGAACAGGGACTCACGGAAACGAGAAGCCACAGAGAGGAGTCACGGCAGAAGAAGGAAGATCTCCTGCGAGCGGAAGATCAAAAACAGATGCCTGCTGTTGCCGGAAGACCGAGAGCACAAGAGAGAACGAGAGGGGATAGAGGGCGGCGATCGGGATCCCCTTCTCACAAAAAACCCTTACCGAAATAAGAGAATTGGCTGCCTTATATAATGGGGTGTTAATCTTGCAAAAAAAATCCTCTCAAAACAGTGATTTGGAGCAAAGTCCAAAATAATCAACAATGCGACAAATCATGTACCTAGTATCAAATATTGATTGATAAAAATAACCTTCTCCTCACCACAAGCCCGAAAAGGCATTAACAAGTGCTCACACTAATCAAGTTCAGGAAAGTCCTGAACTTAACCGATGTGATTGGTTTAGTGAGCATATCAGCCGGATTATGAGCAGTGTAAATTTTCTGAAGCCGGACATCACCATTCTCCACCAAGTCTCTGATGAAGTGATACCTGACATCCACATGCTTAGTGCGTTCGTGATACATCTGGTCTCTGGCAAGATGCAAAGTACTCTGATTGTTGCAATGAATATCCAAACGGTCCTGCTCAAGACCCAAATTCTGTACCAACCCTCTTAGCCAAATAGCTTCCTTTGCTGCCTCTGTCAACGCCATATACTCTGCTTCTGTAGTAGACAAAGCAATTGTAGGCTGCAAAGTACCTTTCCAACTGACTGCACAACCAGAGAGAGTAAATACATATCCGGTTAATGACTTTCTTCTGTCCAAGTCACTAGCATAATCTGAATCAGAAAATCCTATAACAGTGCAATTACTCTGTGCGGAGAATACCAATCCCAAATTAGAAGTGCCTTTCAGATATCTAAGTATTCATTTCATAGCTAACCAGTGAGCCTTTACAGGCTTATCCATGTATTTGCTTATTACGCTTACTGCCTGTGAAATATCAGGTCGAGTGCAGACCATCGCATACATGATGCTGCCTACTGCACTTGCATATGGCACTCTGGATATATATCTCTCCTCATCCTCAGTCTGAGGACAGAGTCTAGCAGATAATTTGAAATGACTGGCAAAGGTAGTAGTGACTGGCTTGACATACCAAATCTATCCAAGACTTTCTTAATATATCCATGCTGAGTAAGAAAAAGTCTACTCAACTGCCTGTCACGACTGATCTCCATCCCAAGTATCTTCTTTGTCGGTCCAAGATCCTTCATCTCAAATGCAGTGTTGAGCTCAGCTTTCAGATTTTGGATGACTGATATATCCTTGGCTGCTATCATCATATTATCCACATATAGCAATAAATAACAAAAGGATCCATCTGAAAACCGCTGGTGATATACGCAACTGTCATATGGAGATCTGTTGTATCCATGGTCGACCATAAACCTATCAAATTTGTGATACCATTGTCTTGGAGACTGCTTGAGACCATATAATGATCTCTTGAGCAAACATACATGATCTTCTTTGTCTAGAACCTCAAAACCAAGTAGTTGTTGCATATAAATCTGTTCCTCTAAATCACCGTGAAGAAAAGCTGCTTTAACATCTGGCTGTTCCAACTCTAAATCCTGAGAAACAACTAAAGCAAGCAATACACGGATAGAAGAGTGTTTGACTACAGGAGAAAATATCTCCTTATAGTCAATTCCCTCCCGTTGACTATAGCCCTTAGCTACCAACCTGTCCTTATATCTAAAATCCTGAGGACTGGCACCCTTTTCCTTCTTGAAGATCCATATGCAATTACCTTCTTGCCCTCTGGTCATCTAATTAATTCCCAAGTCTGATTCTTCTCTAAAGATTGTAGTTCTCCAACCATAGTCATAGTCCATTGTTCAGCCTGTGAACTACTAATAGCCTCCTGATATGTGGTCAGCTCATCACCAATAGTGTCTGCAATGCTCAGAGCATAATAAACTAACCCAGCACAAGCTGAATCCTCAAAGCCATACATTTGTGGTGTTCTGATCTAAAGTCTGGATCTACGAGTGGCAATGCTATCAATCTGATCCTGACCTTGCATGGTAACCTCATCCTAAGTCTGTATCTCTGCATCTGTCTGCTGTTGCTGCTCCTTCAGAATAAAAATATCTTCATTTGCTTGCTGCTGCTGTGATCTGATAGTCTGATCAATATTCATAACAGTCCTATCCATCTGATCCTGACCCTGATCTCTCTGAGAAGAAGTAGGTTGTAGCTGCCTTAAAGGAGTGGCTATCTCATGAAATGTCACATCCCTACTGACTAGAAATCCTTGGGATCCAGGCTCTGTGCACAATAGTCTGTAGCCCTTTACACCATATGTATATCCAAGAAATACGCACTTCTTAGCCCTGGGGTCCAACTTTCCATCTCTTACATGTGCATAAGCTGGACACCCAAAGACTCTGAATACTGAATAGTCTGCAGGTCTTCCTGTCCACATCTCTTCCGGAGTTTTCATACCCAATGCTGATGCTGGAGATCAGTTTATAATGTAGCAGGCTGTGTGTGGCCTCTGCCCAAAAGTCTCTACTTAATCCAGAACTAGATAGCATAGATCTGACTCTCTCTATTAGTGTGCGGTTCATGCGTTCTGCCACACCATTTTGTTGAGGTGTACCCACTGTGGTTTTATGTCTAACAATGCCCTCTGATTTGCAAAAGTCATCAAACTCAGTAGAACAAAATTCTAATCCATTGTTAGTTCGGAAGGTTTTCACCTTCCTATCATTTTGCCTCTCGACCATAGCCTTCCACTTCTTGAACGTGTCAAACACATCACTCTTATTTCTGATAGTGTATATCCAGACTTTGCGGGAGTAATCATCAATAAAAGTGAGTAAATACCTAGATCCACCTTTGGATGTAATTGGGGTAGGCCTCCATAGATCAGAATGAATATAATCTAATATACCAGCTGTCATGTGCACGCCTGTAGAAAAGCTGACCCTGTGTTGTTTTCCGAACACACAATGCTCACAGAATCCAAGTGCACCAACCTTCTGACCATTTAGCAAACCACGTCTGCTCAGCTCCTGTAAACCTTTGTCTGAGATGTGGCCCAATCTCTGGTGCCATAGGTGTGTCAACTGCTCAATAGAAGACTGTACTGCTGAAGCCTGTCCAACTACTGTACTATCATCCAAATAGTAAAAGGTCCTACACAATTTTTTCTTTTAATAAAGTCAATACTCCTTTATTGATAGTTATTGATCCTCTACCCCATCTGCCCTCGAAACCTGCACTATTGAAAGCATATAATGAGAGAAGGTTTCTCTTTAGTTAAGAAACATATCCGATATCGTCCAAAGTCACCACAGTGTTTTCATTAGATTTAATTTAAACTGTACCAACACCTTCCACTTTGCAAATGTCATCTCCAAGAAAAACGGTGCCCCCCTCACATGATCTAAAAGAAGAGAACCATTCCCTATGGGGTGTCATGTGGAAAGATGCTCCAGAGTCCACAATCCAAGTATCAGGATGACTAACACTGCAAGCAGCTGTAAATACTGCATCATTTTCATTACTGTTGTGACCTGCTGATGAAACTATAACTGTTGCCGAATCTGAGACGGTTCCTTTATCCTTTTGTTCCCTCTCTTTCTTAGACTGTAAAAGTCTATATTCTGATTTCCAGTGGCCTGGCTTCTTGCAATAGTGACAAACACTTGGTCTTTTAGACCTAAACTTTGATCTGGTTTTGGATTTGCTTCTACCTTGTCCACCTTTCTTCTGTTCATCTCTACCTCTAACTATAAGTCCTTGAGCTGGAGTCTGAACCTGATGCTATAGCTGTACTTTCAATCTTAAGCTCATTGGATAACAAAGTAGCTTCTACCTTTTCAAGGCTTATTGTCTCTTTTCCATAGGGCATAGTAGTAGTAATATGCTCAAAGGACTTAGACAGTGAGTAGATCAGGATCAAAGCCTTGTCTTCTTCATCTACTTCAACACCAATATTTGCTAAATCAAGCAAGAGCTTATTATACTCATCCAAGTGATCTTTGAGTGAAGTCCCTTCTGCCATATGAAATGTGTGCATCTTTCCCCTCAAATACAATCTATTAGTAAGGGATTTTGCCATATATAGACTCTCCAATTTTTTCCATACTTCCTTAGTTGTATCAAGATCCACAACAGTAGGACTTTATCACTCAAGCTTGAAAACAGAGTTCCTAGTGCTCTCTCACTAATCTTTTCTTTGACAGCCTCATTATCTCCTGGGATTGCATCCATACCCTTGAGGGCCTTTTTTTTTTTTTGCTAATAAAAAAGGGGAAGAGGGGGGAAGGGCAAGCCCACCCCGCGTAGCAGCCCCACACTGGGCCCCCACCCCGCCAGGAGCATGTTCGATGCGGGCAGAATGACCGTTTGGTATAGGCCCAGCTCACCAGACCCCAGCCATATTTTACTCATACCCTCCCCACCCGTGGCCCCGGCTCAGTTACCCCACTGGGCCCTGGCACGAGTACCCCGTGTGAGTACGTCACACCTGGCACCACCCAGGCTACCAGCCGACCAGTAGCACTTCCAGACCCCGTGTCCAGGCGCGGGGCATTCGGTCCCCAGATTTAATCGACGCCCGTGCGTTTCGAACCTGGAACCACTTGGTTAGAAGCAAACGCCCCGTTCCAACTGGGCTACCACCTTGGTGGTTACCCTTGAGGGCCTTTGCTACACTCTCTTTAACCAACAAGTATTTCATTCTTACCTTCCATAGTGAGAAATCCCCTGTGCCATCAAATACAGCCACTTCATGCCTCATGGTAGTGGAATGAGAAACAGAAGCCGAATTGTTAGCCCTAGAGGAACTTTATTGCTCGTCAGTAGCCATAGCTCTGATACCAATTGTTGGGATCATGGGCACAAGAATGAGTCTTTCCGGCATACCAATTAATAGTTATTCTCATTCAGGCATTTCACCAAATACATCACAGGCATAAATAGACAAGCACAGAGAAACAAGATTTACGTGGTTCGGCAGCAAGTGCCTACATCCATGGGGAGGAGGAGCAATCCACTATGTCAATCGTCCCAATAGGGTACAAACAAAGCTACATAAAAGCCCAAAACATGGGCTGCCGAATGATCACAAAAGGAGGCAACATTAAACCAAATATAAGGCAAAATAACCGATCGGACCAACCTTTCTACAGCCATCATGGTAGATCAAAAGAGTAGTATGCAAGGCAACCTTTCTATGGCTTCAATGGCAGATCAAGAGAATATCAAAATATCTTAGCTTTCCTTCTTTCTTAGACTGTGAACAGCAACAACAGGGACTCACAGAAATAAAAAGCCACAGAGAGGAGTCACGGCAGAAGAAAGAAGGTCTCTTGCGAGCGGAAGATCAAAAACAGATGTCTGCTGTTGCCGAAAGACCGAGAGCATAAGAGAGAACGAGAGGGGATAGAGGGCGGCGATCGGGATCCCCTTCTCACAAAAAAACCTTACCGAAATAAGAGAATTGGCTGCCTTATATAATGGGGTGTTAATCTTGCAAAAAAATTCCTCTCAAAACAGTGATTTGGAGCAAAGTCCAAAATAATCAACAATGCGACAAATCATGTACCTAGTATCAAATATCGATTGATAAAAATAACCTTCTCCTCACCACAAGCCCGGAAAGGCATTAACAAGTGCTCACACCAATCAAATTCAGGAAAATCTTGAACTTAATTGATGTGATTGGTTTAGTGAGCATATCAGCCGGATTATGAGCAGTATAAATTTTCTGAAGCCGGACATCACCATTCTCCACCAAGTCTCTGATGAAGTGATACCTGACATCCACATGCTTAGTGCGTTCGTGATACATCTGGTCTCAGGCAAAATGCAAAGTACTCTGATTGTCACAATGAATATCCAAACAGTCCTGCTCAAGATCCAAATCCTGTACCAACCCTCTTAGCCAAATAGCTTCCTTTGCTGCCTCTGTCAACGCCATACACTCTGCTTCTGTAGTAGACAAAGCAACTGTAGGCTGCAAAGTAGCCTTCCAACTGACTGCACAACCAGAGAGAGTAAATACATATCCGGTTAATGACTTTCTTCTGTCCAAGTCACTAGCATAATCTGAATCAGAAAATCCTGTAACAGTGCAATTACTCTATGCGGAGAATACCAATCCCAAATTAGAAGTGCCTTTCAGATATCTAAGTATCCATTTCACAGCTAACCAGTGAGCCTTTCCAGGCTTATCCATGTATTTGCTTACTACACTTACTGCCTGTGAAATATCAGGTCGAGTGCAGACCATCGCATACATGATGCTGCCTACTGCACTTGCATATGGCACTCTAGACATATATCTCTCCTCATCCTCAGTCTGAGGACAGAGTCTGGCAGATAATTTGAAATGACTGGCAAAGGGAGTAGTGACTTGCTTGACTATAGACATACCAAATCTATCCAAGACTTTCTTAATATATCCATGTTGAGAAAGAAAAAGTCTACCCAACTGCCTGTCACGACTGATCTCCATTCCAAGTATCTTCTTTGCCGGTCCAAGATCCTTCATCTCAAATGCAGTATTGAGCTCAGCTTTCGAATTTTGGATGACTGATATATCCTTAGCTGCTATCATCATATCATCCACATACAGCAATAAATAACAAAAGGATCCATCTGAAAACTGCTGGTGATATACGCAACTATCATATGGAGATCTGTTGTATCCATGGTCGACCATAAACCTATCAAATTTGTGATACCACTGTCTTGGAGACTGCTTAAGACCATATAATGATCTTTTGAGCAAACATACATGATCTTCTTTGTTTGGAACCTCAAAACCAGGTGGCTGTTACATATAAATCTGTTCCTCTATATCATCGTGAAGAAAAGCTGTTTTAACATCTAGCTGTTCCAGTTCTAAATCCTGAGAAACAACTAAAGCAAGAAATACACGAATAAAAGAGTGTTTGACTACAGGAGGTTATTTTTATCAATCCATATTTGATACTAGGTACATGATTTGTCGCAAGAAGGAGGATTGTTGATTATTTTAGACTTTGCTCCAAATCACTGTTTTGAGAGAGACTTTTTTGCAAGATTAACACCCCATTATATAAGGCAACCAATTCTCGTATTTCGGTAAGGATTTTTTGTGAGAAGGGCATCCCGATCACCGCCCTCTATCCCCTCTTTCTCTCTTGTGCTCTCGGTCTCCCGGCAACAGCAGGCATCTATTTTTGATCTTCCGCTCGCAGGAGACCTTCCTTCTTCTGCCGTAACTCCTTTCTGGCTTCTCGTTTCCGTGAGTCCCTGTTCTTGCTGTTTACAGTCTAAGAAAGAAGAGAAGGTAAGATATTTTGATATTCTCTTGATCTGCCATTGAAGCCGTAGAAAGGTTGCCTTGCATACTACTCTTTTGATCTACCATTGTGGCTGCAGAAAGGTTGGTCCGATCGGTTATTTTGCCTTATATTTGGTTTACTGTTGCCTCCTCTTGTGATCATTCGACAGCCCATGTTTTGGGCTTTTATGCGGCTTTGTTTGTACCCTATTGGAACGATTGACATAGTGGATTGCTCCTTCTCCCCGTGGATGTAGGCATTTGCTGCCGAACTACGTAAATCTTGTCTCTCTGTGCTTGTCTATTTATGCCTGTGATATGTTTGGTGAAATGCCTGAATGAGAATAACTATTAATTGGTAAGCCAGGAAGACTCATTCTTGTGCCCAGTGATCCCGACAGGTAGGGCCAAGTGGATCTTGGGCCTAGGTCCTAGGGATCAAGTGCGTCAAGCTAGATTTTTCACCATGGATCACCGCCTCCATGGGTCACCGTTCTCTCCACCTGTCTCACTCCTAGCCATCGACAATGGGCATGCCCTAGCCCATTGCTAATTAGGCAAAGTCAAGTGGGTCTCGGGCTTGAGTCCTAGGATCGGGGTAGTTCAGGTTATAGATTTTTTAGACCTAAGGTTGAGTTAAGCTAGGACCTAAACTCTTGATAGTTGATACCTATGCCTAGGCCCAGCTTGAACCCCGCTTAGCTCGGATGATGCACAGGTCTACTTATCATTGGTTGAGAATTGTTAGTTATGGCTAAATGGTTGAGGCTCGATAGTCACTATTATGAAATGACTTGCTGAAAAACTTATGTTTTACAAGCTTCTATGTGCTCCTTTGCAAGCAAAAGGGTACCCCCTGGTGGACATTCAATTCAGATTTAGAAACTTTAAACTCAACATAATGAAGAAATGACTTGATGCGAAGATTTCAAACAAACTACCTTGCAATATTAAGGCCTTTCTCACTAGAAACAAAGTAATCAAAACTTTGAAATGTAGTCTAAGATAAGAAAATGTACTGCAGAGAATGAAATTGTATCCAAGCATCACATGGCATGACTTGGGCCAGTGGGAGCACCTTATATCTCAAATATTGGCACTTTATCCAACCACTGCATAGTGTCCAATAATATTGTTACACCGGATGATTGCTCAACTTGGTATATCTGTACCAACAATAGCACCAATGCCTAATAGTTTCGAACGTCAATTTGACTACATAAAAATACTACATTGGAAGCATCAGACATAATCATTTCAAAGTGATGTGTAATGCAGAGTTGATTCGAGATGTAAAAAGAAAACAAAGTTCACATTTGCTTGCTAGAAGCCAGTATTGTACGGGACAAACAGCATTGTATGACTGCACCTGGCCTAACCCAGCCAAAACTGTACTCTAGCCCAATTCAAGAAAAATAAAAACTCCAGATTTTTTTTTTTTTGGGCAAACCAACAAAAGACAGCTGAAAACTGATAACATGCTCAATTTGACCGGCCACTTCATATATTTTTTCCTCGCACAATTAAGAACATAATTATACATAATTTTCACCGTACCAAACAATGATTAAGTGAACAAAAAAAAAAACCTCTCAAAGATAAATAAAGGGCCTCTACATACAAAATTATTTTCCATTTTATAGTCTCCTTTTCTTATATTGAGTCATCCAGCCAGAAGAGACCGCATTCAAAGCCTAACTGAGTGTAACACTAGTTCTAGAGTCTATCTATATTCTCCAAACTCTGTATTTCCCAGGATATGGCTCCCTAGGTGCAATTGGCAAGCATTACCAATCTTTATGGCAGATCCCATTGTATGAAAAGGACCAATGGAAACACCCTGTGAACACGAAGAACTAAACAGCGACCAAGTTCTTTACTATGAAATGTTTCCTTTTGGAAAATTAATGAGTTTTCATTAAACCAACATAAGACATATTTATCTCCCACTGTTTCATCTTTTGGTTTAGCCATAAGGCAATGATGGACGACCTTTACTGGGGCATCTACGAGATAAGCCACCTTAACAGGCTTTCAAACCTAGGCCATCAAGATAAGACTCAGTGTCCCTGATGATCAACCCGATCATTTTCACACAATAGGAGATTTCCCAAATAAGGGAAATTTATCGGACAATACAACAAGAGATATAGAAACGAAATCGAATGCCATTACTGCTAGTTGAGTAAATCAAACGGGCATGACTGAATATAATTAGGAACATACAAAAAACTTGAATCAAACAACGCAAAGAGGAGGGAAAATCAGAGAGAACCTTCCCAGGAAAAGCATCGGGATGGACAACAGCAGTGGGACAAATGAAACTGGACGCCGCCTCTCTCTTTTCCGAACGATCTTGGAACAAAAATGTTCCAGGAGAGATCAATAAGGGGAATGTGATTTTGGGCATCGACTTATACGGTTTTTAGCTGACAGATGGGATCAAGAACCTCGATGGAGTCCGCGCCGCGAGATCCCTCGCCGGACGGGGATAGGGGAGAAGCCGCCGGAGACGGAGAGGACGAGGAGGGCTCTGGAGGCGAGCATGGCGCCACCCGAGGGTTTGAAACCAAGGGAAAGTCGGTGGGGGGAGCAGGGGAGCGCGCGGCGTATGTTATTAGAAGCACGTTTTGGGGACATTGAGTGCACGTGGCCATAGATGGATGGCTGAGATTCTACCATCTAACACTGAACGTTACTTCATCTATGATGCTACCGGCGTATGATCCTCCATCCCTGTATGGGGCGTTTGGTAACCTCCACACGATCACCACAGTAATTTAAGATTCCAGTGATTCGAATACTGAGGTGATTTGATCCTCAATGATCTAAGATCACAGTATTTGGTTGGCCATGATCCAGTGATTAAAAGTTCCTGAGTATCCATGGGTAACTTATTAAATATAGTACGGGGATCCAAGATCACCGACCACATAATACCACAAATACCCCTGATATATCTTAGATAGATTTTTTTTATATTTTTAATTCTCATAAATCAAAAATGTAAGTCAATATGCTAATTCCTATGATAGCTCCATAATTTTATCACATATTCTACTTTTAGTAGCACTTAATAAGTTTCTTTTGCTTATTCCCCTGTAAAAAATTTCTTTTTGATTCTTTGACGACCATTCATGCTAATAAAATTTACTATAGATCTTTAGCATTGTTTATGTTAGGGGAAAAATATAAGTCGTCACGACTGCGAGACCCTCCGACCTGGAGGCGCCGAGCAAACCCTCCGATCTGGAGGCGCCGAGCAGACCCTCCGACCTGGAGGCGCCGAGCAGACCCCCTGACCCGAAAGCGCCTGAGCAGACCCCCTGGAGGCGTCTTGTTTTCGTCAACAATCAAAGCGTATGGCTCCTGCAGACACTCAGCTTACTCAATAATCAAAGCGTATGGCTCCTGCAGGCACTCAGCTTACTCAACAATTAAAGCGTATGGCTTCTGTTGTCCACGGACATCAAGCCTCTTACAGAAAACCTGCTTGGCTATGAATGATGGTATGACTCCATGACGACTTGAGAGCTTCGGCCTAATCTCTTACAGTAACGGCATTGATTCACACGATCGAGCATTGATTTCTACTACATGCCCAATCATACTACAGACCGTTTGCCCCGTCACATCATAGGTAACCCAGCCCCCTCTATAAAAGAAAAACTTCTCCATTTTAAAGAGGGAGGGAGGAGAAAAAACTCTGAACATTGACTACTCCAGTTCATACACTTGCCCCTCTAACTTAAGCATCGGAGGGCCGGCGCCGGAAACCCCGGCCACCGGCTTCTTGCAGGTTTCCCAGAGGACGTCGCGCGCCAGCCGGACCGCCGTTCGTCGAGTCTCGCCGGAGCTCCCCCCTCCTCAGCCGACGGTCGCCCCCGGGTCCAAATTTCAGCAACAGTTGGCGCTAGAGGAAGGGACCGAGTCGCGGCCATGAAGCTGAGAAGCAAGGGAGCTTCTAATACCTCCCGACGTCTTCCACCTAGCCCTGGACACTCTGTCCAGAACTCACCACCTCCGGCTGATTCGACTCCTCAAGTTCGGCCGGAACAGTTTGATGCCTTGGTGCAGCAGGTTCAGGCCCTGGCTGCTGCTGTCCAAAGCCTGCAACCTAGGGGCGTCCCGACAGCGCCGTTTCCTCAGGCCCCAGTCAGCCGGTCCCCCCTCCAAGTGGACCGGCCCCCCAAGGCCAAGATATCCACACCCGAGCATCTTCTTGGAGAGAACCCCCAGTGAGGGGTCCAGGCGACTGGCCACAACCGTAAGAGGTCGTGTCAGTCCCAAGGCAACCTGCGCCCGAGCAAACCGCCGTGGCGATCCTCCAGAGTGATGAACTCGACAAGAAAGTAGAGAACCTGGAGCGCCAGATCGAGGCGCTCCACGGCAGGAGGGCGAGACACGAGGGCGACTTCGAGTTTACCACGAAGTCCCCTTTCTTCCAACAAATCGAGGATGGGCCGGTCCCGCCGAGGTTCAAGATGCCTTAGGTGGAGCCCTACAATGGCATGACCGACCCCCTCGATCACCTGAAGAGTTACCGAGCCTTGATGGCGCTACAAGGATCCTCAGAGGCCATGCTCTGCAAGGCCTTCCCAGCAACGCTTCGAGGAGCAGCTCGGTTTTGGTTTGCCGGGCTGAAACCCGGCACGGTCTCCTCTTTCGAACAGCTCGGCAGGCAGTTCGCCACCAACTTTGCTGCCAGCCGACCCCGGCTACGGACTTCAGATTCCCTCCTCGATATAAAGCAAAGGGAGGGAGAGTCGCTCAGAGAATATCTGGACCGTTTCACTGCCGCAACTTGGGAGGTCCGCGAACTCGACCAGTCAATAGCCATGTCGGTTCTCAAGACTGGAGCTCGGTCTTATAGGTTTCTCTTCTCCGTCGAGAAAAATTTTCCAGCTGACTTCACCGAGATGCTGGCCCGGGCGCGGAAGTACGCGAAAGCCGAGGAAGTCGTCGTCTCTAGATGGGGTGGGGCCGAGCAGACATCCAAAAAGCAAAAGAGGCGTCGTGAGGAGCGCGGCCGTCCTAGAAGCCCATCTCCGCATCGAGCTAAGAACCCGCCTCGTCTAAAGAGTCCACCCCGGCAGCGGAGACCGCTCCGACCAAGATTCCCGCCTCGTCCGAGATCTCCACCACGGCCCCATATATCCAACGGGAGGTACGAAAATTACACTCCCCTTAACGCTCCTCGGACTGAGATCCTCATGAAGATCGAGGGTCGGGATTATTTTCGACCTCCACCCCCGATGCGGGATTCCGAGGCCTGGCGCAATCCCAAGAAGTACTACCGCTTCCACCGAGACCACGGCCATGATACGGAGGACTGCTTCCAGCTCCGAGACGAGATCGAGGCACTCATCCGCCGAGGGGTGCTCAACCGGTTCGTGCGGAACCGGCGTGAAGAAAAATACCAGTGGAAGACGTCGTGCAGCATGGAGAGCCGAATGCTAACAAACCCATTGCTGGCACTATCAACACCATAGATCGGGGGGCCCCAGCCGGAGAACCAGCTGGGGAAAGACTTCTTCCAAAGCGCCCCCGCACCTCTAAAGTCATCTCTTTCTCGAATGAGGACCTCAAGGGAGTTGAAACTCCCCACGATGACGATGTGGTCATCTCTATGGTCGTAAACAAGTTTGATGTAAAACGCATCCTAGTTGATAATAGAAGTTCGGCGAATGTTTTGTAATTTGATGCCTATTCTAGAATGGGGGTGATAGAAAAGCAGTTACGGAGGATGAACGCCCCACTGGTCGGATTTACTGGAGACTCAATTCCAGTGGAGGGCGAGGTCGATCTTCTGGTTATGGTCGGGCTCGCCCCCCGAGAGAGTATCGTGGGGATGGGTTTCCTCGTGGTGCGCTTGCCCTCGGCCTATAACGCCATCCTTGGACAACCAGGGCTCAACGCTCTTCGAGCCGGGGTCTCAACCTGCCACCTGTTTATGCGGTTCCCCACCAGCCAAGGAGTCGGCAAAGTCCGTGGGGACCAGGCGGTAGCAAAGCGATGCTACATGGCGACCCACGAAGCAAAACAACCGGCCAAGGTGCCAACTTCGACACCAGATGATAAGCCCTTGGTTGGCCCTCAGAAGAAGCGGGTAGAGCCTGGTGAGCTACTCACCCAAATTTTCTTACGAGAAAATTGCCCTGAGCTAACCGTGCAGGTCGGCTCTGACCTTGATGCCCGCGAGAGGGATCGCCTTATCAACTTCCTACGGGCCAACATAGACGTCTTCGTCTGATCGCCCGCCAACATGCCGGGGATAGATCCGGAGGTCGCGGTCCACCAACTCCAAGTAAAGCCAACCTGTAAGTCTGTGCGACAAAAGAAGCGAAGTGCCGCTCCAGAGCAACAATGAGCAGCGGCCGAGGAAGTCGACAAACTCCTCATGGCCGGCTTCATCCGGAAGATATCCTATCCGGAGTGGCTCGCCAATGTGGTCCTCGTCAGAAAAGCTAGCGAAAAATGGCGCATGTGCGTGGACTACACCGACCTCAACAAGGCCTGCTCGAAGGACAGCTTTCCACTTCCCAGCATCGACCAGCTCGTGGACTCCACCTCAGGACATGAGCTGTTGACATTCCTGGACGCCTTCTCAGGGTACAACCAGATCCGGATGGCGCCAGAAGATGAAGAAAAGACGGCCTTCATTACTGACGGGGGCACCTATTGCTACAAAGTGATGCCCTTCGGCTTAAAGAATGCTGGAGCAACTTATCAAAAGCTGGTCAGCCGAATCTTTAAAGACCAAATAGGACGAAACATGGAGGTCTATGTCGATGACATGTTGGTGAAGAGTCGAATGGCGAAGGATCATGTGGCTGACCTCGACGAAGCATTCTTCACGCTTCGAAAGTACTGGATGAAACTCAATCCCGCAAAATGTGCATTCGGAGTCACCTCGGGCAAGTTTCTTGGCTTCGTGATCACCCAACGAAAAATTGAAGCCAATCCCGAGAAGATTCGAGCGCTCCAAGAGATGGTGCCTCCGAGGACAGTTAAAGAGGTACAGCGGCTCACGGGACGAGTCGCAGCTCTCGGGAGATTTGTTTTCCGATCTGTCGAGCGCTGTCTTCCATTCTTCGCAGCTCTCAAGAGGCCGAAGAACTTTTTGTGGTCGGCAGAATGCCAGCAAGCCTTTGAAGAGCTTAAGCGTCTTCTCGCTTCTCCTCCTTTGCTTACGAAGCCTCAGCAGGATGAGCTCCTTTATTTGTACTTGGCTGTTTTTCCAGTTGCAGTGAGCTCGGTCCTGGTCCGAGAGGAGAACAGGCTTCAGAGACCGGTATACTTCACTAGCCGGGTCTTGAGGGATGTCGAGACCCAATATTCAAAGCTGGAAAAGATGATTTTTGCCCTGGTCATTTTGGCTCGGAGGCTCTGACCCTACTTCCAAGCCTACACAGTGGCCGTGTTGACCGACCAGCCGATGAAGCAAATCCTGCAACGATCAGATCGTGCTGGAAGAATTACAAAGTGGGCCGTCGAGCTCGGGGAGTTCGACCTCGAGTACCGACCCAGACCGGCAATTAAGGCACAGGCACTCGCCGACTTTATAGTCGAGTGCACTGTGCCAGACGAGGCCGAGCTCGAGCCTGCAACAACAGAGCAGACCCCGATGTCGACGTGGACTCTGCACGTCGATGGTTCCTCGAACTCGGAGGGTAGTGGAGCGGGCCTCATCCTTACCAGTCCAGATGGAGTGGTTGTCGAGCAGGCTCTACGCCTCGAGTTTTCCGCCTCTAGCAATGTGGTTGTTGCCCAGATAGACAACCCAAGAGGGGGGGGTGAATTGGGTTTTAAAATTAATTTAGATATTTAAAACGTTATGGATGATTAATTAAAAACTATTGCAAGTTATTTAATTAATCCTAAGTGCTGTGAGTGATGTGAGAGTAAGAAGAAAAGAGCCAATCAATCACAAACACAAGGTTTTATAGTGGTTCGGAGCTAACCCTTGCTCCTACGTCCACTCCCCAAGTCTCACTTGGGAATTTCACTATAACCCCCTTGGATTACAGCCGGTTGTTTTGCAAGCTCACAACCAAACTTGTTGTTTTACGAGCTCACAACGAACTCGGTCGGTTTTCCCAGGCTCACCGACTAGAACCAACTCCGATTGTTTTCCCGGGCTCACAATCAAACCCTTACACACGTTGGTTTTTAACTTGGCTCACCAACCAACCTTAGTCCCCTTGATTCAATCCCCCGATTGAACCAAGTAAATACAAGTTATAGAAAGAAAGGAAAATAAGCTTCTCAAAAGCAGATGTAAAACAATATAATCAAAAGAGGAGTTTAGAAGCCCTCAAACGCTTTTAAGCTGAAGTAGAGGAATGGCTTCTTAAACTCCGATCTCCTCTCGAATGAGTAGTCGACTTGAATGCAGGAGGAGGAGGCTTTAATTGCTGGGAAGATGTAGTTGGTTGTAGTAAATGCTGATCTTCCCCTTTTTCGTTGAAGAGCACGTTGCAGAGCTTGAAAACTTGAATGCTTGGAGTGGAATAGTTGTTCTCTGCCTTGCTACAGTCTTCTGTGGCTATTTAAGCCAACCCCCACGGAAACTAGCCGTTACACTGCTTTTTCTGTCCGTTCTGCACACTCTGCGCAGCCTGACAATATGACCGTTGGTGGGTTGGAGTCGACTCGCGCGATCAGGAGTCGACTCGGCTGTAGCGGGAGTCGACTCAAGCTTTTCCGGAGTCGACTCGGCAACTGTTCCAAATTTGAATTAAAGTTGCCGTCACGACTGGGAGTCGACTCGTCTTGACCCGGAGTCGACTCGCCAACTTCTGGAGCTGACCTGGCAATTTTGGAGTCGGCTCATCCACAGAAGTCCGTGGATCCAATTTTGAATTTTGTCCACTCGAGTCGACTCGACTGTCCTTGGAGTCGACTCGAATCTCAGAGCCCGAACTCCCGATCCTCTGTCTTTTGGCTCATCCAGTCTTGGAGTCGACTCGAACTTCCTTGGAGTCGACTCGGCTCTCAGTTTCCGAAAGTTGGTCTTCTGCCTTTAGACGTGAAGCTTGTCTTGGAGTCGACTCGAGCTGTCTGGGAGTCGACTCGAATCTCAGAGGCAGTAACATGGTTTTCTGTCTGTCGATGGTCGCGGAGTCTCGGAGTCGACTCGTGCAATGCGGGAGTCGACTCGAATCTCAGAGTCCCAAAAATGCTCTCTGACTTTTTCCTTGTGTTCCGCTGAGAGTCGACTCATGCTTTCTTTGGAGTCGACCTGCCAACCATCGGAGTCGACTCGCGTTCCACTGGAGTCGACTCGAATCTCAGACCCGAAAAACTGCTCTCTGACTTTTCTTTGTGTACCTCTTGGAGTCGACTCTTACTACCCTGGAGTCGACTCGTTGAACATTGGAGTCGACTCGCGCACTTCAGGAGTCGACTCGTTGACAGGTTCTGAGATGAGGCTTTCTGTTCTTCTTTCTGTTCTCAGTCGGAGTCGACTCGTACTAGTCTGGAGTCGACTCGAGCTCGTGCCAGTGAACTTGATACGCTTGGAGTCGACTCGTGATACTCGGGAGTCGACTCGAGTCTCAGACTTTGGTTCATGCAGCCTTCTTAACTTATCCAAAATACTATGAACCAAGTCTAGAGACACTTGGACAGGATTTTCACTGAAACACTCAATTGAATTCATTAGTAATCACAAGATATACTCAAATGCTTTGAGCTCATCAAAATCAAATGGGGTTTTAATCAATCACTCCACAATCTCCCCCTTTTTGATGATGACAAAACTTTGAGTATCTGTAAAATGACTTGCTCAATAAATAATGAAATAAAATCCATAAATGAATTCAAATGTCTGATAATTTAATTTATCCAAGTTTGAAAGGAGTGAAACAACAAATTTCGGAGTTAAAGCTCCCCCTTTCATTTGGAATTATATAAGCCTTCATATTATGCAATCAATTGTTTGGCTTATATGTCATTAATGATTTAGCTTGATTAAAATTCAGATTCTCCCCCTCAACATATGCATTCAACTATGTTTTGATTCTCTGAATTTCCTTTCAATGCTTTGAAGTTTTTGAACTGAATTTTTTGTTTTTAGAGGGAAAATCTGTCAATTTGTTCTTGAGTAGGATTCAGCTAATCTCCAAATATCCCTTGAATAGATTCTGGAGATTACTCCATTAGGAGCCCCAAAAGAGAGATAATGAGCCTCGAGGTACCGAATCCACTTAGAACAAATTTGTGTGTGTTTTTAAGAGTTTATCTTTTTATTTATTTCCATTGATTTCTTTTACATATTTTTTTATATTTCTCCCCTTTTACACATTTTATACATATTTCTTCCCCTTTTTGTCATCATACCAAAAAGGAGGAAATCAACCACAATCAATGGCACAACCAATCATCAAATGGCACATAATTGAAGATAAGATGTCTACTCATTGTATTGATATGAATTGAAGTAGATTTGAGCATACAATAAGTAAAGTAAAACAATACAAAACAAAACTCAAACACATCTATGTCCTCCTCGAGGATGAAGCTCCCCCTCTCGAGGATGCATCTCCTCCTCTGGAGGATGTGGCTCCTCCTCTCGAGGATGGTGCTCCTCCTCTCAATCGGCTCTGCTCCATGAGGAGGGTGACTGCATCTGTGACATGGCCAAGCTGTGTGATGATAGACGTGGTGGCTCTGCTATGTGTAGTGGAGAGCTCTGTCACCGACGCCTGAAGCCTAGTCACCGATGTCTGAAGTGCGTCCAGCTTGTCGATGAGTACATTCGACAAGCGCTCGGCCCCCTCGGTGGTGGTGTGCATGTCACGACCTATCTCCTCTCGCATCTGTCGAGTGGAGCTCGTGACCTCACTCATGCTGTGGAACTGGGCCTGGACCAAACTCCGGACATTGTAGATCTCTTTCCGTACATGAGCCGTCATGTCAGTCACGGCTGTCAAGGAAGGGACCAACTGAGAAGATACGGGTGCAGGAGTGGGAGCAGGCACCGCACCTCGGAGCTCCCGAAGCAGCTCATCCCTCACCTCTCTGACTATCTCCTGTCGCAGCTCCCGGAGCTGCTCAGGATCAATCCGGACCGCCATAGAGGGTGGTGCCGAGGAGGAAGGTCCGGCGGAGGTGGTAGGAGCAGGAGGAGTGGATGGAAGGTCTGGATGGTCTGGAAGGTCTGGGTAGTCTGAATCGGGCTCAGGACTGGGTGAAGGTCTGGTGGTCTGAGCGGTGAGGGTAGACTTCCTAACCCATACCCCCTCTCTCTTCCGAAACCCCATCCTGTGCATGGTCCCCGTACACAAGCGATCTGTCCATCGCAATGCACGAGAGGGTTCCCTCTCAGGAATGGAAATCTCGTACTCCCTAAAGAGAAGAGTAAAAATCATGCCGTATGGGAGGTTGAGCCTAGGTCTATCTAGGGGCTCACACATATACCTATAGATGAGTTTGGGGAAGTTGACCGGGGTGTCCTGAAGAATGTAAGACATAATAGCTAGGTCCCTCTCATTTACAAAATCAAATCTTCCTGTCTTAGGGAAGATGGACCTGGACAGAATACTCAAAAGGATTCTCACTTCAATAGGAAGTGAGCTAGCAGATACCTCGTCTAGGGGGGACTGAGGTGGATGCCCTAAGATGACCGTAAGGGCCTCAACTCTATCCTCAGGGTGTGCGGGAGCCACCCCTACTAATGGAAGGTGGAGGATGTGGGCAATGAGATCCTCCGTGACACGCACAGGGACACCTACTACTGTGCCCTCGATACCTCCATCTCCCCGATGGACGGTACTATAAAACTCTTGAACAAGGCCAGGGTAAGTGGGAAGGTCCAAAGTGAGGAAGTACTCTAGGCCCTGGGCTCTAAGCCTATCACCTATGGTGAACCCTTCCCGAGAGAGATAGTCAAAGTCGACATACCTCCCGGTGGTGACGGCCTTCCCGGCCAATGGCCTTGCGGGAACCGCCCTAGGCGGGGAACGAGCCGGAGGTGGTTGCCTCGCGGGATCGTGCCGCGCCTTGGAGCGCCGCTCGGGACCGGCCTCGGGACGGGACCTCTTCCTAACCACGGTCTTACGAGGCATCTTGACCTAAACGGGAAGAAACACCTAAAGGACGGAGAAAGGTCGATGGAGGAGACTCGGGACGGACCGGAGACGACCTAGGAACGGACGAAAACCCTAAGAACCGGTGAAAAATCGACCGAACAGAGGTTGGAGACGATCGGGGACGACCTAGGAGTCGGCTCTAGGGCTTTTTGAACAGTGGCGGCTTGAAAGAAAAGTGTTTGCGAAACGACAAACCTAGGGTTAAAAAGTCGGATCCCGACTGCGAGTCGACTCTCCTGAGTCGCGAGTCGACTCGACCTCGAGTCGACTCCAGAATATGCGCGAGTCGACTCTCCTTATGCGCCTGTAGACTTCGAGTCGACTCCCGACAATGTGCGAGTCGACTCCCCCTCAGCTGCCATCTTTGCGAGTCGACTCCCGCAAATGCGCGAGTCGACTCCCCCTTAGGAGCCGGCTCTGAAACTTACTCGAGTCGTCTCTAACTTTGGCACGCGCCTAAAACTCATGCTATAATCGTGCCAAATGAGGGAAAATCACCTAATTATGATCTGATTTGATGATCATTGAAAAGAAACTCTATTTTAACCACATTGTAATCATCAAAATCAATTATTCTAGTGAAAACCACCACTAGGATGGATCAATCACTCCTAATCCCCTCCTAAGCACACTAAACCTCTCTTCACTTAGGGGTTTTGTAAAAATATCTGCTAATTGATTATCAGTACAAACAAATTGGAGTGTCACATCACCATTCAATACATGATCTCTTATGAAGTGATGTCTTATCTCAATGTGTTTAGTTCTTGAATGTTGAATTGGATTTTTAGTTAGATTTATGGCACTTGTATTATCACAATTAATGGGAATTTTATCTTGTTTAATGCCATAATCTTCTAATTGTTGTTTAATCCACAAGATTTGAGCACAACAACTCCCGGCTGCCACATATTCAGCTTCAGCAGTGGATAATGCAACCGAGTTTTGTTTCTTGCTAAACCATGAGATAAGGTTTTTTCCTAGAAATTGACAAGACCCGCTGGTACTTTTTCTATCAAGCTTACATCCAGCGAAGTCTGAATCTGTGTATCCTATTAAGTTTAGGCTAGATTCTTTAGAGTACCATAGCCCTATGTTCTTAGTTCCTATTAAGTATTTAAAAATTCTCTTAACTGCAGCTAGGTGTGATTCTTTAGGATTAGCCTGATATCTAGCACACATGCACACACTAAACATAATATCAGGTCTACTTGCAGTAAGATACAGTAAAGATCCTATCATACCTCTATAAAGTTTTTGATCTACAGATTTACCTGATTCATCTTGATTTAATTTGCATGATGAGCTCATGGGGGTGCTGATTGACTTGTTTCCCTCCATATCAAACTTCTTGAGCATCTCCTTGATATATTTTGCTTTATTGATGAAGATTCCTCCTTCAGATTGTTTGATTTGAAGCCCTAGGAAGTAGTTCAGCTCTCCCATCATGCTCATCTCAAACTCACTCTGCATCAAATCAGCAAACTCTTCGCAGAGGCGATTGTTAGTAGCACCGAAAATGATATCATCAACATAAATCTGTACTAATAACATATCTTTGTTTTGCTTTTTCAGAAATAATGTTGTGTCTACATTTCCCCTAGAGAATTCATGTTCTAATAGAAATTTACTAAGTCTCTCATACCATGCTCTAGGTGCTTGTTTTAATCCATAAAGTGCTTTGTTCAGTTTATACACATGATTAGGGTATTGATGATTTTCAAAACCAGGAGGTTGTTCTACATACACTTCCTCATTAATATACCCATTTAAAAATGCACTTTTTACATCCATTTGAAATAGTTTGAAATCCTTAGAGCATGCATATGCTAATAATAGTCTAATAGCCTCAAGTCTAGCTACGGGAGCAAAGGTTTCATCAAAATCTATGCCTTCTTCTTGATTATAACCCTTTGCCACTAGTCTAGCCTTATTCCTTATAACAATTCCATTTTCATCTAGCTTATTTTTATATATCCATTTTGTACCTATAATTGGATATTCAGAAGGCCTCTCTACTAGATCCCACACTTTGTTTCTAGTAAATTGGTTTAGTTCTTCTTGCATTGCATTTATCCAATTTACATTATTTTTGGCTTCTTCCATATGTTTGGGCTCAAAGTGTGAAACAAAAGCTAGATGGTTATTCAAATTTCTAAGTGAAGCTCTAGTCCTAACCGGTTGAGATGGATCATCTAGAATGAGTTCCTTAGGATGCCCGTGAGCATACCTCCAAGCTTTTGTTAGCCCATGATCCACAATAGGCTCTTGGCTTGATGATGCTTCTTCAATCAATTTTTGATTATCATCTTGTAATCCCATCTCATCTATCTTTTCTTCAAGTATTTCAACATCATCATCAAAATTAACCTTCTTACTAGATGAGATGTCACTAGAGTCATCAAAAACAACATGTATAAATTCTTCTATAACTAGGGTTCTTTTATTAAAGACTCTATAGGCTTTACTAGTTGTAGAATAACCTAAGAATATTCCTTCATCAGATTTAGGATCAAATTTTCCTAGATTATCTTTTCCATTATTATGTACAAAACACCTACATCCAAAGGCATGAAAGTAATTAACTTTTGGTTTTCTGTTTTTCCAAAGTTCATAAGGTGTTTTCTTTATAATGGGTCTTAATAAAACTCTATTTAATATGTGACAAGAGGTATTAATGGCTTCTCCCCAAAAGTACTTAGGGAGGTTACTTTCACATAACATAGTCCTAGCCATTTCCTCTAGTGTTCTATTCTTCCTTTCCACAACTCCATTTTGTTGTGGTGTCCTAGGTGCAGAAAAATTATGGGTTATCCCCTTTTTACTACAAAATTCGTCAAATAATTGATTTTCGAATTCGGTACCATGGTCACTTCTAATGGCTATGACTGAAGACTCTCTAGCATTTGTTACTTCCTTATGGAACTTCTTAAACATAGAAAATGCTTGATCCTTATGCGCTAGAAACATGACCCATGTGTACCTAGAGTAATCATCTACTATAACTAGACCATATTTATTTCCACCTAGGCTTGTTGTTCTAGTTGGACCAAATAGGTCCATATGTAGTAATTCTAGAGGCCTAGAAGTAGAGACACATTTTATGGATTTAAAAGAGTTCCTAGATTGTTTGCCAAATTGACATGCTTCACATATTTTGTTCTTTTCAAATTTTAATTTTGGCAAACCTATCACGGAGTCTCTTTTAACTAGTTTAGTTATTGTGTCCATGCTTGCATGACCTAACTTACGGTGCCATAACCAACTAGCATCATTATCTTTAGTTTCATTTACAACTAGACATTGGTTATGTTTTGCAAGATCTTCTAGGTCTACAACATATACATTTCCACGTCTAATTCCTTTAAAAACTAAACTATTATCATTAGGATTTGTTATAATGCATAGTGATGGTTTAAACATAACATCATATCCTTTATCACATAATTGACTAATGCTTAACAAGTTATGCTTAAGACCATCAACATATCTAACATTATCTATAAAAGTAGAAGGGGTGATTTGAACTTTACCAATACCAATGATGTGACCTTGGTTGTTGTCTCCAAACGTCACAGCACCTTCCTTCTTAGCTTCAAGGGTGAAAAATTGATCTTTATCACCCGTCATGTGCCTTGAGCAGCCACTATCCAAATACCAGCAGTTTTTGTTGACTTTGGCTGCAAGACACTCCTACACAAGCAAATCATGTCATCTTAGGTACCCAAGTTTTCTTGGGTCCTTCATGGTTAGTCAAGTTGGTTCCTTTTGGAACCCATACCTTTTTAATTTTTCTTTTAGTTTTACTTTTCCTAAAATTACACACATTTGCTTTATGACCTACTGTACCACAACAAAAGCAAGTTATTTTCTTAATTTTAGTTTTCCCAGCTTTAACAAAGAAGTTACTGAGAAATTTTTGTTTATTTCTTGGTTTATATCCTAAACCCGCTTTATTAAATACGGCTCGTTGATTATTAAGTATCATATTTAACTTTTCAGAACTATATGTAAACCTTTCAACTAAAGGTTTGTATCTTCCAAGTTCTTTAGTTAATGTTTGATTTTCTGCTTTTAAATCATTTAGTTCTTTTGTGAGATCCTTGTTTAAGATTTGTTTATGGTTTTTAAGTTCTGAAAGTTCCTTAGTTAGTTTTTTATTATCTTTCGTTAAGTTGTTAGTCTTCTTAATTAAGAGTTGGTTGCTTGTCTTAAGTTCTAGATTTTCTTTGGTAAGATTATCTTTATCCTTAATTAATGAATCATGCTTATGAATGTAAGTTTGGTTAGTTACTTTTAGTTCTCTGTTTTTAACATTTATATTCTTATATTCAATCATTAATTCATTAAACGCATCATAAAGTTCATCAAATGTAAAATCAAAATGCGTATCGAAAGTTACCTCGTTTTCGTTGGCCATGAAGCAGAAATTGGCCTTCTCTTCTTGTTCTTCATCCGATGATGAAGATGATGCGTCGGAGTCCAATAGGGTGGTGACAAGGGCTTTCTTCTTCTTCTTGTACTTGCTGCCCTTCTTTAGTAAGGGACACTCAGCTCTGATGTGTCCCGGCTTTTTGCACTCATAGCACCCAATCCCCTCATTTTCTCTTTTCTTGCCTTTGTCCTTGCGGTAGGAATTTGAGGGGCCTCTCCTTTGATGATAGGACTTCTTGTGGTTAATGAATTTCTTGAACTTGCGCACAAGAAGTGCCTCACCACCATCTTCCTCATCTTCTTCTTCTTCACTACTGCTACTGCAAGATAAGTCTTTGTTAGATGAAGTAGATTTTAAAGCTATTACCTTTTTCTTATGGGAGGACTCTTCCTCGTTGTGTTGTTTCATGGTGAGCTCGTGCGTCATAAGGGATCCAAGAAGCTCCTCAAGTGGTAGCTTGTTCAAGTCCTTGGCTTCTTGGATTGCCGTCACTTTAGCTTCCCACGACCTTGGTAGACACCGAAGGATTTTTCTGACAAGCTCACTGTTAGTATAGTTCTTGCCAAGGCTTTTTAGGCCATTGACAATATCAGTAAACCTAGTGAACATGCATGTGATTGTTTCATTTGAATCCATTTTAAATAGTTCATATTTATGAACCAAGATGTTTATTTTGGATTCCTTGACTTGATTCGTGCCCTCATGGGTCACTTCAAGTCTGTCCCAAATTTCTTTTGCAGAATTACAAGTTGAAACCCTATTGAATTCATTACGGTCTAAGGCACAATAAAACACATTCATAGCTTTAGAGTTTAATTGTGCCTTCCTCATGTCATGTTCATCCCAGTCCTTTTCTAATTTGGGTACCTTAACACCCTCTACATATGTGGATGGGATGTATGGGCCATTCACTACAATGGTCCACATCTCATAGTCTTGGGCTTGGATGAATATTCTCATCCTAGCCTTCCAGTATGAGTAGTCGGATCCATTGAAGAAAGGGGGTCTTTGGGTGGACTGACCCTCAATGTGAGAAGATCCAAATGGGGTTGTCATTTTGATCTTTTAACTCTTGAGTGGAAGAGTTTTTGGCTCTGATACCACTTGTTGCCCAGATAGACAACCCAAGAGGGGGGGGGGGGTGAATTGGGTTTTAAAATTAATTTAGATATTTAAAACGTTATGGATGATTAATTAAAAACTATTGCAAGTTATTTAATTAATCCTAAGTGCTGTGAGTGATGTGAGAGTAAGAAGAAAAGAGCCAATCAATCACAAACACAAGGTTTTATAGTGGTTCGGAGCTAACCCTTGCTCCTACGTCCACTCCCCAAGTCTCACTTGGGAATTTCACTATAACCCCCTTGGATTACAGCCGGTTGTTTTGCAAGCTCACAACCAAACTTGTTGTTTTACGAGCTCACAACGAACTCGGTCGGTTTTCCCAGGCTCACCGACTAGAACCAACCCCGATTGTTTTCCCGGGCTCACAATCAAACCCTTACACACGTTGGTTTTTAACTTGGCTCACCAACCAACCTTAGTCTCCTTGATTCAATCCTCCGATTGAACCAAGTAAATACAAGTTATAGAAAGAAAGGAAAATAAGCTTCTCAAAAGCAGATATAAAACAATATAATCAAAAGAGGAGTTTAGAAGCCCTCAAACGCTTTTAAGCTGAAGTAGAGGAATGGCTTCTTGAACTCCGATCTCCTCTCGAATGAGTAGTCGACTTGAATGCAGGAGGAGGAGGCTTTAATTGCTGGGAAGATGTAGTTGGTTGTAGTAAATGCTGATCTTCCCCTTTTTCGTTGAAGAGCACGTTGCAGAGCTTGAAAACTTGAATGCTTGGAGTGGAATAGTTGTTCTCTGCCTTGCTACAGTCTTCTGTGGCTATTTAAGCCAACCCCCACGGAAACTAGCCGTTACACTGCTTTTTCTGTCCGTTCTGCACACTCTGCGCAGCCTGACAATATGACCGTTGGTGGGTTGGAGTCGACTCGCGCGATCAGGAGTCGACTCGGCTGTAGCGGGAGTCGACTCAAGCTTTTCCGGAGTCGACTCGGCAACTGTTCCAAATTTGAATTAAAGTTGCCGTCACGACTGGGAGTCGACTCGTCTTGACCCGGAGTCGACTCGCCAACTTCTGGAGCTGACCTGGCAATTTTGGAGTCGGCTCATCCACAGAAGTCCGTGGATCCAATTTTGAATTTTGTCCACTCGAGTCGACTCGACTGTCCTTGGAGTCGACTCGAATCTCAGAGCCCGAACTCCCGATCCTCTGTCTTTTGGCTCATCCAGTCTTGGAGTCGACTCGAACTTCCTTGGAGTCGACTCGAACTTCCTTGGAGTCGACTCGGCTCTCAGTTTCCGAAAGTTGGTCTTCTGCCTTTAGACGTGAAGCTTGTCTTGGAGTCGACTCGAGCTGTCTGGGAGTCGACTCGAATCTCAGAGGCAGTAACATGGTTTTCTGTCTGTCGATGGTCGCGGAGTCTCGGAGTCGACTCGTGCAATGCGGGAGTCGACTCGAATCTCAGAGTCCCAAAAATGCTCTCTGACTTTTTCCTTGTGTTCCGCTGAGAGTCGACTCATGCTTTCTTTGGAGTCGACCTGCCAACCATCGGAGTCGACTCGCGTTCCACTGGAGTCGACTCGAATCTCAGACCCGAAAAACTGCTCTCTGACTTTTCTTTGTGTACCTCTTGGAGTCGACTCTTACTACCCTGGAGTCGACTCGTTGAACATTGGAGTCGACTCGCGCACTTCAGGAGTCGACTCGTTGACAGGTTCTGAGATGAGGCTTTCTGTTCTTCTTTCTGTTCTCAGTCGGAGTCGACTCATACTAGTCTGAAGTTGACTCGAGCTCGTGCCAGTTGTTCGTCCTTTCCTGTCTACCTAAAAATACGCTAGACAGATCGTTGTTAGAACCGACGAACAAAAGTTAATTTAATTTTACTCTTACTTTTCCTACTCGAAGAATAGTGGTTGTAAGAGGTCGATCCACAGGGAGGCGATTGGAGTTGCATAAAAATCAGAACGTTCACTCGGATTTGAAATCGATTTTTGAATGATAAAGAAAAACATTATTATGAGGATGTTGATGGATTCTCTAGTCTACCGAAGAATTTTCTTTATTTAAAAATAATAAAAAGACAAGTATTTAGAAATCAAAGAACATTTATAAATTCATGAAATGTTTAACTATTCAAAGGGAAATTTTGGCATGAATTGAAAAGGATGAAACTAAGAGGATTGAAGCAAACATAAATTTCATAAAAGAAGATTTAATGTATTGCATAAAAGAAATTAAAATTTCAGCATAAATAAAATCTTAAAAGTAAAATTCTCTACCAAAATAAAATTCTCTAAATTTAAAACTTAAAACATTGTTCTCAATACAAACTCAAAACACATTGCTCTCAATTAAAATTCAGAATCAAACAACACATTGCTCGTAATTAAAATAAAACTAAACAATAAACATTGCTCTTAAAAATAAAACTAAACATGAAAAGAAAAAGAAAAGGAATAAAAAAAAAAACAAAACAAAACACTATGCTCTGTTTGAAAACAGAGCATGAACACTCTTTTCTTCTTCCCCGAACCAGCCAATGGCCTCTTTCCTTCTTCTTCTTTGGACCCGATCCCAGCCGAGCTCCTCCTTTGGTTCCCACCCCAACTGAGCACACCCTCCAGCCGATGGCCTCTCCCCTCTTCTTATAGGCTTGGAGATGTGGAAGAGGCGGGATCAGTGGGATCGGCTGGGGATGCGGGATCGCCGGTGATTGCGGAAGAGGGAGATGGCTGCGTGATGCTGGGATTTTGATGGCGTAGAGGAAGGAGATGGATCCGGGCGCTGGGAGGAGGGGCTGATCCGAGGGTGCTGCTGGCACGGATGCTTGGATGCGGAGGAGAAGATCACGGACGCATGAGGGGAGTCGCTGATCTTCCCTTCTTTGATTGGAAGCGGGATCGATGGGATTTGCTTCCTATTTCCTTCTTCCGGTGATTTGGGAGGCGGATCCGGTCAATGGCTTGCCAACAGAGGGAGCCGGTGGATGCTCGAAGATGGCGGGCTGATGCGGAAGGAAGGAGGCGCTGGATGCTGTGAAGCTTCTGGGAGCTTGGATCACGGAGGAGACGCTGATCACGGGCTTCACGAGCGGCTGGGTCGCGGATGGAAGGTTGCTTCTGGGCTGATCGCGAGAAGAACGGGATCACGGGATGAGATGGATCCGTGGGTGCAGAGGCGGGTCACGGATGCGGTGGATCTTGAACGCGGAAGGAGGGAAGAGCCGGGAGCTTTGTGATGCGTGCGGACGGCTGGGAGGATATGGAAGACATCAAGTTCCATCCGATTAGTCATATAGTATGATATGAAATTTTGCTTGTAGACGGACGGGTCATCTATTCTGGCTAGAGGTCAAGTGCAATTCTTTCAAGTCATGGGTCACCCAGCACCTTATGGCAAATTTAGATTTGCCAAAAATTATTTTCCAAAGGCTCAAAAGAAATGGATCCGATTCGAACCCGAACCCGACTCGGACCCGATTTGAAGTCAAATTTGTAGTCAATGAGCATTTTATCTATAATTTATACTAATCTATGTTAAATCCAAATATAATATTAATCTAGTGAATTTATTATTATCGGTTAACAATAACAATAATTTTAGTAACATATAGGTCGCACTTTTGTGCTCTCATCATACCCCCCAACTAGCTTATTGCTAGTCTCTAGCAATTCAGTGCGAAAATGATAAAATGAGAGAGCAAAAGTGTTATTTATTATATAAATATCCTAAGATAAATACTCACTTTCGTAGAGCATTACGATTGCACTTAGCATGTGCAACAAGCCGTTAAACCCCTAGGTTACCCTAGCGGACGAGTGTTGTCTCGTGAGGGTTTGCAGTGAAGTTACCCACAAACTTCAATCCCAAAAAAAATTTGATTTGTGAAATGAAAGTCTTATTTCATAACTGATAAGAATTTCAAAAGCACACAAGGTTTTAATTACTAAGTAGCCCAAATTCTAGGTTAGTATGCAATTTAAGTTGAAGTCATTAAGTTTTCCGTTAGGAAGTTGTAAGACTTATTTATTCTTGAGTGCTCAGTGAAGTTTGGACCATGCACAAGCTAAGGTTTTGGATCTCCAAAATATCGCTAATATTAGTAGTTTCCAAGAATTGGTCGGACAAGACCTATTTGCTGATTCAAAATCATCTTTTCTGCAGGATTTCGAGAGCTGTGGATGTTTACTTTAATACCTCATGGGCTTTATCTGTAATATTCCAGTTTACTCGAATTTTTACAACGACGGCTTTCACACTATTGTCTTTCTTAAGGTCAATATACATTTTTTTTTTTCAGATTTTTTTTTTGGTGTTTTTTTTTTGTTTTTTTTTTTGTTTTTTTTTTTTGCATTAAAGGGAAATGATAATGTATATATTGTGCACTTTTACTCCTGTGATGATTCCTCCATGTAGCGAGCAATTAGTCGACAATTCTCACACCAGTTGGCATGAGGTGTCGGGCATCAAGACTCCCCTACGGACCTATGCTCGGGTTCCTCATCACAAGCCCGCTGGCCTTTGACAATAGGTAGCCCTTTTCGATGTACCTGACTAAATCCACCAATTAGTTTTTTTTTTTTTTTGGATCAGAAAAAGATGGTTCATCAGGATTCGAGGTTGCTACCATATTCTCAACACAATGTCGAACCTATACCTTAGAAAATGCAGGCCAGATGTGTTGTGAAATTCAAAGCACTAATTAGCTTACAACTCACTAAAAGGAACTTAATAAAAAGAACTCACTTTGCACTACTTCCAACTAGTCATTGGGCTCTTAGATTTTATATACCTTGTGTGTTGTAATTTTTTTTTTATTTTTTTTAATTTCAAAAAAAAAAATTTAATTAATTTTTTTTTTTAAAAAAAAAATTCCAAATGCTTAAAAATACCCCCAAACTTAAATCTAACATTGTCCTCAATGTTAAAGAAAAATTAAAGCAGTAAGAGGACAGAGGAGAAGTTACCTGATATGGGTAGGTAAATTGAAAATTTGGACAAAATTCCCCAAACCTGCATGTTAGTAATTTTTTTTTTTTTTTTATAGAAGATATTCATATGTTGGGTTGCCTCCCAAGAGCGCTAAGTTTTATGTCTTCAGCCAGACAATTATAATTCATTCATGATACACAGGGTCGGTGAGAAGTGTCTCCTCGACTTCTGGACTCAAATACTCAAGGTATGGTTTTAAACGATGTCCATTAACTTGAAATAACCTACCATCTTTAGTATTGCATATTACTACCGCACCATGCGGATGTACTTTCTCTACCGTGTATGGGCCAGTCCAGCGGGATTTAAGTTTTCCAGGGAATAGATGTAATCGAGAATCATATAAGAGAACTTTTTGTCCTTGGTAAAACTCTTTACGAGTAATCATTTTATCATGCATGACTTTCATGCGATCCTTGTACTTCTTAACACACTCGTAAGCATCGTTCCTAATTTCTTCAAGCTCGTCAAGCTGAAGCTTTCTATGTTCTTCCGCCTTGTCGAGATCGAAATTTAAGCGTTTGATTGCCCAATAGGCCTTGTGTTCTAACTCGACAGGTAAATGGCAAGCCTTGCCATAGACAATCCTATATGGAGACATTCCAATTGGTGTTTTGTAGGCCGTACGATATGCCCACAATGCATCTGTTAACCTAAGGGACCAATCCTTTCGAGATGGATTGACAGTTTTCTCAAGGATGGTCTTGATTTCTCTGTTGGAAATCTCAACTTGTCCACTCGTTTGTGGATGATATGGTGTACCGACCTTATGGGTGATGTTGTACTTCCTAGCAAGGGCTTTAAAAATTCTATTGCAAAAATGTTTCCCCCCATCACTAATGATAGCACGAGGGGTGCCAAAGCGAGCGAAGACAGACTCCTTAAGAAACTTGATCACTACTTTGTGATCATTGGTCTTACACGCGATAGCCTCAATCCACTTAGATACATAGTCAACAGCTAGGAGTATGTACTGGTGCCCAAATGACATAGGAAAAGGACCCATAAAATCAATACCCCAAACATCAAAGATTTCTACAATTAAGATTGGGTTCAGGGGCATCTCATTTTTTCTTGAAATTTTTCCTAGTCTTTGACATCGATCACATGATTTGCAATACTCGTGTGAGTCGTGAAATAGTGTGGGCCAATAGAATCCGCACTGCAAGACCTTTGCAGCCGTCTTTTTACCACTGAAATGACCACCACAAGCGTGGTCATGACAAAAGGAAAGGACATTCCTTTGATCGTGTTCAGGGATGCATCGTCTGATGATTTGATCAGGACAGTATTTGAACAGGTATGGTTCATCCCAAAAATACCATTTTACACGAGCTAGGAAGCGAAATTTCTCTTGTTTGGTCCAAGAGCTGGGCATTTGTTCAGTAACAAGGTAGTTGACTACATCAGCATACCATGGAACATTGGTATGGGAAATCATCATTAATTGTTCATCAGGGAAGGTCTCGGACACAGGCATGGATTCTCCAGATGATTCAACAATTAATCTGGACAAGTGGTCAGCTACAACATTTTCAGATCCCTTTTTATCTCGAATTTCGAGATCAAATTCCTGGAGCAATAGGATCCAACGAATGAGCCTTGCCTTAGCATCCTTCTTTGTGAGAAGGTACTTAAGGGCGGCATGATCGGAATAAACAAGAACCTTAGATCCTATCAGGTAGGGACGAAATTTATCTAGGGCAAAAACCACTGCCAACAATTCTTTTTCAGTGGTAGAATAGTTAAGTTGGGCGTCATTCAGAGTTTTACTCGCATAATGAATCACATGGGGAAGCTTCTCTACTCGCTGACCTAAGACAGCACCTATGGCATAATCGGATGCATCACACATGATTTCAAAAGGACGATTCCAATCAGGACTCCTTATGATGGGTGCTGAAGTTAGTTCAGACTTTAGTCTTTCGAAAGCAGTTATACAAATTGGCGAAAAATTAAAAGTAGCATCTTTCGCCAACAAATCGCATAAGGGTTTCGACAATTTACTGAAATCCTTGATAAAGCGGCGGTAAAAACCCGCATGCCCTAAAAAGGATCTGACTTCCCTAACAGTTTTGGGAGGTGGCAATTTAGCAATTAATTCTACTTTGGCCTTATCCACCTCAATTCCCCTTTGTGACACAATATGTCCTAAAACAATACCTGATTCTACCATGAAATGACACTTCTCCCAGTTAAGAACTAAGTTTTTCTGTTTACAGCGTTCTACAACAAGTGTCAAGTGGTGTAGGCATTCCTCAAAATTGGATCCAAATACAGAAAAATCATCCATGAAAACTTCTAAAAATTTCTCCACCATGTCGGAGAAAATACTCATCATACACCGTTGGAATGTAGCTGGTGCATTGCATAGCCCAAAAGGCATGCGACGATAGGCAAAAGTACCATAAGGATAGGTGAATGTGGTTTTCTCTTGATCCTCACGTGCGATAGGGACTTGGTTATATCCAGAATAACCATCGAGGAAACAGTAATGGGAGTGGCCAGCTAGCCGTTCTAGCATTTGATCGATGAAGGGTAGAGGAAAGTGGTCTTTCCTAGTCATGGCATTAAGCTTCCTATAGTCGATGCATACTCGCCATCCCGTCTGGACTCGAGTAGGGACTAACTCATTGTGATCATTTTTCACCACAGTGATGCCAGACTTTTTAGGTACGACTTGAACTGGGCTTACCCACTGACTATCAGAAATAGGATATATAATTCCTGCATCTAAAAGCTTGATGACCTCGGCTCGAACTACGTCCTTCATGATTGGATTAAGTCGCCTTTGTGGTTCTCTAGAAATTTTTGCATCTTCTTCTAGATGGATTTTATGTTGGACCACAGAAGGACTAATCCCCTTAATATCAGCTATAGACCAACCGATAGCTTCCTGATTCTTCCGAAGGATACTTAACAGCTTCTCTTCCTGTTCTTTAGTTAGATTCGATGCAATTATAACAGGTAAGGTCTTGTTTTCTCCAAGAAATGCATACTTCAAGTTTTCGGGAAGGTCTTTAAGTTCTAGTTGTGGAGGTTTGACATTGGATGACACTAGCTGAGATTCCGAAATAGGCAATGATTCAAACTTGGTGGCCCATCTGCTAGTATCCATCACTGGAATGGAATCTAACAATGCATTAACCTCTTGACTTGACACACAATCTTGACCAAAATTAGCCAAACATCTTTCTAATGGGTCAGAATAACTCGATTCTTCAAAAGAACTGCTAATTATATTCTCAATCATGTGAATTTCTTCCAAATCGTCCATCTCAGTTGACTGACTACTACTATGAAAAACATTGAGCTGGACAGTCATGTTCCCAAAGGCTAGAGTCATTATTCCATTTCGGCAACTAATCACAGCATTTGAAGTGGCCAAAAATGGTCTACCTAGGATCACCGGGATGTGACTTTCTGGATTTTTTACTGGTTCAGTTTTAAGGACTACAAAATCCACAGGGTAGTAGAATTCATTAACTTTTACAATTACATCCTCTACAATTCCTTTGGGATACTTCACAGTCCTATCTGCTAATGACAAGGTAATGTTTGTGGGTTTTAATTCCCCCAAACCTAGTTCGGTGTAGACAGAATAGGGTAATAGGTTTACACTTGCTCCTAAGTCTAATAGGGCTCTCCGAATGATGGTTTCTCCTATTTTAATTTCAACAGTGGGGCAACCAGGGTCCTTGTATTTTGGGGCAATCTGCTGTTGAATAAGAGATGAGGCTTGTGCAGCCATCACAGCTTGCCTAGGAATACTGGTTTTCCTTTTTACCGTGGTTAGGTCTTTTAAAAATTTTGTATAGGAGGGGATCTGTCTGATGGCATCTAGGAAGGGTAAATTTATCTGGACATTTTTAAAGACTTCCATGATTTCATCGTACTGAGATTTTTTCTTTGAGTCTTGTAGTCTACTAGGAAAGGGAGCCTTAGGTGTGTAAGTTTCTATTGGTTTCTCCTCTATTCCTTGTGTTCCCTGTTCTTGTGTCTTTTTCTGGGTGGGGTTTGGCTCATGCTTTTCTTCTTTTTCTTGCACAGGAAGTTGGACCTTGTTGTCCACTTGCTTGCCAGACCGTAAGGTGGTAATTGCCTGGACTTCATGGGTAGGGTTTCCATTAGAATCAATATGAAACTGGCCTCTCGGCCCTTGATTCTGTTGCCTACTAGGGTTAGGCACTGGCTGACTGGGCAATTCACCTTTCTTCCTATCCCCTAGAGAGTTGGCTATTTGGCTCAGACTAACCTCAAGTTTTGCAATCGCTTGCGCATGGAATTGGTTAGTCTGGGTTTGAGCCATGTTGGTCTGTTGTTGTTGTTAGATGAAGTCTTGTTGCTGCTTCATCATGTTAGCCATCATGGCTTCCAATGATGTAGTTTGCTGAGGGATAGGGGCACTATAAGTAGGGATAGGTGGAGCCAATGATTGGTTTATTTGTGATAGACCTATCCTGGAAAAATTCTTCTGAAAACCTGGTGGACCACCTTGATGCTGAATAGGTTCATTTTGCTTGTATGAGAAATTTGGATGGAACCTATTATCAGGGTGGTAAACTGGGCTGAATGAATTGGGAGTGGGCTTCTTGAAGGCACTATATGAGTTTAGAGCATTTGCCTGCTCAGCCTTAATGTTGGGTAAACTAGGACAGCACTCCACTAGATGCTCAGAACTATTACACAAGATACATAAACTATGTGGCTCGTGATCCACTTTCATGATGGGATTTAACTCTTTGTATGAACTCGAGCTTGTGGAAACAGTGAAAGCATCAAACTTTTTGCTTAAGTTGTTCATTCCAGTCACCAGATTGGACATGACATTTTTGAGTTCTGGGTCTGCCTTCATTTCATAATTACCTAATTTTCTAGACCCGAACTCATCTCTATTTATTTCCTCACCATAGCTACTCCAATTTTGGGCGTTCTCGGCTAAGTCAACAAGAAATTCATAGGCTTGATCCGGGGTTTGGTTCATGAACCTACCCTTGTGCATGGATTCGATCATGTTTCTATGTGCTGGAGGTAGTCCTTTGTAAAAGAAATGTACTAGATCAGCCTTGTCAAGCCCATGGTGCGGGCACTTGACCAAAAGATCATGGAATCTTTCCCAAAGTTGAGAAAATTCCTCCTCAGATTTTCCTCTAAAAGTTCTGATGGCATCCTTAATTTTTTCAGTCTTCACCATGGGATAGAACTTAGCCATGAACTTCCTAGATAGTTGTTCCCATGATGTGATGGAATTTGAAGCTAGGGAATACAGCCATGCAGCAGCACGATCCTCTAAAGTCATGGGAAATAACCTTAATTTAATACCCTCTTCATCTAAATTTTGATTTCTAAACGTTTGACAGATTGTCAAAAATTTGTTTAGATGAATGTAGGGTTGTTCACTCTCGAACCCATGAAACTTGGGTAACATGTTTATTGTTGCAGCCCGAATTTCAAATTGGGCTGCATTATTTATTGGCAATACTATACATGTAGGTGGACTAGCGGATGCAGGAGCGAATAATTCATTCAGGGTTCTAATATGTTCACCCATTGTAGAAATTGACAGTTGGTTTACAGTTCGCAAGTTATGATGAAAAGTTCTGTCAATCTCAGGATCAAATGGGGTTAACTTATCCCTTAATGACCTTCTACCATGCATACATTTTCCACAACTTAATTAGACTCAATTTTTTTTTTTTTTTAAACGAAATCCTAAAAGATAAGAAGAAGGGCTAGACCAAGATGACCACAATCAACACCACGCAATAATTTGACCCTATAAATTTTAGAGCTAAGTGAGGTTTAGTAGCTTTTTAAATCTAGTTGCATAGAGACTTATCAGGTTAAAAAAGTTCCTGAAATTCTCTCTAGATTAGACAGCTCCTAATCTCCCTTTCAGATTAAGCTTGAGCTTACCAGTTAAGTGATCCAGTAACCAGTGACCAGGAAAGTCCCGGGGTGTGCAGTGGTGCCAGAAGGGATACACCGATACCACAATACCCGTAACAGTTCTCACTGTTGTAAAACTTTCCTAGACATCACCAATTACTAAATTCTCACTGGAGTGGCTTTCAGCCGCTTCTTTCCAAGAGCCTAATTGAGCTCGAAAACCCTAAGGCCAACGTCTAATTTGATTTTAATTTAATTTGGCTTAGGATAAGTATGCAAGGTGGTGATTTTTGGGCTAAGGACAGGTAATGACTTCCCGACCTTATCTTTTTAGTGGGTTTTGCCCTTAATTACTTTATGCAAATGCTTAATACTAAATGCAGCAAATAATCAATATATTTTTTAAAGTTTATGCAATGTCATTAGGTTGTATTGATTAAATGAGCAAGCAATTTTTTTTTTATTTTTTATTTTTCTTAATTTTTTTTAATTTTATGTTTTTTTTTAATATAGGAATAACTTGAATGTAAACTAAAACTAGTCCTTATGCGTCAGTCAATCTCCGAATGCCCGTTGAATAAGCTCTGGAGATTACTCCGTGAGGAGTCCCAATAGAGGTATGATCACCCCGGAGGATTGCACCCTATCAATTACTAGCAAAAATAATATTTTTTTTGAATTTAATTAATTTTTTTTTACTTTTTTTTTAAATTTAAATTTCAAATTTCGAATCACAGAATTCAAATTTTGAATTTAAATTTTTGAATTCTTGAATTTTTTTTTAAAATTTTTTTTTAAAAAAATTTTTACTTTCTTTTTTAGAAAACTTTAATTACGAATTTCAAATTTCAGAATTTAATAACTACGAAATTACTAACTAAAATAATCAAAATAAGGAAAATTAATAAAAATAAAAACTTACTACCGGAGTGCGTTCACTCCGGGCATCCAAAATCTAATTTGATCTTCGTGATCGTTCTTGCTTCTCGATTTGCCTCCCCGGCAACGGCGCCAAAATTCTGTTCGTCCTTTCCTGTCTACCTAAAAATACGCTAGACAGATCGTTGTTAGAACCGACGAACAAAAGTTAATTTAATTTTACTCTTACCTTTCCTACTCGAAGAATAGTGGTTGTAAGAGGTCGATCCACAGGGAGGCGATTGGAGTTGCATAAAAATCAGAACGTTCACTCGGATTTGAAATCGATTTTTGAATGATAAAGAAAAACATTATTATGAGGATGTTGATGGATTCTCTAGTCTACCGAAGAATTTTCTTTATTTAAAAATAATAAAAAGACAAGTATTTAGAAATCAAAGAACATTTATAAATTCATGAAATGTTTAACTATTCAAAGGGAAATTTTGGCATGAATTGAAAAGGATGAAACTAAGAGGATTGAAGCAAACATAAATTTCATAAAAGAAGATTTAATGTATTGCATAAAAGAAATTAAAATTTCAGCATAAATAAAATCTTAAAAGTAAAATTCTCTACCAAAATAAAATTCTCTAAATTTAAAACTTAAAACATTGTTCTCAATACAAACTCAAAACACATTGCTCTCAATTAAAATTCAGAATCAAACAACACATTGCTCGTAATTAAAATAAAACTAAACAATAAACATTGCTCTTAAAAATAAAACTAAACATGAAAAGAAAAAGAAAAGGAATAAAAAAAAAACAAAACAAAACACTATGCTCTGTTTGAAAACAGAGCATGAACACTCTTTTCTTCTTCCCCGAACCAGCCGATGGCCTCTTTCCTTCTTCTTCTTTGGACCCGATCCCAGCCGAGCTCCTCCTTTGGTTCCCACCCCAACTGAGCACACCCTCCAGCCGATGGCCTCTCCCCTCTTCTTATAGGCTTGGAGATGTGGAAGAGGCGGGATCAGTGGGATCGGCTGGGGATGCGGGATCGCCGGTGATTGCGGAAGAGGGAGATGGCTGCGTGATGCTGGGATTTTGATGGCGTAGAGGAAGGAGATGGATCCGGGCGCTGGGAGGAGGGGCTGATCCGAGGGTGCTGCTGGCACGGATGCTTGGATGCGGAGGAGAAGATCACGGACGCGTGAGGGGAGTCGCTGATCTTCCCTTCTTTGATTGGAAGCGGGATCGATGGGATTTGCTTCCTATTTCCTTCTTCCGGTGATTTGGGAGGCGGATCCGGTCAATGGCTTGCCAACAGAGGAAGCCGGTGGATGCTCGAAGATGGCGGGCTGATGCGGAAGGAAGGAGGCGCTGGATGCTGTGAAGCTTCTGGGAGCTTGGATCACGAAGGAGACGCTGATCACGGGCTTCACGAGCGGCTGGGTCGCGGATGGAAGGTTGCTTCTGGGCTGATCGCGAGAAGAACGGGATCACGGGATGAGATGGATCCGTGGGTGCAGAGGCGGGTCACGGATGCGGTGGATCTTGAACGCGGAAGGAGGGAAGAGCCGGGAGCTTTGTGATGCGTGCGGACGGCTGGGAGGATATGGAAGACATCAAGTTCCATCCGATTAGTCATATAGTATGATATGAAATTTTGCTTGTAGACGGACGGGTCATCTATTCTGGCTAGAGGTCAAGTGCAATTCTTTCAAGTCATGGGTCACCCAGCACCTTATGGCAAATTTAGATTTGCCAAAAATTATTTTCCAAAGGCTCAAAAGAAATGGATCCGATTCGAACCCGAACCCGACTCGGACCCGATTTGAAGTCAAATTTGTAGTCAATGAGCATTTTATCTATAATTTATACTAATCTATGTTAAATCCAAATATAATATTAATCTAGTGAATTTATTATTATCGGTTAACAATAACAATAATTTTAGTAACATATAGGTCGCACTTTTGTGCTCTCATCACCAGTGAACTTGATACGCTTGGAGTCGACTCGTGATACTCGGGAGTCGACTCGAGTCTCAAACTTTGGTTCATGCAGCCTTCTTAACTTATCCAAAATACTATGAACCAAGTCTAGAGACACTTGGACAGGATTTTCACTGAAACACTCAATTGAATTCATTAGTAATCACAAGATATACTCAAATGCTTTGAGCTCATCAAAATCAAATGGGGTTTTAATCAATCACTCCACAGTGGTGAAATACGAGGCACTCATCGTCGGGCTCAAGTTGGCAAGAAAGCTGGAAGTGAAGGACCTAAGGGTCTTCAGCGACTCCCAGTTGGTGGTGAACCAAATCTTGGGTGACTTTGAAGCCAGAGAGCCCACGATGCAGGAGTATCTCCGAAAAGTGCGGGATCTCACCTCGACTCTGAGCTCTTTCCACATCCAACACATTGCTAGGTCGGAGAACCTCAAAGCAGATCAACTGTCAAAGTTGGCGTCCTCTCGCATGAGCAAGCTTCCCAAAATAGCAGCACTGGAGTATCTTCAGATGCCCAGCACGAAGAAACCCGAGCCGGCCCTTTGCATCGAGGTTGAGCCAAGCTGGATGGACGAGCTCGTCAGCTACCTGCAGGATGATGTCCTTCCCAGTGATGAGCGCGAAGCTCGCCGAGTCAAGCGCTTAGCCTCTCGGTACATAATGTATGAGGGCAAACTTTATCGGAGGTCTTTTACCTCCCCCCTCCTCAGATGCCTCCGTCCGTCGGAGGCGGATTATGCGATGCGTGAAGTCCATGAAGGAATTTATGAAAATCATCTGGGAGGCCGAGCACTGGCGCATAAGATTCTACGCCAGGGATATTATTGGCCGACACTCCAGAAGGATACGCTAGACTTCATCCGGAGATGCGACTGATGCCAGAGGAATGCCAATATTCAACGCCGACCCTCGGCCCCGTTGACCTCGATCAGTTCTCCTTGACCATTCGCCCAATGGAGAATTGATATCCTAGGACCATTCTCTCTGGCAATCGGGCAAAGAAAATTTTTGGTCGTCTCTATTGACTATTTTACTAAATGGGTTGAGGCCGAGCCAGTATCCCGGATGATCAAGCAAAAGATGCGGGATTTCGTTTGGAAGTTGATAATCTGCAGATTCGAACTTTCCCGCATCCTCATATCAGACAACGACCACCAGTTCGATAACGCTTGCTGTAGGGAGTTCTGCTCCGAGCTCGGCATCGACCACCGCTTCACCTCGGTCGCGCATCCTCAGACAAATAGAGAAACCGAGGTAACGAATCGTACTATTTTGCAGGGGCTCAAAGCTAGGCTCGACCAGTCTAAGGGACAGTGGGTCAAAGACCTATGCAATGTCCTGTGGGCTCATCGGACCACGTTCCATGTACCCACCGGCGAAACTCCCTTCATTTTGACGTATGGAACGGAAGCCGTCATCCCATTGGAGATCGGGCTCCCTTCTCCGAGGGTAGAGCATTATGACGCCAATTCCAGCTCTTCGCAGCTCAGAAATAACCTGAACCTATTCGAGGAGACAAGGGAAGCCGCCCGAGTCCGCATGGCGAGATACCAGCAAAAGACGGCGCAATACTACAACGCCAGAGTCAAAGTCAAATCCTTCAAAGTGGGAGACCTCGTCCTCAGAAGAGTTGAAGCTTCTCAGCCGACCGAGCAAGAAAAGTTGGCTCCGAATTGGGAAGGACCTTATCGGGTCACGCGCGCCCAGCGACCCGGGGCGTACAAGCTGGAGTCTCTCGAGGGGACCCCCATTCCAAGAAGCTGGAGCTCTGAAAATCTCCGGGTGTATTACCAGTAGGACCCCAAGGGGTTCTCTCTGATCGGAACATAAGTCTCACCTTTTTACAATAGCTTATTTGTAATTGTTTAATTGTGCTGCATTTCTCCTGATGTCTAAATGTTTCGTGATTCCCAGACGACCCGGCTCAGCTCATATACACGATCCCGCTCGGATACTACAATTAGCACCGGGCGAAGCCGGACGCCCTGGCGAAAGGTTCGAGGTGCCAATGTCGAGCTCGGTCTCGATCTTCCTCAAATACCTCTGCTAAGGCCGAGATGCCCCGAGGTCGATAGTGCGTTCCCAGACCCCTCGACCTCGAAAAATGTCGCAGGTCGACAGTGCGTTCCCAAACCCCTCGACCTCAGAAAGCGTCGCAGGTTGACAGTGCGTTCCCAGACCTCTCGACCTGCGTACGATCTTCCGACAAAGTTCGGGATGCCCCGAGTGTCGACAATGCGTGCCCAAACCCCTCGATACTTCGGGACGATGGGGTAGTACTTTTGCGGCCCCCTGTAGCGCCTCTCCTACAAAATTCGGAATGCCCTGAGTGTTGACAGTGCATGCCCAGACCCCTCGACACTTCGAGACGATGGGGTAGTACCTTCGCGGCCCCCCGTAACGCCTCCCCGGCAAAGTTCGGGATGCTCCGAGTGTTGACAGTGCGTGCCCAGACCCCTCGACACTTTGGAAAGATGGGGTAGTACCTTCGCGGCCCCCCGTGGCGCTCAACATCAATAACGGGATAGTACCTTCACGGCCCCCCGTAACGCCTCCTCGACTAAGGTCGAGATGCTCCGATGAGTCGACAGTGAGCCCGAGCTCCCTCGATCTCAGGATGACGGGGTAGTACCTTCGCGGTCCTCCGAAAATAAACGTTCGTGGTTGGCAACAAATATTCATGATTGACAACAAAGCGCCCCCAAAATATTCGTGGATGACCACAAAGCAATGCCCACAAAGATCTTCAATGGCAACTTTCTCCTAATTTGCCGACGTCCCCAGAAAACGGACCCCGAGCAAAAGAGCGTCCTCAAAAGCTAGCCGAGGAGCAAAGCTGCCGATCTCGGCGTGAGACGCTCGACTCCAACAGTACAAAAGGTACATTTTAATCAGTACTTACGTTGTTTCATTCATTTCTGCACCGGTTGAATGCTTAGATAGCACTTTGCCGGATCAATCACGGGCCGACCTCATCGACCCCGCGCGCACCACTCGTCAGTGAACCCTAGTTCGATTGATACCGGTAGCTCGGTGAAATTTGATCCCGAGCTTGGGGACTTGTATCGGGCCTGTACCTAGACTTGTTTAGGTTGGGGGGAGGGTCCGACAATTCGCTTCGGCAACTAGAGCTCCGAGCTCACGGAGTTCATGAAATTTGAGTCAGGTTAGCGACCTCAGGTTCTAGGGCTCGGCAGGATTCAGTGCCAAGCTCGAAGGCTTGACGAGATCGCTGGTCGAGGGTCCGAGCAGCGGGAACTTTGAACCCGAATTTAGGGACTTGGCAAATATGCCAGACCTAAGTCTGACTACGTAGCGAACGTGGTTGAAACCGCAGAGCCCAAGTCCATGGACTTGAGTGGACTCGAAGAACCCCAGATCTACTGAGAGGCGCGACCTAAATCAATTTACACGAATTTAGAAAAGGAATTTCATTTAGAAGAAAAGCTCGAAGGCTGAGTACAAAATCGAGGCTCGGCCGTATAACAGACGAAGGCCATCCTCCTTTACAAAAATAACAAAACAAAAAAGGGAAGCCTAGGGGGCGAGCGTGGCACCAGCAGCTGGGATCCCTTCGGCCCCACTGTCCTCAGTAGCTTCGGGGGCAGCTTCAGGAACTCCCACCGAACCTTCCTCGGCAGCGACTGATTCCTCCATGGCGGTCTCGGCCCGGCCGTCCTCAGCAACCTTGGGAGCAGCCTCGGGTGCTCCCGCCGGACCTTTCTCAGCAGCGGCCTCGACCTCTTGAGCGATTTCTTCAACCGCCCGGGTCCCCGCCTCAACCGAGTCATCCGCCTCGAACTCCTCGACCCCCGCTCCCGGTTGAAGCAGGTCGAGGTTGAAGTCGGGGCAGAGCCGCTTCAGTTGATTGTGGAAGTCGTTGAAGCCCTGGATGAGCCTGTTCATGGCTTCTTCTTCGAGTAGGTCGTGGAACTCTTCCAATTCACAGAAGAGTTGAACGGCGCTCTGGGCCTGCTCCTGGGCCTCCTTCTCCCGAGCTCCGAGTTGAGCTTCGAGTTGCTCGGCCTTCAGCTCCGCATTTTTTATTTTCTGCTCGCGCACGACGAGCAAGGACCGCGCCTCGGCCAAGCAAGCCTCGGCGGCCCGCAACTCTGATCTCGTCAGAGCATGAGCGGCCTTCTCTTCTTCGAGCACCGCGGTCAGAATTCAGACTTCGTCCTCGGTGGCCCCCACTCTAAGCAAAAGCTCCTTCTTGTGGAGCTCGAGCTCCGCCAGCTTTTTCTCGGCCTCCTCTTGTGCCCGTAAACACCGACGAGCTCGTTCTTTGTAGTCCGCACCGATCGAGATCAGTGTCTCGATCTCGTAGAGATGCTGTAAGCAAGATAGAGAAATTATGCCGAGGATAGAATTAGGGCATAAAAGCTAAAAGCGTAAAGAATAAATAATAGTAACTAATGAAGACTTAACCGAATAGCAGAGAGGCGAGTTGACTCCAAAAAATTGTTCAGGTTCATGGCCTGAATTTTTGCCCTATCGTCTAGAAGAAGTGCGACGCGGAAGATCTACCGCGCCATCTCAACGTTCTCGAGGGCTGAGTCGCCCTCGAACACTGCCCATTCTGGAATGTAGGGCCGCCTTTCTTGTTGGCCCTCATCCTCCGGTGGCTCGGGGAGGCTGGGCCTTGTCGCCTTCGGTGAAGGCGGCCTCGCGACTCCTCGGCTGCTGCTCGGCTCGGATGCCGAGCCCTCGGGTCGGACGGGCAGCCGACTAGGGACCTGCGAGATTGGCACCGGGCATCTGAGCGCCATAGTGGCTCCTGCTGAGCTCCCAGGCTCGGAGCTCGAGCCCCCCCTCCGAGCAGCTTCGGAGGGCTCAACTCGGGGAGCGCTCCTCTCGGCGGCCCCATCGGCCGAGACCTTGGCCTTCTTCTTTGGCTCGGGCAGGACTCCTCCGAGCTCGGCTGCCCTCTTTCGGAACCGAGCGTACAAAGCTCCGCTCTTGGTCACCATCTTCGCAATGTCTGCAAGGACGAGCAAAATAAGTTACTATTTTTTAAGGAAAAAGAAAGAAAATTTTTTAAGTTACTATTACCCTTACCCTGAGGGCGCGCCGAGCTCAGACCGACATTGACTAGAGCGTCCTCGCTCACGAGGCCGCTCAAAAGAATACCATCCGCGAGGCCGCGAACGGCGTTAAGGATCCCCTGCTCGCGCATGGAAAGCCTAGGGAGTTTGTTGGCGGTCTTGAGCCGGCTTTGCCTCCACCTAGGGTGGAACCCCCATGACCGCTCGGAACCCAAAAAGAAATTTTTTTTCTTCCAGTCGTGAATGGACGTCGGAGCGCCCTGGAAGAGTGGCCGACCCCCTCCCCCCAAAGGGCGATATAGAGCCACTCTCCATCTCCCGGGTTGGATTTCAACATGAAGAGCCGCCGGAAGACATTCACGGAAGACGGGATCCCGTATGCAATGCACAAGGACAGGAATCCGATAATCGTCCTCCATGCGTTCGGAGCAAGTTGCGTCGGGACGAGTTGGTACTCCTCGAGCAACTCATTCACGAACCCATGGAGGGAAAATCGTAGGCCGGCCCAGAGTGCCTCCAAATACACTCCGATCCGACCCATAGGAGGGTTCGTTACCCGATCCCCCAACTCAGCAGGTTCCAAACGGAACCCTCGCCGAGGAAAAAACCATTCCTCGGCCATCTCAACCTCCACCTCACTCATTGTGGACCCGATTTCGTCCGGACCAAGACCCATTAGGAAAAGAAAAGAAAGAGAGAAGGGGAGAAAGAAGGGGTTCCGAGCAAACGAAGAGAAGGATACCTTTGGGAGTTTGTCGGAGGTAACGGAGGATCGACCGCTTCGGACTAGGAAGAAGATAGAGAAAGACGATGGGAAAGAAGTCAGAGACGGCCAAGTATGGATTCATATATAAATCCCTCTGACGGCCCAGATCTGCGAGGCGGAGCACTGCTCTCCGTCCAGATCACGACATGTGTCGACCTCGAAAATTAAAGTGATGCATTCAATTCGAGCTGACGCTTCGAGTATGGAAGCGCCTCGTCGGGTCGTGTGGCCCCATCATGAGCCCACGACGCGAGGACGCTTCGAAAAATGAAAAGGTATCCCCTGATGAAACGTTTCCGAAAAAGGAGACGCCGCCCATTAAAAGCGCCTTGAAGCGCGCGATAATTCAAAATTTTCCTAGTTAACGTTAATACGACCGAAGTTACTTTCCGCGCTCGAGCCTGCGAGCAGCTCGAGCTCGGAAGTCGGGGGGGAGTGTTAGGGAAAAAATATAAGTCGTCACGACTGCGAGACCCTCCAACCTGGAGGCGCCGAGCAGACCCTCCGATCCGGAGGCGCCGAGCAGACCCTCTGACCTGTCGGTGTTGAGCAGACCCCCTGACCCGGAAGCGCCCGAGCAGCCCTACTGACCCAGAGACGCCCGACTCGCGCTGTGGTCACATCCCCCCGCAGCGCGACCGAAAAACCACGCTTTGCTTTCGTCAATAATCAAAGCGTATGGCTCCTGCAGGCACTCAGCTTACTCGATAATCAAAGCGTATGGCTCCTGCAGGCACTCAGCTTACTCAGCAATTAAAGCGTATGGCTTCTGTTGTCTACGGACATCAAGCCTCTTACAAAAAATCTGCTTGGCTATGAATGATGGTATGACTCCATGATGACTTGAGAGCTTCGGCCTAATCTCCTACAGTAACGGTATTGATTCACACGATCGAGCATTGATTTCTACTGCATGCCCAATCGTACTACAGACTATTTGCCCTGTCACATTACAGGTAACCCAACCCCCTCTATAAAAAGGAAACTAACCCATTTTAAAGAGGTTTTTTTTATTTATTTTTATGAAAAGAAAAACAACTATGCTAACAATCCCCGGCAACGACGCCAAAAATTGATAGTCAACTTTAAAGACCACACAATAGCACGTATCTAGTAGGATAGTGATTACGGATATCGATCCACAGGAATTTGGGTATAGTTGTTTTCTTAAAAATATTTAAAAAGAAAGTTTGTGAAGAAAATTAAACTAAGAAATTTAATAAAAAATATGCAATTAAAAGGATATCAGTTTGGAAGAACCTAGGACAAGGAATTCACCACTAACATCGGAACAAGAATTATTTATATTTTAATTTATTCTTGGATTAACATGCAAATTGGCTACAAGCCTAATAAGCATTTAAATAGAAATTCACAAAAGCAATTTGGGAATAATCCATCTTCAGTTGGCATGAAATGTCTACCCTAATCTAAAGTGGTAGCACACCTCATCTTCCTTAAGCATGGATTATCTTATATTTACTTAGTGATCATGAAGAACAATTGTATAAACTTCACATTTAAAATCACAGAAATTAAACGTGAGATAAAAGAAGATATCTATTGAAAATAATAAGTTCATACAACCCCAAGAATAGAAATAAAAAAAATACAAAACCCTTATCCTTTTGTTAGGACTGCATCCGGCCCTGGAGAGGAGATCAGCCTTCCGTGGAGTCGTGGACGACAGCAGCAGTGGCACAGCAGCGGGCTCCCATCGGTATCACAATCAGCTTCCTCTCTTCCTCCCTCTAGGGCTTTATTATTTTTTTCTTTGGGAGATCATTCCCAAAATACCCAAACTTCTCTCCTCCTATTTTTTTATTTCTATGGGACTCGGCCTGTGAAGAGAGTTGGGAGAAGCCCCCCCCCGGTGGGGAAGAAGAATTGATTCCCCGAAGAAGGAAAGCCTTCTCCTTTTATAGGCCGCAAGCTCCCCCTCCATCCTCCTCTGTTTCTTCACATGGGTAGAAGGATACGCTTGGATGCGGGATAAGGATGGAGTTGCGATTTGTTGGCCACGGGAGATCTGGACATGATCCGGAAGAGGCCGACGCTTCTTCATCGCGGAGGAGATGCGGAGGAGCTTGGATATGGCTCGGTTTGTGGATCCTGGGAGATTACTTGCAGTTGGCTTGCGTGGACGATGCGGAAGAAGTTGTGAACGCGTTGAGCAGTTGCGGAAGCAAGGAAGCTTATCGCGAGCCTTGGGAATTCCGTTTTCCGTGGCAGATGCATGGTAATTTGTTTAGATAAGGATGGAACGATGTGGAAGAGACTTGGACATGGATCAGTGATGAAGATACGATGGGAAGATGAACACGGACTCGAGGAGGAGCTGGACTCTGTTTAAGGTCGTGGATGAGTAGGAAGAGAAGCTTAAGATGCTTGATTTTCGGAGAGGATAAGCTCTGTTCTGGGATGCAGGGGAGGCTTGATTTGAATGGGATTGGCTGCGGATGTTTGGGAGCTCTCTAGAACGAATCCGGGAGAATATTATGGCTCTATCGCGGGAGGATAAACTTGGGAAGAAACGGAAAGAAGATGAGGATGCTGGAATTAATCCGGGAGTTTTCCTGGCTGGCATCGGGATATGGATGAAACGAATCCGAAGGAGGTTGGCTTGATTCGGCTGGGAAGATATGCGGAGGGAACTGGAACGTTGAGAGGATTGGGATGAGGATGCAGGGGATTCGGAGGTGTTGCCGTTGACTGAGATGACGACGGGCGTAAGGAAGAATCAGGAATGATGTTGCTAGGTTCATGCGGACGGGAGGGAGGACACGCTGATGGAATGCGGAAGAAGGTATGCATCGCGGGATGAGTTGGGAAAGATATGGATTGGTTCACGGAAAGAAGGAAATGGCTGGGAGATGTAGATAGGCTGTGTTTGGTAGAGAGACGTGGGAAGAATTTGGTTAACGAATGGGAGAAATTGGATGAGAACCTGAGGTTTGTATGCGGACGGCTGGAAATAAGTTCTGTTTTGAAGCTGGGGTGAATCACATAAAAGGTGGGATGACATAGAACAGGGGAAATGATTTTGGGTGAATGTCGTGATCCGGAGGGAGGCTGAGTTGTTGAGCTCAATGTTGGGAAAGAAATAAAAGAATTGGACTGAATCGAGATATGAGAGGATTTGATTCATGGGGTGCCTGCGATTTGGGTTCAGAAATCATCCCAAATGAGTTCGACTCGACCTGCATAGATTAAATTCGACCAATAAAATCAAGCAAAATCGAATTATTTTTAATAATGCAATGATGGAGGGGAACACATTTTCTTATATTAAATTTACAATATGTGCAAAGAAAATAATGATAAGTATTGTGTAAAATAGTTAAATATATACATTATTTAGCACTTATCAGGGAGGGAGGAGAAAAAACTCTGAACATTGACTACTCTCGTTCATACACTTGCTCCCTCTAACTTAAGTATCGGAGGGCCGCCGCCGGAAACCCCGGCCACCGGCTTCTTGCAAGTTTTCCAGAGGACGTCGCGCGCCAGCCGGACCGCCGTTCGTCGAGTCTCGCCGGAGCTCCCCCTCCTCAGCCGACGGTCGCCCTCAAGTCCAAATTCCAATAACAGTTTCCATCTATTTATGGTTGATAGCAATAGTGCTCTAACCTTAGATCTCACTTCATACTAAACTATAATTCAAGGTGAAATAACCTGTACCTATCTAAAGATGGAAGATCTTTGATGAGAGCACAAAAGTGCGATCTACACATCATTTAAATTAGTATTATTGCTAACAAAAAAATGATAAAAGTGCTGCATTAATATTATATTTTTGTGGGGTGCAGGTGATCGTAAATCAAAGTTATTGCGCATCGGGTCTAAAAATATGCAGGGGTCAGTCCCAGTTGCACACTAGAAGGAGCATTAGCCGACTAGGTGCAGCCACATCCAGCAGCAGCATGTCCTCTCCATTTCGTGCGTCCATTTGAAGGAATCCCGCAGGCGTCCGTGATTCACCCTTCGTGTCACAGGTCCCAGCATCCCATGATTTCTACATTGTCCTGCGATCAGCTTCTCCCGATAGAGCCCTCGTGCAGCCCATCCACTTCTCCCAGCGCGTGTGATCAGCTCCCAGCCGTCCACGCCGTCACCTTGGCATCATACGAATCTCAGCGTCCCGAGCCCAACATTCGGCCGTCCTTGGCGATTCCACCACGTCCCAGCTTCCTTCAAGCATCCAACCGTGATCCCAGGACCCGTGAAGCATTGCAGCCGTCTGCAAGTATCTCCAGATTTCATCCATCCGAGTCCGCTCCTCCCACGAAGCATCCTCCGCGTCCAGATCTCAAGCATTGGATTCCCCAGCGATTTCAGCTCTCCCGAGATCCCAGCCGTCATCCCAACAGAACCCAGATTCAAGCCTCTGCGAGCAACTCGCTGGCCAGCCTTCTCCCTGCGCCCCGACCTCATCCAGTGCAGCCGTCTGCAAGCATCTTCAGCCGAGCCCGTCACACGATTCCAAAGCCCTGCTCCCAACTTCCATCCAAGTCCGCTCCTCCCGCAAAGTTTCCACGCTCCAGCTCCTCTCAGATCTCCAACGATCCAGCTTCTCCCAATCCATTCCGAGTCCACGTGTTCAGCCGAGTTCCCAGCATCCCGTATCTCAGCATCTGTTCACGTCCGCGGCAACCATCCAGCGCATCTCCCGTGTCCGTGTAACCTCCCAGCGTCGGATCCTTGCCGCGTCTGCAAGCCAGCCGTCCGCGTTCGAAGATCCCGCATCCAAGGCACTAGGATCGTTCCGCGTTAACCTCTCCCGGATTCGCAATCATCCAAATCCCAGCTCCCGAGCGCTCTGTGCATCCATTTGAAGAAGATCAGGATCCCACGCATCTCACGCGCTTCATCTTCAACCGTCCGCGTGTAATCTCCCCAATCCCAGCCGTTTGAAGAAAGGATCCATCGCGGCATATATAGGTTTTTTCTCGGCTGGGAGGAACCATCCTTCATTGAAAAAAAAAAACAGAGGAGCTCCTCCTGTCATTAGAGAAAAGAAGAGAGGGAAACAGGGGAGCCCCTGTTAGGGAAACAGGGGAGCCCCTGTTTCCGAAAAAAAAAAGAAAAGAAAAAAAAAGGAGTTTTCTTTTATGTTAATGGAGGGCTGATTTCTTAGGGAGGGAGATGGAGGAACCTTTGATGTATTGCTTTTTGAAGTAAACTCTAAACTTTTGCTTTCAATGGTTTATATTTATTGATATGTTCTTGATTCATGTGTAGTTATTTCATAGATAGATCTTTAATGGATTATGATTATTGATATATGGATTGCTTTAGTATTTGATTCGTCGTAGACGTAGAAAGCACGACGGATGCTTAGAAATTGAGTTCATATGTTCATGAAACATATACCATGATTAGATCTATCCTACATTTAATCTTTAATCAAGAACCATAAAGTTTATTCCTTGGATGCAATATCATCAAGGGGGATTCCAGATCCCTACCATCTTTATTTCATAGAACTTTGTTTATTGATATATTATTTTTTGCATTTAATTTCTGAAAATCAAAACATCATTTTAATCCACATATTTATTCAACTGAAAATTACATCTAAAAATTACGCTAATAATCTATAGATCGTTCCCTGAGGATTCGACCTCGGACTCCCGAGAATTTACTACTTGTGCGATTCTCCTGCACTTGGGAGAACAATTTTATTTCTGCATCAATCTTTTCTCTTCTTCAAGGTCATTGTCATCACTATTATCTTTTCGAGTACCCAAGCAGCAATTGCAACATCACAGCACAAGAGCAGAATAGGAATAGGTTATCCCATGGCACTTCATGGTCAAGGTAAAGGGGCATTATAAGAAATTCACTCCATCTAACTAATAAAAATCCCATCCCATCATCTCCCCTTCGAGTACCCAAGCGGTAACTGCAACATCACAGCACAGCAACTGTTGCCCAGATAGACAACCCAAGAGGGGGGTGAATTGGGTTTAAAAATAATTTTGCAATTAAAACGTTTGTGGATGACTAATTAATACTTTTGCAAGATGATTAATTAGTTGCTATGTGCTGTGAGTGAAATGAGAGTGAGAGAGAGAGACACAAGCAATCACAAACACAATGTTTATAGTGGTTCGGAGCTAACCCTTGCTCCTACGTCCACTCCCCAAGTCTCACTTGGGAATTCACTATAACCCCTTAGATTACAGCCGGTTGTTTTACAAGCTCACAACCCAACTTGTTGTTTTACGAGCTCACAACGAACTCGGTCGGTTTTCCCAGGCTCACCGACTAGAATCACCCCGATTGTTTTCCCGGGATCACAATCGAACCCTTACACGTTGGTTTTACCCTCGGCTCACCAACCAACCTCTACACTCTTGATTCAATCCCCTGATTGAATCAAGCAAAGACAAGATGGAAAGAACAAGGACAAACAGAAAAACAGAGCTTCTAAAAAATAGATATACAGCAATATAAACTAGAGAGAAGTTAAGAGCCCTCAAACACGTTTGAGTTGGAGTAGAGTAGGGCTTCTTGAACTGTGAGTCTCCTCTTGAATGTCTGGTCCACTTGAAGGCAGGAGGAGACTTCTTTAAATGCTGGGAAGAGGTAGCTGGATGGAGTTAATGGCGCTCTTCCTTCTTTTCTGTTGAAAACCAGTTGGCAGAGATAGGATGCTTGATTTCTTTGAGTGGAATAGTGCTTCTCTACCTTGCACACTCTGCACATCCTGACAATATGTCCGTTGGGGTCGGAGTCGACTCGCGCGATCTGGAGTCGACTCGGCTGTAGCGGGAGTCGACTCATGCTTTTCTGGAGTCGGCTCGGCAACTGTTCCGGATTTGAATTAAAGTGACCTCCGCGACTGGGAGTCGACTCGACTTAACCCGGAGTCGACTCACCAACTTCTGGAGCTGACTTGCCATTTTCGGAGTCGGCTCATCCCATGAAGTCCATGGAGCTAATTTTTCAACTTGGCCCACTCGAGTCGACTCGACAATCCTGGGAGTCGACTCGGCGCTCAGAGCCCGAACTCCCGATCTTCTGTCTTTTGGCTCATCCAGTCTTGGAGTCGACTCGAACTGTTCCAGAGTCGACTCGGCTCTTAGTTTCTGAAACACAGCCTTCTGCCTTTTTGATATAGCGCTGCCTTGGAGTCGACTCAAACTGTCTGGGAGTCGACTCGGCTCCCAGAGACAATAATTCGGTCTTCTGTCTTTTTGGGGTCGCGCTGTCTCGGAGTCGACTCGCGCATTCCGGGAGTCGACTCGGATCTCAGAGTCCGAAAACAGCTCTCTGACTTTTGCCTTGTGTACCACTGAGAGTCGACCTGCCAACCATCGGAGTCGACTCGCGTTCCACAGGAGTCGACTCGAATCTCAGGGTCGAAAATCGCTCTCTGACTTTTCTGTCTGTAACTCCTTGGAGTCGACTCATACTACTCCGGAGTCGACTCGGTAATCATCGGAGTCGACTCGCGCACTTCAGGAGTCGACTCGCTGACAGATTTTGAGTTGAGTCTTTCTGTTCGTCTGTCAGTTCTCAGTCGGAGTCGACTCGTAATGATCCGGAGTCGACTCGAGCCCGTGCCAGTGATTCTGATACGCTTGGAGTCGACTCGTAATATCCCGGAGTCGACTCGAGTCTCAGACTTTGGTTCAAACTGACTTCTTAACTTATCCAAAATATCTTGAACCAAGTCTAGAAACACTTAGACAAGATTTTCACTGAAACATTCAATTGAATTCATTAGTAAACAAAAGATATACTCAAATGCTTTGAGCTCATCAAAATCAAATAGGGTTTTAATCAATCACTCCACAGCAACTATTCAACCCCAAGCAGGAAACTCTCCACCTCCCTTCCATCAAGGGGGAAGACTCGTAGCCAGCTTTTATTCCCATTTTATATGGGGCCTTTGCTTCCTCAACTCTCAAGACACAGAAAACAGGGCAAGAAACCTCCCTACCCCGCCTCTCTCTCTCTCTCCCTCCTCTCCTCTCTTTATTTCATCGCAAGTCGGTGCCTTTTTGCCTTCTCCCTTCCTTCTGTGATTATCTTCTTTTTGCCTCCCGGAAGATTTCCTTTGGGTGGAGACCTTCCTTTTTATGGATCAATTCAGTAAAAAAAAAGGTAAAAACGAACGCGATGGAGAAAGAAGCAGACATGCCTGGATCCCTGAGGCCTCTTGAATCCCCACTGGAAGTCGCCGCCGACGGTTGCTTGTCGCCTTCGGACGCCTGGTAAAAACGAACGCGATGGAGAAAGGAGAGCAGAGAGATGGGAGAGATCGGAGCGAAGATAGGGAAGAGGTAATGACTAGGGCATAAAAAATGGTTGAGGGGTATTTTGGTCTATAATTTTCAACCTAGGATCATTGTCCTGAGGTGATCTTGGATTTCCGACCTCAAGGACGAATGTCCCATCATCGGGTTGGACGGTGATTTGAGGAGTGGAGGTGATTTAGGATCATCGCCATGTAGGATCATCGTGGTGCAACCAAACGCGGTGATCTCATCACCTCCACACCCATCACTCTTGATCCTGAGCCGATCACCCCATACCAAATGCCCCCTAAGTGATGTGGATAAATTAGGCTATGTTTGAGTAGGATTCAACTAATCTCCGAATATCCCTTGAATAGATTCTGGAGATTACTCCATTAGGAGCCCCAATGGAGAGATAATGAGCCTCGAGGTACCAAATCCACTAAGAACAAATTATGTTTTAATTTTTGATTTCTTTTATGTTGATTCCATTTACATATCTATTAAATATTTCTCCCCCTTTTTGTCATCGTATCAAAAAGGAAGTGAGTATAACACTCAATCATTTAGAGAGCAAATTGCACAAAATTGAAGAGAATATGTCTACTCATTGTATTGATGTGTATGTAAATACATTTGTGAATACAATAAGTAAAGCAAAAAGAATACATGTCAAAATACAAAAAGATATCTAAGGCTTCCTCGAGGAGGATGCGGCTCCCCGGGGCATGCGCTCTGCAAGTAGTGTGACTGCATTGGTGACGTGCTCGAGCTGTCGGATAATGGCCGAGGTGGCCCTGCTATGTGTCGTATCGAGCTCGGTCACCGACTGCTGAAGTGTGTCAAGCTTGGCGATGAGCACATTCGCCAAGCGCTCGGCCCCCTGGGTAGTGGTTCCCATGTCGTGTCGCATGTCATCGCGCATCTTCCGAGTGGTGCTCGTGACATCGCTCATACTGGAGAACTGGGCCTGAATCAAGCTCCTGACGTTGTAGATCTCTTTCCGCACATGGGCCGTCATCTCAGTCACAGCTGACAGGGAAAGGACCAACGCTGAAGAAGGTGCAGGAGAGGGAGCAGTCACTGTACCTCGGAGCTCCCTAAGCAGGTCGTCCCGGAGATCTCTAACTATCTCCTGCCGCAACTCCCGGAGCTGCTCAGGAGAGATCCGGACCTCCATGGGCTGATGTTGCCCAGATAGACAACCCAAGAGGGGGGGGGGGGTGAATTGGGTTTTAAAATAATCTTACAATTTAAAACGATGTGGATGACTAATTAAAGCTATTGCAAGTTGTTCGATTAATTGCTATGTGCTGTGAGTGATATGAGAATAAGAGAAAGAGAGACAATCAATCACAAACACCAAGTTTTATAGTGGTTCGGAGCTAACCCTTGCTCCTACGTCCACTCCCCAAGTCTCACTTGGAAATTCACTATAACCCCTTGGATTACAGCCGGTTGTTTTCCAAGCTCACAACCAAACTTGTTGTTTTACAAGCTCACAACGAACTCGGTCGGTTTTTCCAGGCTCACCGACTAGAACCAACCCCGATTGTTTTCCCGAGATCACAATCGAACCCTTACACGTTGGTTTTACACTCGGCTCACCAACCAACCTCTATACCCTTGATTCAATCCTCCGATTGAACCAAGCAAAGACAATGTGTAGATGAAAAGAACAAACAGAAAAATACAGCTTCTCAAAAGCAGATAAATGGCAATATGAACAATAACGAAGTTAAGAGCCCTCAAACGCTTTTAAGTTGGAGAAGAGGAAGGGCTTCTTGAACTTCGGGTCTCCTCTTGAATGTGTAGTCGACTTGAATGCAGGAGGAGGCTCTTTCACTGTTGGGAAGAAGTAGGTGGATGCAGTTAATGCTGCTCTTCCCTCTTTTTCGTTGAAGAACAAGTTGCAGAGATTGAAAGCTTGATTACTTGGAGTGGAATGGTTGTTCTCTGCTTTGCTACAGTCCTCTGTGGCTATTTAAACCAACCCCCACGGAAACTAGCCGTTAGAGAGCTTTTTCTGCCCGTTCTGCACACTCTGTACACCCTGACAATGTGTCCGTTGGTGGGTTGGAGTTGACTTGCGCGATCAGGAGTCGACTCGGCTGTAGCGGGAGTCGACTCATGCTTTTCTGGAGTCGACTCGGCAACTGTTTCGGATTTGAATTAAAGTAGCCTCTTAGGCTGGGAGTCGACTCGTCTTGACCTGGAGTCGACTCGCCAACTTCTAGAGCTGACTTGGCTTTCTCGGAGTCGGCTCATCCCATGGAGTCCGTGGATCTATTTTTGAATTTGGTCCACTCGAGTCGACTCGACAATCCTGGGAGTCGACTCGGCGCTCAGAGCCCGAACTCCCTATCTTCTGTCTTTTGCCTCGTCCAGTCTTGGAGTCGACTCGAACTTCCCCGGAGTCGACTCGGCTCTCAGTTTCCAAAACACTGTCTTCTGTCTTTTTGATGTAGAGCTGCCTTGGAGTCGACTCTAGCTGTCTGGGAGTCGACTCGAATCTCAGAGACAGTAAATTGGTCTTCTGTCTTTTTTGTGGTTGCGGAGTCTCGGAGTCGACTCGCGTATTGCGGGAGTCGACTCGAATCTCAGAGTTCGAAAAATGTTCTCTGACTTTTTCCTTGTGTTCCTCTGAGAGTCGACTCTCACTTTCTTTGAAGTCGACTTGCCAACCATCGGAGTCGACTCGCGTTCCACGGGAGTCGACTCGAATCTCAGACCCGAAAACTGCTCTCTGACTTTTCTGCCTGTGGCTCCTTGGAGTCGACTCTTGCTACCCTGGAGTCGACTCGGTGAACATCGGAGTCGACTCGCGCACTTCAGGAGTCGACTCTCTGACAGGTTTTGAGTTGATGCTTTCTGTTCGTCTGTCTGTTCTAAGTCGGAGTCGACTCGTACTTATCCGGAGTCGACTCGAGCCCGTGCCAGTGAACTTGATACGCTTGGAGTCGACTCGAGTCTCAGACTTTGGTTCAGGCTGACTTCTTAACTTATCCAAAATATTATGAACCAAGTCTAGAGACACTTAGACAAGATTTTCACTGAAACACTTAATTGAATTCATTAGTAAGCAAGAGATATACTCAAATGCTTTGAGCTCATCAAAATCAAATAGGGTTTTAATCAATCACTCCACAATCTCCCCCTTTTTGATGATGACAAAATATTGAGTATATGTAAAGTGAATTGCTCAATAAACAATGAAATAAAATCCATAATTGAATTCAAATGTCTGGTAATTCAATTTATCCAAGCTTGAAAGAAGTGAAACAATAAATTTCGGAGTTAAAGCTCCCCCTTTCATTTGGAATTATATAAGCCTTCATATTATACAATCAATTGTTTGGCTTATATATCTTTAATGATTTAGCTTGATTAATATTCAGATTCTCCCCCTCAACATATGCATTCTACTATGTTTTGATTCTCTGAATTTTCTTTTAATGCTTTGAAGTTTTTGAACTGAATTTTTTGTTTTTAGAGGGAAAATCTGTCAATTTGTTCTTGAGTAGGATTCAGCTAATCTCCGAATATCCCTTGAATAGATTCTGGAGATTACTCCATTAGGAGCCCCAAAAGAGAGATAATGAGCCTCGAGGTACCAAATCCACTTAGAACAAATTTTGTGTGTTTTAACAGTTTTTTTGATTTTCATTGATTCCTTTTACATATTTTATACATATTTCTCCCCCTTTTTATCATCGTATCAAAAAGAAGGTAAGCACACACAATCAATGGCACAACCAATCAATCATCAAATGGTACAGAATTGAAGAAAATATGGCTACTCATTGTATTGATTTGCATGTAAATACATTTGAGAGTACAAAAAAAAATAAGGCAAAACAATACAGTCAAAACAAAACACAAAAAGTAGCTATGGTCTTCTCGAGGATGTAGCTCCTCCTCTCGAAGATGTATCTCCTCCTCTCGAGGACGTATCTCCTCCTCTCGAGGACGTGGCTCCTCCTCTCGAGGATGTATCTCCTCCTCTCGAGGACGTGGCTCCTCCTCTCGAGGATGTAGCTCCTCCTCTCAATCTGCTCTGCTCCATGAGGAGGGTGACTGCATCTGTAACATGCCCGAGCTGAGTGATAATGGACGAAGTGGCTCTGCTATGAAACTGGGCCTGGAGCAAAGTCCTCATGTTGTAGATCTCTTCCCGCACATGAGCCGTCATGTCAGTCACGGCCGTCAGGGAAGGGACCAACGCTGAAGATGGAGCGGGAGAGGGAGCAGGCACCGAACCTCGGAGCTCCCGAAGCAACTCATCCCTCAGATCTCGGACTATCTCCTGCCGCAGCTCCCGGAGCTGCTCAGGAGCGATGCGGACCTCCATGGATGGTGGAGCCGAGGAGGAGGGTCCGGCGGAGGTGGTAGGAGCAGAAGTGGATGGAAAGTCTGGTAAGTCGGGAAGGTCAGAGTCTGGCTCAGGACTGGGGGAAGGTCTGGTGGTCTGTGTGGTGATGGAAGACTTCCTAACCCATGTCCCCTCTCTCTTCCGAAACTCCATCCTGTGTAGGGTCCCTGCACGCGTGCGATCAGTCCATCGCAATGCGCGAAAGGGTTCACACATGGTGAAGACCATACCGTAGGGCAAAGTGAGCCTAGGTCTGTCTAGTGGCTCACACATGTATCGATATATGAGTTTGGGGAAGTTGATTGGGGTGTCATGAAGCATGTAGAACATGAGAGCTAGGTCTCTCTCAGATACAAAGTCAAATCTCCCGGTCTTAGGAAAGATGGACCTAGACAATATACTTAGGAGGATCCGCATCTCAATCGAAAGTGAGCTAGCGGATACCTCGTCTAAGGGTGACTGGGGTGGATGCCCTAGAACGGCCGTAAGGGCCTCAACCCTGTCCTCGGGATGTGTGGGAGCCACCCCTACTAGTGGAAGGTGGAGGATGTGGGCAATAAGATCCTTCGTAATGAACAGAGGGACACCGGCTACCGTGCCCTCGATACCCCCATCTCCCCGATGGACGGTACCGTAAAACTCTCTAATGAGCCCTGGATATGTGGGGAGATCTAAGGTGAGGAAGTACTCTAAGCCCTGGGCCCTAAGTCTATCACTTATAGTGAACCCTTCCCGGGAGAGATAGTCGAAGTCGACATATCTCCCGGTGGTGACGGCCTTCCCGGCTAATGGCCTCGCGGGAACCGCCCTTGGCGGGGAACGAGCCGGAGGTTCTGGCCTCGCGGGATCGTGCCGAGCCTTGGAGCGCCTCTCGGGACCGGCCTCGGGTCGGGACCTCTTCCGGACTACGGTTTTACGCGGCATAATGACCTAGAACGGGATGAAAACCTAAAGGATGGTGAAAGGTCGACGGAGAAGGCTTGGGAACGACCGGGGACGACCTAGGAGTCGGCTCTAGGGCTTGTGAACAGTGGCGGCTGAGAAAGAAGTGTTTTCGAAACGACAAAGTTAGGGTTAAAAAGTCGGATCCCGACTGCGAGTCGACTCCACTGAGTCGCGAGTCGACTCGACCTCGAGTCGACTCCAGAATATGCGCGAGTCGACTCTCCTTATGCGCCTGTAGACCTCGAGTCGACTCCCGACTATATGAGAGTCGACTCCCCCTCTGCTGCCATCTTTGCGAGTCGACTCCCGCAAATGCGCGAGTCGACTCCTCCTTAGGAGCCGACTCTGAAACTTACTCGAGTCGTCTCTAACTCTGGCATGTTATGTTCGTGCCGAATGAGGGAAAATCACTAAATTATGATCTGATTTGATGATCATTGAAAAGAAACTCTATTTTAACCACAATCTAATCATCAAAATCAACGAATCTAGTGGAAACTACCACTAGGATGGATCAATCACTCCTAATCCCCTCCTAAGCACACTAAACCTCTCTTCACTTAGAGGTTTTGTAAAAATGTCTGCTAATTGATCATCAGTACAAACAAATTGTAGTGTCACATCACCATTCAGTACATGATCTCTTATGAAGTGATGTCTTATCTCAATGTGTTTAGTTCTTGAATGCTGAATTGGATTTTTAGTTAGATTAATGACACTTGTATTATCACAGTTAATAGGTATTTTATCTTGTTTAATGCCATAATCTTCTAATTGTTGTTTGATCCACAAGATTTGAGCACAACAACTCCCGGCTGCAACATATTCAGCTTCAGCAGTAGATAATGCAACCGAGTTTTGTTTCTTGCTAAACCATGAGATTAGGTTTTCTCCTAGAAATTGACAAGACCCGCTGGTACTTTTTCTATCAAGCTTACATCCAGCGAAGTCTGAATCTGTGTATCCTATTAAGTTTAGGCTAGATTCTTTAGAGTACCATAACCCTATATTCTTAGTTCCTATTAAGTATTTAAAAATTCTCTTAACTGCAACTAGATGTGATTCCTTAGGATTAGCCTGATATCTAGCACACATGCAGACACTAAACATAATATCAGGTCTACTTGCAGTAAGATACAATAAAGATCCTATCATACCTCTATACAGTTTCTGATCTACAGATTTACCTGATTCATCTTGGTCTAATTTGCATGATGAGCTCATGGGGGTGCTGATTGACTTGTTTCCCTCCATATCAAACTTCTTGAGCATCTCCTTGATATATTTGGCTTGATTGATGAAGATGCCTCCTTCAGACTGTTTGATTTGAAGCCCGAGGAAGTAGTTCAGCTCTCCCATCATGCTCATCTCAAATTCACTCTGCATCAAATCAGCAAATTCTTCGCAGAGGCGATTGTTAGTAGCACCGAAAATGATATCATCAACATAAATCTGTACTAGTAGCATATCTTGGTTTTTCTTTTTCAGAAATAGTGTTGTATCTACATTACCCCTAGAGAACTCATGTTCTAGTAAGAATTTGCTAAGCCTCTCATACCATGCTCTAGGTGCTTGTTTTAAACCATAAAGTGCTTTGTTCAGTTTATATACATGATTAGGGTATTGATGATTTTCAAAATCAGGAAGTTGTTCTACATATACCTCCTCATTTATATACCCATTTAAAAATGCACTTTTTACATCCATTTGAAATAGTTTGAAGTCCTTAGAGCATGCATATGCTAATAATAATCTAATAGCCTCAAGTCTAGCTACAGGAGCAAAGGTTTCATCAAAATCTATACCTTCTTCTTGATTATAACCCTTTGCTACTAGTCTAGCCTTATTCCTTATAACAATTCCATTTTCATCAAGTTTATTTTTATAAATCCATTTAGTACCTATAATCGGATTTTCAGAAGGTCTCTCTACTAGATTCCATACCTTGTTTCTAGTAAATTGGTTTAATTCTTCTTGCATTGCATTTATCCAATTTACATAATTTTTGGCTTCTTCTATATGTTTGGGCTCAAAGTGTGAGACGAAAGCTAGATGGTTATTTAAATTCCTAAGAGATGCTCTAGTCCTAACCGGTTGAGATGGATCATCTAGAATTAGTTCCTTAGGATGCCCGTGAGCATACCTCCAAGCTTTAGTTAGCCCATGATTCACAATAGCCTCTTGGCTTGATGATGCTCCTTCAATTAATTTTTGATTATCATCTTGTAATGTCATCTCATCTATCTTTTCTTCAAGAATTTCAGCATCATCATCAAAGTTAACTTTCTTACTAGAGGAGATGTCACTAGAATCATCAAATACAACATGTATAGATTCTTCTATAACTAAGGTTCTTTTATTAAAGACTCTATAGGCTTTACTAGTTGTAGAGTAACCTAAGAATATTCCCTCATCAGATTTAGAGTCAAATTTACCTAGATTATCTTTCCCATTATTATGAACAAAACACCTACATCCAAAAACATGAAAGTAATTAACTTTTGGTTTTCTGTTTTTCCAAAGTTCATAAGGTGTTTTCTTTATGATGGGTCTCAATAGAACTCTATTTAATATATGACAATAAGTATTAATGGCTTCTCCCCAAAAGTACTAAGGGAGGTTACTTTCACATAACATAGTTCTAGCCATTTCCTCTAGAGTTCTATTTTTCCTCTCCACAACTCCATTTTGTTGTGGTGTCCTAGGTGCAGAAAAATTATGGGTTATCCCCTTTTTACTACAAAACTCATCAAATGACTGATTTTCGAATTCGGTACCATGGTCACTTCTAATGGCTATTACTGAAGTATCTCTAGCATTGGTTACTTCCTTATGAAACTTTTTAAATACTGAAAAAGCTTGATCTTTATGTGCTAAGAACATAACCCAAGTGTATCTAGAATAGTCATCTACAATAACTAGACCATATTTATTTCCACCTAGGCTAGTGGTTCTAGTTGGTCCGAATAGGTCCATGTGTAATAATTCTAGAGGTCTAGATGTAGAGACACATTTTATAGATTTAAATGAGTTCATAGATTGTTTGCCAAATTGACATGCTTCACATATTTTGTTCTTCTCAAATTTTAATTTTGGCAAACCTATCACGGAATCTCTTTTAACTAGTTTAGTTATTGTGTCCATGCTTGCATGACCTAACTTACGGTGCCATAACCAGCTAGCATCATTATCCTTAGTTTCATTAACAACTAGACATTGGTTATGTTTGGCAAGATCTTCAAGGTCTACAGCATACACATTCCCACGTCTAATTCCTTTAAAAACTAAACTATTGTCATTAGGGTTTGTTATAATGCATAGTGATGGTTTAAACATAACATCATACCCTTTATCACATAATTGACTAATGCTTAATAAGTTATGCTTAAGACCATCAACATATCTAACATTATCAATAAAAGTAGAAGGGGTAATTTGAACTTTACCAATACCAATGATGTGACCTTGGTTGTTGTCTCCAAAAGTCACAGCACCTCCCTTCTTAGCTTCAAGGTTGAAAAATTGATCCTTGTCACCCGTCATGTGTCTTGAGCAGCCACTATCCAAATACCAGCAGTTTTTGTTGACCTTGGCTGCAAGACACTCCTACACAAGCAAATCATATCATCTTAGGTACCCAAGTTTTCTTGGGTCCTTCATGGTTAGTCAAGTTGGTTCCTTTTGGAACCCATACCCTTTTAATTTTTCTTTTTGTTTTATCTTTCCTAAAATTACACACATTTGCTTTATGACCTATAGTTCCACAACAAAAGCAGGTTATTTTCTTAGTTTTACTTTCCCCAGCTTTAACAAAGAAGTTACTAAGAAGTTTTTGTTTATTTCTTGGTTTATATCCTAAACCCGCTTTATTAAATACTGCTCGTTGACTATTTAGTATCATATTTAACTTTTCAAAACTATATGTAAATTTTTCAACCAAAGGTTTGTATTTGTTAAGTTCTTTAGTTAGTGTTTGATTTTCTGCTTTTAGATCATTTAGTTCTTTTGTGAGATCCTTGTTTAAGATTTGTTTATGGTTTTTAAGTTCTGAAAATTCCTTAGTTAGTTCTTCGTTATCTTTACTTAAGGTGTTAGTTTTCTTAATTAAGAGTTGGTTGCTTGTCTTAAGTTCTAGATTTTCTTTGGTGATACAGTCCTTATCCTTAACTAGTTTATCGCATTTAAGTATGTATGATTGATTAGCTATTTTTAGTTCTTTATTCTTAAGATTTATGGCCTTATATTCTATCATTAATTCATTAAATGCATCATAAAGTTCATCAAAAGAAAAATCGAGATGTGATTCAGATGTTACCTCATTTTCATTGGCCATGAAGCACAAATTGGCCTTTTCTTCTTGTTCTTCATCCGATGATGAAGATGATGCGTCGGAGTCCGATAAGGTGGTGACGAGGGCTTTCTTCTTCTTGTACTTATTGCCCTTCTTTAGTAAGGGACACTCAGCTCTGATGTGTCCCGGTTTTTTACACTCATAGCAGCCAATCCCCTCATTTTCTCTTTCCTTACCTTTGTCCTTGCGGTAGGAATTTGAGGGGCCTCTCCTTTGATGATAGGACTTCTTGTGGTTGATGAATTTTCTGAATTTGCGCACAAGAAGAGCCTCACCATCATCTTCCTCATGTTCTTCTTCTTCACTGCTGCTACTGCAAGACAAGTCCTTGTTAGATGAAGTAGATTTAAGAGCTATTACCTTTTTCTTATGGGAGGACTCTTCCTCGTTGTGTTGCTTCATGGTTAGCTCGTGCGTCATTAGGGATCCAAGAAGCTCCTCAAGTGGTAACTTGTTCAAGTCCTTGGCTTCTTGGATTGCCGTCACTTTAGCTTCCCATGACCTTGGTAGACAACGAAGGATTTTCCTGACAAGCTCACTGTTAGTATAGTTCTTGCCAAGGCTTTTTAGGCCATTGACAATGTCAGTAAACCTAGTGAACATGCATGTGATTGTTTCATTAGAATCCATTTTAAATAGTTCATACTTATAAACCAAAATATTTATTTTGGATTCTTTGACTTGATTCGTGCCCTCATGGGTCACTTCAAGTCTGTCCCAAATCTCTTTTGCAGAATTGCAAGTTGAGACCCTATTGAATTCATTTCTATCTAAGGCACAATAAAGCACATTCATAGCTTTAGAGTTTAGTTGTGCCTTTCTCATGTCATGTTCATCCCAATCCTTTTCTAGTTTGGGTACCGTGACACCCTCTACATATATGGATGGGATGTATGGCCCATTTACTACAATGGTCCACATCTCATAGTCTTGGGCTTGGATGAATATTCTCATCCTAGCCTTCCAATATGAGTAGTCGGATCCATTAAAGAATGGGGGTCTTTGGGTGGACTGACCCTCAATGTGGGAAGATCCAAATGGGGTTGTCATTTCGATCTTTTACTCTTGGGTGGAAGAGTTTAGGCTCTGATACCACTTGTTGCCCAGATAGACAACCCAAGAGGGGGGGGTGAATTGGGTTTTAAAATAATCTTACAATTTAAAACGATGTGGATGACTAATTAAAGCTATTGCAAGTTGTTCGATTAATTGCTATGTGCTGTGAGTGATATGAGAGTAAGAGAAAGAGAGACAATCAATCACAAACACCAAGTTTTATAGTGGTTCGGAGCTAACCCTTGCTCCTACGTCCACTCCCCAAGTCTCACTTGGGAATTCACTATAACCCCTTGGATTACAGCCGGTTGTTTTCCAAGCTCACAACCAAACTTGTTGTTTTACGAGCTCACAACGAACTCGGTCGGTTTTCCCAGGCTCACCGACTAGAACCAACCCCGATTGTTTTTCCGGGATCACAATCGAACCCTTACACGTTGGTTTTACACTCGGCTCACCAACCAACCTCTATACCCTTGATTCAATCCCCCGATTGAACCAAGCAAAGACAATGTGTAGATGAAAAGAACAAACAGAAAAATACAGCTTCTCAAAAGCAGATAAATGGCAATATGAACAATAACGAAGTTAAGAGCCCTCAAACGCTTTTAAGTTGGAGAAGAGGAAGGGCTTCTTGAACTTCGGGTCTCCTCTTGAATGTGTAGTCGACTTGAATGCAGGAGGAGGCTCTTTCACTGTTGGGAAGAAGTAGGTGGATGCAGTTAATGCTGCTCTTCCCTCTTTTTCGTTGAAGAACAAGTTGCAGAGATTGAAAGCTTGATTACTTGGAGTGGAATGGTTGTTCTCTGCTTTGCTACAGTCCTCTGTGGCTATTTAAACCAACCCCCACGGAAACTAGCCGTTAGAGAGCTTTTTCTGCCCGTTCTGCACACTCTGTACACCCTGACAATGTGTCCGTTGGTGGGTTGGAGTCGACTCGCGCGATCAGGAGTCGACTCGGCTGTAGCGGGAGTCGACTCATGCTTTTCTGGAGTTGACTCGGCAACTGTTTCGGATTTGAATTAAAGTAGCCTCTTAGGCTGGGAGTCGACTCGTCTTGACCTGGAGTCGACTCGCCAACTTCTGGAGCTGACTTGGCTTTCTCGGAGTTGGCTCATCCCATGGAGTCCGTGGATCTATTTTTGAATTTGGTCCACTCGAGTCAACTCGACAATCCTGGGAGTCGACTCGGCGCTCAGAGCCCGAACTCCCTATCTTCTGTCTTTTGCCTCGTCCAGTCTTGGAGTCGACTCGAACTTCCCCGGAGTCGACTCGGCTCTCAGTTTCTGAAACACTGTCTTCTGTCTTTTTGATGTAGAGCTGCCTTGGAGTCAACTCTAGCTGTCTGGGAGTCGACTCGAATCTCAGAGACAGTAAATTGGTCTTCTGTCTTCTTTGTGGTTGCGGAGTCTCGGAGTCGACTCGCGTATTACGGGAGTCGACTCGAATCTCAGAGTTCGAAAAACGTTCTCTGACTTTTTCCTTGTGTTCCTCTGAGAGTCGACTCTCACTTTCTTTGAAGTCGACTTGCCAACCATCGGAGTCGACTCGCGTTCCACGGGAGTCGACTCGAATCTCAGACCCGAAAACTGCTCTTTGACTTTTCTGCCTGTGGCTCCTTGGAGTCGACTCTTGCTACCCTGGAGTCGACTCGGTGAACATCAGAGTCGACTCGCGCACTTCAGGAGTCGACTCTCTGACAGGTTTTGAGTTGATGCTTTCTGTTCGTCTGTCTGTTCTAAGTCGGAGTCGACTCGTACTTATCCGGAGTCGACTCGAGCCCGTGCCAGTGAACTTGATACGCTTGGAGTCGACTCGTGATACTCTGGAGTCGACTCGAGTCTCAGACTTTGGTTCAGGCTGACTTCTTAACTTATCCAAAATATTATGAACCAAGTCTAGAGACACTTAGACAAGATTTTCACTGAAACACTTAATTGAATTCATTAGTAAGCAAGAGATATACTCAAATGCTTTGAGCTCATCAAAATCAAATAGGATTTTAATCAATCACTCCACAGCTGAGTAGGTGGAGCTGAGGAGAAGGGTCCGACAGAGGTGGTGGGAGCAGAGGTGGAGGGAAAGGTAGGATAGTCTGAGTCTGGGTCAGGACTGGGGGAATGTCTGGTGGTATGTGTGGAGGTGGATGATTTCCTAACCCAGGTTCCCTCGACCTTCCGAAACCCCATCCTGTGTAGGGTTCCCGGACGCATGCGATCTGTCCATCGCAATGCGCGAGAGGGTTCCCCCTCAGGAATGGGAATCTCGGCCTCCCTAAACAGAAGAGTGAACATCATGCCATAGGGGAGGGTGAGCCTAGGTCTATCTAGTGGCTCACATAGGTATCTATACATCATCTTGGGAAAGTTGATTGGGGTGTCCTGGAGGATGTAGAACATAAGAGCTAGGTCTCTCTCAGATATAGAATCGAAGCGGCCAGTCTTCGGAAAGAGGGACCTAGAGATGATACTCAAGAGGAGCCGCATCTCAACTGAAAGTGAGCTAGCGGACACCTCATCTAAGGGGGACTGAGGTGGATGTCCTAGAATGGCCGTAAGGGCCTCAGTCCTATCCTCGGGGTGTGTGGGAGCCACCCCTACTTGTGGAAGATGGAGGACCTGAGCAATGATATCCTCCGAAATGAATAATGGGACACCGGCTACCGTGCCCTCGATACCCCCATCGCCCCTATGTACAGTACCGTAGAACTCCCTAACTAGGCCAGGGTATGTGGGGAGATCTAGGGAACAAAAATACTCTAAGCCCTGGGCCCGCAGTCTCTCTCCTATAGTAAAGCCCTCCCGGGAGTGATGACCCAAAGATTGATTTAAAGATTGATTTTGATGATCACAAAACCTTGAAGTATAAATACTAACGTTTGTGTTGCAAGGAGAAAGATAGTTATTTTGCAAGGAATATAGCAAGTTGGAAGAACACAAGAAGGCCTCCAAAGCTCTCAAGAAAAGTTGGAAGAAAGCTACAATTTATTGACCCAAGTTTCAAGTTCAAAGGACTCAAGTTGGAAGAGCAAATTCAAAGGAAAATCCAAAAGAATAGTCCTCGAGTCGACTCCTGGATAGTACGAGTCGACTCCAGGGAGTAACAAGGCAGAAACACAGAGAAGCTATTTTGGACCCTGAGAGCCGAGTCGACTCCTGAGGAACTCGAGTCGACTCCGATGGTTGGCAGGTCGACTCCAAAGGAAGCTAGAGTCGACTCCCAGAGGAAAACAAGCAAAAAGTCAGAGAGCCAATTTCAGACACTGAGAGCCGAGTCGACTCCCGCAAAATCCGAGTCGACTCCGAGGCAGCGCAACCCCAAAGATAGAAGACGGCATTTTCGTCTCTGAGAGGCGAGTCGACTCCAAGACAGTTCGAGTCGACTCCAAGGCAGTGCGACCCCAAAAGACAGAAGACTGTTTTTTGGATACTGAGGGCCGAGTCGACTCCGAGACAGTTCGAGTCGACTCCGAGACAGCACGAGCCAAAAGACAGAAGCTCGGGAGTTCGGACTCTGAGCACCGAGTCGACTCCCAGAATTTCCGAGTCGACTCGAGTAAGCAAAGTTAAAAAATGCATCCATGGATTCCTTGGGATGAGCCGACTCCAAAAGTGCAAGGTCAGCTCCAGATTTTGGCGAGTCGACTCCGGGTTAAGTCGAGTCGACTCCCAGTCGAGAAGACCACTTTAATTCAAATCTGGAACAGTTGCCGAGCCGACTCCAGAAAAGCATGAGTCGACTCCTGCTACAGTCGAGTCGACTCCAGATCGCGCGAGTCGACTCCGATCCCAATGGGAACTTTGTCAGGAGTTGCAGACTGTGGACAACGGCTCTATTTTTGTCTCTAACGGCTAGATTTCTGGTTCCACGACATGTAAAGCTATAAAATCAAGAGGAGAGCTAGGGGAGACGGCATGGAAGTGGGAGAGAACATTTAGGAAAGAGATTTCAAAGAGATTACAAGGGAAATCTCCCATAAGCACAAAAGGGCCACTAAAAGCGAAACAGAGAGAAGAAGAGCATCCAAGTGAATCCCAAAGCTTCCTCTCCATCCGTGTGCTGCCTCGGTGATCCTCTACTTCGTGCCAAATCAGAAGAGGGTCAAGTAAAGAAGAAGCCGAGCTCCTTCATCTTCAAAACTCGTTTAAGGGCTTCTCTTTACTCTATTTGTTTATATTGTTATATTTGCTTGTTTAAGAAGCTTTGATTTGTTTTAAACCTTTGTTTTAATATCTTGTAACTTGATTCAATCAAGGGATTGAATCAAGGGGTTAAGGTTTGTTGGTGAGCCAAAGGGAAAAAACCAACGGTGTTAGGTTGTGGTTGGTGAGCCTTTGGGAAAACCAACTGGGTTGATTGTGAACCCGAAAAACAATCGTTGTAAGGTTGTGGTTGGTGAGCCTGTGGGAAAACCAACTGGGTTTGATTGTGAACCCGGGAAAACAATCGGTTGGTTCTAGTCGATGAGCCTGTGAAAACCGACCGAGTTCGTTGTTATCTCGCAAAACAACAAGTTGGGTTGTGAGCTTGTAAAACAACCGGCTGTAATCTGTAGGATTATAGTAAAATTCTCAAGAGGTCTTGGGGAGTGGATGTAGGTGCTGGGGTGCACCGAACCACTATATGTTTGTTGTGTTTGTGATGCTTTTTGTCATTGTCTATCTTGCTCACTTACTTACCTAGATAAATTGCCTGCTTAACTCTTATCCGCGCATCCTTTAGTTGCAAGCATATTCAATTTACTTAATCAAGTCTCATTCGATAAATCAACCTATTGCTAAGTTTAAATTCCACTGTGCAACTATACAACTTAGCATAATTAATTGAAAAGTGTTAGAAGTAGCTTAAAAGTTTTAAAAGACCCAATTCACCCCCCCTCTTGGGTTGTATCTACTGGGCAACAAGTGGTATCAGAGCAGGTGCTCTTCTATAAATTATAGTCTTAACCGACTAGAGCTAAAGATTATGACAACCCCACATAACATATTATTTGCCGAGGGACTTTCCATAAACAGACCTCCACTGTTTGATGGAACATATTATATTCAATGAAAAGCTAGAATGAAAATTTTTGTTCAATCACAAAACTATAAAATATGGAATATCATTATAGATGGACCTCACACACTCTCTCAAAATGTCAATGAAAAAGAGTTAGCACAATTGAATGCTAACGCTATGAACTTTCTATATTGTGCTATCCATGAATCTATATTTCATAAGATTTCTGCATGCTTATCTGCTAAAGAAATCTGGGATACTTTAACAATTATTTATGATAAATCTCAGATTAGCTCACATGTGCTTCAATTGCGTACTAACAATGAGATTGCAGAATCTTCCACATTAGCCGAGTCGACTCCCAATTTGTACGAGTCGACTCCTAGAGAAGAACAGTCTGAAAGGCAGATCAGTTCAAAAAACAAAGAGTTCGGTAATGGAAACAAGGATCCATTCCCAAACACCGAAAGATTCAAAAGCTTCCTAAAGACAAAGAAGAAGAGGAAGCAAGAAGAAAGAAAGAAAGAGATAAAAAGGAATAAAGTTTTGACCAAGGAAGAGTCAAGCAAGAAAATGTAAGCTAGGAGCAACAACGATGATTTTAGCTCCAAAGAACTACAAGAGGTGACTAACTTTTGCTTTATGGCACAAGAAGATAAGGTAAAATCTGAATCTACTTTTGCATCAAATGATTTTCAAGAAGAATTTTCTTATGATGAACTTTTAAATGCTTTTCATGATTTGTATGGTGAATGTAAAGAATTAGCTATGAAAAATAAAAATCTTAAAAAACTTAATTTGGAAATTTCAAAAGAAAGAAATTCTATTGCTGAAATACATGACAAACTAAATTCTGAATATAAAAGCTTAGGGTTAATTTCAGAAGAATTGATTCAGAAAAATCATAGCTTAATCAAAACAAATCAAAACTTAAGTAAAGAAATTAATCAATTAAAATCTTTTATTAACAAATTTACTGTAAGTTCAGAACGATTAAAAATGATGTTTGAAAGCCAATATGTTGCTTATGATAAACCAAAACTTGGCTTGACTCCTTTACTTAACAATAAATCTCTAGAGAAAAAGGTTATCAATGCATCAAGCAAACCATTAAATAAGATAACTTATTTCAAACATGAAAAGAATGGACATAACAACTTTACCTATCGTTCTAACATAATTAAATCAAGTGGTAAAGTTATTACAATTAAACAAATTTGGGTTCCAAAAGGAACCATATGTCCTAACTCTCAAGGACCCAAGCAAGCTTGGGTACCCAAAATGAAAATATGAGGATATAGATGTAGGTGTGCCAAGATACCCATGGAACAAATAGAACTTTCATACAAATGGGTGTTCTAGACACACGTCAAAAAAAATTGAAACTTAAAATATACTTATGAAAAGTAATTAAAAATAATAATAATGAAATCAGTAACCCTTGCATCTCATCATTATTTTTGCTTTAGTATTTGATTAAAATATGAATTGCAAGTATTGATCAACTTTGTGATATGGAAAATACTTTTGGAAATATAATCAAATCACTTCATTTTATAGTATGAATTACTCACTATTGGATAAGTTGCTAAGAATAACTCTATGAATTCTCTATATGCTTGATTGAGAGTTTTTATCCATGGCATTGTTGTTTATCGATCATAAATATGAAAATGTGCACTTGGTATGCCTTTGAATATATGCACTATGAATACCAAGATTAAAGAAACCATCCTTGGGATATAAAATCAACTCATGCTAGTATGTACTTAATCTCAAAAGATCTTATCATTGGTTTACTTAGATTATCTTTTGCAAGGTCAAAGTTTGCTATGCATATTAACTAAGGAAACAAACAAAAACCAATCTCTAAATCTAAAGATGTTGTTTCCAACACTAAGTTTTCAAAAGCTTACATTGGTTTTGTTCTTGGCACTCAAATTGAAATATTTTCTACATTGGCACAAACTCACAAAAAGGGTTCAAATGAAAAAGGTTTGCAAACTATGAAAATAACGAAGTATCATGGCATAGTTTTGAAAACCAATTTTGTATTAAGTTGTGCATAGAAAATAATATTGAATACAATTGCTTCTGCACCAAGAACACCATAAGTAAAATAGGATTAATAGAATCCTTGAAGAAATGAGAAAGGCAATGTTGTATGATAGTCATCTACTTAAAACTTTTTTTTGTTAAAAGATATCATCATTGCTTGTTATATATATGGTTTCTATTAGGTCTATTTTTGATGAAAACTCCATTTGATCTTGTGAAAAATAGAAAATGAACTATTGCATATCTTTCATATTTTTCAGTCGTACATGTTATGCTTGATATGTTCTTATGAAAATAATGCCAAATCTGATAGAGATATGTCTATCCTTGGATATCATTCATCAAGCAATGCATATAGAATATTCAATGAAAAGATTTTAGTTGCAGAAATATCAATTCATTTTATTCTTTATGAGATTAATGATTTATTATCAAGATACTAAAATCAAATTATATATGTATATGGTTAATCTTTTACATATAACAATCTGAAAACATGTTAATAATTAGAACCAAATTGAGTTTTTCAGAAATGCACTTAATGAAGAAAAATTGATGACTACTAAAAGACTAAATCAAGAAAAGATGAAATAGATCTTGATGAGATTCTTGTATGATTAGAAGTAAAGATCAGCATTATCATTTGCTTGCTTTATGAGCTTTATATTCTATCAAATGAGTGTGTAGAATGGACTCCTATGTGCTTACTTTATTAAAGAAGATATATGTTAAATAACCACCATATTTGAAAACACTCATTACAAATATGATAAAGCAATATATGATTTGAAACAAGCATCAAAAGCATGATATAAAAGCTTAAGCAACCTTTTTGATAGAAAGTAATAGTGATAAATCTTTGCATCAAAAAGAAGAATTTGTGATATCTTACTTGCTCAAAGTATACATTGATGACATCATTCTTGGTTCTACTAATGGAGATTTATATGAAGATTTTACTAAGCTCATGCAAGGTGAGTTTGAAATATGTATGATGAATGAATTAACATTTTCTCTCGAACTCCAAATTAAGCCAAACAAGAAAGGAGATCTTCATTGACCAAAGTTAGTCCACAAGAAAACTCTTAATAGAAGATTGGCATGAAGAAGGTATGTCTGTGACCCCATCTTGTAGAATTTGAAAAGGATGAGCAAAGTAGATCTATTGTTTTAAAGCTGTATTGAAGCATGATAGAATAACTATTTTATCATACAGCTAGTAGACCAGATTGTATGCCCATTATGTGCCCTTGTGCAAGACTTCAATCTAACTTTAATGAATCATATTTTATTGATAACAAATAAATCATAATCTGAATTTTGATAGAAACAACCGTTTAAGATAAGTTGATTAAAACTTAGCTAACATGTCTTATTGATAATTATCTTAAGCAAATAGAATATAAGCTAAATTGATTCTGAAAATAAAAAATTGATTTGACCTTGATAAATCTTTCTATTGCCTCACATGCTTGTCCTTGAACCATCTTGGTTAATGAAACTATCTCTTTAGTTCAAGTGATATGTGCTTGCTTATATTTAGGCAATCTCTTGAGTAAAGTGACTCAACATGCAACTATTGTCATATCTTATATTGAGTCATCTAGTTAAAAAAATATGTTGGATGAATGTTTTGTATCTTGAAGAAACTAATGACTTTCTTTCAAGAAAGAAAAGGAGTTTACAGGATCCTTGAGCAAGAAAATGAGAGATCTCAACTTGAAGGATATCTCCATGTAAGATACAATAAACATTCACATGCAAACAAGAGAGAGGACCTTCTTCAGCCAAAAGTTCATACATAAGAAATCTAGTAGGTATTTGACTGAATAATGCAGAATGAATTGGTAATTCTAGATACTTCTCTCATAAATTAATTGAGCAAAGTCAATAACTTAAATCTTATTATGGCATGATTAAAGTCTTTAATTATAAATTGATTGACTTATACTTTTAGAAATTGTTTCATGGTTTGCCCAAACTAAAATATATCTTTGCCTATGTCATAACCATGAAATACACAAGTTTATGCTTAAAATTTTGATTTAAAATAACTTGTGAGAAATTATGAATCCTTGAGCACAATGAAAATGTTGTTTGCATGATATACATCTATATGATACATAAGATTATTTCTTTATTCTACTCTTTCATGTAAATTACTTGAGAATAACAAAAAGAGAGAGAGATAAAGAAAAGAAAATGGATATTATTCAAGAGATGTAAAATCTAAGCAAAGGCAAATACTTCAATCTTAAGGAAAAGCAAAACAAGCATAATATATTCGGCACATTTGGAAGGGATAAAATCCATAATTAATTACACTTAAATAGGGAGAGTTTGAAGTGAACATTTTAACCTTTCTATATTGCTCATCATAGGGATGGTGCCAATGGGGAGGCTAGTGGTAGTACCCGGCACTATTTGACCCAACTATTCGGTGTAGGGTATATTAGGGACGGCACAAGAGGGAGGCTAGTAGTAGTACCTCGTGCCCCTTCCAACTCCACTGGATAGGGAGCAAATAGAGTATAAAGCATAAGAAAGTAAAAACGAAAAACAATAACAAAATGTTCGTTAATTGATTAAGAAAAGAAATTCAAAAAAATGAATGACAAAGTAAATGAAAGTATATAAGAAGAATCAAGTCAAGTTTTAGTCACTTGGAAACACACCTTAAGGATGAAATCAGTGCAAAAGTATGTTTAAATAGGGGGAGTTTATTTGAAAAGAATTGATCATTGACATGCTTGTTATTTTAATGCATGACTTAACACATAATATATTTTGCATGTGGCATGATGTCTGAAATTATGGGTTCTCAATATTTTGTAATGCTCCATGCTTGGACAATTTGATTGAATTTTTGGAATACTGCATAAAATTATTTTTGGGTATTATTGAAAAGAAATTTCAGATTTGTCGTTCACAATCATCTTTAAAAACTGAAAGTTGAATAAATTTGTAAAAAGGAGAAGAAAAAGATATCTCTATTTAGACAAAATGAATTGATCTTGATCTGTCTTTCTACTTGCCTAACTTTGATACATAATATCCTAACACTTGTTAAAATATCCTCCATTTTGTATCAAAACTCAATATTAAATATAAAGATTCTGAAAGTGCTCTAATGTTATTGAAATATGTGTTTTTCAATCATAATGATTTAAGATGAGCTACAATGTGGAAGATACATAGCTCAAATTATGACTTTGAAAGACTCTATTGAAAATCTTTATGAAATTCAGAATCTGATTTTGTATAAAAGCTTAAACTCAATATGATCTCTAAATAAAATCTTAATGTAAGAAAAACAAAATTAATTTTGATGCCTTGGTTGATTGCTCCGATACGCATCCGAAACATATCATTTCTTATCTTTAAAGTATACTAATATTGGTCCAAATGATGTATCTTTCGATGATCTTGATTGAAAACAAAAATTTCTAAATATATGATATTAAAAAGATTTATTGTGTTTCATGTATACATTGCTGAATAACTATGATTAAGAAATAGAATTCTATAAATATATATACTTCAATGATCATCTATATGTTTTTCTCTCCTACATTATTAAAGACTTCCATCAATATATATATATATATATATATTATTAAGAGAGTGAATGATCTTAAGTCTAGAAACATTTCAGCTCACTCAAATGATTCTTAAAAGAAAGAAAATGTAAATGCTTTTAAAAAAAAAATTTGAGCTTCAAATGAATCATTTTCTGATTAATATTTCAGTACATTTTCTCAAAGATTAAGAGGAAGCATAACTTGTTCTTGAAAGATTAAAAAGAGTGATTGCTATAAATTTTGAATAATTCTAGATCACTCTACATTCTTGATATCATAAAGTTTCAGTTTTATTCACGTTTATCATTAAAATCTGAAATTCAACAAAAGAAAAGAATGATTAAAGAAGAATGCATCTTTTGAGGGGGGGCTTTGGATATTCAGTATCTCATACCTTGATTTTTATGGATTGATTTTGATGAACCTCCTTATATTGCAATACTTGCTTTAAAGGTTGTCTATAAAGGTTGTCTTATCTCAAACATTGAGTCTTATGAAAATAAGCTGATACTTATAGAAAATATATTTGTTTTGAGATTGACAATTTTATTGAACATTATCTTCAAATTCTAAACTCTTAAATGGAATGATCAATTAAGGGGGAGAAAGAAAATTTCAGAAGGAAAGATCATATGAAACTTAATCGCATAAATCCATAACTAAAGGAGAGAGAAATGAAAAGTGATCCTAATGCTCTCCAATATGTATCATCTGAAATTTAAATCTGAAAATCTTTATGATACTCCTTGAGGCTTGTTATTTGGTTAATATATCTTATGCATAAATCATGAACCAAATTGCAATTCAAACAGTTGATCTTAAGAGCCTCTAACTTAATGAAAAAGGGGGAGAATAATGTGTTGAATTTTCTTGAGTATCACTTAGAAAATCTATTTTGAAATTCACTAATGAGTCCTAATTGGCTTGCTCCTTAGAACTTCAATTTTGTGCCAATTCCTATTTTTATGTATCAAATTGTGCTTATTTTCTAAAGGAATAAAAGAAAGTCTTTAAGAGAGCTCTAAGATATATCAAAAATTGCATGAATCCATATTTTGGTATTTGTGCCCCAATGCTCTTATTATCATTAAAGAACTTTGAAGTCATTAAGAATTAATGATCCAACATGATGATATGTTTTTCAAGTATATAAGTTTTGATCTTATACTCAGAAAATTAATTAAATTGCTCTCATGTTGATAAAATACTTAATATATTGGGCAAAAGATCTTAAATGAACAAGCTTTCATACTTATTATTGAAGAGAGGTTAGATTTCCATTCGTGCTTTCTTTGAATATCATTCGTGGTACTTCTTGAATTAACTTAAGAAAGATTCCATCTACACTTGAGTTGAAAACTATCCTTGGAATCACATTCAATGTATTCTGCTCTGAAATTATCTTAATTGGCTCTGATCTATGCTCATTAATCTTATTCTAATATTATTGCCTTGAGTTATATGATTCATATCCTTGCAATAATTTGACATGCAAATCAGAGTACAATAAGAAAAAGAAATATTTGAGTAGTCTTATCTTTGTGCTTAATGTTTCACTATCTTTTTGATGTTGTCAAAAAGGGGGAGAAATACCTAACTATATGCTCATAATGCTTTATATTCTGTATGTTCTGAATTGAATACAAACCAGCTTAAATTTAGATATGTTGATTATGTTAAGCTGATTAAATCTAAAGCATTATCATGAAGTATGTTTTAAATATATATGTTTTCTACTTCATGCAACTTAGCTATGCACTACTTCTAGAACACAATATATTTTATATTGCATATACTCCAAGTTTTGTCATCATCAAAAAGGGGGAGACTGATGACCCAAAGATTGATTTAAAGATTGATTTTGATGATCACAAAACCTTGAAGTATAAATACTAACGTTTGTGTTGCAAGGAGAAAGATAGTTATTTTGCAAGGAATATAGCAAGTTGGAAGAACATAAGAAGGCCTCCAAAGCTCTCAAGAAAAGTTGGAAGAAAGCTACAATTTATTGACCCAAGTTTCAAGTTCAAAGGACTCAAGTTGGAAGAGCAAATTCAAAGGAAAATCCAAAAGAATAGTCCTCAAGTCGACTCCTGGATAGTACGAGTCGACTCCAGGGAGTAACAAGGCAGAAACACAGAGAAGCTATTTTGGACCCTGAGAGCCGAGTCGACTCCTGAGGAACTCGAGTCGACTCCGATGGTTGGCAGGTCGACTCCAAAGAAAGCTAGAGTCGACTCCCAGAGGAAAACAAGCAAAAAGTCAGAGAGCCAATTTCAGACACTGAGAGCCGAGTCGACTCCCGCAAAATCCGAGTCGACTCCGAGGCAGCGCAACCCCAAAGATAGAAGACGACATTTTCGTCTCTGAGAGGCGAGTCGACTCCAAGACAGTTCGAGTCGACTCCAAGGCAGCGCGACCCCAAAAGACAGAAGACTGTTTTTTGGATACTGAGGGCCGAGTCGACTCCGAGACAGTTCGAGTCGACTCCGAGACAGCACGAGCCAAAAGACAGAAGCTCGGGAGTTCGGACTCTGAGCACCGAGTCGACTCCCAGAATTTCCGAGTCGACTCGAGTAAGCAAAGTTGAAAAATGCATCCATGGATTCCTTGGGATGAGCCGACTCCAAAAGTGCAAGGTCAGCTCCAGATTTTGGCGAGTCGACTCCGGGTTAAGTCGAGTCGACTCCCAGTCGAGAAGACCACTTTAATTCAAATCTGGAACAGTTGCCGAGCCGACTCCAGAAAAGCATGAGTCGACTCCTGCTACAGTCGAGTCGACTCCAGATCGCGCGAGTCGACTCCGATCCCAACGGGAACTTTGTCAGGAGTTGCAGACTGTGGACAACGGCTCTATTTTTGTCTCTAACGGCTAGATTTCTGGTTCCACGACATGTAAAGCTATAAAATCAAGAGGAGAGCTAGGGGAGACGGCATGGAAGTGGGAGAGAATATTTAGGGAAGAGATTTCAAAGAGATTACAAGGGAAATCTCCCATAAGCACAAAAGGGCCATCCAAAGCGAAACAGAGAGAAGAAGAGCATCCAAGTGAATCCCAAAGCTTCCTCTCCATCCGTGTGCTGCCTCGGTGATCCTCTACTTCGTGCCAAATCAGAAGAGGGTCAAGTAAAGAAGAAGCCGAGCTCCTTCATTTTCAAAACTCGTTTAAGGGCTTCTCTTTACTCTATTTGTTTATATTGTTATATTTGCTTGTTTAAGAAGCTTTGATTTGTTTTAAACCTTTGTTTTAATATCTTGTAACTTGATTCAATCAAGGAATTGAATCAAGGGGTTAAGGTTTGTTGGTGAGCCAAAGGGGGAAAACCAACGGTGTTAGGTTGTGGTTGGTGAGCCTTTGGGAAAACCAACTGGGTTGATTGTGAACCCCAAAAACAATCGTTGTAAGGTTGTGGTTGGTGAGCCTGTGGGAAAACCAACTGGGTTTGATTGTGAATCCGGGAAAACAATCGGTTGGTTCTAGTCGGTGAGCCTGTGAAAACCGACCGAGTTCGTTGTTATCTCGCAAAACAACAAGTTGGGTTGTGAGCTTGTAAAACAACCGGCTGTAATCTGTAGGATTATAGTGAAATTCCCAAGAGGTCTTGGGGAGTGGATGTAGGTGCTGGGGTGCACCGAACCACTATATGTTTGTTGTGTTTGTGATGCTTTTTGTCATTGTCTATCTTGCTCACTTACTTACCTAGATAAATTGCCTGCTTAACTCTTATCCGCGCATCCTTTAGTTGCAAGCATATTCAATTTACTTAATCAAGTCTCATTCGATAAATCAACCTATTGCTAAGTTTAAATTCCACTGTGCAACTATACTGTTGGGAACCCGCCCATGCCGCTGATATTTCAAAAATTTTTCAGATGGCAGCGGAATCGGCATGCACGGGTTCGACGTTCATCGCATGAACGTTGTTTCGAGACCTTTCGTAATTATGTAAGAATTAAGACTTTTAAAACTATTAGGAAGATCAGATCTTCACCTTGCGCGGGTAGATGATCACCGCAAATCTGAATTCGTGGTTTTGGAAGAGGGTTCGCTTGAAGCCGTTCAAACGTCCGGCCTCTACGGGTATCCACACGAAGCAGGATCCGATCCAAGCTCTCTATCTCACCGGGGTGCTAGCTCCCTTGCAGAGATAGCTTTGATGGCTGATGTCCTCCCTCTCAATCAACTCTTGATTGTGCTTGGAAGGAGGAAGAAGAAGGATAAAGAAGAGGAAGAAGATAAGCCCCTGCGCAGCCTTCTGCTGTTCCTTGCGTTGGATGAAGGAAGGGAAGAGGAGGAGGCCGCCAACACTTGGAGGTTTCTTCCCTTGCTTGCGGCTGCAACTAAGAGGGAGGAAGAGGGTGGCCACGGCACAAGAGGAAGAGGACTCCAATTACCTTGGTGCCTTTTATAGCCATCAAGGGCTCCTCCAAAGTAGGAGCCCTAGATGGTTTTCCAAAGAGAGAAGGGGGGCGCCGGCCCCTCTCTTCATGCCGCACACAAGGAGAGGAGGAGGGGCGTGATCCCTCCTTCTTGTGATGCCCTAATCCTCTTCCAAAGAGGATTAGGTGCCTCTCTTATGGTTTAATCCCAATCTAATTAGGATTAGCTAAATTGGGTTCAATCTATGCTAGTCCTAATCCAATTAGGACTTGAATGAACCATGACTCAATTGAACTCTTCAATCCTAATCCAATTAGGAGTCATGTTGATTCATTAGATTAATAATTAATTAGGACTTAAGGAATCCTAATCCAATTAGGATTTGTTTAATTCTAGTCCTAATCCAATTAGGACTCTAATTTGAATCCAAAGTCCCAATCCGATTAGGACTCTAGGAATCCTACCCGAAGTAGGATTCTTGTTTCAAGTCCAATTAATTAATTCCCTTTCCTTCTTCAACTTCTTATCAATCAAATTGATTACTTGTGATTCCTAATCACGATTTCAACCATCGGATCGGTCAATACTTCTAGTGTGTGTGACCCCATAGGTTCTACTCTGACTGGTAGTGAGATATATTATGATCTCTATCACAATATCATTGAAAACTCCTTTCAATGGGTTGGAACGATTCCAACTCAACTCATTAGGGTTTATCGATCATCAAGATAATCCCTATGAGTCCCACCATCCACCAGTGACACCTAGCAGCATGTAGTGGCTACCCAGTAGAATAGAAAGATGAACCTCTAGGTGCAGTTAACATGTGATACAGTCCTACTATCGTGGATCCCTACAGGACGGAGGTCATGGACAACTCGTCAAACCCCATCGTCTGTCATATGTCAAGATTTATCGACTTGAGTTCGATGGTGGAAAACTCTTTTTCCACTTTATATTACTGCCCTGACCAAGGTCTTAGAACTCAGTCTAACAAATCACATAGGATCACTCCTCTCCTATCAAGGTCGATAGATTCCTTATAGGTGCATACCCTACTCCTACAGTGAACCTACTGCAGCCAATCTACACTGCATGGACCCATATGGCTAGAGACCATGTATGTGTGCAGTCAAACTACAATAACCTCACTGTGAGTAGCCGAAGCACCGCAGGTCAAAGGACCAGTCACACTACTGCAACATCAAGCAAGTCACTGACGAGTGGATAGACATCCAAGTGACTTCTTGTCTTGGTCACGCTCAGTACCCTTGTTCTCTAACAAGCACCTGCACTATCACTTCAGTGTCCCTACACTGTGGACTCAAGTCTCGTCCATCCAGAAGGAAAGTGATCTGTGCACTGATCGGATCGATCATCGTCCTCGTGATGATCCATTGATCAGGAGCATTTAGAAATTAATCACCAATGATACATGGCTCAAATTCTCAACTCTTGAGAATATGTATCATCATCTTATTAATTTCTTGGACGATTCATAGACACATAAACAATATGAATGAAAAGATGCCTTTTATTTATTCAATAATAAATAGTCAAGTACAAAATTATGTCCCTAGAATCAACAATGTGTCAGCCAAATTGGCTTCTAGGGCATACATCTAACATATACAACTTAGCATAATTAATTGAAAAGTGTTAGAAGTAGCTTAAAAGTTTTAAAAGACCCAATTCACCCCCCCTCTTGGGTTGTATCTACTGGGCAACAGGGAGAGATAGTCGAAATCGACGTATCTCCTGGTGGAGACCGCCTTCCCAGCGCACGGCCTCGAGGGAACCTCCCTCGGCGGGGAACGAGCCGGAGGTTGTGGCCTCGCAGGATCGTTCCGAGCCTTGGAACGCCGCTCGGCACCGGTCGCGGGTTGGGGTCTCTTCCGGACAACGGCTTTACGAGGCATTTTGACCTAGGGAAGAGGAAGGAACCTAAAGAAGCGAGGAAGATGGACGGAAAAAATCTTAAGGTCGGCCGGAGACGCTCTAGGAGTCAGCTCTAGGGCTTGTGAACAGTGGCGGCGGTGAATAGAAGTGTTGAGTAAACGATGAAGTTAGGGTTAAAAAATCGGATCCCGACTGCGAGTCGACTCCTCTGAGTTGCGAGTCGACTCGACCTCGAGTCGACTCCAAAGTATGCGCGAGTCGACTCTCCTTATGCGCCTATTGACCTCGAGTCGACTCCCGACTGTATGCGAGTCGACTCCCCGTTACGAGCCGACTCTGAAACTTGCTCGAGTCGTCTCGAACTCTGGCACGCACCTAAAAATCATGCTATATTCGTGCCGAATGAGGAAAAATCACTAAGTTATGATCTGATTTGATGATCATTGTAAAGAAACTCTAAATTTGCCACAATCTAATCATCAAAATCAATGAACTAGTGGAAAATACCACTAGGATGGATCAATCACTCCCAATCCCCTCCTAAGCACACTAAATCTCTCTTCACTTAAGGGTTTTGTAAAAATGTCAGCTAATTGATCATCAGTGCAAACAAATTGAAGTGTCACATCACCATTCAGTACATGATCTCTTATGAAGTGATGTCTTATCTCAATATGTTTAGTTCTTGAATGCTGAATTGGATTTTTAGTTAGGTTAATGGCACTTGTATTATCACAATTAATGGGAATTTTATCTTGTTTAATGCCATAGTCTTCCAATTGTTGTTTGATCCACAAGATTTGAGCACAACAACTCCCGGCTGCAACATATTCAGCTTCAGCAGTAGATAATGCAACCGAGTTTTGTTTCTTGCTAAACCATGAGATTAAGTTTTCTCCTAGGAATTGACATGACCCGCTGGTGCTTTTTCTATCAAGTTTACATCCAGCAAAGTCTGAATCTGTGTATCCTATTAAGTTTAGGCTAGATTCTTTAGAATACCATAACCCTATATTCTTTGTTCCTATTAGGTATTTAAAGATTCTCTTGACTGCAATTAGATGAGATTCCTTAGGATTAGACTGATATCTAGCACTCATGCAAACACTAAACATGATATCAGGTCTACTTGCAGTAAGATACAATAAAGATCCTATCATACCTCTATATAGTTTCTGATCTACAGATTTACCTGATTCATCTTGGTCTAATTTGCATGATGAGCTCATGGGGGTGCTGATTGACTTGTTCCCCTCCATATCAAACTTCTTAAGCATCTCCTTGATGTATTTAGCTTGATTGATGAAGATGCCTTCTTCAGATTGTTTGATTTGAAGCCCGAGGAAATAATTCAGCTCTCCCATCATGCTCATTTCAAATTCACTCTGCATCAAGTCAGCAAATTCTTCGCAGAGGCGATTGTTAGTAGCACCGAAAATAATATCATCAACATAAATCTGCACTAACAACATATCTTTGTTTTTCTTCTTTAGAAACAATGTTGTATCTACATTACCCCTAGAAAACTCATGTTCTAATAGGAATTTGCTAAGCCTCTCATACCATGCTCTAGGTGCTTGTTTCAAACCATAAAGTGCCTTGTTCAATTTATATACATGATTAGGGTATTGATGATTTTCAAAACCAGGAGGTTGTTCTACATATACCTCCTCATTAATATACCCATTTAAGAATGCACTTTTTACATCCATTTGAAATAATTTGAAGTCCTTAGAGCATGCAAATGCTAGTAAAAGTCTAATTGCCTCAAGTCTAGCTACAGGAGCAAAGGTTTCATCAAAATCTATACCTTCTTCTTGATTATAACCCTTTGCTACTAGTCTAGCCTTATTCCTTATTACAATTTCATTTTCATCAAGTTTATTTTTATAAATCCATTTGGTACCTATAATTGAATATTCAGTAGGTCTTTCAACTAGATTCCATACTTTGTTTCTAGTAAATTGGTTTAATTCTTCTTGCATTGCATTTATCCAATTTACATCTTTTTCAGCTTCTTCTATGTGTTTGGGCTCAAAATGTGAAACGAAAGCTAGATGATTGTTTAAGTTCCTAAGAGATGCTCTAGTCCTAACAGGTTGAGATGGATCATCTAGAATTAATTCCTTAGGATGCCCGTGAGCAAACCCCCAAGCCTTAGTCAGCCCATGATCCATAATAGCCTCTTGGCTTGATGATGCATTTCCAATTAATTTTTGATTATCATCTTGTAATGTCATCTCATCTATCTTCTCTTCAAGAATTTCACCATCATTATCAAAATTAACTCTCTTGCTAGAAGAGATATCACTAAAATCATCAAAAACAACATATATGGATTCTTCTATAACTAGGGTTCTTTTATTAAAGATTCTATAGGCTTTACTAGTTGTGGAGTACCCCAAGAATATACCCTCATCAGATTTAGAGTCAAATTTTCCTAGATTATCTTTTCCATTATTATGAACAAAACACCTACATCCAAAAATATGAAAATAGTTCACTTTTGGTTTTCTGTTTTTCCAAAGTTCATAAGGTGTTTTCTTTATGATGGGTCTTAATAAAACTCTATTTAATATATGACAAGAAGTATTGACGGCTTCTCCCCAAAAGTACTTAGGGAGGTTACTTTCACACAACATAGTTCTAGCCATTTCCTCTAGAGTTCTATTTTTCCTCTCCACAACTCCATTTTGTTGTGGTGTCCTAGGTGCAGAAAAATTGTGTGTTATCCCCTTTTTACTACAAAACTCATCAAATAAATGATTTTCAAATTCGGTACCATGGTCACTTCTAATAGCTATTACTGAAGTATCTCTAGCATTTGTTACTTCTTTATGAAATTTCTTGAAAATTGAAAATGCTTGATCCTTATGGCCTAAGAACATGACCCAAGTATATCTAGAATAATCATCTACGATAACTAGACCATATTTATTTCCACCTAGACTTGTGGTTCTAGTTGGTCCGAATAGGTCCATGTGTAGTAGTTCTAGAGGTCTAGAGGTAGAGACACAATTTATAGATTTAAAGGAGTTCCTTGATTGTTTGCCAAATTGACATGCTTCATATATTTTATTCTTTTCAAACTTTAATTTTGGCAAACCTATCACAGAATCTCTTTTAACTAGTTTAGATATGGTGTCCATGCTTGCATGACCTAACTTACGGTGCCATAACCAACTAGCATCATTATCCTTAGTTTCATTAACAACTAAACATAGGTTGTGTTTGGCAAGATCCTCAAGGTCTACAACATACACATTTCCACGTCTTATTCCTTTAAAAACTAAACTATTGTCATTTGGGTTTGTTATGATGCATAGTGATGGTTTAAACATAACATTATAACCTCTATCACATAATTGACTAATGCTTAATAAATTATGCTTAAGACCATCAACATATCGAACATTATCAATAAAAGTTGAAGGGGTAATTTGTACTTTACCTATACCAATGATGTGACCTTGGTTATTGTCTCCAAAAATCACAACACCTCCCTTCTTAGCTTCAAGGGTGAAGAATTGATCCTTGTCACCTGTCATGTGTCTTGAGCAGCCACTATCCAAGTACCAACAATTTTTGTCGACCTTGGCTGCAAGACACTCCTACACAAGCAAATCATATAATCTTAGGTACCCAAGTTTTCTTGGGTCCTTCATGGTTAGTAATGTTGGTTCCTTTTGGAACCCAAATCCTCTTAATTTTTCTTTTAGTTTTTCCTTTCCTATAATTACACACATTTGCTTTATGTCCTAAAGTTCCACAACAAAAGCAGGTTATTTTCTTAGTTTTACTTTTTCCTGCTTTAACAAAGAAGTTACTAAGAAGTTTTTGCTTATGTTTAGGTTTATACCCTAAACCCGCTCTATTGAATACCGCTCGTTGACTATTAAGTATCATATTCAATTTTTCAGAACTATATGTAAATTTTTCAACCAAGGGTTTGTATTTTTCAAGTTCTTTAGTTAGTGTTTGTTTTTCTGCTTTTAGATCATTTAGTTCTTTTGTGAGACTCTCATTTATATGTTTATTGTTTTTGGGTTCTAATGTTTCTTTGTTCAGCCTTTCATTTTCTTTAGTTAAGGTATTATTCTTTTGTATCAAGATTTGGTTGCTTGTTTTAAGTTCTGCATTTTCTTTGATAAGAACATCTTTATCCTTAACTAATGAATCATACTTACGGAGATGAGTTTGGTTAGTTACTTTTAGTTCTTTGTTTTTACGTTTATTGTTTTGTATTCATCCATTAATTCATTGAAAGCATCATATAATTCATCGAAAGTAAAATCTAAATGTGGTGCGGATGTTACCTCATTTTTATTGGCCATGAAGCAGAAATTGACATTTTCTCCTTGTTCCTCATCCGATGATGATGATGTGTCGGAGTCCGATAGGATGGTGACAAGGGCTTTCTTCTTCTTGTACTTGCTCCCCTTCTTCAGTAAAGGACACTCAGCTCTGATGTGTCCCGGCTTCTTGCACTCATAACATCCAATCCCCTCATTTTTTCTTTTCTTACCTTTATTCTTTCGATAGAAATTTGAGGGGCCTCTCCTTTGATGAAAGGACTTCTTTTGGTTGATGAATCTTCTGAACTTACGTACGAGAAGAGCCTCATCATCCTCTCCCTCGTGATCTTCTTCTTCACTGCTGCTACTGCAAGACAAGTCTTTGTTAGATGATGTAGATTTGAGAGCTATTACCTTTTTCTTATGGGAGGACTCTTCTTCGCTGTGTTGCTTCATTGTTAGCTCGTGCGTCATTAGGGATCCAAGAAGCTCCTCAAGTGGTAGCTTGTTCAAGTCCTTGGCTTCTTGGATTGCCGTCACCTTGGCTTTCCATGACCTTGGTAGACAGCGAAGAATCTTCCTGACAAGATCACTGTTAGTATAGTTTTTGCCAAGGCTTTTTAGGCCATTGACAATGTCAGTAAATCTAGTGAACATGCAAGTGATTGTTTCATTAGAATCCATCTTAAATAGTTCATACTTATGAACCAATATACTTATTTTGGATTCTTTGACTTGATTCGTGCCCTCATGGGTCACTTCAAGTCTATCCCAAATCTCTTTTGCAGAATTGCAAGTAGAGACTCTATTGAATTCATTCCTATCTAATGCACAGTAAAGCACATTCATTGCTTTGGAATTGAGTTGTGCCTTTCTCATGTCATGGTCATCCCAATCCTTTTCGAGTTTGGGTACAGTGACACCCTCTACATAGATGGATGGGATGTATGGTCCATTTACTACAATGGTCCACATCTCATAGTCTTGGGCTTGGATAAATATTCTCATCCTAGCCTTCCAATATGAGTAGTCGGATCCATTAAAGAATGGGGGTCTTTGGGTGGACTGACCCTCAATGTGGGAAGATCCAAATGGGGTTGTCATTTTGATCTTTTACTTTTAGGGTTGAAGAGTTTAGGCTCTGATACCACTTGTTGCCCAGATAGACAACCCAAGAGGGGGGGTGAATTGGGTTTTAAAATAATTTTGCAATTAAAATGTTTGTGGATGACTAATTAATACTTTTGCAAGATGATTAATTAGTTGCTATGTGCTGTGAGTGAAATGAGAGTGAGAGAGAGAGACACAAGCAATCACAAACACAATGTTTATAGTGGTTCGGAGCTAACCCTTGCTCCTACGTCCACTCCCCAAGTCTCACTTGGGAATTCACTATAACCCCTTGGATTACAGCCGGTTGTTTTACAAGCTCACAACCCAACTTGTTGTTTTACGAGCTCACAACGAACTCGGTCAGTTTTCCCAGGCTCACCGACTAGAGCCACCCCGATTGTTTTCTCGGGATCACAATCGAACCCTTACACGTTGGTTTTACCCTCGGCTCACCAACCAACCTCTACACTCTTGATTCAATCCCCTGATTGAATCAAGCAAAGACAAGATGGAAAGAACAAGGACAAACAGAAAAACAGAGCTTCTAAAAAACAGATATATAGCAATATAAACTAGAGAGAAGTTAAGAGCCCTCAAACACGTTTGAGTTGGAGTAGAGTAGGGCTTCTTGAACTGTGAGTCTCCTCTTGAATGTCTGGTCCACTTGAAGGCAGGAGGAGACTTCTTTAAATGCTGGGAAGAGGTAGCTGGATGGAGTTAATGGCGCTCTTCCTTCTTTTCTGTTGAAAACCAGTTGGCAGAGATAGGATGCTTGATTTCTTTGAGTGGAATAGTGCTTCTCTACCTTGCTACAGTCCTCTGTGGCTATTTAAGCCATCCCCCACGGAAACTAGCCGTTAGACACCTTTTTCTGCCCGTTCTGCACACTCTGCACATCCTGACAATATGTCCGTTGGGGTCGGAGTCGACTCGCGCGATCTGGAGTCGACTCAGCTGTAGCGGGAGTCGACTCATGCTTTTCTGGAGTCGGCTCGGCAACTGTTCCGGATTTGAATTAAAGTGACCTCCGCGACTGGGAGTCGACTCGACTTAACCCGGAGTCGACTCGCCAACTTCTGGAGCTGACTTGCCATTTTTGGAGTCGGCTCATCCCATGAAGTCCATGGAGCTAATTTTTCAACTTGGCCCACTCGAGTCGACTCGACAATCCTGGGAGTCGACTCGGCGCTCAGAGCCCGAACTCCCGATCTTCTGTCTTTTGGCTCGTCCAGTCTTGGAGTCGACTCGAACTGTTCCGGAGTCGACTCGGCTCTTAGTTTCCGAAATACAGCCTTCTGCCTTTTTGATGTAGCGCTGCTTTGGAGTCGACTCGAGCTGTCTGGGAGTCGACTCGGCTCCCAGAGACAATAATTCGGTCTTCTGTCTTTTTGGGGTCGCGCTGTCTCGGAGTCGACTCGCGCATTGCGGGAGTCGACTCGGATCTCAGAGTCCGAAAACTGCTCTCTGACTTTTGCCTTGTGTACCACTGAGAGTCGACCTGCCAACCATCGGAGTCGACTCGCGTTCCACAGGAGTCGACTCGAATCTCAGGGTCGAAAATCGCTCTCTGACTTTTCTGTCTGTAACTCCTTGGAGTCGACTCATACTACTCCGGAGTCGACTCGGTAATCATCGGAGTCGACTCGCGCACTTCAGGAGTCGACTCGCTGACAGGTTTTGAGTTTAATCTTTCTGTTCGTCTGTCAGTTCTCAGTCGGAGTCGACTCGTAATGATCCGGAGTCGACTCGAGCCCGTGCCAGTGATTCTGATACGCTTGGAGTCAACTCGTAATATCCCGGAGTCGACTCGAGTCTCAGACTTTGGTTCAAACTGACTTCTTAACTTATCCAAAATATCTTGAACCAAGTCTAGAAACACTTAGACAAGATTTTCACTGAAACACTCAATTGAATTCATTAGTAAACAAAAGATATACTCAAATGCTTTGAGCTCATCAAAATCAAATAGGGTTTTAATCAATCACTCCACAGCAACCATTCAACCCCAAGCAGGAAACTCTCCACCTCCCTTCCATCAAGGGGGAAGACTCGTAGCCAGCTTTTATTCCCATTTTATATGGGGCCTTTGCTTCCTCAACTCTCAAGACACAGAAAACAGGGCAAGAAACCTCCCTACCCCGCCTCTCTCTCTCTCTCCCTCCTCTCCTCTCTTTATTTCATCACAAGTCGGTGCCTTTTTGCCTTCTCCCTTCCTTCTGTGATTATCTTCTTTTTGCCTCCCAGAAGATTTCCTTTGGGTGGAGACCTTCCTTTTTATGGATCAATTCAGTAAAAAAAAAGGTAAAAACGAACGCGATGGAGAAAGAAGCAGACATGCCTGGATCCCTGAGGCCTCTTGAATCCCCACTGGAAGTCGCCGCCGACGGTTGCTTGTCGCCTTCGGACGCCTGGTAAAAACGAACGCGATGGAGAAAGGAGAGCAGAGAGATGGGAGAGATCGGAGCGAAGATAGGGAAGAGGTAACGACTAGGGCATAAAAAATGGTTGAGGGGTATTTTGGTCTATAATTTTCAACCTAGGATCATTGTCCTGAGGTGATCTTGGATTTCCGACCTCAAGGACGGATGTCCCATTATCGGGTTGGACGGTGATTTGAGGAGTGGAGGTGATTTAGGATCATCGCCATGTAGGATCATCGTGGTGCAACCAAACACGGTGATCTCATCACCTCCACACCCATCACTCTTGATCCTGAGCCGATCACCCCATACCAAATGCCCCCTAAGTGATGTGGATAAATTAGGCTCTGTTTGAGAGAGTTGTTGGAAGTAGAGCTGTCTGAAGTAGAGCTTTTATAATAAGTTGTTTGTTGTTTGGTAACTATATTTTTAAAGTATTGTAGCACTTTAACATGTGTTTTGTAAACAAACTGAGAAAGTACTTTTGTATGATAAAATTACCATAAAGGACATTGCATAGTATTATACAACAGTGCATAATAAAACATAACATATATTAATACATAATATACGATATAGTATTGTTGCTGGAAATTGGACCCGGGGGTGTTGCCCAAGGTGACAATCCAAGAGGGGGGGGTGAATTGGTTTCTTCTAATTTTGGTGCTTTTAAAAACTTTCGTAATTAAGTGCGGTGGATGCTTACTTAGATTATTTGAGTGAGTTAAACTAATGCAAGAATAGAAGATAATGCAAGAGAAAATGAAAGCACAAACACAACGCAAACACAACAATATATAGTGGTTCGGTACTCTCCTTAGCACCTACGTCCACTCCCCAAGCGTCCCCTTGGGAATTCACTATAATCTCGCGGATTACAGTTGGATTGTTTTCCGGGGTCACAATCCAAAAACCTTTGTTGGTTTTGCGGGCTCACCAACGAACCTATACACTTGGTTTTCCGGGTTCACCAAAAACCTTTGTTGGTTTTGCGGGCTCACCAACGAACCTATACACTTGGTTTTCTGGGTTCACCAAAAACCTTTGTTGGTTTTGCGGGCTCACCAACGAACCTTTACAAAGTGTTTAACAAATAAAAAGAAAAGATTCAAACTCCTAAATGAGCATATAAAACAATATGAACTACAAAGAAGAGTTAGAAAGTATTTATCGCTTTGAAGTCGCTTTGCTCTTCTTTGTCAAGGATGCTTCACTCTTCAAGGGAGGATGGAGCTCTTGATGCCTCTTTGAATCTGCTCAATCCCTTTCCTTGATTCTTGAATGAAGCTCTTGATGAAGGAGATTAGGGCTCTTTTGTTTTCTTGTGTATTCTTTGATATCCCTTTCAAAAGTTCTTCTCTCTGATGAATAGTGCCCCTTTAAATAGTTTCCAACCTTCCTTGGACAAGCCCCAATGGTCAGATTTGAAAAACTAGCCGTTACTCACCTTGGGAAGGACAAAAAGTACATCTGCAGAACTAGCCATTACTGTTCAGCCCGTGTTTGGGTCGGCTCAACCTGTCCTTGGGTCGACCCAACTTTGCCTTGGGTCGACTCAAACATTCCTTGGGTCGACCCTCTCAGAAACCACGGAAACCTCAATTTCAGCCTTCCTTCCCATGGGTCGACCCAACCATTCTTCGGGTCGACTCAAAGTTCACTTGGGTCGACTCAACTTCTTCTTGGGTCGACCCTCTCAGTAATTCCAGAGAACCATTTTCTGTCTGTCTTTCTGTCTTGCCTTTGGGTCGACCCTCTCAGGGTTTGGGTCGACTCAAGCTTGGGTCGACTCAACCACTGTGTGGGTCGACCCTCTCAGTAAATCCAGAGAGCATTCTTCTGTTGTGTTTTGAGGTTCTTTGGAGGTTGGGTCGACTCATGCTTACCTTGGGTCGACCCAACTCACTGTTCATTTGTGCCATTTTTGCAGGAGTGTGCCAGATGACTTCTTGATGTACCGGGGTCGACCCAATCAACCTGTGGGTCGACTCAAACCACACTTTGCTGCATTCTCAAGGTTAGATTCATCCAAATGAACAGGGCCATTTATCCATTTTCAATTAAACAAATATACTGAGAGTAATGAACTTATAAATGAAGTATCAATTTAACTTATAGCATGCTCTAGATAATTGCTTGTTAATCATCAAAATAACACTATCATCCTCAATCTCCCTCTTTTTGATGATTACAAAATAAAAAGTATAAGCCTATTGATACTTGTCTTTAAAATCAGTTTATAAAAGGGATTAAACTGCTGAATTTCAGCTTTTCATATATACTTGTGAAATCTCCCCCTATATCATTTAAATGTTGCCAATTTGACTCTTTGAATTACTCCCCCTTTCATTTATAATTCATTAGCGATGAAACTTCAAAAATTTGAGATAATATGAGTTTCAGGCTATGTATCGGGGTGCGAGAGGTGCGTGCCAAATTCTGAATTTATATGTGACAAATTCTGAATTGTGATATAAATTTTTGATTTGATCAATTTCATTGTTACAAATTGCTCCCCCTTAGATGTATAAACTTTCTTATATGATTTTCAATTTGTTTGCCCATTCATTTCTTTTTTCTTTACATAACTTCTTTATTCACTTTTTCTCCCAAAATTAATACTCTTTCTTTATTCACTTTCTTTACATACTCTAAACACTATCTTTACTTCTCCCCTTTTTGTTATACATATCTTTACTTCTCCCAAAATTAATACTCTTTCTTTACTTCTCAAATAAAATACTCTTTCTTTTCTTAAATTGATATACTCTTTCTTTTCTTCTCCCCCTTTTTGTTATCATCAAAAAAAAATATATATATGGGGAAGAATGCAATAAATAACAAACTTCAAATTTCATTGATCAAAATAGGAACATTTTCATACATGAATGTCAAAAACAAAAGCAGATACAATGTTCCTTAATCAAGATTTAAAGATACATATCATAAAAGCAAAATACATATGAGAACTAGATATTTAGCCTAGGCTCTAAACATAGATGCTAAGATCAGCCTAGGGGGAATCTAATGGCTGGGATCTAGTCCTCCTAGCATACGTGGCGAGGGGAGGTCGAGCCTGGTGAGACTGTGTCTGGCGTGGAGCACGACGAGCTGGATGACTCTGTGTCGATATCTCTGACTCAGCAGCCTGTGGCACAGATGGTCCATGTGTCTCTCTCTCTCTCTCCGGAGTGCTCCAATCTGCTGCCTCAGATCACTGATATCAGCAGACATGACATCCAACCGGGCGTCCAATCGGCTCGTGAGCCCGTCAGTAATAGTCCTCGCCTGAGCTGACATGAGCTCTGTCATCCTGCTCCAGAAGTCATCCGTATCTGTCGGAGGAGCGGATGACGATGGTCCAGCCTCTGAGGGTGCAGTAGGATGATCCATAGGCTCCTCATCCTCATCCTCTGGTGCCTCTCCCTCTGGTGCCTCACCCTGAATGCCTGCACCGGTGTGAATCCACTGCCCGTTCACTTTCGCATATCCCATGCGTATGAGTGTCCGTGCAGTGTACGTGTCCGTGTGATGCAGACTCTTGGATGCCTCCTCCTCGAGAGGTAAACTATGCTGACGGAAGATCAATGTAAGTATCATACCATAAGGTAGTGATACCCTGTTGCTGCACATCACCTTCCTCATCTGCCTCACTATCATAGCCGGAAGATTTAGAGGAGTCCCCCGAATCATACACTCCATAACTGCTAGATCTCGCTCTGAGATGAGATCAAATCTCCCGGTCTTCGGAAATAAAATCCTATTTATCATATTGAGCAATAACCTCATCTCAGCGGAAAGAGAACTAGCTATTACCTTCTGAGAAAAATCGAAGTTCTCATTTTCCATGATCAATTGTAGAGCTCTCATTTTGTCTTCTGGCCTCTCCGGAGTGGCTCCTATGCAGGGTAGGTGTAGTAGCTCACTCAAGCTCTCCTCGGATACACGGATCCGAACCCCTCGAACTTCCGACACAAGCCCTCCCATACCAGTCTTGAGGAAGGCATAAAACTCTTGTACCAACCCGGTTTAGATGACCACATCTAGGAAGCAAAGATACTCCCAACCTTGCCTTTGGATCCATTCCCAAATCCGAAACCCTTCTTGATTGAAAAACTCAGAATGGATCCTTCTCCCCGTAGTAACCGGCCTCCCCGCAAATCTTGCAAGAATCACTGAGGGGGAAGGAGGAGGAGGGACCTCCGCACGTGCCTCACGTCGTGGAGACACGGGAGAAGGCTCGGTAGGGTGCCTTTCCTCTTGTTGGACCCGGGTCACTCTTCCGGATCTCTTGGCTACGGCTCGTTTGGGTCCCATTTCTCCAAGATTTTGAGGAAATCTACTGTTTGGAGGAGTTTAGTGGAGATTGGAGAGTGGGGACTAGGCTTTTCGGAAGAAGACAAAGGGCAAACAGTGCCCTAGATGTGCTCTCGGGCCCCCTTTTAACAGTGGGGTCCCGACGTTGGGTCGACTCAAGGATTTTCTTGGGTCGACTCAACGTTGGGTCGACCCATGTTCTGGGTTGGGTCGACCCAAGTGCAGAAATTTTGTTTTCTCTTCCTTGTTGCTTCTAAAAAGTTTTCCTTACTTTCAATCCTTATAAACTCTTTATGGGACATTGATATATGAGTAAGAAATCTATAGATAACAAATTTGACTCATGTTTCATGGGATTTTTGAAGTTAGAGGAATGTATCATGAGACTACTAGCTCCCTTTTTATATTTATTCAATAAAAGGATCACATATGCCTAATTCCCTCCTTAGCATGCAGAATCTATCTTCACTCAATGGTTTTGTAAATATGTCGGCTAATTGTTTTTCCGTGCATATATGCTCAATACATACATTTCCATTTTGCACATGATCCCTAATAAAATGGTACCTTATTTCTATGTGTTTGGCTTTAGAGTGCTGAACTGGATTTTTAGTAAGATTAATAGCACTGGTATTATCACACTTAATAGGAATATTATCTAGTTTAACTCCATAGTCCTCTAGTTGTTGCTTGAGCCATAATACTTGAGCACAACAACTACCAGCAGCTATGTATTCAGCTTCAGCTGTGGACAGTGCCACTGAGTTCTGCTTTTTACTAAACCATGATACTAAGTTATTTCCTAAGAATTGACATGTGCCACTTGTGCTCTTTCTATATAATTTGCATCCGGCAAAATCTGCATCTGAGTATGCAAGCAAATCTAGACAGGAGTCTCTCGAGTACCATAATCCAATGGTGGTAGTTCCTCTTAAATATCTAAGGATTCTCTTAACAGCACTTAAATGTGACTCCTTAGGATCCGATTGGTATCTAGCACATATCCCTACACTAAATCCAATGTCGGGTCTACTAGTAGTAAGATAGAGCAAGGATCCAATTAGTCCTCTATAGAGCTTAATATTAACACTCTTCCCTTTTTCATCTTTGTCTAGCTTACTAGTAGGATTCATTGGAGTGCCAATTCCCTTATGATTTTCATTCCCAAACTTCTTCAGTATTTCCTTTGTATACTTAGTTTGATGCATGAAAATGCCTTCTTTGGTTTGTTTGATTTGTAATCCTAAAAAGAAGCTTAGTTCTCCCATCAAACTCATCTCAAATTCTCCATGCATTAAATCAGCGAAATCTTTGCATAGAGTATCATTGGTGGCACCAAAGATTATGTCATCTACATATATTTGTACCACTAATAGATTTTTGTCCTTTCTTTTGAGAAATAACGTTTTATCTACATTTCCTCTACAAAAATCATTTTCAAGCAGAAATTTACTTAGTCGATCATACCAAGCCCTAGGTGCTTGCTTTAATCCATATAATGCCTTATGCAGTTTAAACACATGATTTGGCAATTCATGATTTTCAAATCCCGGAGGTTGTTCTACATATACTTCTTCCTCAAAAATACCGTTTAAGAAAGCACTCTTCACATCCATTTGATATAATTTGAAGTCCATAAAACATGCAAATGCTAGAAGTAATCTAATAGCCTCTAATCTAGCTACAGGAGCAAATGTCTCATCATAATCTATTCCTTCTTCTTGATTGTATCCCTTAGCTACAAGTCTGGCCTTATTTCTTATAACTACTCCATTTTCATCTAATTTATTTCTAAATACCCATTTTGTTCCAATTACTGAATTATGCTTTGGTCTTTCAGTTAATGTCCATACATTACTTCTTTTGAATTGATTTAATTCCTCTTGCATGGCATTTATCCAGTTAGTATCTTTTTCAGCCTCTTCATAAGTCTTAGGTTCTAATTGTGAAACGAAAGCAAGATAATCATTTAAATTTCTAAGAGATGATCGAGTTCTTATCCCTTGAGATGGATCACCAATAATTAAGTCTTTAGGATGTCCATGTGCATACCTCCATTCTTTTGGCACGTCTTGGGGTTGTGGTGGCACGCAATCATCTCCCTTATCTTGATTTGGCACGTCATCAATTTTCAACTTTTCAAAGTCGATAATTCCTGTATCATCATCAATAGTATTTTCTTTCCTAGCATACTCACTATCAGACTCATCAAATATAATATTGACTGACTCTTCCACTACTAAGGTTCTTTTGTTGAATACTCTGTATGCCTTGCTAGATGTGGAGTATCCTAAAAAGATGCCTTCATCTGACTTGGCATCAAATTTACTTAAGTCCTCCTTGCCATTATTTAAGATAAAACATCTACATCCAAACACTTTAAAATATTTTGCAGTTGGTTTCTTATTCTTCCAAAGTTCATAAGGAGTTTTCTTAGTTATAGGTCGTATTAAAACTCGATTTAGAATATGGCAAGAAGTGTTTATAGCTTCAGCCCAAAAGTACTTTGGAAGATTTGACTCGCACAACATTGTGCGTGCCATTTCTGCCAATGTCCTATTTTTCCTTTCAACAACCCCATTTTGTTGAGGCGTTCTAGGTGCTGAAAATTGATGTGATATTCCATTTTTAGTGCAAAATTTCTCGAAGTATTGATTTTCAAATTCAGTACCATGATCACTTCGAATGGCTACTAAGGTGAGTTTCTTTTCATTTATGATTTTATTATATAGTTTCAAAAATTCTGAAAATGCTTCATTCTTATGTGCCAAAAATGAAACCCATGTATACCTTGAAAAATCATCAACAATGACTAGTCCATATTTCTTTCCTCCTAGACTTGTAGTTCTAGTAGGTCCAAATAAATCCATATGTATGAGTTCAAATGGTCTAGTTGTTGATACTACATTTTTCGATTTGAAAGATGATCTAGTTTGTTTTCCTAATGAACATGGTCCACATATTTTGTCCTTTTCAAAAATCAATTTTGGCACATCCTTTATTAACTCCTTCTTAACTAGTTTTGATATTAATTCCATACTAGCATGTCCTAGTCTTCGATGCCAAAGCCAACTAGTTTCATTCTTCTTATCTTCATTAGTAATTAAGCATAAACCATTCTTCTTGCCTAACTCATGAAGATCTACTAAATAAATATTTCTTTGCCTTTGTCCTACAAGTACAATACTATTGTCTTTAGGATTTGTGATTATACATACAGATGCTTCAAATGTAACTTTAAATCCTTTATCACAAAATTGACTTATGCTAAGAAGATTATGTTTCAAACCTTTAACTAATAAGACATTTTCTATAAAAACAGATGGAGCAATGAAAATTTTACCCTTTCCAATGATATACCCTTTACCATTGTCTCCATAGGTTACTACTCCACCTTTCTTTGGTTCCAAGGTGACAAATTGATCTTCGTCACCGGTCATGTGTCTTGAACAGCCGCTATCTAGATACCAATGTTTTTCAACTTTATCAGCTGCAAGACACACCTGCAATCAAAATCAAGAAGAAACTTTAGGTACCCAAACTAAGTTGGGTCCTTTAGGGTTAGTACTCCATGTTCCTTTTGGAACCCAAACTTTCTTGAATTTTATCTTTTGATTATTACTTGATTTGTTTTGACTAGACTTTCTAAAGTTACATTCATATGCTCTATGTCCTATCTTATTGCAACAATAACAAGTAACATTTTCATTTTTAGCTTTTACAAAAATATTCTTTAAGAATTTTTGTTTCCTATTTGTTCTATAACCTAAACCAGCCTTATCATATACAGCTCTTTGACTATCAAGAATCATATTTAATTTGGTAGAACTAAGAGTAAATTTATCTACCAAGGATTTATATTTTTCAGCATCTTCTTTTAACTTAATATTTTCAGCAATTAGATTCTTGGTTTCATTTTCAAGTTTCCTACTTAATGCTTCATAGTTATGAGACAGTTTTATCTTATCTTTAATGAGAGATTGATTTTCTTCTTTTAGAGCTTTATTTTTATTAATTACTTTCTTATGTTCTTCCATGAGTTCTAAAAATGCATCATGTAATTCATCAATAGTAAAATCACAGTCAAGTTCAGAATCTACCTCATCGTCATTGGCCATATGACATATTTGGGCCGTGTCTTGATGATCTTCGTCCTCCGAACTTGATTCCTCACTCTCACTCCAATCGGCCATAAAATTCTTCTTTTTCAACTTTCTTGCCATCCACTTCAAATCTGGGCAATCTATCTTATAATGCCCGGGTTTGTTACACTCATAGCAAATGGGAGTTTCTTTCTCCTTTTCTTTGTCCTTACCCTTTTCTTTGCTTGAGTTACCTTTAGGGAAGGGCTTCTTTTTATGGAATCTATTCTTACCTCTCATGAATTTTCTGAATTTCCTCCCAAGCACTGCCATCCCTTCCTCATCAATATCTTCATCATCATCTGAATCTTTCGATTCAGTTTGTTGTCTAGGGGTGGTAGTCTTTAGGGCAATAGGCTTTCTTCTCTTGACCTCATCTTCTGAATTTTGCCTCATTGTCAACTCATGGGTCATGAGTGATCCTAGAAGCTCCTCTAACTGCAGTGTGTTGAGGTCCTTCGCTTCTTGTATGGCGGTTACCTTGGCCTCCCAATTCCTTGGTAGAGACCTGAGAATTTTTCGCACCAAATCAGAATTAGAATAAGATTTTCCTAAACTTTTAAGCCCATTTATAATATCAGTAAAACGAGTAAACATATCAGTTATGGACTCGGTAGAATCCATTTTAAACAATTCATACTTATGTACTAATATGTTTATCTTTGACTCCTTAACTTGATTGGTCCCTTCATGTGTGACCTCAAGTCTATCCCAAATTTCTTTGGCAGTGGTGCAAGTGGATATTCTATTAAATTCATTTACATCTAAAGAGCAATAAAGTATATTTATAGCTTTTGCATTTAACTGTGCTAGTCTTCTATCATTTTCATTCCAATCCATTTCTGGTTTGGGTATGATAGTGCCCTCTATATTGAGTGTGGGTGTGTGAGGTCCTCTAGTTATGATTTGCCAAAGTTCATAGTCCGAAGCTTGAATGAATATCCTCATCCTAGCTTTCCAATATGTGTAGTTTGTGCCATTAAATAGAGGTGGTCTATTTGTGGATTGCCCCTCACTCATAGAGCATCCTACTTGGGTTGTCATGGTCTTTAACTCTTGATTGTTAGATCAATGAGCACTATTAGAGCACCTAGCTCTGATACCACTTGTTGCCCAAGGTGACAATCCAAGAGGGGGGGGTGAATTGGTTTCTTCTAATTTGGGTGCTTTTAAAAACTTTCGTAATTAAGTGCGGTGGATGCTTACTTAGATTATTTGAGTGAGTTAAACTAATGCAAGAATAGAAGATAATGCAAGAGAAAATGAAAGCACAAACACAATGCAAACACAACAATATATAGTGGTTCGGTGCTCTCCTTAGCACCTACGTCCACTCCCCAAGCGTCCCCTTGGGAATTCACTATAATCTCGCGGATTACAGTTGGATTGTTTTCCGGGGTCACAATCCAAAAACCTTTGTTGGTTTTGCGGGCTCACCAACGAACCTATACACTGTTGGGAACCCGCCCATGCCGCTGATATTTCAAAAATTAAATCAGATGGCAGCGGAATCGGCATGCACGGGTTCGACATTCATCGCATGAACGTTGTTTCGAGACCTTTCGTAATTAGGTAAGAATTAAAACTTTTAAAACTAATAGGAAGATCAAATCTTCACCTTGCACGGGTAGATGATCACCGCAAATCTGAATTCGTGGTTTTGGAAGAGGGTTTGCTTGAAGCCGTTCAAACGTCCGGCCTCTACGGGTATCCACACGAAGCAGGATCCGATCCAAGCTCTCTATCTCACCGGGGTGCTAGCTCCCTTGCAGAGATAGCTTTGATGGCTGATGTCCTCCTTCTCAATCAACTCTTGATTGTGCTTAGAAGGAGGAAGAAGAAGGATGAAGAAGAGGAAGAAGATGATCCCCTACGCAGCCTTCTTTTGTTCCTTGCGTTGGATGAAGGAAGGGAAGGGAAGGAGGCCGCCAACACTTGGAGATCTTTTCCCTTGCTTGCGGCTGAAAACACCAAGGAAAAGAGAGGGCCACGGCTTGGAGGAAGAGAGGTTTCAATGCCTAAGGGGGGCCGGCCCTAGTCCTCCTTTTAAAGGGAGTGGAGCTCCTAACAATTAGGAGCTCCATGACAACTTACCAAAGAAGAGGGCGCCGGCCCTAGCTCTTCATGTCGCCCTAGCCAAGTGAGAGGGGCTGATGTCCCTCTTACTTGGTTAACCTAATCCTCTTCCAAAGAGGATTAGGTGCCTCTCTCATGGTTTAATCCCAATCCAATTAGGATTAGCCAATTGGGTTCAATCTATGCTAGTCCTAATCCAATTAGGACTTGAATGAACCATGACTCAATTGAACTCTTCAATCCTAATCCAATTAGGAGTCATGTTGATTCATTAGATTATTAATTAATTTAGACTTAAGGAATTCTAATCTAATTAGGATGTATTTAATTTCAGTCCTAATCCAATTAGGACTCTATTTGAATCCAAAGTCCTAATCCAATTAGGATTTCTAGGAATCCTACTCCAAGTAGGAATCCAATTTTAATTCAAAACTCCTAATCTCATTAGAATTTTAGGAATCCTATTCCAAGTAGGAATTTCAGTCCTACTCCAACTAGGATTCCCAGTCCTAATCCAATTAGGACTCTAGAAATCCTACCCGAAGTAGGACTCTTGTTTTAAGTCCAATTAATTAATTCCCTTTGTTCCTTCTTCAACTTCTTATCAATCAAATTGATTACTCGTGATTCCTAATCACGATTTCAACCATCGGATCGGTCAATACTTCTAGTGTGTGTGACCCCATAGGTTCTATTCTGACTGGTAGTGAGATATATTGTGATCTCTATCACTATATCATTGAAAACTCCTTTCAATGGGTTGGAACGATTCCAACTCAACTCATTAGGGTTTATCGATCATCAAGATGATCCCTATGAGTCCCACCATCCACCAGTGACACCTAGCAGCATGTAGTGGCTACCCAGCAGAATGGAATGATGAACCTCTAGGTGCAGTTAACATGTGATACAATCCTACTATCGTGGATCCCTACAGGACGGAGGTCATGGACAACTCGTCAAACCCCATCGTCTGTCATATGTCAAGATTTATTCGACTTGAGTTCGATAGTGGAAAACTCTTTTTCCACTTTATATTACCGCCCTGGCCAAGGTCTTAGAACTCAGTCTAATAAATCACATAGGATCACTCCTCTTCTATCAAGGTTGATAGATTCCTTATAGGTGCATACCCTACTCCTACAGTGAACCTACTGCAGCCAATCTACACTGCATGGACCCATATGGCTAGAGACCATGTATTTATGCAGTCAAACTACAATAACCTCGCTGTGAGTAGCCGAAGCACCGCAGGTCAAAGGATCAGTCACACTACTGCAACATCAAGCAAGTCACTGACGAGTGGATAGACATCCAAGTGACTTCTTGTCTTGGTCACGCTCAGTACCCTTGTTCTCTAACAAGCACCTGCACTATCACTTCAGTGTCCCTACACTGTGGACTCCAGCCTCGTCCATCCAGAAGGAGAGTGATCTGTGCACTGATCGGATCGATCACCATCCTCGTGATGATCCATTGATCAGGAGCATTTAGAAATTAATCACCAATGATACATGGCTCAAATTCTCAACTCTTGAGAATATGTATCATCATCTTATTAATTCCTTGGACGATTCATAGACACATAAACAATATGAATGAAAAGATGCCTTTTATTTATTCAATAATAAATAGTCAAGTACAAAATTATGTCCCTAGAATCAACAATGTGTCAGCCAAATTGGCTTCTAGGGCATACATCTAACAATCTCCCACTTGCACTAAAGCCAATTGGTCATATATCTTAGGCCCATCTTCTCAAGGTGGGCTTCAGTCTTTTGCTGACTCAGCTGCTTAGTGAACGGGTCTGCCACGTTATCCGTGGAGTCTACTCTCTGCACCTCTACATGTTTCTTCTCAACATAGTCGCGTATGAGGTGAAAGCGCCGCTCTATATGCTTAGACTTCTGATGAGACCTTGGCTCCTTAGCAAGGGCTATGGCGCCATTATTATCGCAGTAGAGTGTTATGGCATCTGATGTCATCACATCCAACTCTGCAATGAATTTCTTGAACCAGAAGCCTTCCTTAGCAGCTTCAGAGGCGGCGATGTATTCAGCTTCCATAGTAGAATCAGCAATGATCGGTTGTTTAGAACTCTTCCAATTTACCGCACCACCATTGCACAAGAACACATATCCAGATGTTGACTTCCTGTCATCGACATCAGTCATGAAGTCTGAATCTGTGTACCCTTCTACCTTTAACTCTGATGATCCTCCAAAAACTAAGAATAAATCTTTAGTTCTTCTTAAGTACTTAAGAATATTCTTCACAGCTGTCCAGTGTTCTTCACCTGGATTCGACTGATATCTGCTTGTGACACTCACAGCAAGAGTTATATCAGGTCGTGTACATAGCATGGCATACATGAGGCTTCCTATTGCCGATGCATAAGGAATCTTGCTCATGCGTTGAATCTCTTCAGATGTGTTTGGGCACATTTTCTTGGAGAGATGAATTCCATGCCTAAGGGGTAAGAGACCCCTCTTGGAGTTTTCCATGCTGAACCTCTTCAGCACCTCCTCTATGTACATTTTCTGTGACAGGCCAAGCATCCTTTTAGATCTATCTCTATAGACCTTTATTCCCAAAATATAGGATGCTTCCCCAAGGTCTTTCATGGAGAATTCTTTTGACAACCAGACCTTGACCGAGGTTAGCATGGGAATATCATTCTCAATCAGGAGAATGTCATCTACGTATAGTACGAGAAAAACGACAGCACTCCCACTAACCTTTTTGTAAACACACGGTTCCTCTTCGTTTTTGATGAAATCAAACGTTTTGATTGCGTCATCGAAACGAGTGTTCCAACTCCGAGATGCTTGCTTTAGTCCATAGATGGACCTTTGCAGCTTGCAGACCTTGTGATCTCCATCACTGGAAGTGAAACCCAAAGGCTGTTCCATATAGATATCTTCATCAAGATATCCATTCAGGAAAGCAGTTTTCACATCCATCTGCCAGATTTCATAATCATGAAATGCTACAATGGCAAGCAATGTTCGGATGGATTTTAGCATGGCTACAGGTGAAAAGGTCTCCTGATAGTCAATGCCTTCACGCTGACTATACCCTTTTGCCACAAGCCTTGCCTTATAGGTCTCTACCTCTCCATCCGAACCTATTTTCCTTTTGTAGATCCATTTGCATCCAATAGGTACAATACCTTCTGGTGGGTCTACTAAGGTTCAGACTTGGTTGGAACGCATGGAGTCTAACTCTGACTTCATTGCTTCCAGCCATTTCTCGGAATCGATATCAGATATCGCCTCGTTGTAGGTTTTGGGATCCTGTACGTGATCCCTATCTCCCACTAGGAACATTTCCTCGGTATCCTTTTCTAGTATACCTAAGTATCTATCGGGAGGATGGGAGACCCTACTAGATCTACGAGGTGGTCGAGGGACATCGTGTACTGGCTCTTTATGAATGGGTTCTATAGGATCCATGACTCGTTGCTTTTCAGAGACTTTCTCTTCAAGCTCAATTTTCCTCCCACTGCCTCTATCAAGGATAAACTGATTTTCCAAGAAGATGGCATGACGGCTCACAAACACATTGTGATCCTCTGAGACGTAAAAATTGTATCCTAATGACTCTTTAGGATATCCTATAAAACGAGCACTTATGGTCCTAGCCTCTAACTTGTCCGCCTGTAGTCTCTTGACGTGGGCCGGACATCCCCAAATCTTGAGATGACCCAGACTTGGTTTCTTACCATGCCATATCTCATACGGTGTGGTAGGAACGGATTTAGAGGGAACTCTATTCAATAAATAAATCGCTGTGAGTAAGGCATCTCCCCAAAGGAACATAGGTAGATCAGTGAAGCTCATCATGGACCTGACCATATCCAATAGGGTCCGATTCCTCCTCTCTGACACCCCGTTGAGTTGAGGTGTACCCGGAGGTGTCCATTGTGAGACTATGCCGTTTTCTTTGAGATAGTCCCGGAATTCTCCACTAAGGTATTCTCCTCCTCGATCTGATCGAAGAGCCTTAAGAGGTTTTCCAGTTTGTTTTTCTACTTCATTCTTGAACTCTTTGAACTTTTCAAAAGACTCAGACTTGTGTCTCATAAGATACACATACCCATACCGTGAATAATCATCGGTAAAGGTAATGAAGTAAGAATAACGTCCCCTGGCTAGCACATCGAATGGGCCACATACATCTGTATGTACTAGGGTAAGTATTTCAGTGGTCCTCTCCCCATGTCCTACAAAGGGCAGTCTAGCCATTTTTCCTTGAAGACAGAACTCGCAAACTGGATATGACTCGGAAGTCAATGAGCCGAGAAGCCCATCTTTATCCATTTTGTTCATCCTATCCTCTCCAATATGGCCAAGTCTGAGGTGCCACAAATATCTTTGGTTTATCTCATCTCTGGATCTTTTGGATCCTTTGGCACTCACTTCTTGCTCGGTAACATTCACAGATACATCCATATGTAAATGATAGAGACTGTCAATCATAAAACCACGTGCGACTATTTTATTTCTTAAATAAATAGAACAGCAGTCTTTGTCAAATGTAAAAACATGACCTTCCTGTGCTAGACATGAAACAGAAATCAAATTTCTGCTAGCAGCAGGTACATAATAGCAGTCTCTAAGTAATAAACTAAATCCAGACGGTAGTCGCAGATGGTAGGTGCCCACAGCCACGGGAGCAACTTTTGCCCCGTTGCCAACCCGAAGGGTTACCGCATCTTCCGCCAGCCTTCTACTTTCCTTTAGACCCTGCATGGTAGTGCACAAATGAGCACTAGAACCAGAATCTATAACCCAACTAGAAGTAGAAGAAACCGCTAGATTAGTTTCAATTATGAGCAAGTCTATACCTTCTGAAGGTGTATCACCTTTTTTGTTCTTCAGGCTCTCGAGGTATGAAGGACAGTTCCTCTTCCAGTGGCCTTCGACATTGCAGTGGAAACATTTTCCTTTGTCGTTAGCCCTTTTCTTTTGAACTTCTTTCTTTGGCTTCTTGTCCTTCTTCTGCTTCTTAGCAGGCTTCTTTTTCTTCCAAGTAGACTTTCTCTTGGAACCAGAAGTCAACTCAGCAGCAAGGACATTGCCCCTTGAACCTTTCAAGGCTCCCTCAGCAGTTACCAACATGTTGATTAGTTCAGTCTTAGTGCATTCAATCTTATTCATGTGGTAGTTTACTATAAACTGACCAAATGAATCAGGAAGTGACTGTAGGATCAAATCCACTTGTAATTCCTTGTGCATGTCCATACCGAGCTTCTCAAGCTCCTCTAGGTCCTTGATCATGGTCAGACCGTGATCTTGGACACTTCAAAACGAGCTGTGCGACTCTGCTCACCATACAACTCTTGCAGGTGTGCAAGTATTTCCCTAGCAGTCTTAATATTTTCATGCTGGCATTGGAGTTCATTAGACATGGATGCCATCATATAGCATTTTACTCTAATGTCATCATCCAACCACTTCTTATGCATCTCACGCTGAAACGTCAGTAGGACGTGTTGGTAGTGTAGGGATATCTGAATCGAGTATGTAGCCTATTTTCTCACAGTCCAAAACAATTTTGAGATTTCTAAGCCAGTCTTTGTAATTGGTTCCGGTCAGTCGGTTGGTCTCAAGAATACGGGTCAAAGGGTTTGAAGCTGACATTGTATCTGCAGAGAGTAAAGATTCTAGTTAGACTTTTGTACTTGATCCTAATCTGTTCTAAGGTCTTTTAGAACAAATGTAACTCCCACTATTTTCTCGAATTCCTCACACTCCCCTGGTAGGAAAACGGAAATCCCACACGACTAGGGTTTCTAGTGGGTACTGCGGTCCCACCGATTTACATGCCACCTCACCTAACAGTTATTGGTGACACATAGATGGATGAGTGTACAACTCTTGTACAATGCTTCTCAAGCATGTTGCAGTGTAACTTGGTCTCTAAGCGATGAAGACCTCACTTAACAGTTATTGGTCCCATTTCTTAGTTAAGTCAGACCCACCGTATAACCGTAGGAATAAAGTCGTCATTGGGTCCTCACCTAACAGTTATTGGTGCCCAACCCCACCTTTACCCTACAACATCTCATGTCTATAGAGAGGTCTAGCCCCCCGATGCAACTTGACCACTGTGTCCAGCCGAGACAAATCAACATCAGAAAGGCCTTAGCAGCTCTACTACAGTGGAAGACCTATTGACTTAATATTGGTTAATCAGGTCTTAGTGTTTGCAACTTGAGCCCTTCATAAGAGGTAATCGAACAATTGTCCAGGTAAGCAGGTGGGAGGCTCCCCTTACTCAGAGAGTAAGGTCCTAATTAAGTAACCACCTTTCATGCTTTCCTAGACACCAATTAGATCAATTAATCTAATATGACTTGCTCATGTCGGTTCACTCTCGACTTGATTGAGGAGGTTTTGATTTAGGTCTCAATTGGGTTTGCTACATCACATGTAAACCTATCTACCCGACTCGCATTTACATCACATGCAAACGGCACATCACAGGCAGTTATAATCGCAGCATCAAATTAAAGCTAAACTTTAACTAGGTGATGATCATGGATTCTAATTAGGTCGTATTACAAGCACATGCACATCAATCGATCAAGTGGTCTTCAACTCTTGAATTGGTTCCAAGCCTCCTTGATTCGATCCTTGATCAACTCTTGATCCCATCGCCATCAACCGCTTAGATCACTTTTCATCTCATGCCTTTGCTTCAACTTGATCGTTGATGTACATCACATCACAGAAATACAACCAGATGTAAAATAAAAATAAAAATAATTTACATCTCCTTTTAGGAGGCACGCAGGCCTCTCAAAACATCAAATAAGATGCATGCAAGCATCTGAAAAATTACATGACATCGCAGATCACATCGCAGGTCATTACATTTGATACCAAAAGGGTTTGAATCCTATGATCATCACCGTATGCAACAATTATAATTTTCAGATCTGAAAACTAACTGATTATATCATGACATAGGTCGCTGATCATGCTAATCATGATTCTAAACTTTGTAATCCCATTAACAATGCAATTAGAATCATCTTTTTATCACATAAAAATCAGCATGTAAAAAATTAGCACCCCTGAAAAATCTGCATGCAGAATTTTTCAGCATGCATGATCATTCAATTTCCAGATCTAATATGCCTTTAGATATTTAATTCTTACCTTAATCTACGAAGCCTAGGCTCTGATACCACTGTTGGGAACCCGCCCATGCCGCTGATATTTCAAAAATTAAATCAGATGGCAGCGGAATCGGCATGCACGGGTTCGACGTTCATCGCATGAACGTTGTTTCGAGACCTTTCGTAATTAGGTAAGAATTAAAACTTTTAAAACTAATAGGAAGATCAAATCTTCACCTTGCGCGGGTAGATGATCACCGCAAATCTGAATTCGTGGTTTTGGAAGAGGATTCGCTTGAAGCCGTTCAAACGTCCGGCCTCTACAGGTATCCACACGAAGCAGGATCCGATCCAAGCTCTCTATCTCACCGGGGTGCTAGCTCCCTTGCAGAGATAGCTTTGATGGCTGATGTCCTCCTTCTCAATCAACTCTTGATTGTGCTTAGAAGGAGGAAGAAGAAGGATGAAGAAGAGGAAGAAGATGATCCCCTACGCAGCCTTCTTTTGTTCCTTGCGTTGGATGAAGGAAGGGAAGGGAAGGAGGCCGCCAACACTTGGAGATCTTTTCCCTTGCTTGCGGCTGAAAACACCAAGGAAAAGAGAGGGCCACGGCTTGGAGGAAGAGAGGTTTCAATGCCTAAGGGGGGCCGGCCCTAGTCCTCCTTTTAAAGGGAGTGGAGCTCCTAACAATTAGGAGCTCCATGACAACTTACCAAAGAAGAGGGCGCCGGCCCTAGCTCTTCATGTCGCCCTAGCCAAGTGAGAGGGGCTGATGTCCCTCTTACTTGGTTAACCTAATCCTCTTCCAAAGAGGATTAGGTGCCTCTCTCATGGTTTAATCCCAATCCAATTAGGATTAGCCAATTGGGTTCAATCTATGCTAGTCCTAATCCAATTAGGACTTGAATGAACCATGACTCAATTGAACTCTTCAATCCTAATCCAATTAGGAGTCATGTTGATTCATTAGATTATTAATTAATTTAGACTTAAGGAATCCTAATCTAATTAGGATTTATTTAATTTCAGTCCTAATCCAATTAGGACTCTATTTGAATCCAAAGTCCTAATCCAATTAGGATTTCTAGGAATCCTACTCCAAGTAGGAATCCAATTTTAATTCAAAACTCCTAATCTCATTAGGATTTTAGGAATCCTATTCCAAGTAGGAATTCCAGTCCTACTCCAACTAGGATTCCCAGTCCTAATCCAATTAGGACTCTAGGAATCCTACCCGAAGTAGGACTCTTGTTTTAAGTCCAATTAATTAATTCCCTTTGTTCCTTCTTCAACTTCTTATCAATCAAATTGATTACTCGTGATTCCTAATCACGATTTCAACCATCGGATCGGTCAATACTTCTAGTGTGTGTGACCCCATAGGTTCTATTCTGACTGGTAGTGAGATATATTGTGATCTCTATCACTATATCATTGAAAACTCCTTTCAATGGGTTGGAACGATTCCAACTCAACTCATTAGGGTTTATCGATCATCAAGATGATCCCTATGAGTCCCACCATCCACCAGTGACACCTAGCAGCATGTAGTGGCTACCCAGCAGAATGGAATGATGAACCTCTAGGTGCAGTTAACATGTGATACAATCCTACTATCGTGGATCCCTACAGGACGGAGGTCATGGACAACTCGTCAAACCCCATCGTCTGTCATATGTCAAGATTTATTCGACTTGAGTTCGATAGTGGAAAACTCTTTTTCCACTTTATATTACTGCCCTGGCCAAGGTCTTAGAACTCAGTCTAATAAATCACATAGGATCACTCCTCTTCTATCAAGGTCGATAGATTCCTTATAGGTGCATACCCTACTCCTACAGTGAACCTACTGCAGCCAATCTACACTGCATGGACCCATATGGCTAGAGACCATGTATTTGTGCAGTCAAACTACAATAACCTCGCTGTGAGTAGCCGAAGCACCGCAGGTCAAAGGATCAGTCACACTACTGCAACATCAAGCAAGTCACTGACGAGTGGATAGACATCCAAGTAACTTCTTGTCTTGGTCACGCTCAGTACCCTTGTTCTCTAACAAGCACCTGCACTATCACTTCAGTGTCCCTACACTGTGGACTCCAGCCTCGTCCATCCAGAAGGAGAGTGATCTGTGCACTGATCGGATCGATCACCGTCCTCGTGATGATCCATTGATCAGGAGCATTTAGAAATTAATCACCAATGATACATGGCTCAAATTCTCAACTCTTGAGAATATGTATCATCATCTTATTAATTCCTTGGACGATTCATAGACACATAAACAATATGAATGAAAAGATGCCTTTTATTTATTCAATAATAAATAGTCAAGTACAAAATTATGTCCCTAGAATCAACAATGTGTCAGCCAAATTGGCTTCTAGGGCATACATCTAACATACACTTGGTTTTCCGGGTTCACCAAAAATCTTTGTTGGTTTTGCGGGCTCACCAACGAACATATACACTTGGTTTTCCGGGTTCACCAAAAACCTTTGTTGGTTTTGCGGGCTCACCAACGAACCTTTACAAAGTGTTTAACAAATAAAAAGAAAAGATTCAAACTCCTAAATGAGCATATAAAACAATATGAACTACAAAGAAGAGTTAGAAAGTATTTATCGCTTTGAAGTCGCTTTGCTCTTCTTTGTCAAGGATGCTTCACTCTTCAAGGGAGGATGGAGCTCTTGATGCCTCTTTGAATCTGCTCAATCCCTTTCCTTGATTCTTGAATGAAGCTCTTGATGAAGGAGATTAGGGCTCTTTTGTTTTCTTGTGTATTCTTTGATATTCCTTTCAAAAGTTCTTCTCTCTGATGAATAGTGCCCCTTTAAATAGTTTCCAACCTTCCTTGGACAAGCCCCAATGGTCAGATTTGAAAAACTAGCCGTTACTCACCTTGGGAAGGACAAAAAGTACATCTGCAGAACTAGCCATTACTGTTCAGCCCGTGTTTGGGTCGGCTCAACCTGTCCTTGGGTCGACCCAACTTTGCCTTGGGTCGACTCAAACATTCCTTGGGTCGACCCTCTCAGAAACCACAGAAACCTCAATTTCAGCCTTCCTTCCCATGGGTCGACCCAACCATTCTTTGGGTCGACTCAAAGTTCACTTGGGTCGACTCAACTTCTTCTTGGGTCGACCCTCTCAGTAATTCCAGAGAACCATTTTCTGTCTGTCTTTCTGTCTTGCCTTTGGGTCGACCCTCTCAGGGTTTGGGTCGACTCAAGCTTGGGTCGACTCTACCACTGTGTGGGTCGACCCTCTCAGTAAATCCAGAGAGCATTCTTCTGTTGTGTTTTGAGGTTCTTTGGAGGTTGGGTCGACTCATGCTTACCTTGGGTCGACCCAACTCACTGTTCATTTGTGCCATTTTTGCAGGAGTGTACCAGATGACTTCTTGATGTACCGGGGTCGACCCAATCAACCTGTGGGTCGACTCAAACCACACTTTGCTGCATTCTCAAGGTTAGATTCATCCAAATGAACAGGGCCATTTATCCATTTTCAATTAAACAAATATACTGAGAGTAATGAACTTATAAATGAAGTATCAATTTAACTTATAGCATGCTCTAGATAATTGCTTGTTAATCATCAAAATAACACTATCATCCTCAGGGGGCGACCGTCAGCTGAGAAGGAGGAGCTCCGGTGCTGGAACGGCAGGAGGAGGTGGTCCGTCGGTGGATGACGTCCTTCGGAAGACCTGCAAAAAGCCGGTGGCCGGAGTTTCCGGCACCGGCCCTCCGATGCTTAAGTCAGAGGGGGCAAATATGTGGAGGGAGAGAAGAATATCTCAAGAGTTGCCGAGTTTTTCCAACCCCTTTCCTAGAGGAGGGGTTTTCAGAGGGGGGCTTAATTTTGGAGAAGGAGATGGACTGTAAGTAAAAGTCCCAAGCCTCCCTTGGGAGGAAGAAGCTTAATTCGGCCTTCTGGTCTTGGCCTTCGGAGCTCGGCCTTCTGAGCTCGGCAGCCTTCTGTGCTCGGCCTTCTGAGCTCGGTAGCCTGCATGAGCTCGGCAACCTTCTGAGCTCGACAGCTTTCTGTGCTCGACCTTCTGTGCTTGGCCTTCTGATCTCGGCCTTCTGTGCTCGGCCTTCTGAACTCGGCAGCCTGTATGAGCTCGGCAGCCTTTTGTGCTCGGCAACATTCTGGTCTCGGCCTTCTGAGCTCCACTTGGTCTGCATGAGCTCAGCCTGGATGAGACTGCTGCAGGTCGTGGCTGCAGCATGTGGATGACGAGCTCGGCCTTCTGAGCTCGGCTCGGCCTGCATGAGTTCGGTCTGGATGAGCTCGGCCTTGCTGTCGGATTTGGGTGCTTTAATTGTATTTGTGGGGTGGTCCATTTCTCCCCCCCCCCCAACACTACCCCCCAACTTCCGAGTTCAAGCCGCTTTTTGGCTCGGGCGAAGGAAGTAGTCCAGTCGTCGATCATCCTGTAATATAGCCAAATAAATATGGAGATGTGTGTGCCAAGTAGGGTGTACCTCTCATTTAGTTGGAGTTAAATGCTTGAGGTCGACTCAGCAGCCTTTCTTGGCTTGTGGTCGACTTAGCAGGGTGCCCCCACTCAGATCGGGGCATGTCGTCGTAAGAGGCATCGAATGGCGTTGAAGGGCGTCGAACGGTGTTGACATGGCGTCGGATGTCGTCGAATGACGCCGAATGTCATCGAAGGGCGTCGAATGGCGTCGAATGTCGTCAAATGGCGTCGAATATCGTCGAATGTCATCGAATGGCGTCGAAGGGCGTCGAATGGCGTTGAAGGGCGTCGAATGTCGTCGAAGGGCGTCGAATGTTGTCGAATGTCGTCAAAGGGCGTCGAATGGCATCGAATGTCGTCGAAAGGCGTCGAATGGCGTCGAATAGGCGTCCCGAGCTTGGTCGGGGCATCATTGGAGACACATACAGGAGATGGACTTCGTTCGTTGGCGATCGTGCGCCCTTATTCGGAGCGGAGCGACGTTGGAGATAGAGATACCGGTAGGTCATTTTTTGGATTCTCCAACCTAGAAATAGATAAAATATTGAAATTATTTGAAGCCAAAGTGGCGTCCTGTACCTTTTGAAGATATTTTGATGGCTCTCGAGCTTCAAAGTCCCTCAGGACTTGGCTCAGCACCGGCCTTCTTTGGCTCGATTGTCTAGGAGAGGTGTTTTACGCTCGGGCTTCTATGCTCGGGCTTATGAGCTCGGCAGCCTTCTGGTCTCGGCCTGGACGAGACGAGCTCGGCCTTCTGAGCTCGGCTCAGCCTGCATGAGCTCGGTTTGGATGAGACTGCTGCAGGTCATTGCTGCAGCATGTGGATGACGAGCTCGACCTTCTGAGCTCGGCAGCCTGCATGAGCTCGGTAGCTTTCTGAGCTCGGCGGTCTGCATGAGCTCGGCGGGGGCTTCGGTGATGGCGACGCTCTGAAGGAGAGCAACGTCGCGGGCGCCGTCCTGAGGACTTACACCCATGAGGAGGGAGTACATGCTGATTTCTTACTTGCTGCCGGAAGATAGAAGAGTTTGAAGGGCAATGGGATTTAATGGGACTGTACCCTTTACAACAGAGGCTTACAATTCCATTTTAAAGCTCTATAACTCTCCTCTTCCAGACCTCAGCTTTTATTTTTATTCCCCTCCAACTCGTTGGCGTGAAACTCGGGCTACTACTTCTTACTGGTTCTCCCCACGTTCCACGTCGTTGCAGCGGGAGCCGTGCCTGATTTGAGATGGCATGGGTGAAAGTTTCTTCCTCTGCTTGACGTGAACCCGTGGAGGTGGCACAGGAGGGGCCTCCACTTGTTGCAGGCTTTGGACTGCAATGGGTAGTGCTTGGACTTGCTACACTAGCGCGTCGAAGTGCTCGGGTTGGACTTGTGGAACTTGATCTACCGGAGATCTTGGTGGTGAATTCTGGACTGAGCGTTCGGGACTTGGAGCATGATGCCGAGAGGCATTAAAAACTCCTCTGGTCTGTTGGGGTATATGGAGACCATTGGTGATGAAGAGAATTGAAGGAGAATCAATTCTGCATAATTCTGTCTGGCGGACTGTCGGAGTCGACTCGAGCTACAGTCGAGTCGACTCGGGAACAGTCGAGTCGACCCGGGAGGAGAAAGACCAAAAGACCGAGAAAACCATGTTTCTGTCTGGACTGTCAGAGTCGACTCGAGCTACAGTGTTGCCCAGTAGATACAACCCAAGAGGGGGGTGAATTGGGTATTTTAAAAACTTTTTGTCTGATTAAAAGAAAACACACAAGTGTATGTGCAAAAGTGAAACTAAAGTTGTAACCACAGTCAATCGCAAACACAAAAGTTTATAGTGGTTCGGAGCTTCCACTGCTCCTACATCCACTCCCCAAACACCTTTGGGAATTTCCACTATAATCAGCGATTACAGTCCGGTAGTTTTGCGAGTGCACTACCCAACTCGTTGTTTTACACCGGGCTAACAACGAACCCTATAATCCGGTAGTTTTTCGAGTGAACTATCCAACTCGTTGTTTTGCCCCGGGCTAACAACGAACCCTACAATCCGGTAGTTTTTCGAGTGAACTACCCAACTCGTTGTTTTACCCCGGGCTAACAACGAACCCTACAATCCCCCAATTTTAACTTAGGCTTGGGACGCCTATCCCTTGTTCCAAGTCCCTTGACTGGAACAATCACAATATTGAAAAAGTTTTACAAGGATTTAAAAGCTCTAAATAAGCAAATATAACAATGATAAGCAATAGAACCCGGAAGAACCCTTTTAGCCGTTGGAAGCGTGGGAGATGATGGTTCTTCCGATGTGGATCGCGTTGGCTTGAGTGTGAGCTTTGAATCCCGAGCGGAAGAGAGTAGTTGAGCTTGAAATCAGTTGGAAAGCTTGAAGGCACTTGATTTCTTCACTTGAATGCACTAACTCCCTTGAACCTCTCTCTCTTGCTTCTCTCTTGAATGATCTTGTGTTGGGTTGGTGAGAAGTTGTTGAGAAGCACTTAAGAGGTCTCTTTTATAGCCCAAAAAGCAAATATAGCCGTTAGAGATAAAGTTAAAGAGATTTGAAATTCAAAACATCCTGCAAAAAGGTGTCAGTCGCGTCCCAGGCGCTCCGGAGACGTCTCCGCTTCAACGCGAGACGTCTCGGCTGTATGATTTTACTTTTGACGTTGTTTGGGGTCGACTCGGCGCTTTATGGGGACGTCTCGGGATGTTTGCGCTTTTTGCATGGGGACGACTCCGCGACGTCGGGGACGACTCCGCAATTTTATCACCGAAAAACAAGTCCTCTGGAATCTCCTGAGAGAGTCAACTCCGCGCTTTCTGGGGACGTCTCGGGAAGTTTGCTTTTTATGCGTGGGGACGACTCCGCGTCCTTCGGAGACGACTCGCGCGCATCTCTTGAAATCAGCCTTTCTGCCGCCACTGAGAGAGTCGACTCCGCTACTGAGAGAGTCGACTCCGACCCTGCGAGACGCCTCGCCAGGTGCCGGGGACGTCTCCAAACATGCCAATTCTTCCTATTCGTGCCGGAGACGTCTCTGGGATAAACCGGAGACGTCTCGGCTGTCCCTGATCTATTTTCTTCATCTCAAAAATCTTCAATAAATCCTCCGAAAAATATGGGAACATGCCTTGACAATTCTTAACAATATTCTTAGATAAACACCTAAAATGCTCAAGTAAATTGTTAATATAAGGGGAATTATACTCTAGTGTTTTGTATTCATCAAAATCCATTAGGAGGTCAACAATCTCCCCCTTTTTGATGATGACAAAACACTGAGTATATGCAAAATTTAAAATTTAGACATATACACAGTATTTGATCAGATGTACAAGTATTGTATTTTGGTTAGAGCTAGATATAGTATGCATAATTCAATATAGTCAACTGTCAGTTCTATCCTTATGCATAAGTATTGATCTTAGTAGCTCTTTGAGCAATTTTGGCATATCATCTATCACTTTTAGATTTGAATCAAGTTAAAGTGTAAATTGATGAAATATTGATGCTAACAACAATTAAAAAACCAAATACTTTTGACTCCCCCTTTCTTTTCCAGAAGGACAATTGTCTTAAAGCCAATATTATTTAATTTTATCTTTTTATTTTGTTGATTCTAATTAAAATTTCAAGTATTTTGCATTCCATATTGGTTCTACTCCCCCTTTTTGACAAAACTTGGAGTGCAACACATAAAGCATTATGAGCATATACTCAGATATTTCTCCCCCTTTTTGACAACATCAAAAAGATAGTGAAACATTAAGCACAAAGATAAGAATGCTCAAGGCAATAATGTTAGAAAAAGATAAATGAGCATAGATCAGAGCCATTTCGGATAATTTCAGAGCAAATTATGATGAGAGCACATCTAATGTGATTCCAAGGATAGTTTTCAACTCAAGTGTAGATGGAATCTTTCTTAAATTAATTCAAGAAGTACCACAAATGATATTCAAGAAAAGCACGAATGGAAATCTAACCTCTCTTCAATAATAAGTATGAAAGCTTGTTCATTTAAGATCTTTTGCCCAATATATTAAGTATTTTATCAACATGAGAGCAATTTAACTAATTTTCAGAGTATAAGAGCAGTATATTAAGTATGATTGCAAAGTTCTTTTATGGTGTAAAAATATTGTGGCATAAATGCCAAAAACATGAATTCATGCAATTTATGATATATCTTAGAGCATACATAAAATTCAAAGCTTTGAAAGTTCTTATAAAGACTTTAATCCTTTAAAAAGGAAACACATTTTGGTACATATAATAATGAATTGGCATAAAAATTGAAGTTCTAGAGAACAAGCCAATAAGAACTCATCAGTAAATTCTAAAAATTGGTTTTCTAAGAGATACTCAAGAAAATTCAACACATTATTCTCCCCCTTTTTCATTAAGTTAGAGGCTCTTAAGATCAACTGTTTGAATTGCAATTTGGTTCATGATTTATACATAAGATATATTAACCAAATAATAAGCCTCAAGGTGTATCATAAAGATTTTCAGATTTAAATTTCAGATGATACATATTGGAGAGCATTAGGATCACTTTTCGTTTAGTATGCTTTCTCTCTCCTTTAGTTATAGATTTATGCAATTAAGTTCCATAAGATCTCTCCTTTTGAGATTTTCTTTCTTCCCCTCAATTGATCATTCCATTTAAGAGTTTAAAATTTGAAGATAATGTTCAATAAAATTGTCAATCTCAAAAAAAAAATATTTTCTATAAGTTTCAGCTTATTTTCATAAGACTCAATGTTTGAGATAAGACAACCTTTATAGAACTCATCACAAGGTATAAACTTATTATATAATTAAGGCAAGTCTTGCAATATAAGGAGGTTCATCAAAATCAATCCATAAAAATCAAGGTATGAGATACTGAATATCTAAAGCTCCCCCTCAAAAGATGCATTCTTCTTTAATCATTCTTTTCTATGATATCGAGAATGTAGAGTAATCTAATATTATTCAAAATTTGTAGCAATTACTCTTTCTAATCCTTCAAGAACAAGTTATGCTTTCTCTTAATCTTAGAGAAAATGTATAGAAATATTAATCAGAAAATGATTCATTTGAAGCTCAGTTTCTTTCAAAAGCATTTACATTTTCTTTCTTTTAGAATCGTTTGAGTGAGCTGAAATATTTGTAGCTTTAAGATCATTCACTCTATATATATTCTGATGGAAGTCTTTAAGAATGTAGGAGAGAAAAACATATAGATTACCATTGAGGTATATATATATTTATAGAGCTCAAATTCTTAATCATAGTTTTTCAGCAATGTATACATGAAGCACAATAAATCTTTTAATATCAAAATAAAATCATATATTTAGAAAAAAAAAATTTTTTGTTTGCAATCAAGATCATCGAAAGACACATCATTTGGACCAATATTATCAAGGCATCAGAATTTCTCTATTTTTCTTAAACTGTAGTTTTTATCTATAAATCATATTGAGTTTAAGCTTTTATACAAAATCAGATTCTGAATTTCATAAAGATTTTCAATAGAGGCTTTCAAAATCATAATTTGAGATATGTATCTTCCACATTGTAGCTCATCTTAAATCATTACTATTGAAAACACATATTTTAAACATATAAGAGCATATTCAGAATATTTGTATTTATGTTGAGTTTTGGTATGAATTAGAACATTATATACCAAGGTTAGGCAAGTTGAAAGATAAAACAAAATCAATTCATTTTGCCTAATTAGAGATATACTTCTCTTCTCCTTTTTACAAATTTATTCAACTTTCAGATTTCAAAGATGATTGTGAACGACAAATTTAAAATTTCTTTTCAATAATACCATAAAATAACTTCATATAGTATTTCAAACATTCAATCAAATTATCCAAGCATGGAGCATTACAAAATATTGAGAACTCATAATTCAAGACATCATGCTACATGCAAAATATATTATGTGTTAAGTCATGCATTAAAATAATAAGAAAAAGAATGTCAAGGATCAAAATCAATTCTTTTCAAATAAACTCTTCCTATTTAAATATAATTTTGCACTGATTTCATCTTTGAAATGTGTTTTCAAGTGATTAAAGCTTGACTTGATTCTTCTTATATACTTTCATTTACTTTGTCATTCATTTTTACTTTCTTATGCTCTATACTCTATTTGCTCCCTATCCGGTGGAGTTGGAAGGGGCACGAGGTACTACCACTAGCCTCCCTCTTGTGCCGTCCCTAATATGCCCTACACCAAATAGTTGGATCAAATAGTGCCGGGTACTACCACTAGCCTCCCCATTGGCACTATCCCTATGATGAGCAATATAGAAAGGTTAAAATATTTACTTTAAACTCTCCCTCTATTTAAGTATAATTCATTACGGATTTTATCCTTCCAAAAGAATGCTCATACAAGTCTTACAAATATGCTGAATATATTACGCTTGTTTTGCTTTTTCTTAAGATTGGAGTATTTGCCTTTACTTAGATTTTACTTCTCTTGAATAATATCCATTATCTTTTCTTTATCTCTCTTTCTTTTTGTTATTCTCAAGTAATTTACTTGAAAGAGCAGAATAAAGAAATAATCAAATGTATCATATAGAGGTATATCATGCAAACACATTTTCATTATGCTCAAGAATTCATAGCTTCTCACAAGTCATTTTAAATCAAAATTTTAAGCATAAACTTGTGTAGTTCATGGTTATGACATAGGTAAAGATATATTTTAGTTTGGGCAAACCATGAAACAATTTCTAAAAGCACAAGTCAATCAATACATATATAGACATGATATCAAGAAATTAATAATTAAAGACTTTAATCATGCCATAGTAAGATTTAAGTTAATGACTTTGCTCAGCTAATTTATGAGAGAGGTATCTAAAATTACCGAATCATTCTGCATTCTTCAAGTCAAATACCTACTAGATTTCTTATGTGTAACCTTTTGGCTGAAGAAAGTCCTCTCTCTTGTTTGCATGTGAATGTTGATTGTACCTTTTATGGAGGTGTCCTTTAAGTTGAAATCTCTCATTTTCTTGCTCAAGGATCCTGCAAACTCCTTTTCTTTCTTGAAAGAAAGTCATTAGTTTCTTCAAGATACAAAACATTCATCTACCATATTTTTAACTAGATGACTCAATACAAGATATGACACTAGTTGAATGTTGAGTCACTTTACTCAAGAGATTGCCTAAGTATAAGCAAGCACATATCACTTGAACTAAAGAGATAGTTTCATTAACCAAGATGGTTCAAGGACAAGCATGTGAGGCAATAGGAAGATTTATCAAGGTCAAATCAATTTCTTATTTTCAAAATCAATTTAGTTTAGATTTTATTTGCTTAAGATAATTATCAATAAGACACGCTAGCTAAGTTTTAATCAACTTATCTTAAACAGTTGTTTCTATCAAAATTCAGATTATGATTTATTTGTTATCAATAAATTATGATTCATTAGAGTTAGATTGAAATCTTGCACATAATGAGCATACAATCTGGTCTACTAGCTGTATGATAAAATAAGTATTCTATCATGCTTCAATACAGCTTTAAAAACAATAGATCTACCTTGCTCATTCTTTTGAAATTCTACAAGATGAGGTCATAGAATACCTTCTTCATGCCAATCTTCTATAAGAGTTTTCTTGTGGACTAACTTTGGTCAATGAAGATCCTCTTTCTTGTTTCTCTTAATTTGGAGTTTGAGAGAAGATGTTAATTCATTCATCATATATTTTTCAAACTCACCTTGCATGAGCTTAGTAAAATCTTCATATAAATCCTCGTTTGTAGAACCAAAAAGTGATATCATCAATGTATACTTTGAGCAAATAAGATATCACAAATTCTTCTTTTTAATGCATAGATTTATCACTATTACTTTCTATCAAAAAGTTACTCAAACTTTTATGTCATGTATATTGGTGCATGTTCCAAATCACATATTGCTTTATCATATTTGTAATGAGTGTTTTCTACACATTCATTTGACAGACTATAAAGCTCATGAAGCAAGCAAATGATAATGGTGATCTTTACTTCTAATCATGCAAGAATTTCATCAAGATCTAATTCATCTTTTCTTGATTGAATCTTTTAGTAGTCACCAATTTTTCTTCATTAAGTGCATTTTTGAAAACTCAATTTGGTTCTAATTATTAACAAGTTTTCAGATTTTATCGACAAGATTTCAAATTCTCTTTCTTTTAAAAATGATTTAGTTTAACTTGACCAATTCTAATCTTGTTCATTCTTCTTAAGGTATTTTAGTTTTAGATTGTTATATGTAAGAAAAAAGATCAACATATACATATATAATCTGATTTTAGTGACTTGATGAAAGATCATTAGTCTCATAAAATGAATTGATATTTCTACAACTAGGATCTTTTCATTGAATATTCTATATGCATTGCTTGATGAATGATACCCAAAGATAGAAGTATCTTTATCAGATTTGGCATTATTTTCATAAGAACATATCAAGCATAACATGTACGACTGAAAAATATGAAAGATATGCAATAGTTCATTTTCTATTTTTCACAAGATCAAATGGAGTTTTCATCAAAAATAGACCTAATAGAAACCATATATATGACAAGCAATGATGATAGCTTTTAACAAAAAAAAAGTTTTAAGTAGATGACTATCATACAATATTGCCTTTTTCATTTCTTCAAGGATTCTATTAATCCTATTTTACTTATGGTGTTCTTGGTACAGAAGCAATTGTATTCAATATTATTTTCTATGCACAACTTAATAAAAAATTGGTTTTCAAAACTATGCCATGATACTTCGTTATTTTCATAGTTTGCAAACCTTTTTCATTTGAACCCTTTTTGTGAGTTTGTGCCAATGTAGAAAATATTTCAATTTGAGTGCCAAGAACAAAGCCAATGTAAGCTTTTGAAAACTTAGTGTTGGAAACAACATCTTTAGATTTAGAGATTGGTTTTTGTTTGTTTCCTTAGTTAATATGCATAGCAAACTTTGACCTTGCAAAAGATAATCTAAGTAAACCAATGACAAGATCTTTTGAGATTAAGTACATACTAGCATGAGTTGATTTTATATCCCAAGGATGGTTTCTTTAATCTTGGTATTCATAGTGCATATATTCAAAGGCATACCAAGTGCACATTTTCATATTTATGATCGATAAACAACAATGCCATGGATAAAAACTCTCAATCAAGCATATAGAGAATTCATAGAGTTATTCTTAGCAACTTATCCAATAGTGAGTAAATCATACTATAAAATGAAGTGATTTGATTATATTTCCAAAAGTATTTTCCATATCACAAAGTTGATCAATACTTGCAATTCATATTTTAATCAAATACTAAAGCAAAAATAATGATGAGATGCAAGGGTTACTGATTTCATTATTATTATTTTTAATTACTTTTCATAAGTATATTTTAAGTTTCAATTTTTTTGACGTGTGTCTAGAACACCCATTTGTATGAAAGTTCTATTTGTTCCATGGGTATCTTGGCACACCTACATCTATATCCTCATATTTTCATTTTGGGTACCCAAGCTTGCTTGGGTCCTTGAGAGTTAGGACATATGGTTCCTTTTGGAACCCAAATTTGTTTAATTGTAATAACTTTACCACTTGATTTAATTATGTTAGAATGATAGGTAAAGTTGTTATGTCCATTCTTTTCATGTTTGAAATAAGTTATCTTATTTAATGGTTTGCTTGATGCATTGATAACCTTTTTCTCTAGAGATTTATTGTTAAGTAAAGGAGTCAAGCCAAGTTTTGGTTTATCATAAGCAACATATTGGCTTTCAAACATCATTTTTAATCGTTCTGAACTTACAGTAAATTTGTTAATAAAAGATTTTAATTGATTAATTTCTTTACTTAAGTTTTGATTTGTTTTGATTAAGCTATGATTTTTCTGAATCAATTCTTCTGAAATTAACCCTAAGCTTTTATATTCAGAGTTTAGTTTGTCATGTATTTCAGCAATAGAATTTTTTTCTTTTGAAATTTTCAGATTAAGTTTTTTAAGATTTTTATTTTTCATAGCTAATTCTTTACATTCACCATACAAATCATGAAAAGCATTTAAAAGTTCATCATAAGAAAATTCTTCTTGAAAATCATTTGATGCAAAAGTAGATTCAAATTTTACCTTATCTTGTTGTGCCATAAAGCAAAAGTTAGACACCTCTTGTAGTTCTTTGGAGCTAAAATCATCGTTGTTGCTCCTAGCTTTCATTTTCTTGCTTGACTCTTCCTTGGTCAAAACTTTATTCCTTTTTATCTCTTTCTTTCTTTCTTCTTGCTTCCTCTTCTTCTTTGTCTTTAGGAAGCTTTTGAATCTTTCGGTGTTTGGAAATGGATCCTTGTTTCCATTACCAAACTCTTTGTTTTTTGAACTGATCTGCCTTTCAGACTGTTCTTCTCTAGGAGTCGACTCGTACAAATTGGGAGTCGACTCGGCTAATGTGGAAGATTCTGCAATCTCATTGTTAGTACGCAATTGAAGCACATGTGAGCTAATCTGAGATTTATCATAAATAATTGTTAAAGTATCCCAGATTTCTTTAGCAGATAAGCATGCAGAAATCTTATGAAATATAGATTCATGGATAGCACAATATAGAAAGTTTATAGCGTTAGCATTCAATTGTGCTAACTCTTTTTCATTGACATTTTGAGAGAGTGTGTGAGGTCCATCTATAATGATATTCCATATTTTATAGTTTTGTGATTGAACAAAAATTTTCATTCTAGCTTTCCATTGAATATAATATGTTCCATCAAACAGTGGAGGTCTGTTTATGGAAAGTCCCTCGGCAAATAATATGTTATGTGGGGTTGTCATAATCTTTAGCTCTAGTCGGTTAAGACTATAATTTATAGAAGAGCACCTGCTCTGATACCAGTTGTCAGGATCAAGCGCTACCATTACACCAAAACCGACCGATGTTAGTGAAGGTGCAACTCTATTTCCTTAAACTCCACCAAAGGCAGCGCCACGAGTCGACTCCGACCAAGGCCTCGCCCAACCTCGGACTCCGACCTGGCCTCGCCATGGGTTCAGGGACCCCTCAGGTATAACCCACCTACTAACCAGGCCATCGCCGTTGGCAGGCGGCAGGACATGCTGACAGTGACCCTCCCTGTGCTGCTCAGGGACCCCGCGGGTATGGCCCGCACAGCGGCCGAGTATGTCCAACATTTGTTGTCAGGATCAAGCGCTACCATTACACCAAAACCGACCGGTGTTAGTGAAGGTGCAACTCTATTTTCTTAAACCCCACCAAAGGCAGCGCCACGAGTCGACTCCGACCAAGGCCTCGCCCAACCTCGGACTCCGACCTGGCCTCGCCATGGGTTCAGGGACCCCTCAGGTATAACCCACCTACTAACCAGGCCATCGCCGTTGGCAGGCGGCAGGACATGCTGACAGTGACTCTCCCTGTGCTGCTCAGGGACCCCGCGGGTATGGCCCGCACAGCGGCCGAGTATGTCCAACATTCCCCCCCCCCAACGCGATGCCTGGGTTTCGAACTCGAGACCTCTGGCTCTGATACCACTTGTTGCCCAGTAGATACAACCCAAGAGGGGGGTGAATTGGGTGTTTTAAAAACTTTTTGTCTGATTAAAAGAAAAGACACAAGTGTATGTGCAAAAATGAAACTAAAGTTGTAACCACAGTCAATCGCAAACACAAAAGTTTATAGTGGTTCGGAGCTTCCACTGCTCCTACATCCACTCCCCAAACATCTTTGGGAATTTCCACTATAATCAGCGATTACAGTCCAGTAGTTTTGCGAGTGCACTACCCAACTCGTTGTTTTACACCGGGCTAACAACGAACCCTATAATCCGGTAGTTTTTCGAGTGAACTACCCAACTCGTTGTTTTGCCCCGGGCTAACAACGAACCCTACAATCCGGTAGTTTTTCGAGTGAACTACCCAACTCGTTGTTTTACCCCTGGCTAACAACGAACCCTACAATCCTCCAATTTTAACTTAGGCTTGGGACGCCTATCCCTTGTTCCAAGTCCCTTGACTGGAACAATCACAATATTGAAAAAGTTTTACAAGAATTTAAAAGCTCTAAATAAGCAAATATAACAATGATAAGCAATAGAACCCGGAAGAACCCTTTTAGCCGTTGGAAGCGTGGGAGATGATGGTTCTTCCGATGTGGATCGCGTTGGCTTGAGTGTGAGCTTTGAATCCCAAGCAGAAGAGAGTAGTTGAGCTTGAAATCAGTTGGGAAGCTTGAAGGCACTTGATTTCTTCACTTGAATGCACTAACTCCCTTGAACCTCTCTCTCTTGCTTCTCTCTTGAATGATCTTGTGTTGGGTTGGTGAGAAGTTGTTGAGAAGCACTTAAGAGGTCCCTTTTATAGCCCAAAAAGCAAATATAGCCGTTAGAGATAAAGTTAAAGAGATTTGAAATTCAAAACATCCTGCAAAAAGGTGTCAGTCGCGTCCCAGGCGCTCCGGAGACGTCTCCGCTTCAACGCGAGACGTCTCGGCTGTATGATTTTACTTTTGACGTTGTTTGGGGTCGACTCGGCGCTTTATGGGGACGTCTCGGGATGTTTGCGCTTTTTGCATGGAGACGACTCCGCGACGTCGGGGACGACTCCGCAGTTTTATCACCGAAAAACAAGTCCTCTGGAATCTCCTGAGAGAGTCGACTCCGCGCTTTCTGGGGACGTCTCGGAAAGTTTGCTTTTTATGCGTAGGGACGACTCCGCGTCCTTCGGAGACGACTCGCGCGCATCTCTTGAAATCAGCCTTTCTGCCGCCACTGAGAGAGTCGACTCCGACCCTGCGAGACGCCTCGCCAGGTGCCGGGGACGTCTCCAAACGTGCCAATTCTTCCTATTCGTGCCGGAGACGTCTCTGGGATAAACCGGAGACGTCTCGGCTGTCCCTGATCTGTTTTCTTCATCTCAAAAATCTTCAATAAATCCTCTGAAAAATATGGGAACATGCCTTGACAATTCTTAACAATATTCTTAGATAAACACCTGAAATGCTCAAGTAAATTGTTAATATAAGGAGAATTATACTCTAGTGTTTTGTATTCATCAAAATCCATTAGGAGGTCAACATACAGTCGAGTCGACTCGAAGCATCGTCGAGTCGACTCGAGCTACAGTCGAGTCGACTCTAGATCGTGCCAGTTTTGTCCAGACGTGCCAGAGTCGACTCGAACCACAGCCGAGTCGACTCGGGCTCGCGAAAAATCGTACGGACGATTTTCTTTTGGTGTTTTTGGTGGCGTTTCGACGGCTATGATCATCTGAAGGTTTTGAGACTATATATAGGACTCATGAGAGCCCTAGGAGGTGAGATATTCAAGGATAATTTTTGAGAGAGACTCTTGTTTTGTGCGGCTAGGGTTCTAGAGAAGAAGAGGATTGGGATCCTACTTCTTGTGCAAAGGGAATTCTGTGTGAATCTCTTGTAGAGCGATCGCGTGTGATCGTTCAGGTGTGTGCTATCTCTGTAATCTGTTCATCCTAATTGAGATTTGGAGCGGTGGAGGACGTAGGCTACTTGTAGCCGAACCTCATTACATCTTTGTGTTTGCTTTGCTATTTTCTTCCTATTTCTTCTTCTTTTGGTTTGATAATCCGCTGCGGTGCTCAAGTGTTTTACCCTATTGATACCACGGGGTAATCTTTTGCCCTTCGTAGCGGAAGCGAAGCGGTGATCCTTGAGTCCGGTGTCGAGGGAGCGAGAGAGTGCTTATCCGTTTGCTTCTCTCTTTGCTTGTCCGACGTTGGTGGTTGTACCGGTGTGAGTGGGTTCCAGTGCGGGTCGCTGCCAACAAGTGGTATCAGAGCTATTGGTATTCTGCAATGGCGGATGAAGGGAAGTTGCGAATTGAGAAGTTCAATGGCACGAACTTCGGATTTTGGAAGATGCAAATAGAGGATTATCTTTACCAGAAGGATCTCTATTTACCTCTTGGAGGTAGAGCGAAGAAACCAGAGAAGATGTCCGATGAAGACTGGGAGGTCCTCGATCGGAAGACGCTCGACACCATTAGATTGTCACTTGCATCCCAAGTGGCATTCAACATCAAAAACGAGAAGACGACGATGGAGTTGATGGCAACATTGTCGCGGATGTACGAGAAACCCTCAGCATCAAACAAGGTATTTCTCATGAAGAGGTTGTTTAATCTTCGTATGAAAAATGGCGGCAGCGTAGCAGAATACTTCAACGAGTTCAACGGACTCACGGCCCAGTTGGAGTCAGTGGAGATTAGTTTTGACGATGAGATTCGGGCATTGCTAATCCTCTCCGGACTGCCTGATAGCTGGGAGGGCCTGGTGATGGCGGTGAGCAACTCTTCGGCGATGGAAAAGTTGATCTTTGATGACGTTGTGGGAGTGCTTCTGAGTGAAGAAGCAAGAAGGAAATCTTCTGGAGCTACGGAGTCGTCTGGAAGTGCACTAAACATCTCTAATCGGGGAAGACAAAAGAAGGACGGTCGATTTCGAAGCGACTCGAAGTCGAGATCCAGCAGGTCTCGAGCACCTCAGAACAAGGGAGCGAAGTGCTGGAACTGCGGGAAGATGGGGCACTTTAGGAGGGACTGCAAATCTCCTAAAGGGAAGCAAGGCGACCACACCGAAGGAGTCAGCAAGGATCTGGCAAATCTTGCTGAAAACGGTGACATGGATGCCCTCGTTCTATCTTTATCTACCGGTGACGAGTCTTGGGTGATAGACTCAGGCGCGTCTTTCCATGCTACATCCCAACGGAAGCTTCTTGGAGGATATGAGAAGGGAGGCTTCGGCAAAGTCTACTTAGGGGATGGAGAGCCTTGCACCATACAAGGAAGGGGAAGCGCGGAAGTGAAGTTGATTTCTGGATCTTCACTTGAGCTTGAGGACGTACGGCACGTGCCTCAACTGCAGAGGAATCTGATTTCTGTTGGACAGTTGGCGAGCCAGGGGTACAAGACTATTTTCACAGCTGATCAGTGGAAGATATCCAGGGGTTCGTTGATGGTGGCTAGTGGCAAGAAGGTTGGGACACTTTATATCGCCAACGGCACGAAAAACTCTATTGGAGTTGCTGCAGCAGATGTGGACGCCAAGTTATGGCATTGCAGACTTGGGCACATGAGTTATCAGGGACTGGAGGTGATGCACCAGTTGGGAAAGCTGCAGGGTCTCAGGAGTGTTGAGATGGACTTCTGTGAGGATTGTATTCTCGGAAAGCAGAAGCGTGTTTCATTCAACAAAGAAGGTAAACCTCGGAAGCAAGAAAAGCTAGATCTCGTGCACACGGATGTGTGGGGGCCTGCACCGGTTTCTTCCATTGGTGGATCTCAGTACTATGTTACTTTTATTGATGATGCTACCAGGAAGCTTTGGGTGTTCTTCTTGAAGCACAAGTCAGAGGTATTTGGGGTCTTCAGGAGATGGCAGGCAATGGTAGAACTCGAGACAAGAAGGAGGTTAAAATGCCTGAGATCAGACAACGGTGGTGAGTATTGTAGCAGAGAGTTTGAGGACTACTGTGCAGAAGCTGGAATCGTCAGGCAGAGGACAGTTCCAGGGACACCACAACAAAATGGAGTTGCTGAAAGGATGAACAGAACAATTAATGAGCGTGCCAGGAGTATGAGGATACATGCTGGATTGCCACAGCAGTTTTGGGCAGAAGCAGTTAACACTGCTGCCTACTTGATCAACAGAGGGCCATCAAAGAAACTTGAATTTGGAATTCCTGAGGAAGCATGGACAGCGAAGAAGATTGATTTGGCGCACTTACGAGTATTCGGTTGTACCAGTTATGTCCATGTTGATTCCAATCAAAGAAGCAAATTAGACGCCAAATCAAAGAAGTGCATTTTCGTTGGATACGGAGGTCAACAGTTTGGGTATCGTTTTTGGAATCCCGAACACAGGAAGATCATTCGTAGTAATGATGTGGTATTTAATGAGAAAATGCAGCAGAGCACTGAATCAGAAACAAAACCTGTTGAGCCGTGTTTTATGGATCCTGAAGAGGAGTCTACAAATTCTGGTCAGAAGACTCAGTCAGAGCAAGAACCTGAAGTATTGGCACCCTCTCCACAACAAAGAAGGTCCACTCGTAGTACTCATGGGAAGCCTCCTCAAAGGTATGATGGGACTCTTAGTTATTTGCTGCTCACAGATAATGGCGAACCTGAATGCTTCACGGAGGCATTGGAGGTTGATACCAGGAAGGAGTGGGAGTTGGCCATGGATGATGAGATGGAGTCATTGGAGCAGAATCAAACGTGGGATTTGGTGGATCTGCCCAAGGGGAAGAAAGCACTGTCAAACAAATGGGTTTACAGGCTGAAGGAAGAGCAGAATGGGAAGAAACGGTACAAGGCCAGGCTGGTTGTAAAAGAATTTCAGCAGAGAGCAGGTATCGACTTCACGGAGATCTTTTCTCCTGTAGTCAAGATGAGTTCTATTCGGGCGGTGCTGAGCATGGTGGCAGTAGAGAATCTTCACTTAGAGCAGCTTGATGTGAAGACAGCTTTTCTTCACGGAGATCTCGATGAGGAGATATATATGCAGCAGCCGGAGGGATACATTGCAGCTGGCACGGGTGACTTGGTTTGCAAATTGAAGAAAAGCCTCTATGGTTTGAAACAGGCGCCCAGGCAATGGTATCTCAAGTTCGATAGTTACATGCTTGAGATAGGATACAGGAGATGTCAGGAGGATCACTGTTGCTACTTCCGGGACTTCGGTACATCTTATATTATCTTGCTATTATATGTTGATGACATGTTAGTTGCAGGAGCTAGCATGCATGAGATTGCAAAATTGAAGCTGAAGCTGTCAAGAAAATTTGCAATGAAGGATCTAGGAGCAGCGAAACAGATCCTTGGGATGCGGATCAGCAGAGATAGGTCTAAACATATCCTTAGACTATCTCAGGCGGAGTACATCAGCCGAGTACTCAAGAGATTCTGCATGGAGGGTGCCAAACCTGTTGGCACACCACTAGGTGCCCACTTAAAGCTTTCAAAAGGACAAAGTCCGAAGACGCGGGTGGAGGAGCTCAATATGTCAAAAATCCCGTATGCATCGGCGGTGGGGAGCTTGATGTACGCTATGGTCTGTACGAGACCTGACATTGCTCAAGCAGTGGGAGTTGTGAGTCGCTTTATGAGCTGCCCAGGCTTGGAGCATTGGCGTGCGATCAAATGGATACTAAGGTATCTGAGAGGCACGGAGCACATATCAATGTGCTATGGAGGTTCTGAGATCCGGTTACAGGGCTTTGTGGACTCAGACATGGCAGGGGACTTAGACGGCAGGAGGAGCACGACAGGGTACTTGTTCACCCTGGGCAGTGAAGCCGTCAGTTGGATTTCCAGGTTGCAACCAGTTGTTGCACTGTCGACTACGGAGGCGGAGTATGTGGCAGCCACAGAGGCGTGCAAGGAACTAATATGGCTTCAGGGCTTGATGAAGGAGCTTGGAAAGGAGCAGAAGGATTGCATGTTATATTCAGATAGTCAAAGTGCAATTCATCTGGCAAAGAATTCAGCTTTCCATTCAAGGACGAAGCATATTGACATACGGTACCACTTCGTGAGGTCATTGCCCGAGCAGGGACTCGTCAAGTTGGAGAAGATTCATACAAGTCAGAATCCTGCAGATATGTTGACGAAGGTCGTCACGGTGGAGAAGCTGAGGAGTTGTTCAGCTTCTGCTGGTCTTCATGCTTGAAGACGTTGAGGAGGCATCGTACCTATCTCACTAGGATGATTCAGTTTCAGTGGGAGCACAGAGGAGAGCCAAGTAACAAGAGGATATACCCAAGGTCTCCAAGTGGGAGGTTGTTGGGGTATGTGGAGACCATTGGTGATGAAGAGAATTGAAGGAGAATCAATTCTGCATAATTCTGTCTGGCGGACTGTCGGAGTCGACTCGAGCTACAGTCGAGTCGACTCGGGAACAGTCGAGTCGACTCGGGAACAGTCGAGTCGACCCGGGAGGAGAAAGACCAGAAGACCGAGAAAACCATGTTTTTGTCTGGACTGTCAGAGTCGACTCGAGCTACAGTCGAGTCGACTCGAAGCATCGTCGAGTCGACTCGAGCTACAGTCGAGTCGACTCTAGATCGTGCCAGTTTTGTCCAGACGTGCCAGAGTCGACTCGAACCACAGCCGAGTCGACTCGGGCTCGCGAAAAATCGTACGGACGATTTTCTTTTGGTGTTTTTGGTGGCGTTTCGACGGCTATGATCATCTGAAGGTCTTGAGACTATATATAGGACTCATGAGAGCCCTAGGAGGTGAGATATTCAAGGATAATTTTTTAGAAAGACTCTTGTTTTGTGCGGCTAGGGTTCTAGAGAAGAAGAGGATTGGGATCCTACTTCTTGTGCAAAGGGAATTCTGTGTGAATCTCTTGTAGAGCGATCGCGTGTGATCGTTCAGGTGTGTGCTATCTCTGTAATCTGTTCATCTTAATTGAGATTTGGAGCGGTGGAGGACGTAGGCTACTTGTAGCCGAACCTCGTTACATCTTTGTGTTTGCTTTGCTATTTTCTTCCTATTTCTTCTTCTTTTGGTTTGATAATCCGCTGCGGTGCTCAAGTGTTTTACCCTATTGATACCACGGGGTAAACTTTTGCCCTTCGTAGCGGAAGCGAAGCGGTGATCCTTGAGTCCGGTGTCGAGGGAGCGAGAGAGTGCTTATCCGTTTGCTTCTCTCTTTGCTTGTCCGACGTTGGTGGTTGTACCGGTGTGAGTGGGTTCCGGTGCGGGTCGCTGCCAACATGGTCCTTAGTTTTATGGCCGCAACTCGGTCCCTTCCTCTAGCGCCAACTGTTGCTGGAAATTGGACCCGAGGGCGACCGTCAGCTGAGAAGGAGGAGCTCCGGTGTTGGAACGGCAGGAGGAGGTGGTTCGTCGGTGGATGACGTCCTCCGGGAGACCTGCAAGAAGCCGGTGGCCGGGGTTTCCGGCGCCAGCCCTCCGATGCTTAAGTCAGAGGGAGCAAATATGTGGAGGGAGAGAAGAATATCTTAAGAGTTGCCGAGTTTTTCCAACCCCTTTCCCAGAGGAGGGGTTTTCAAAGAGGGGCTTAATTTTGGAGAAGGAGATGGACTGTAAGTAAAAGTCCCAAGCCTCCCTTGGGAGGAAGAAGCCCCTTTTTAGAGGGAGAAGCTCCCCTTTTATAGGGGGAGTGCCAGAATTTCCTGTGATGTGACTGGACGAATTAATGGGTTACCGTCACGATTCGACGTGGGCGTGGAAGTAATGAGTTACCGTGGATGGCCCGTTTCCATCGTGGGAGGAGATGGCGTGCAGCCAGAGCTTGCTTGTGGCGCGCAGTACAGTCCAATCTTGGAAATGGTGAGGCGTTGACAGTTGTGGCAGGGTATGGTCCCTGATTGATATATCGTAGCGTGGCCGGCAAGTAAATCATGGTGCGGTGAGGCTACTACAGGGCATGGCCGCAGCATGTGGACGACGAGCTCGGCCTTTTGGGCTCGGCCTGCTGTGCTCGGCCTTCTATGCTCGGCTTTCTGTGCTCGGCCTTTTGAGCTCGGCAGCCTGCATGAGCTCGGCCTGAATGAGCTCGGCAGCCTTCTGAGCTCGGTAGCTTTCTATGCTTGGCCTTCTGATCTCGGTCTTCTGAGCTCGGCAGCCTGCATGAGCTTTACAGCTTTCTGAGCTCGGCAGCTTTCTGTGCCTGGCCTTCGGAGCTCAGCAGCCTTTTGAGCTCGGCCTTCTGGTCTCGGCCTTCTGATCTCGGCCTTCTGAGCTTGGCAGCTTTCTGAGTTCAGCAGCCTGTATGAGCTCGGCCTGAATGAGCTCGGTAGCCTTCTGAGCTCAGCAGCCTTTTGAGCTCGGCCTTCTGGTCTCGTCCTTCTGAGCTCGGCAGCCTTCTGTGCTCGGCCTTCGGAGCTCGATAGCCTGCATGAGCTCGGCAGCCTTCTGAGCTCGGCAGCCTTCTGTGCTCGGCCTTCTGTGCTTGGCCTTCTGATCTCGGCCTTCTGTGCTCGGCCTTCTGAGCTCGGCAGCCTGTATGAGCTCGGCAGCATTCTGGTCTCGGCCTTCTGAGCTCGGCTCGGCCTGGATGAGACTGCTGCAGGTCGTGGCTGCAGCATGTGGATGACGAGCTCGGCCTTTTAAGCTCGGCTCGGCCTGCATGAGCTCGGCCTTTCTGTCGGATTTGGGTGCTTTAATTGTATTTGTGGGATGATCCATTTTTCCCCCAACAAGTATAATATTATTGTAATGTAAAATAATATTATTATAACATAGCAATATGACATTGTATAGTATAGCATAATAGTAATATAATTATTAGAGTAAATTAATTTTTTATAATATGACATAATATTAAATTATTTAACATAACATATTAATGTATTATGATATAATGTAATATATATTATATTTATAACATAATACAATAATAAAGGTATAAAATATTATAATTATTAGTATAAATTAATTTCTCATAATATAACATAATATTAAATTATTTAAAATAACATATTAATGTATTATGATATAATGTAATATAATATAATATTTATAGTATAATACAATAATAAAAGTATAAAATATTATAATTATTAGTATAAATTAATTTCTCATAATATAACATAATATTAAATTATTTAACATAATATATTAATGTATTATGATATAATATATTATAATATTATATTTATAGTATAATACAATAATAAAGGTATAAAATATTATAATTATTAGTATAAATTAATTTCTCATAATATAACATTATATTAAATTATTTAACATAACATATTAATGTATTATGATATAATATAATATAATATTATATTTATGGTATAATATAACAATAAATATATATAATATTATAATTATTAGTATAAATTAAATTTTTACCCTTCTAATGATATTTACCTCTTTAACAAATTATCTCTTTACTTTAACTATTTGTAATGGTGACAAATTCACTGTACCTATCAATATCATAAAGATCATATTATTTGCCACTCACTCATTATTTTTCTTTTTATCTATTTATTTCTTTATACATTTATCATATATATATAATTATTTATTTATTAGCTTATTCATTGAAATATATTTATTTATTATTTTATTTATTTATTCATTCATTCATTCATTCATATACATATTTACTTATGCATTTATTAATTAATTAATTTATTTTTTCTTTTCTTTTCTTCTCTTTTTTTTCCTTTTCTTCTTTTTTTTTCCTTTTCTTTTTCTTTTCTTTTTTCTTCTCTTCTTCTCCTTCCTTCCTCTCCCCCTTCTCCTTTCTTCTCCTCCCGTGCGGCCAGCGGCGCCGGAAGGGGGCCAGGCTGCAGTGGCCGAGGGAGGGAGCCGGGCCGTGGCCGGCGACGCCTGCGGCAGTCTCGGTGGCCGCGGCTGGCCCCTTGCGAAGTGTTCTCCTCCCGTGAAGCTGACGGCGTCGGAAAGGGGCCGAGCCATGGCGGATGCGGGAGGGGGCGGGGCATGGCCGACGACGGCCGCAAGAAGCGGGAGGGCGCGTCCTTTTTCTTCCTCTTCTTTGGCACCTCCCCACCATGGGGGCGGGGACATCCGCGGCAACTGACCACCTTCTTCTTCGGCACCTCTCCATCCGTGATGGGGACATTGTGGCCAACGGCGGCTACGAAAAGAGGAAGACCGACCCTTTTTCCTCTTCTTCGGCATCTCCCCACCGTAGGGGCGGGGGCATGAGGGGCGGCAGCGGGGGAGAGGGAGGGGGTGGGTGGGAGAGGAAGAGGGAGTGAGATGAGTATTTTGGGAGGAAAAAAGATTTTTAAATGGGGGTATTTTGGTCAAAAATAAAGTTTTCTGACAAAACTCAAAACAGCGTTTTCAGAAAGCTCCAAAATGGAGTTTCTGCCAAAATGTTATTTTCAGCTTTCTAAAAACGTTGAAATAGTTTTCCGAAATTTTTACCAAACGCCATTTTTTTATGTAAAAGTGCTTTTGAAGGGCCAAAAAGTGCTTTTTGGCACTCCAAAGCTCCCCCAAATGGGGCCTTAGTGCTAAGCGTTGATTAAAATCCTAGTAATTGATCATTTTGTTATCATCGATACGATGGCCATTTGCACCAGGGCAGCATCCAATTAAACTCATCGAGCACAGCTAACTTTTCTAGCTATGCAGTTATACAATGAGATATTTTTTTCCTTCACTTGTTTTTTTTTTCAAGCTAGAAAGAAATATGCAATATATAAAGAATAGGCTAGATATCCCTCCTCACAGACCCAGGACTCATAATATATGTCTCCAGTGTAACCACCAAAGAAACGAGAGATGGATTCATTGGATGGTTGGCGGTGCAGACGTGTGCCATCCTCTAGTTTGAGACATTCGAGCTTTGGTCTGTGATGGGGTGATCTTTCACCATGCATGTCTATAGAGAGGCTAACGGGACATCGAACTGGATAGAGTACGTGGCCAACGACTCCGATGACACTCTTTAAATTGGAGAGAGAGAACTGCCTAATGCACTTCGAGATATGCCGTATTTTAACTTTTTTAGATGTATCTGTATTAGATCTGCATGAATGATCCATTTCAGAAAAAAAAGAAGAAGCAAGAGGCAAATCTACACCCTCAAAACACTACATTTCCTCTTGAAATTTGTTATATAATTAGTATTAGGAAATTGCATTTTCTTCTTTATCTATAAGCAAAAGGGGAGAAATGAAAAATAAGAAATAGTGTATTTATTAAGTTACAGTTAAACAATAATTTTGTTTTGTTAGAGTGGATGATACATATAATTCTAGTATGGATACATCCAATAAGATCAGAAAAAAAACAAATTCTGGAGCGCTCTAGGCAACTCCCTTCCCCAATTCATAAAGTGCTCCTAGAGTGACTAGCTACATACAAAGCCACCCATTCTGCGGTCTCGTTCGTCTCTTTAAAGACATGCTTTGTCTGGAAAGCCACACCACCACTCAATATAGTCCGAATGTCCTGAAGCAGGGGATGACCCCCTCCAATGCCTAGGCTTGTTAATGAGCCGAGCCGAGCCAAGCCCGAGCCTCATTTCACAGAAGCTCGGGCTTGGTACTGAGCTCTGTATTGGGCTCGGGCTTGAGCTTGTAAAGCTCGTTTTAATTACGAGCTCAAGTTGGGCTCGGGCTCGATAATAAGGATATAGTATACATTAAACACCACAAAAAATTAACAAAAAAAAATCACAGCCTCTATAGTAAAAATAACAAAAAAAAAAACTGAAACTTTGAACCAAATAAAAATACCCTAAAAATCACAGCTTTTCTTCTTCTAAGGAGTTTCTGAGAGTCCAACGACGCCGGTGAAGCAATCGCAGCGGTGCACCACCACCGGAAGATATGGCTAGTGGGAAGGGAGAGGGGGAGGGAGAGCTCGGAGCGGGAGATATGCAGGGGCTCCCATCCAGTGGCGGCGGCGGCGGCAAGCGGAGAAGAGAGGGGGCGAGGGACCACTGTGTTTTGGTCTGGGAAGCTATCAACTTAGGATTAGGGTTAGGGCTAGGGTTTTGCTTTGGTAGTGTTGCCTGTGAAGGAGGAGAAGGAGGAGTTGAGGCAGCCAGCGGTGGCGGAGGTTTTAGCCGCCGCCGCTTGGTCATAGCTTCGGCAAGAGGGTTTCGCACTCCGAAGACGAAGAGGAAAAGAGATGGAAAAAATAAATGGGATACCATCTAGTTGGCATGAAGAGCCTTCCCAAGCGGGCCCGAGAGAGGAGAGGGGGGGCTCAAAAAGGCTCTAGGCGGTAGGCAGTGTTAAGTCACGAGACCAAACCGGCTCGTGAGCTTCTCGGGCTTGAGCTTGGGCTCGAGCTCGAGTTTAAACGGGCCTTATTTTAAGCTTGGCTCGGGCTCGTTTGACTAACAAGCTAAACTTGAGCCGAGTTTTTACCGGTCCGAGCACGAGCAGCTAGGCTTGTTAACAGGCCTACCAACGCTACTAGTACCATTGCAAATCTATCCAATTACAGTGGCTGGCTGAGTCTCTCAAGTATAGCAGAGCTAGCCTACAACACTCATCAAGCATGCCAGGCTGGCCCATACCTTTTTTAAATTAAATGCAATGTTTCTGTGCTATTCTACAGCGGGCCTTTTTATCCAACGCGTTGCACGCTTATGTTACCGTGCGGTAAACGGTGAGAGCGGAGAGGTTGGGGGGGTATTATATTTTATGCGGGTAAAGGGTCATTTGTGCGAATCCACTAATGGATCATCCACAGATTGCTTTGAAAGCTGTGCAGATGGACCGTTGATGGAGTTCCCGGTGATTTGAGAGCCGAGTGGTCGACTCGTGGGAAGGAAGGTGAATCCTTCTTTCGTCCATGACCATAAGATACCAACTTCGATCCCACGCGGAGAGTTATCTCAAGGCAAAATCCACACCTGTCACCAAACAGGCAATCCACTCAAAAAACTACTATGCGGAACGTCGCACGCAGCAATCGTAATAAAGTGTTGTAGCACGTCGACCATTTAAAGGTTCTCTACCGTCTGATCGGTAGACCTTACGCTCGTGACTTTTCCCTTGCGCGTTATTATGTACGCCGAAGGACAAGTTACCTACCCCACCAAACCCCATCGCAGTATTATAACCGTCCGATGGACCCATCATATATTTGGAATCTCATCCCACAGATTTCAACGCCACGGCCAGGATTCGCCTCTGACGAGCTCACCGAGGCTCCTATGGATAAACGTCTCCTTAAACTTCAATGACCAAAATACCCATCGAGTTTTGGTTTTTTTTTTTTTTTATACTAAAACCGATGGATCATCTCATCATCCGAGTACGGATACACTCAATAAAATCGAAAAACAAAAATACTATAAAATGTTAGAGCTAACTTTCCATCTTCAGCCCATAAATACTATAGTGACTTGCTACATAATTTTACGAAAAATATATTTAGCTTGGAAAGCCTCTATAACCCCTACACTAAATATTTTGGAGTAATGAGTAGGCTTAACTATTACCCTCTGGCTCCTAGAGACCCAAGAGTTTCAATTCAACGCACCCAACGATCGCGGCATTCTTCTCAAAATATGATAAATGTAGGGGTGTTTAAGTCATTTCGTGTAATAGAAGAATAAATTAATAAGTCCAGGTAGAGGAGAAGGGATTAGGCCTCCTGGAAGGACTCCACTGGAGTGCGGCTAGGGTTTTTCTTCTGTCGCTTCTTCATCCACTTCTCCTCTCTGCTCTCCGCAAAACCCTAGCTTTCTCCTTTCCCAACAGGCCTCTCGAAGCCGAATCTAGGGTTCCATGGACATCGAATCGACGAGGACCTTCTGCTCCTCCTTCTAGTGCCTAGGGTTTACTTCAGCTCCTCCGAGCGCCGCTCCCAGAGTCACAGCGAAGATGGCCACCGCGAACCCTTTCGATCTCCTCGGGGACGACGAAAATGACGATCCCTCGCAGCTGATCGCTGTCCAGCAGCAAAAGATCGCAGCCAAGAAGCCTGCCGCCCCCGCGGCGGTGAAGTTCCCGACGAAGCCCGCCCCTCCGTCTCAGGCCGGTGAGTTCGATTCGGATTCGGCCCGATTCGTTGATATCGTTTGATTGGCTGATCTTTACTATTGAATCAATCCGATCCGGGTTTCTGTATACGTCTTGATCCGATTTTCTGGAGGCTTTCTGTTGCTATCGCGAAAGTTGGCTTCTTTTTTACGAATTGAGATCGTATTGCATAAGTCCTAGCTTTTGGTAGGAATGTTTCCCTTTTTTTCCATAGTTTTCTTGTTTTTATCTGGTTTATTTTTTAATAGCGAGAGAGACTAGGAGCAGCGCCGCACCTACACGCGGTGGAGTCGGCCGAGGTGGGCCCGGGCGCGGTAGAGGTGGACGCGGAGGTGGGACGGGCCCAAATCGGGATTTTGGAAATGGGAACGCCAATGGATTTTCAGGGGGCTATGGTGGTGGTGGTGGTGGTGGTGGAGGTGTGGAAGGTGATGGTGGACGGCTTCCTGAGAGGGACCGTGGGCCACGTCCACCATTCCGTGGAGGCCGTCGTGGTGGCTATGGGAACGGTGAGGCTGGAGGTGACTCCGAACAACCCCCACGCAGGATGTATGAGCGGCGCAGTGGTACGGGCCGTGGGTATGAGATGAAGCGTGAGGGATCCGGGCGTGGGAACTGGGGAACTGCTACTGATGACGTGATTGCACAGTTAAGATTGGTTTTATCTTTGTCTTCTGTTTAATGTGTGTTTTCTTTTATTTGTTTATTTGTACAACCATAATGGTGTTTGTCAATTTGCTTACGGTTGGCAATGTATGATTGGATAGGGCTACTGAAGAAAATGTGAATGTTGATGATAAAATCCTTGCCAGCGAGAAGCAGCCAGAGCATGATGATGTACCATCATCAGAGGCAAATAAGGATAAGGATGCCCAAGCAAATGAGGCAGAAGAAAAGGAACCTGAGGACAAAGTAAGCATTTCTTTACATTTTTTTTGGGTGTGGGGTGATATTCTTACTATATCTTGGTAAAGAAGGCCTTTTTGTGACTAATAGTGATGTGATCGTCTGTTTTGTCGACATAGATGTCGGGTGATATTTTTACTATATCTAGTGAGGTGATCGTCTGTTTTGCTGGTACATTCATGTATTTATGCATGTATGTACGCATGTATTTATATATGTCCTGCCTACTGTGATCAGTTATTGAGAAGGCTAAATCTTTTTATGGTGGTTTGTAAATAATAAGGAAGTTCATTAAAAATATAGCCCACCTCTACTTAAGCTATAGTTGTAGAACAAGAAGAAGATATTGCAATTAAGAATTGTTTGACATCTTGTATTGAAAGAAAGGTTTAGGGACTTCTATAAGTACTCTAGCTTTTTTCACATGTTGTTGTGCTGAGATATTAAGTGGTAATTTGCTTTGTTGTCATGGTTAAATAGAAATTTTTTTGTTAGAATAGAATGCTAAGCTGAAATGTTATTTTTGGAATGGGAATGTTTTTTTTTTGGAAACATTGTAATGAATCTGAGAAAAATTTGCATCCTCAAGAGTTTTGAAATTGTTCTCAGTACATAAAAGGTTTAAAATGTTTGTTTTGATGGTTTTGCATTGCGAGAAGTTAGTGTTGTAAATGAAATTGTCATCAGCACATGAAAAGTTTAAAGTGTTTGATGGTTTGTTTTGTTAAATGTTGAGGTTGAAATAATTTTTAAATCATTATCTTTAAATTTTGATGGTGGTTTATTCCATCATGATTATTAGTTATACAAGAGTATATTGGTTCGTTGCTACTTGATGTTTGCTGGTAATATCAAATATGTTGATTGAGGATTTGTAGCATGTCATGTGCTTTTAGGAGTCACCTTGGCTGTAACTACATGGATCAGTGGAAAAAAAACTCAATTTCCGAGTGAATCTTTTGTAGTGTTGTGCATCTTTTGGACGAACCATTTTATAACTAAGGCTGTCATTTATTCTGAGTAACTTGAATATTCCTCGTACTTCACTTGAAATGCAAACTTGATTGTGCGCGAAGTTAATTGAGACAAGCACAAATTCCATTCTCAGGCTCAAAATTAATTTCAAGCCAAGTTGAGATATGTCAGTTTGAATAAGCTTTGTCCTGACAAGGATCGGCTTTGGGTGTAAAATATATTGCATGTATAAAAGTACATGTGCCATCAACCACTGAGAATTTGGAATAGATCTAATGGCTGATATTTGGGTACTTAAGGTGAGGATGCCAAATCTTATCAACCTACTCTTCTCTTGCTCTCTCCTCTTGCCTCACACCCATCTGCCACATGTAGAACATTATGTTTCACATAGTGGTGATGTTTGAATGTGTGGTCGATTATTGAGTGCTCAATTAATAAATTGCATTAATTGTTAAGCTTTAATTTAAAAAGGTTAAACTTCTTGAGTGTTTGATTGATTCCTTTCAGAATCAGGTTAAACTTTATTTTAAGCTTAAATTGAGCTTTAAATCAAGTTTGATCAAAGCTTAAATCAAGCTTGACCCAAACTTGGTACAAGCTCGAATTGATTTTCTATATAAGGTCATTAAGCTGATGAGAACATGCTTGATTAGGGCCATTCTGATAATAAACAAGCTAAGCTTGTTGCCAGACTTTAGGTGCAAAGTTAATTTTAGCCAAACTCATTTACATCCCTAACAGTATAGATCAGTGTGATATCGTACTTTTGTTTTCTAAGTGGATCGTACACTGTAGGAGATTATCTAAATTGCAGCAAGGCCTAGTACCATATGCAACACCTCCATGAGTCAGCTATTAAAAATATATCCTTCAATTTTGGGCTGAATACTTGCATCCAGTAAAAAATGAAGATGCTAAAGATAGCTAAAGTAAACTTAAACTATTCCCCTTTGGTCAAAGTTAACATTTTGAAAATGTTTGCACATTAATTTTGGATTAGTTAATTGAATGGTTTTTATATAAAAGGGGCGGTCTAGTGCATGAGGCTTTGGGTATGGCGAGAGTTAGATGTACACAATCTTACCCTTATGTGTAGAGAGGCTATTTTTGTGTTTCTAACTTGTGACTGAGTTCTAGGTTCCTGTTGTGTCAAGGCTCACCCTCAATGGTTTTTATATATGAGTTTAATAATATACATGTGGTTGTTCTTAAATATCAGTGATGTCCATATGGTGCTGAAAACTATAGTGTTGTTTTGTCCTCTTGCCAAACAAAACTCATAGTGCATTGCTTTGTGGGTGCATGCATGTGTAAATTAATGAGTATGATTATTTAAAAAGAGGCTGCTTAGCCTCAAACTGACAAAGTGGTACATGGTAATGTAAGCCTTTCATCTCTTTTCTTAAGCTTGCACCTAATCATGACTGCACTGTGCCTGCCAACATGCACTAACATGGACATCTCCTTTTTTATTATTAAATGCTTTTTTGTCATTAGTTGGATTGCTAGTTTGTCTAAAGGAAAGAATGATATTTTTTAAAAAAGGTATTGTTATGGGGGAATTGAGCCGCCATGCCCCACGTGATCGGCACGCGTATCCAGGAAAGCTACGGCTGCCCTATGATCCAGCACTCCGACCCCGAGTCGGACCTCCTCGGCTCCGCAGCCCGACCCCGGGTCGGCTGCCCTATGATCCAGCACTCCGACCCCGAGTCGGACCTCCTCGGCTCCGCAGCCCGACCCCGGGTCGGCTGCCCTATGATCCAGCACTCCGACCCCGAGTCGGACCTCCTCGGCTCCGCAGCCCGACCCCGGGTCGGCTGCCCTATGATCCAGCACTCCGACCCCGAGTCGGACCTCCCCGGCTTCGCAGCCCGACCCCGGGTCGGCTGCCCTATGATCCAGCATTCCGACCCCGAGTCGGAGATCTTTTGATAACGACAGGCTATTCTCCAGAGGCACGCCGCGGCCTCCTGCTCCACTACTCCCTGCAACGGCTGTACCCGATGCTGCCCACGATCTCCTGTATCGACCGTACAAAGCGGAGCTCCACTACGCCCTGCCATGACCGTACCCGGCGCTGCTCCACGACGCCCCGTAACGGCCATGTCAGTGGCCATTCTATCGTGCCCCACGACGACAAACCCCCCTGAGAGACCTCCCAGCCAGGTATATATGCGGCTGGGGGGAGAAGGGGGGGTAAGCAATACCTCCCAGAGCACTCTCTCCCACTTGTGATTATCATCTCTCCTCCTCCAATCTCCTCTGACTTGACCGTCGGAGGGCCATCACCACCCTGGTGGTGGTGCAAGGCTTGTTTGCAGGTTCCTTGGCGGAAGGTGGAGCGCAACCAGCACCAACCAAGACAACTCAGGCGGAACCCCGTTCACACCGTCGTGTCAATCGTTCTCGGTTTGGACCACCAGCAACAGTTGGCGCTAGAAGGAGGGCCCAATCTCAGAACGATCGTAATGGCACGGCGAGGTGGTCGCGGAGCTTCCAATGCTTCCGGTCGCGGAGCCTCTCGCGCCTCTGGCCGGGAGGCTGCTGCGTCCCCAACACACTCTCAGCAGCATTCCACCGCTTCTCCTCCCATTCAGACGGTCGAACTTGCTCAGTTCGACCAGCTAGCCCAGCAGGTTCGCACCCTCGCGGAGGCAGTGCAGAATCTGCAGGGTGTGATCTCTCGGGTGCCGCAGCGGGCTCAGGAGCCGCTGCTCCCCGAGCACTCGCCTCTTCCTCACAACCCGCGCTCCTTCCTCTCCCATGGAGAGGAGCGCCGGCGCGGGGAGGATTCTCGAGTGCGGTCCATTCTGCCAGGACCTTCTCATCGGAGCTGCGCGGGGTACGAGAGGCGGACCCGGGCGCGTTCTCAGACACCCCAGTCCTCGAGGGGCCCGCACTCCAGTCGGTCCCCCTCGCGCCGCTCCTTGTCTCCCACCCACCGGTCGCGCTCCCTGGACCGGCGGGTGGACGATCTCCACAGACAGCTCCAGGTCCTGAAGGGCCACTCCAAAGATCCCTTCGCCGACTTGGAAATCTCCTCCCAGCCGGCGCTTGCCTCAAGGATCCTGCGAACCCTAAACCCACCGGGGTTCAAAATGCCGGCGATCGAACCCTACGACGGGGCGGCGGACCCACGGGACCACGTGGAGAGTTTCAGGACTCTTATGCTCCTCCATGGAGCATCGGATCCTCTCCTCTGCAAGGCCTTCCCGGCGACCCTCCGCGGCCCGGCAAGGGCGTGGTTCGCCGGCCTGGAGGCTAATTCCATCCAGTCCTTCCACCAGTTCACCCGTCTCTTCATCAGCCATTTCGCCGTCAGTAGCCGGCGAAGACTGGTCTCCGACTCCCTCTTCGATGTCCGGCAGAACGAGGGAGAGAGCCTGCGGGATTATCTCACCCGCTTCAACAAGGCAACACTGGAGGTCCGGAATTTGAGCCAGGAGGTGGCTCTCTCAGCCCTGAAGCGAGGCTTCCGGAAGGGCAGACTCACCTTCTCCCTGGACAAACGTCTGCCGCGGAGCTTCCCGGAGCTGTTGTCTCGGGCAAACCAGTATGCAGACGCCGAGGAGGCAGCCTCCCACCGGAACAAGGAGGCCGCCGAAGCCCCTCTAAAGCCTGGGAAGAAAAGGCGAAAAGAGGCACCCCAGAGGAGGAGCCCGACGCCTCAACGCCGGCGCAGAAGCCCGTCACCAGCAAGGAACCACGGCGCCACACGCCCTCGTTCTCCGCACCGACGCTTCAACCGGTACACCCCACTCCTGGCCCCCCGGGCCCAGATCCTCATGGAGGTCAAGGGGCGGGAGGACCTCCCGGTCCCGAGGCAGATGAAGAAGATCCCTGGGAGGAAGCCTTCTCGGGCGTACTGTGAGTACCACCGAGACCACGGCCACGATACCGAAGACTGCTTCCAGCTTCGGGACGAGATCGAGGCTCTCATTCGCCGAGGACGTCTCGGTCGATATGTAAACGACCGACGTCCCCCCGCAGACCCGCGTCCAGCCAACCCGGCCCCTCAGGAGCCTCGGGAGCAGAATCGACCCGTTGCGGGAGTGATCCACACCATCACTGGGGGCTGCTCTCGGCCCGTGAGGAACGCAGGGGGCTCGGCGGAAGTATCAGGAGTGGCCGTCGCGAAGAGGCAGCGGGTCGGAAATGTAATCACTTTTTGTGATGAAGATGTAAAGGGGGTTCAGACTCCCCACGACGACGCCATGGTGATCTCTCTCACTATGGCGGACTATGATGTAAGGCGTGTTCTTGTGGATAGTGGAAGCTCAGCTGATATTTTGTATTACGAGGCCTTCCAAAAGATGGGCTTTTCCCGACAATTGTTGCACAAAACATCCACCCCCCTCATAGGATTCACTGGAGACGCTATCTCGGCCGAAGGTGTCATCGAGCTGCCTGTGACTGCGGGCATTGCACCCGCAGAAGCCACGGTGCGGCTCGGGTTCTTGGTCGTCCGTGTCCCCTCGGCCTACAACGCTATCCTCGGACGACCCGGACTGAACGCCCTTCGCGCGGTGGTTTCTACCTACCATTTGCTCATGCGGTTCCCCACAGCGGCCGGGATTGGAGAGGTCCGAGGTGACCAGCCGACCGCACGGCAGTGTTTCCTAGCAACTCTCAAAGGGAAGAAGCCCATGGAGGCCCTAAGCGTCGAGTCACTTGACGCCAGAGACGAAGTGGCCTTGCGGCACGGGGAGCCGGCCGAGGGCGTAATCGAAGTTCCCCTCGAAGAAGACCGCCCGGACCGCACGGTCCGGGTCGGTGCCAACCTCGACTTGGAAGCTCGGCTCCGGTTAGTGGAATTCCTCCGAGCCAATGCAGATGTGTTTGCCTGGTCGGCGGCCGATGTACCTGGGATCGACCCGGAGGTCGTTTCTCACGCCCTCAACGTCGACCCGACCCACCGACCAGTAAAGCAAAAGAAGAGACACTGTGCCCCGGATCGGATCCGGGTGGTCGACCAGGAGGTAGACAAACTCTTGGAGGCAGGTTTCATAAGAGAGGTGAGCTACCCCGAGTGGCTGGCAAACGTCGTACTTGTCCGGAAGGCGAGCGGGAAGTGGAGGATGTGCGTCGACTACACCGACCTGAACAAGGCGTGCCCCAAGGATAGCTTTCCGCTTCCACGGATAGACCAACTGGTCGACGCGACTTCCGGATATCAGCTACTGTCTTTTATGGACGCCTTCTCCGGCTACAACCAAATAATGATGGCTCCACAGGACGAGGAGAAAACTGCCTTCATAACAGACTGGGGGCTGTACTGTTACAAGGTAATGCCCTTCGGTCTGAAGAACGCTGGCGCCACTTACCAGCGCCTCGTCAATAAAATCTTCAAGGAGCAGATCGGCCGGAATATGGAGGTGTACGTGGACGATATGCTGGTAAAAAGCCGCCATGCAGACCAGCACATTGCAGATCTGGAGGAGACTTTCACCACCTTGCGAAAGTTTCGCATGAAGCTAAACCCAGCGAAGTGCGCTTTTGGTGCTTCGGCCGGGAGGTTCCTCGGTTTCATTGTCAACCAGCGCGGGATCGAGGCCAACCCGGACAAGATCAAAGCCATCCAAGATATGTCCCCTCCGACCAAAGTGAAGGAGGTTCAGGAGCTCGCTGGAAGGGTCGCCGCGCTCGGACGATTTGTGGCAAAGTCGGCCGAACGCTGCCAACCATTCTTCAAGGTGTTGAAGCGCCCAAAAGACTTCCTCTGGACGGCCGAATGCCATGCGGCGTTCGACCAGCTCAAGGAGTACATGGCGTCTCCTCCCCTGCTGTCCAAGCCGCAAGAGGGGGAGATGCTCTACCTTTACCTGGCGGTCTCCCCAACCGCAGTCAGCGCAGTACTGGTTCGGGAAGAGGCAAGACTTCAGAAGCCTGTATACTACATCAGCCGAGTCCTCCGGGATGCCGAGACGCGGTACACGAAGGCTGAGAAGATCGCCTTCGCGCTGCTGACTGCGACCAGGAGGCTTCGCCCCTATTTCCAGGCTCATTCTGTCACCCTTTTGACCGATCAACCACTGCGGCAGATTCTCAGCAATCCAGAGAATGCGGGACGGCTGGTGAAGTGGGCAGTAGAACTTGGTGAGTTCGACATCCGCTACCAGCCCCGACCAGCCATCAAGGCCCAGGTACTCGCGGACTTTCTCGCTGAGTGCACTGTGCAGGAGGCGGAACCTAAGCCGCCGGAGACACCCGGCCTCGATCTCCCGATCTGGACGCTCCACATTGACGGGTCGTCGAACCCTGAAGGTGGAGGGGCTGGGCTGGTCCTCACCAATCCCGATGGAGTGATAGCCGAGTATGCCTTGAGGTTCGGATTTCCAGTGACCAACAATGAGGCGGAGTACGAGGCCCTAGTCGCGGGACTCAAACTCGCCAAGGAGCTCGGCATCCGGCGTCTGAAAGTCTTCACCGACTCCCAGCTGGTGGTCGGGCAGGTTCGAGGGGAGTTCGAGGCGCGGAGCCCGACCATGCAGAGCTACGTCCGGAAGGTGCAAACACTCATTCCCGACCTCGGCAGTGTTAACATTCAGCAGGTCCCGAGGAGCGAAAATGCCAGGGCCGACAGGTTGTCCCGCCTAGTGGACGCAGACGCGCACAACTTGTCGAGGGCAATCTACCTGGAGACCCTGGATGCCCCGAGCATTGACGGGGCTGGAGCGGTGATGGCAATTGATCCGGAGCCGTCTTGGATGGACCCGCTCGTCGCCTACCTCGCCGAAGGAATCCTCCCTGAAGACGAAGATCAGGCCCGGCGGCTTGTAAAGAAGTCCGCCCACTACGTACTTTATGAAGGGAGGCTGTATCGGACCTCGTTTACCGCCCCCCTCTTAAGGTGCCTCCGCCCCGCGGAAGCGGCCTACGCCCTCGGCGAAGTCCACGAAGGCATCTGCGGATCGCACTTGGGGGCTAGGTCCTTGGCGCATAAGATCATGAGGCAAGGCTACTATTGGCCGACCTTGATGGAGGACTCGAAGGACCACGTGCGGAAATGCGACGCCTGCCAGCGCCACGCCAACGTCCAGAGAGTCCCCTCTGTCCCCTTGGCGCCAATCACCGCGCCCTGGCCCTTCGCACAATGGGGAATGGATATCCTCGGACCATTCCCCGTCGCTTCGGCCCAGCGGAAATTTTTGATTGTCGCCATCGACTACTTCACCAAGTGGGTGGAGGCAGAGCCACTGGCCACCATCACGGAGGCACAAGTCCGGAAGTTCGTGAAGAAGAACATCATTGTCCGATTTGGAGTACCTCGGGTCCTCATCTCGGATAACGGTCGACAGTTTGATAACAAGCACTTCCGGGACTTCTGCGAGGAATTCGGGATCGAGCATCGGTTCACATCCGTGTCGCATCCCCAAACCAACGGCGAGGCCGAGGTCACAAATCGGACAATCCTCCAAGGTATCAAAGCGCGGATCGGCCGGACGGGGCAAGCTTGGGTCGAGGAACTCGAGAATGTCCTTTGGGCGTATCGGACCACACAACGGACTCCTACTGGAGAGACGCCTTTCAGCCTAACCTATGGCACGGAAGCCGTTGCCCCCGTGGAGCTCGGACTCCCCTCGCCTCGGGTGGCCGCGCACCGACCCGAGGCCAATTCAGAGCAACTCCGAGGGAACTTGGATCTCTTGGAAGAGGCAAGGGAAATGGCTCAGGTACGGATGGCAATGTATCAGCAGAGGGTGGCCCGATATTACAACTCCAAAGTCCGACCGAAGCTTTTCAGAATTGGAGATCTGGTGCTGAGGCGAGCTAAGGCATCTCAACCTACGGAAGGTGGGAAGCTAGCGCCAAATTGGGAAGGCCCGTATAAAGTTCGTTGGGTAAACCGACCAGGCTCCTACCAGTTGGAAGCCCTAGATGGCCGAGAAATTCCAAGGGGCTGGAATTCCGCTAACCTGCGGATGTATTACCAGTAGAACAACAAGGCCAGAAAGACAATTTAAAAAGGTGCAATACTTTTCATTTCAATAATTTCTGGTTACAGTGGCGCGCTCGTGTGATTACAAGGAATTCCCAGAGGGGAATTAGGGAGTAAAGAAAGTAAAGAAGAGGTGGGGACCCAAACCCTCAACCCAGGGCGGCTGCAGTCCCACCAGAAGTGGGTGCTTCTAACCGGAGGCGCCATCCAGCACCTCACCAAAAAGAGGAGGAGCCGCCGCAGAAGAAGCTCCCGCTGCCCCCAGGGGAACGCCGCCTCCAAAGGATATTCCCATCTTCCCCAGTGGTAGGGAAGAGAAGGGATTCGAGGGGGAAGAGTATATGGAGGCGCGGTCCCGGATTGAGCGTCCGGCGCAGAGCTCAACCGGGAGGCTGAACTTCAAGGAGGGGAGATGTGATCCCGGATGAAACGCCTAGAGCGGAGTCCCGCCGGGGAGACCCTCCTTGTTGATCCCAGATGAAACGGCTAGTTGGCTGAAGTTGTAAGGGGAGCGCCTCCCCTTTCCTTCGACAGGAGTCTCTCAGTCATATGCCAAGGAGGAGGTCCGCGATCCATGGCAACCTGCAGCTCCGGCTTGGCAAATTCCATCGTACCTGCACCTGTATTTATAGCCAAGCTGCGGCCCCCTGGTAGTTCCGATACGGGTGGCTCCAATAAATGCAGGCGCACTGAATCCGGAGCCGTTCCGGCTCCCGAGGCGTATCTCCGCGATTTCCTAAGCGTCATTCTCCTTAAATCGCATTCTTTGTGCAGGACGATCCGGGTGACGTATACCCCTAGGTCCACGTGTCTCCGCTCGCGCCCAGGCCGCATCCTCCTCGAAGAACCCGCGTATCGCGGCCGCTCAACTAACACTCCTCACCAGCAGCAACTGGCGATCCGATTTCCCAGGTAACGCATTAATTAGCGTTTAATACCCTTCTCGTGTTCCCCCCAGGCAACGCTTGGAGGAGAGGAGAAACACGGTCGCGGCTGGGCACAGAGAAACCCCGATGGGCGGCGAGCGACAAGTGGCCGACCAACGAGTGGAATGTCCCGAGGCTCGGCCCTCGGATGCCTGGCTAACCCGATGATCATCCCGGGAGCAGACTAGCCGGAAGCCCCGACCGGTCGCCTCGGCTTGCGCCAGCCTTGGCCGACCAACGAGTGGAATCTCCCGAGGCTCGGCCCTCGGATGCCTGGCTAACCCGATGATCATCCCGGGAGCAGACTAGCCGGAAGCCCCGACCGGTCGCCTCGGCTTGCGCCAGCCTTGGCCGACCAACGAGCGGAATTTCCCTGAGGCTTGACAACCCTCAGATGCCTGGCTAACCCGATGATCATCCCGGGAGCAGACTAGCCGGAAGCCCCGACCGGTCGCCCCGGCTTGCGCCAGCCTAGGCCGACCAACGAGTGGAATCTCCCGAGGCTCGGCCCTCGGATGCCTGGCTAACCCGATGATCATCCCGGGAGCAGACTAGCCGGAAGCCCCGACCGGTCGCCTCGGTTTGCGCCAGCCTTGGCCGACCAACGAGAGGAATGTCCCGAGGCTCGGCCCTCGGATGCCTGGCTAACCCGATGATCATCCCGGGAGCAGACTAGCCGGAAGCCCCGACCGGTCGCCTCGGCTTGCGCCAGCCTTGGCCGACCAACGAGTGGAATCTCCCGAGGCTCGGCCCTCGGATGCCTGGCTAACCCGATGATCATCCCGGGAGCAGACTAGCCGGAAGCCCCGACCGGTCGCCTCGGCTTGCGCCAGCCTTGGCCGACCAACGAGCGGAATTTCCCTGAGGCTTGACAACCCTCAGATGCCTGGCTAACCCGATGATCATCCCGGGAGCAGACTAGCCGGAAGCCCCGACCGGTCGCCTCGGCTTGCGCCAGCCTAGGCCGACCAACGAGTGGAATCTCCCGAGGCTCGGCCCTCGGATGCCTGGCTAACCCGATGATCATCCCGGGAGCAGACTAGCCGGAAGCCCCGACCGGTCGCCTCGGCTTGCGCCAGCCTTGGCCGACCAACGAGAGGAATCTCCCGAGGCTCGGCCCTCGGATGCCTGGCTAACCCGATGATCATCCCGGGAGCAGACTAGCCGGAAGCCCCGACCGGTCGCCTCGGCTTGCGCCAGCCTTGGCCGACCAACGAGAGGAATTTCCCTGAGGCTTGACAACCCTCAGATGCCTGGCTAACCCGATGATCATCCCGGGAGCAGACTAGCCGGAAGCCCCGACCGGTCGCCTCGGCTTGCGCCAGCCTTGGCCGACCAGCGAGCGGAAGAATTTCCTGAGGCCTAACCCTCGAATGCCTGGCTTAGCGCCGGAAGAATTTCCTGAGGCCTAACCCTCGGATGCCTGGCTTAGCGCCGGAAGAGTTTCCTGAGGCCTAACCCTCGGATGCCTGGCTTAGCGCCGGAAGAATTTCCTGAGGCCTAACCCTCGGATGCCTGGCCTAGCGCCGGAAGAGTTTCCTGAGGCCTAACCCTCGGATGCCTGGCCTAGCGCCGGAAGAGTTTCCTGAGGCCTAACCCTCGGATGCCTGGCTCAGCGCCGGAAGAGTTTCCTGAGGCCTAACCCTCGGATGCCTGGCTTAGCGCCGGAAGAATTTTCTGAGGCCTAACCCTCGGATGCCTGGCTCAGCGCCGGAAGAGTTTCCTGAGGCCTAACCCTCGGATGCCTGGCTTAGCGCCGGAAGAATTTCCTGAGGCCTAACCCTCAGATGCCTGGCTTAGCGCCGGAAGAGTTTCCTGAGGCCTAACCCTCGGATGCCTGGCCTAGCGCCGGAAGAATTTCCTGAGGCCTAACCCTCGGATGCCTGGCTTAGCGCCGGAAGAATTTCCTGAGGCCTAACCCTCGGATGCCTGGCTTAGCGCCGGAAGAATTTCCTGAGGCCTAACCCTCGGATGCCTGGCTTAGCGCCGGAAGAGTTTCCTGAGGTTTAACCCTCGGATGCCTGGCCTAGCGCCGGAAGAATTTCGGGAATCAAAAGTCAGCAAGAAGCAACCAAGAGCTAAAAAAAAAAAAAAAAAAAAAAAAAAAAGAGGACGAGGGCGAGATGAAGAAATATTCGACGTGCATTAATTTTCAGGGCCGAGGCCCATACAATTGGGCAAAACGCCGACATACAAAAATAAAAAAGACAATGAAAGGTACAAGAGGTCAGCTTGGAGGAACTCCCGGGTCGGGAACGCCGGGCTCGTCCGCGGGAGGCAGGGAAGCAGCAGGAGAACCAGCAGGCGATGGCGCCGGAGAGGAGTCCAGGAGGGAGATCTCGCTCAGGTCAACTTCGGGATACTTAGCCGACACCCTTGCCAGGCCCTCCTCGAAGCCCAAGGTGAAGGCTTCGGCCCCCGCGTCCGACGCGTCATGGACAAACTCGTCAGACTGGCGATAGGTCCGCACTGCCTCCGACATATCATGGGCGAACTCGGCGGACTGGCGATAAGCCTCTACCGCCTGACGCCCGATTTCCGCCCTCTTCTCGGCCAGCTCCGCCTCAGCTCGCTCCATAATCTGAGCCTTGGCCTCCAAGACCTTCGCCACAATCCGGCCTTCGGCCTCAGAGGAGACCCTCAGCAGATCAGCCTGAGCCTCTTTATGCTTCGCCTCGGTAGCAACCCGAGCGGCCTCGGCTTCCTTCAGGCGCGAACGGAGCTCTTGGACGTCCGTGCATGACTTCTCCAGGGCCGACTCCAGTTCGCCTAGTTTGGCTTCAAAAGAGCGGATTCGGTCGCAGGCGTTGTCGGCAGACCGCTGGGCCTTCTCCCACCGCTCTCGATAGTCCGCGATCTTCCGGGACTGCTTTTCAGCCCGTTCCTCCGCCTTCTTGACCCTGCTTTCGAGGCCCGAGGCGGCTTTGAGTTGCTCCCGAGCCTCTGACAGTTGCTCCTCCAGGGCGGCGAAGCCGAGTGCCCGCTCTTCGGCCTCCCGGAGCCTCGCCTCGAGGTCCCCGGTCGTCCTGCCTGCCGCAGCCCGGCCTCCCTCTTCCATTGCTTTCAGCCGGTCCTCGGCCTTCGCCAAAAGCCCCGCCTGTTCCTTGTAGCACTCCTCCAGACGGATCATGTACTGGGCGAGCTAAGAAATAGGAAAAATAAGGGAGTCAGGCGGAGAACAACAGAGCCAATAAATGGTGAAAGACGGCCAGAAGAACACTCACCGACATGAGACAGACGCAGCTGGCGGCCCCGACGTCAGAGACATCCAACTCCCGGACCCGCCGACGGTCCTTCTCCAGCAACACTGTTTCGATGAGATTTCGGGCGCCATCGGTAGTGAAGGCAGACCCCGATTTCTCCCCGGAGCCGGATGGTGGTTCTGCAGCCTTACCCTTATCCATCGCCTGGGGAAGAGTCCGGCTGATCACGCTCGCGGCGGGGGTCGCCCCAGGAATTGATAGGGTCCCGCTCGGCCGGGGCCTCGGCGCGTCCCTCCTCGAGTCATCAGGAGCCGACCGAGTCGAAGGCCGGGTTGGGGACCGATCACGTCCGACCCGTCCGTCTTGAGCAGGCTCAGGTGGCACCTCCGGAGTAGCGGCAACCTTACCACCGGAGGGCTGATACAGCGTCAGCTGCCGGTCGGTGCCCACGACATCTCCCTGACCGGTGGGCCCGGACTCGTCGGTCGGCATCGGAGGTATCTCCTTACGGGACTTCTTCGCCGGTGGGGCCCCGCTCGGAAGAGCTCGTTTTCTCCTCCGGACTGCTTCCAGCAGGGACGCCCTACCAACAGCCTTTGACTTCACCGACCGCATGACGTCGTCGACCTCTGCAAGAAGGACGGGATGGTCAGGGACTGAGAAACCGAAAGGAAGAAGGAACGAAAGAGAAGAAAAGAGCTAAAGAAACGATGGCGGACTCACGGTCGGTGGGGACCGAGCTCAAACCGACGTTCACCAAGGTATCCTCAGAAATGAGGCGGCCCACCGGGGGAAGCTGGCCCTCGGCGACCAACCTCTTCAAGGCGGCGACGCCCTCGGATTCCTCCCTCGACAACTTCGACAGGCCAATTGGGGACTTCACCGGCGTCCCCCAGATTGCCCTGATTTTCCAGGAGGGGTCTGCATCAACGAAAAAGAAGCGCTCCTTCCAGTGGTGAATGGAGGTAGGACCCTCCTTGACAAGGCCGCACCCTCGCCGCGCTGCGAAGCACCACCACCCTTTGTCCTGGGGGTGGCCGCTCAGGCCGTAGAGCTCCCAGAAAACGTTCAAGGTGGCGGGAATCGCATGCAAGCGACAGAGAACCTGGAAGACCGTCAGAGCACGCCACGAGTTCGGCACCAGTTGCGTCGGTGCCATTCCTAAACCCCGGAGCACCTGTAAGACTAGGTCTGAAGGGGGAAAGCGGAACCCGGCCTGGAGGATGCCCTCATTGATGGCGATCTTCCCTCGAGGAGGATGAGACATCCTCTCCTCAGGCCCTGGGAGCGTGACATTGCAGGCCTCGGGAAGGTGGTACCGAGCCACAAATCCGTCTAAGTCCTCGGCGACCAGTTTTGACTTGATGCTATCTGCTCCCACTTCGCCCATCCCTAATGGCCAATCTACGGTCAGGACGGGGTCAAGAAGGAGGGAAAGGCCGGAACGACTGGGGTGCACTAGTACAAAAAGAAAAAGTATGAAGAGCTCAAAGTAGAAGAGTGGGAAACTCACTTGAAGAGGAGGAAGAACGGCTCCGAGAGCGTCAAAGGAAAAGCAAGCGAACGTTTCGGCGGCAACAATGGTAGCGCAAAGGAGAAACTCGAAAATGTCCGTAAAGAAGAAGACGGACGGGGGAGGGCCCCCGATTAAATAGGCGAAAGGGCAAGTGACACCTCGATGACGCCAGAAGACGCCTGGCCGCCGAAGGGTCGCTCGCACCCCAAAGGCGAATCGACACCATTAAGGAAGGATGTCCGCCGAAATCCTCAGGTTGCCAGGTCAGCAGCAACCGCCATACGCCATAAAGAAGGCGGGAAGCTTGAAGCGCGCGCGCCTCTCCGAAGGATGGCGGCAATCTCGAAACATCACTCCCTTCACCTGTTCCCCTTCTGGTTCCAGGCTCGGAAGCGGGGGGCTACTGTTATGGGGGAATTGAGCCGCCATGCCCCACGTGATCGGCACGCGTATCCAGGAAAGCTACGGCTGCCCTATGATCCAGCACTCCGACCCCGAGTCGGACCTCCTCGGCTCCGCAGCCCGACCCCGGGTCGGCTGCCCTATGATCCAGCACTCCGACCCCGAGTCGGACCTCCTCGGCTCCGCAGCCCGACCCCGGGTCGGCTGCCCTATGATCCAGCACTCCGACCCCCGAGTCGGACCTCCTCGGCTCCGCAGCCCGACCCCGGGTCGGCTGCCCTATGATCCAGCACTCCGACCCCGAGTCGGACCTCCCCGGCTTCGCAGCCCGACCCCGGGTCGGCTGCCCTATGATCCAGCATTCCGACCCCGAGTCGGAGATCTTTTGATAACGACAGGCTATTCTCCAGAGGCACGCCGCGGCCTCCTGCTCCACTACTCCCTGCAACGGCTGTACCCGATGCTGCCCACGATCTCCTGTATCGACCGTACAAAGCGGAGCTCCACTACGCCCTGCCATGACCGTACCCGGCGCTGCTCCACGACGCCCCGTAACGGCCATGTCAGTGGCCATTCTATCGTGCCCCACGACGACAAACCCCCCTGAGAGACCTCCCAGCCAGGTATATATGCGGCTGGGGGGAGAAGGGGGGGTAAGCAATACCTCCCAGAGCACTCTCTCCCACTTGTGATTATCATCTCTCCTCCTCCAATCTCCTCTGACTTGACCGTCGGAGGGCCATCACCACCCTGGTGGTGGTGCAAGGCTTGTTTGCAGGTTCCTTGGCGGAAGGTGGAGCGCAACCAGCACCAACCAAGACAACTCAGGCGGAACCCCGTTCACACCGTCGTGTCAATCGTTCTCGGTTTGGACCACCAGCAACAGGTATAATGTCATATTATATATTTTAAATTGAATGCGAATGAAGTAAAAGCAAGTGGTCCGTTCTGCCTGCATTAATAATGCCATGAAGAGATGGAACACCTTATAATGAAAGCAAGAGAAACCAAAGACCAATCTGAGCATGTTAAATCGACTTAATCCTCTTAAAACAAACAATCAGCTTTCATTGGTATCAGTGTTTGTTGAAATTTATGAATAAAAACATAAGTCTCTACATGTAACTTAATTTAGCAATTAGTACTCTACATCAACTGATGCACATCTAGGCAATGGTAATACATGGTAATAGATGAAACTCTAAAACCTGATGGGTAGTGTATGGCACAATATAACCCATACAACAATTCAGACACTTGTCTTGCATGCATAATGATAGCAATAATGAATCTTTAAGCTTATCTGATCAAAAGAATAATTAAGTTGTTCTAACATCAAGTTATGAAGTTTCTTCTTGTATACCACTCTAACATTGCATATTTATGAAATATATGCTGCATGGTTTTACATCCCAAAAGCCAGAAAAACCTAAATGAGTGTGCTATCAGTGCTCTAGATAAGATTATTGCAAATATCAAAGTTTGGGATTTCTTGAGTGCCAGCACCCAATGTATATGGATACAACATAACATTGCAGGGCACTAAACAATGGAGTGCTCCACTTATGTGGGCCAAAAGTGTTTCCACCTAGCGTGACCTTTGGAACATCCTATCAAAATGTAACTATGTATGTTCAATAAAATGTAACTAATAATGAAATATACAACATAACAAAGTTTGACTCTTTCTAAGGATCATTTTCATTGGCTAATAACTCTTCCAACATTACTAGAAATCATCATTGTCATCATCATCATCCTTTTTCCAACTATTCGGAGTCCAGCCTTATGGATCCCATTCACCAAGCATTCTTATCTAGGGCCATGATGTTAGTTTTTCCATATTCTTGTAAACTCTAGCCATGTTAATGCATGTCTTTCCCTTTTGTTTTATAACCTCAATTTAAACTTAAGTACCTCTCCTTATAGGAGACTCGGACTTTTCTAGTGATAATAAACATCATATATTATATTCTTCCAAACTTGTTCGAATGAATTTGTCTTCACTCCTTGTAGGACTTAGCTTGAAATTCTATACTCTTTCAAACTTTAGTCTTTGCTTTTCTTAGCTCTCAATTCTATGCTAAGTGTCTCTATATTACTCATCAATAAACTCAGTGACCTGGACATTTCAAGTACATGACTCTTAACTGACTTAATCCAATTTTCCATCCTCCACTCCACTGCGTAATGCTGCCTATATTTGTTTTCCATTTGGGGATGTTGGTTATGAATTATGACAATTCACCTACTTGTTAAAATGAAAAAAAATGAAATATTGCATAAATTTGCCTGACACTAAGAAGATTGAGAATTTGGGATTGTGTTTTAACTAAGGTCCAGGTTGGTTTCAGATAGGTTGGTTTTAGACCTTTTTATATTTAAATTTTTTTCTCTGTGATAGTGGGCGTTCTGACTGTGTAGTTTTAGTAAGTGAATAGATCATATGTCAGTGAAACTCTCCAATATTCTCTCTTATATCTGAATTTGTTTTGTTATCTTGGAGCTAACATTTCATGAATTTTTGGTATTGATACCGTAATGATTGGCATGGCTACAGCCTACAGCATTTGAATTAAGTATATTTGTTTGGCAAACAAGAAAATATCTTATGTGGCAAAATTTGAACTAAAGAAATAGAGAAATATTGAAACAAGCAGTCAGAAAGTTTGTGGATAGTTGGCAAATCCTTTGCTTTAGACTATGAATCATTTGTTGCAGTTGATCAAATTTTACAAAATTAAAATTTTATAAAATACCTTTTGTTAGCATTGATTAAATAACTTTTTAAGTGAATTTAATCAGTTCATCTGAGAAAAATAATGCCAATGGCTTTTGCTGTTGCTTGTTCTTTTGCTCGTTGCGCTTAATCCATAACTTGTTCTCCCTCGGGCACGCTAGCATGCTACAACTTTTGATGCTGGAGTTTGCTAAGTGGGGGTGAAGCAAGCTGAACCTCTGATTGTCCCAATTAAGTTATGGTAAGCGGAGTGTCATAATCAGTACTCTACACAGTGCATTGGCTTTTGCTCCTAGCCCATTTCTGCCTTGCCATATATAAATGTAGGGTGTGAGTCTCAGTTGCAGTCTCATCCTGTCCTTTGAGAGAGCAGGGTGTCGTGCATCCATAATCCATGCTCTCCTCTGTAGCTCCATTCTGTTGCATGTGTAAAACCATCCAAGGTCTCAATATTTCTGGATCTTCATGAGCAAGTTATTCTGTTGCATGCTAGATAGGTTTTCGGAAATCATTTACTTCCAATTTCTATTAACACTTCATATTGTTTGAAAGTTTTGATTGAACTTCAGGTTGCCCATCACTGATCCATGTATTAGGTTAAATAATTTTGTGTTGTAAAGTCTTTTTTTTTAGGAGTAAATTTTTGCTGATTGTTTGTCTATACATACATGCATGCATGCATATATGTTTTCCATGTTCTGGTAATTCAAATTAAATCTATGATTGTTTGTTACTGATGCAAGTGTTGATTAAAAGGCTTTCTAATAAAGTCAGATATGAGAATAAGCCATAATTCTGTTCCTATCATGGCTTTGAGACTACATGTAGTAGTTTTCTATCATAGGCACAGTAAAATCTTCCAAGTATTATTCTCTGTTTGTTAGCTCCAATTTCCTTGCCATTTACAAATATAGGGATAAGCCGCTACTCCAGTTCCCCTGCCATTTACGAATGTAGGGATAAGCCACAATTCTGTTGATATATTGCCTTTGAGAGAATTGGGTGGCTTGCTTTCATGCATTTTTGTGTTGCTCAGTTCCGTTGCAGGCATAGATAAAACCTCCCAAGGCCTTATATTTACTTGTGCAGGAGCAAGCTATGTTGTTGCTTGCAAGAAGGGGCTTTTGGAAATCTTTTACTTATGTATTTTGTAATTACATTCAATTACTTTGCTGATTTGAGTTAAGGTTCTTGTTTTATCTGGTCTATTGGAATAGGGATTAATCAACTTTCTGATAGATTGGATTGGAGATCTCTTTTTTTTGTGGCACTAGCTGTCATGCTGTTGCATGCAGAAGGACCTCTGTCATTCTTTTACCTATATATTATAATGAAATTCCAATTTATTTGGGATTTTGGATAAAATTAAAAGTTGTCTATTGCTGGTCCAAATACTGGGCAAGTATCTTCTTGATAGAGAGAGAAGGATTTCTTTTGGTGTTTCAATTGTATAACCAGTAATTAGAATCTTCTAACTAGAGATCCCACCTGTTACAGTTTTGTGGCTCCTATCCTGAACCCATCTCTGCCTTGTCGTGTACAAAAAGGTAATGCCGAGCCTCACTTCTGTTCCTACTTGCCTTTGAGAGAACTGTGTAGCTTGTTTAAGTAATACTGAACCTCACTTCTGTTCCTTCTTGCCTTTGAGAGAACTGTGTGGCTTGTTTGCATGCTCTTCTGTGCTGCTCGGTTCCGTTGCAGGAATAGATAAAGCCTCCCATGGTTCCTCTTAACATGAGATTGTTGCTTGTGCCAAGAGCCTTGGAAGAAATTCTGTTCGTTTTGTAAGCAGTTTTATCTAATTTGGGAGTTTGAGTTAAACTCCCAGTAATTATGGTACTTGTGGCTGATCCAAAGGGTATTGCTTGAGGTAACACGCACAAGAACAAAAAGTTTATGCAAGCACCCCATTTCACCCAGCCAATAGCTATTCCATTCACTGTGGCAGTATCAAGGTTTTGACAAGCTCTTTTATCATGTATCAATTCAGGAAACTGCCATACATATAATAATTGGTACATTATTTATATATATATATTATGCCTAGTCTAATTCTTTTTCCTTTTCTCTTTCTTGTGATGGAAGTTGGATGGAGGATTTTATTCATTTATCTTGCAATTGGATTTATTTCTGACCTAAAACAGTTTCTCCATTCATAGCTTTAAGTTGATGGCTATATATGATTTACTTTAGTAGTTCAAAGAGAATCTCAGTGACTGTAAGCAATGTTTTTTATCAAATGGTTATTACTTGATGTTTGTAGTGTAAGTGTTGATTTTTGCAGCATCAGACGACCACAAGGTTACTCGCCATTGGTACAGAGAGTAACTGATGCATGGTCCACATAATGCTACATGATGCTCAAGGGCATTGTTTCCGGAATTCCATTCATTCGTTCTCTGGGTGTTTGAGCTTGGTTTATGCAACTGGAAAACCTTGTTCCAGGCCCGGACGCAGCTTCATATTTCAGATGTTGGTTGGGTATAGAGAACCACATGTTAACACTTAATGTTTATCGGGGTTCAACCTCTTATTGTACGTTCCCATGATTTTATATGCATTCTGAATAATAGTCATTGGAATTTGAGCTCCTGTGTTTTCAAGCAAATCATATAGGCATTGTGAATATTTTTTCTTGAATCTTCTCATATGTGGAAACCCTAGGGTGAATATTTTTAAAAGGATTAATGATGCTGGAAAATGGAAATGTTTATTTCCTCCATTCTTCTATATTCGTGCTTTTTTTTTTCTTTTGTGCCAGAATTCTCTGATGTTAGAGTTTGTTTTACAATTACTAACTTGGTATATACATTTTTTCCCTGCCTTGTTGAATTGGTTGCATAGGAGATGACTCTGGAGGAGTATGAGAAAATAAGAGAGGAGAAGCGAAAAGCCCTACTTGCATTGAAGACCGAAGAGAGAAAAGTTGAAATTGATCAGGAGTTGCAGTCCATGCAACAGCTTTCATTAAAAAAAAGAAATGATGATGTATTTATGAAGTTGGTAAGTTTGTAGCCCTTTGTCGCATGTTTATTCTTCTAACAACCATTATAAAGCCTCACCGAGTTTCTTTAGAATTTTTAATCACATTTTGATGTAACATTTCCTCATTAGGGCTCTGACAAAGATACGGGTAAAAAGAAAGATGTTGCTGATCGTGATGAACGGGCTAAGAAGGTATAAATTGTCTATTTGTGCAGAAATCTTTTCTTGCAATAATATCTGCTCAGGAAATTGTGACTGATGGAGCTTTCTTTGTTAGCCTGTGAGCATCAACGAGTTTTTAAAGCCAGCTGAAGGAGAAAGATACTACAGTCCAGTTGGCCGTGGACGTGGCAGGGCACGTGGCGACCGTGGACCATTCAGAGGTGGTTTTGGAGGTGGTAGGGGCTCAGGTGCCCCAGCTGCTGCCCCTTCAATTGAAGATCCTGGACAGTTTCCCACTCTTGGGAAGTAGAGAGCTTGCTGCATGATCAGTTGTGCCTTTCTGCCACTACCAAGTTAATCTCTTCCTAATTTGGATGTGACTTGCAGGATTCAGTAAAATAATGATGTGTCCCTGTTTTTCATAAGTTCTCTTTTGTTCCCAACTATTGTATATGTGAGTGAAATTGGAAGTCATCACTAATATTTCTCTGATCCAGTGTAGGCCTTACCACTGTTATGGCATGTTATTTCTATCAATTTTGGTCATGCGTCCCATTTGCGATCTTATTCTCAGCATATTATGGAATATGCCGTCCCACTTGATATAATTTTATTATGTTTGTATTTCCGTGCCCATGAAAATCTTGGGAGTATGATTATCGGGTCTTATGTCCTTGGTTTTACTTGTTCCTCCAGTTAACAAAGAAATGAATATCTCAGGAATACAAGGCATTAATAGAGCGCCCAAGCAAAGTGTCAAGGCCTCAGCCAATCATCTTAGGCATGGACATGCTGCCTCTCCCGACTAGATGTATAGCAGTATTCTAGGGTTTCTTTTACTGTTCCAAGCAGCCTCCAACTCTCGTCCTTCAAGTGCGATGCAAAGGTAAGAACTACTTTTATGTGCTGCGGCTTCTGCAGGTAAGAACTACTCATGCGGCAGAATATAATGGGGGTGTTGACAGGTAAATCTGGTCAGGTAACGTTAGCCATATCCTTATTGTATTGAGAATGTGATGTCATGGCATGGGCTTATTCTGATGTTTAAGACTCTATGCTGCTTGCGAGTCCTGTTCTTGGTTATTTGGAGCATATGTTTGTCAGTATTTTTGTTGCGGTATGCCTGCCAGTATGAATACGAGTTGTTCTGGACTAATGGAATTGAACCTAAGACGGGTAGCTTTTGTTTCTTCATTTGAGGAGTTGATGGGTGAGAATCGGGTCCATGGCCAGAGCTGCTAGACATCCTAGAGACTTAGCTAGTTTGGAGTCTGCTCATATCTTTTTGTAATTCTTTTCTCGGAAGATGTTGCTTTTTTTTTTTTTTTTGGTACATCGGTGTCTCACACACAATGGGTGTGACAGCACCAATACGTGAGTATCCCAAATAAAATTTTCGAAGCGATGAGACGTAAAAGATGCCATCCAGTCCGTCGCACTATTGGCCTCTTGGAGGATATGGATAGCCTTGTGAGAGGTGCACTCCTCTAATATATTGCGCAACCCGCCTGCTGCATCACCCGCACTTTGTATCTACTCAAGTACTTTGTGGTTGAATTCTCTTTCAGAATAATACGATCTGCGCTCAACGCTCTTCTCGTATAGGAGATGCCCTCCCATGCGACCCTATCCTTGGCACCGACTACAGACTGATCGAAGATCTGCCGGTCTTTAGCCGCTACAAATCTGGCCTTCTGATCCTTCATAACAAATCCGGCATCTCTCCTGCCAAAACCAAAAACCTCTTTTAACGCTGCCATCGAAGTTGACCTCGAGAAAACTAGGGATGAGAGTGCTGCTTCTGTTTGTCATTGGATTGGACTATTATTAGCTGCGATGCGGTGTATTTATAAAAATGTTCCGGGTGATGGCCTATGTATTTCTCTTGTTCATGCAATGGAAAGTAGCAGCAAAAATGGTCCATGTATGATATTTTGATAGCAGGAATCCTGGTTCTGGTGGTGGGGAGCTTTGCACAGATTTCCTAGTCTCTTTTGAGGACTCGTGAGATGTATTTTGTTACAGTGTCTCTTGATGATTGCTCTCATCTGTCAATGGGATATTATTGCTCATTGGATGTGACAACAATAGCTATTCTTGGTAACTACGCATCATGTTGACAACATACCGACCACTCGAGCAACGAGATGGTGAACGATTGCTAATCATGGGCCAACGCCAACCAAGGGTAACCTGAACTCCAAAATTTTTTTAGATCGGCAGGAATGCTGACAGGCAATTGGTCAAGACCAAGATCTTAAAAAACGCATTACCTCAAAACTATCGAAATAGATGTAACAATTATAACTATTTATTTTTAATATCAAAAAATAAATACTGAAACCATGGTTTTTACAACAGTGTTGTAACAGGTAAAGAATGGAAAAATAATGATGTTATTTTCCCTTTCACTTTTTATTAGATAAAGTGAAAGTAATGATCATCATCGTTATTTATATTGAACAGTATGTATTGGAAAATAGTGAAATAACGGATTCAATATTTCTCTATATTATTTATGGCTGTTGAAATTATGACAACAGCTATTGTAACGGTTGTAATACCGTTATTTTAAAACCATGGTCAGACTTAGGATAGCTAAAGTGCCGCGGCTGCCCGTTTCACCGCAGGATTTGGAAGGTTGGCAAAAGCCAACCAAGGTGGCCAGACGGCAGTCGCCGGAGAAGCTAGCTCAAGGCGGCTCGTCCGTGGAGATGGACGGAGGCCTGAGTCAACCAGGTGAGCTGGGTGAACCCAGCAGTGACTCGGCGAGGGGACTCGGTGGGGGGACTCGGCCGCCCTCGTTGGGCCAGGTGGACCTGGGAAAGGCTGGGCCGGGCTCAAGTCCGCTCAAAAGGGCCCGGAGTCCGCCTAAGGCCCACCGGGCGCTGCCAACGCGTGGGCCGAATCCGGCAGCCGGGACGCCTCCTGTGACCGGCCCGAATGCTGCACCGAGACGGGATCTTCCCCCTCGGGGAGATGGGTTCCGCTCGGCCGGAGGTGGCCGTCGGCGGAGCAAGAGTTCGCCGCCACCCCTTGTGGCGGCGGACATGGTTACGATGAGGCAGGCGGAGGAAGGAGGGAGCCGACGGCAGGGGGAGAGCATACCTTTGCGGCAGGGGCTGGCCCGAGCGGCGTCGGTAGCGGCGGAATTGCTGGCGGCGGTGACCGGAGAACCGGCGGGAGTGGTAGCTGGACCGTCGTCTCAGGTGGGAGTCGCGGAACCCATTGAGCACGAGGAGGCCACTCTTTCCAGTGTGGTACGACCCATGGCCATGGGGGTTTCAGTGGAAAGGGAGGAGGACGTTTTGTGCCGTTTGGTACACCAACCTGGCGATAAGAAGGGTGCTGGGAGCTCCCCTTCCCCTTCCTTTGATGCCCTGGTGGGAAGCAGGGTCTGCGGCCCAGGATTGGAGGAGAAGGCTTATTGCGGTGCTGGTAATGGGGAAGAATTCAAGATGATGTCGGTGGATTCTGAATCCCAAATGGCACAGGGGCTGAGGGGGTCACACCAACAGGCTGTTCAGCAGCTGCTGGCCACTGCTAAGGGTGTGATGCACAGTGACTTGGAGCAGGGAGGTGCTGTGCTGTGTAGTGAGGAAATGGAGTTGGAACCTAGAAGCGGCAGCGGCCCGGGGGAGGTGGGCTGTGCCGACGCACCACGTGCACCATGAGAGCCCTCCTTTGGAATTGTCGGGGTGCAGGTAAGCCCTCCTTTGCCCCGGCTTTCCGCAGGTTGGTGCAACAGCACAAACCTGAAATTTGTGTTTTGTTCGAGACCCGGCTCTCCGGGCAAAGCCTTCAGAAGGCCCGGGCGGCGATACCGAGGTCATGGGATTTTTATGCAGTGGAATCTCAAGGACTGTCGGGAGGTATTATAGTGACTTGGGCACAGGGTGACTACCAAATTGATGTTTTCAATGTTTGTAAACAGGAGGTCATCTTAGTGATATCAGAGGATAATAGGAGCCCGTGGGTCCTAGCAGCTGTGTATGCCAGTACAGATTATAGAGTGCGGAGGCGGTTGTGGGCGGAGGCGTCTCAGCTTATCATTCAGGGGTATCCCATGTTGGTGGCAGGTGATTTCAACAGTATCACGGATCCCCAGGAGAAGATGGGGGGGAGGGCCTTCACTTATAAGAGGGAAATCAGAGAGTTCCAAGATTTTATAGCGTCAAATGGACTGATAGACTTGGGATTTTCGGGACCAACATTCACATGGTGTAATAATCAGCAGGGGCAGGCACGGGTTTGGAAGAGATTGGACAGAGTCTACGCCACAGCGGGGTGGGCCCAGTATTTTTCTGACTACCATGTCCGTCACTTGCCGAGGATTGCGTCCGACCACTGCCCCCTACTGGTGAGTACCGATACAGCTGTCTCATTTCATTCCCCTTTTAGATTTGAGAAGTTCTGGACATGTTATCCTCGGTCCTGGGAGATTGTGAGGGAGGCATGGGATGTACCGGTGAGAGGGGATGCTATGTATCGTGTGTCTCGCCAGTTGGAGCTGACCAAAAGAAGGTTGAGGAGGTGGAACCGTGAGGAGGTAGGGAATATCTTCAGGAGGATTGAGGAGTCTGAGGAGGCTATTGCTGGATTACAGGCTCAGGAGGCCTTGGGAGGGAGTGTGGCAGAGGAGGAGATGGGGGAGCTTAGATCTCTACTATCCTTACATGATTCTCTCTTGCGACAGCAGGAGATCTTTTGGAGACAGAAATCGAGGGTGCAGTGGATCCAGGAGGGGGATCGGAATACTAGGTTTTTCCACCAGTCGACAGTGATCAGGAGGCATCGGAACAGGATCAGGGTGATTAGGGATGAGGATGGGCAGTTAGTGGAGGATCCAGATTCGATTCGGAGGGTGCTGGAGGGTTTTTTCAGGGCCAGATGGTCTGAGCAGATGGGTACTGGGAGCTCAGGGAGTATCATACCGCCAGTGGCACGGGTGGCAGAGGAGGATATGGTCGCACTGACTAGGCCGGTATTGGATAGTGAGATTAGGGAGGTGATGTGGTCCCTTGAGGGGGACAAGGCGCCGGGTCCGGACGGCTTTCCACCGTTATTCTTCCGGAGGTACTGGATGATCGTTGGTCAGAGGGTGACGGCGGCCATACAGCAGTTTTTCAGCACAGCAGTGATGTCTACAGATTGGCAGAGGACCCTAGTCACTCTGATACCGAAGCGTCAGGATGCTTCGGAGCCTAGTCACTTTCGCCCGATCAGTCTCTGTACTACCTTGTACAAAGCGACGGCGAAGTTACTAGCTGTCAGATTGAGGATCATACTTCCGAGATTGATCAGTCCGGAGTAGGGGGCTTTTGTCGGAGGACGGAGTATCACAGATAATGTTCTTATTGCCCAGGAGTTCATGTATGATCTTGGCAGGGCGTCGAGTAGGAGAAGTCTGATGGGGGTCAAGCTTGACATGGAGAGGGCATACGATAGGATGAGGTGGAATTTTGTACAGCAGTCCTTGCAGGAGTTTGGATTTCCCGAGGCATGGATCAGATGGATCATGGGGTGTATCAGAGGCCCTTCCTTTGCCATTTTGGTAAATGGAACGCCATCACGGTACTTTGTGTCCTCTGGTGGGCTGCGTCAGGGTTGTCCCCTCTCCCCTCTATTGTTTATTATATGTGCAGATGCGCTTTCCAGGACCTTGCGGTATGCAGTGACCACCCAGGAGCTGGAGGTTTATAGGCCCGTGCCGGATGCCTCCCCGATTTCTCATCTACTATTTGCCGATGATTGTCTTCTGTTGGTCCGTGCGACTAGACAGGCAGCAGGGATCATTTGGACGATCTTGCGGGATTATTGCTCTATGTCTGGTCAACGGGTTAATTTATCTAAATCAGCAATTTGTTTTAGCCCGAAGACCAAACCAGATGTGAAGACCGCTATACTGGAGATTCTGGGGGTGGGAGAGCAGGAGGGCACGTTGAGGTATTTGGGAGTCCCTATCTCTGGTCAGCGTCTGCGCAGCAGTGATTGCACCTCTCTTGAGATCAGTATCCGGCATAGGCTGGAGGGGTGGCAGATACACTCTCTTTCTATGATGGGCAGGATTATACTGGTACGGTCAGTTCTTTCCTCGATCCCGATTTACTTATTATCTAACTCTCTTATACCGGTAGCTACAGTTAGGAATATTGAGCAGATCTTCAGGGATTTTATTTGGGGTAGGACTGGAGGCAGAAGGGGTATCCATCTTATGGCTTGGGAGGTTGTATGTCAGCCGACGAGATATGGTGGTTTGGGTGTGCAGTCTTTGGTGGCGAGGCGTGAGGTTCTAGCTGCACGACACGCTGCTAGAGTGGTGTTGGAGCCCGATGGCATGTGGTCTTCACTTATGAGGGCCAAGTATGGCGATCCAGTGCCGGGTGCCCGGTCGGGGCGACGCCACTCACCGATATGGAGGGAGATTTGTGCTAGAGCAGGGTTGGTGTTCCCAGCGATTAGATGGGCCATTGGTGATGGTCGATCTATTGATGTGTTGGAGGACCGGTGGGTGACGGAGCAGCCTATGAGTAGACTTCCGATTACAGTGGACACATCGAGGTTAGCCGGTCTCAGGGTCAGTGACTTGATGGAGCCGGAGGGGGACCACTGGAGGATGGAGCTGATCAGGGAGGCTTTCGGGGAGCAGTTGGCGGAGAGGATCCTGGCCCTACCTATTTTTGCCCAGGGAGGGGCGGATAGATTAGTCTGGATGCCGACAGGGCGATCGCAGGTGCGAGCCAGGGATATCCACACATTATTGAGCCGAGAGCCAGCACGACAGATAGAGGGAGGATGGATCTGGAGGATGTGGATTCACCCGCGTGTGGCACTCTTCATCTGGAAGGTAGCGTGGGGCTGCCTACCGACTAGGAGCTTACTGGCGCGGCGAGGGGTGAGGATCACTCAATTTTGTGATGAGTGTACGGAGACTGAGGAGACGATGGATCATGTCCTTTTGCAGTGCCCCAGAGCTAGGGGCATTTGGAGCCGATCGCCCACATTGCTACCCCATTCAGTCGAGTCGACTCAGGGTTTGATTCATTGGTTGAGAGTGGCTATACAGCGGCCTAGCACAGTTGAGGCCGGGATCCAGGGGGCATATTTGGCTCATTCTATCTGGCTGGATAGGAATGCCGGCATTTTTGAGGGTAGGCGGTTTCCCCCGTGGATGGTGGTGGACAGAGCCATGCGTCTTGCTAGGGAGGTTTCTACCGCTGCTATTAATTTCTCTTCTGAGGTGGCCAGGGGCACCTGGGGTACTCTTTCTGCTGTCACAGCGCCCAGGTTCGCCCTAGTCTCTTGGGTACCCCCACCCCTTGGTCATCTCAAAGTGAATTTTGATGGTAGTAGGTCGGCTGATGGGGTGTCAGGAGGAGTTGGCTTTGTTATCAGAGACCATCTCGGTAGTTTGATAGCAGCTGGTGGACGCCGCGCGCCGGGATTTACCGTAGTTGGTGCGGAGCTGCGGGCAGCTTGGGAGGGGATATCCTATGCGAGGCGGGTACTGCGTGCTGAGCACATTTGCCTTGAGGGAGATTCCTCTGTGGTGATAGAGTGGATTCGGGGAGTGGACAGATATGGAGATGATCATCCTCTCATCCGTGAGATTCGGAGATTGGCTCAGGAGTCGAGCGTTTTCCAGGCCTCACATGTTTTTCGGGAGGCGAACAGTGCAGCAGACTGGGTCGCCTCCTTTGCCGCTCGGCACTCCGGAGAGGTCATTTGGACTTCGTTAGGAGATATTCCTTCTACGTTGCACTCTTTACTTTATTTTGATATGGCTGGATGTACTCAATTTAGAGCTATATGAATTGCCGTTTTCACCCAAAAAAAAAAAAAAGTCCAGCACGAAAAAAAAGAGATCTATTTCATGGGCCAGCCCATTAACAGTCATCAGCTACTCTTGGTGGGCCACAGCGCTCATATCAGGTATTTCCCACGGGCCTATTTCCCTCCACTGGTCATCTCTCTATGGGTTTGTGTTCTTTTTTTTTTCTTCTTTTTTTTTTTTGTTTTAACGGGTTGATTATACAATGCATGTACGAACACATCTAATAAAATCAGAAATACAATCTTATGAAGTGCTTCAACTTCTCTCTTGATCATAGAGTACTTTCTGAATGATTAGCCATATAAGCAGCCGGCAGTCTCGTTGGCCTTTCTAAGATGGAGGGACAAACTCTTAATCATGGTACAGCAATCAAATGGATGCTATTCTCTTAATCACGGTCTGATGGACCCCACGTGTCTCCGCTGTTCGTCTTGCCGTGCCTCTTCTGGGCTTGGGATCGTTAAAAGGGCTTCAATGATAGAGCCAAGGGTCCCATCCCAGCCAAGTATTGTCTCATCTGATTCGAATTTTGGCCTTACGAGCCCAGAGTTAGCCAACCGTGAAGGTCTTTTTTAAAGCCCAGATGTCTTATCTGTACTGATATAACCTTTGGTTCCGGATAAGAAACGAAAAGGTCAGGTAGAGGAACCAAGGGGTCCAGTCACATGTTTGGCATTTACAAGTTGTGTAACTTTTGGACGTTTCCAAGATGCACCATGACATGCAACCGTAACCTGAACAGTAGCCTTCACAGGCCATTGGGCTTGCAATAACCATCAGTTATGATGATATGGACCACATTCTTCTTCTTCTTCTTCTTCGATTCTTCATACAATATGCGTACAAATATATTAAAAAAAATTAAAAAATACAAGCTCGCGGAGTGCCAGTGTAGCTCCCCCTTTCCTGATCACATAGCATATTCTGAATGGTGGGCCGCGTAGGCAACCATCTACTTAGCCGTCCTGTTAGTCTCTCTAAATACATGCTTGGCCTCGAAGATCACACCATCCCTCACCATCATCCCAATATCCCGGATCAGGGGGTAATCTGTGCTCTTACCACTCGAACTTCTCCGAATCCACCCAATGACCATAGCCGAATCATCCTTCAGAATGATCGAACCGCTCCGCAGCACTAGCCACGCATATGGACCACATTCTAGTTAGCTAATTTACATCAGAAATAAGGACTTGTCAATTTCTTTCTATAAAATATTGTTGTTAATAACTCAAATCCTCTATGTTCGTAGTTGTAGAAAATACTTATGATTGGAGTATGTGACAGACTTTTATTGGCCACGCAATTTAGAGCTGCATATATTTAAGTTGTAGGAAGGATTTGTTGAGCTAATGGATTTGATGTTTAATATCAAGTAATATGTCAGCTAAATATTTTTTTAATAAATGCACTTTAAAATCATTGACATTTGGGGTAGAAAAACTGACAGACTAATAAATTACTCATTTTATTGGAGTGCATGGAAGCACAGACTTTGGCAGTTGGCTTTCATGTGAGGTATGGGCGGTGGAGGGCAGGCAAACGGAGGATTTTTTTTTATCTTTTAGCCGCATCCATCTTTTCAGAGCCTGAAAAATTATTCCCTCCGCTTGTGGCCAAGTCAATGCAATCTTGTCAAGTAAATGAGCAGAGACACTGGCTATTGGGTTGGCAGCTTCCGAGCTTTCATTTGTTACATCAGAGTGATTCCCTTCTGGTGATTTGATATTTTGATGATTTGATGCTTCAGAGCAAGATGAGAGAAAAAGGTATTGAAAGACAAAGGCTGTACTAATATTATTCCCGGAATAGGGAATGAGTCGAATATCTTTTAGCTCGAATATCGGACAAAGACAAAGGCCAGAGCTTGCTTGTCGCGGGAATCGTCGAGCCGGCAAAACTGCCATCGTCTTTCCAAAAAAAAAAAAAAAATTTTAAAGAACGGAAAATCTGATGTTTAACCTCAACTTGGATCGCTGATATATCAGTGGCATGAGGATTTAATAGACAGTGCAGGAAAAAAATTTGATCATTGAGATCCTTCCCCTTGGACTGGCTGTCATTCAACATTCAACAATCTTTCTTAACTGCATTTATATCTAAACATGTTATGAGCTTATATCTAAATGAAATCAGAATCGAAATAAAAATTTGAATATTAGAATCAGAATTAGAGGCATTTACATTCTTCTCAGGCAATGAGATTTTTCCTAACCAAAACGACTAGAATAAAAATCATTCCTATTCATATTTCTATTTCCGAGCTCAACTCTTTTCAACCAAATATAGTCTTATATGTAATTGCTAACTTGCTTATAAGTGTACAAAAGAGAGAACACCATGTACACCTCTAATGGTATGCAAATCACGAGCTTATGCACAGGGACTAAGTACAAAATACCAGCTACGCAAGCGCTAAATATATAACAGAGCAGTTAAACAAAGGCCTGGAATAAGGGTTGTCTTGAGGCATCATTCTTCAGAAACATACAATCTCAGCCAATCTTTAATTTGTGATCTGGTAATAACATTCTCGGTTTCGGTTTATGCATTTTGCTCAACATCTATATTTTTATCACTCCAGAATTCTGATACGTTAAATTCAAGTACTTGGATCATTTCATCAAAAATCTATAGCAGCCAGTCCAAAAGAAAATAAAAAGCAAACAGAAAAGGAGTGCTGTCCAGGAGCATGGACCAAAAATAACAGCAATTAACCCAAAACCGTGGCTCCCAATTCTTTCACAAAAACAGCAGCTATCCTGCATTGTGTAAATTGATAAGCCTAATGACACTCCTATACAATAGCACCCTAACAATATATCAGCAACAAATTGATGAAGCCCATGCTGAAAAGAAGCAAGCAAAGATAGATAGGAGAAGATAAGAAAAGAGAGAAGAATACACATTGCATCTGGGACGCCTTCGCCTGCTTGAGAGCTGATCAACATCTACGCATGAGGCCTTCCTCTCTCTCCCCCAAGCTGCCTTTATAGCCTCATAGGAGTGCTTCCCACTAAAACCCTCCAAAGCCTCCTTGCCGGAGGACTGTGCCACTGTAATGTGGGTGCTGCTGCTGCTGCTGCTGATCGTGCCACATCCGCCCACTCCTGTTTCCGATGTCATAGTCAGGCGTTGAAATGTAACTGGGTTCCATGACCATGTCACCCTCCAATATACGAAGAACCTGTTTTTTTTTTTTTTTGAACATGATAACCAAGAATTATTTACGCATCAGAAAAATGGTCCACCATTCCCTGCTTGTGTATCACAATTATACGAATTCAGACTTGCCTGCGACATTCGGGGCCTTGCATGAGGATCACGCCTTATGCACAATGATGCGGCATGCAGCATGCAGTAGACCTCATGTCCAGAGTAATGGTCCCGCAAACGAGGATCTATGAGCTCTTCGATGGAATAATCTTCCAATAAAGGGCGAACCTGCTCAAACAAGTTATGGCATATCAAGAATTAAATCCAAGGATCATATACACAAAAGAGAGTCTGCAATAGTTTCTTTATCAGAAAAGATAAATAGTCTGCTAAGCATCTACATGAACCCATGTTCAACGAAAGGCACATTTCCAGAGCAAAATTAAATCAGCTATTGCTACCACCAAGGCAGCAGCTATGGTTCTATCCAGTTGAATATAATGGATCAATGCACATGGATAGAAATATGTTTGTTCCCCACCGACGTGATGTTAATATGCATATTACCCATTCAGTAAGGCACTGCTGACCCTTTGGTCGGTTAATATCGACAGCTTTTCGTCCTGTGACAAGTTCCAGCAGTACCACCCCAAAGGAAAAAACATCAGCTTTTTCCGTAATTTGGCCGCTTTGTGCATACTCCGGCGCCAGATACCTGCAATTCAATCAGAGTTGATTTAGATATACACCGTTTACTGTCAAAAGAATGAAGGTGTATCAGAATGATCAAAGTTTACCCAAATGTGCCAATCACTCTTGTTTCCACGCCTTGGTCCCCATCAGGCTGCCATCTCGCTAGGCCAAAATCTCCAACCTTCATAAAAATCATAACAAAAATTTTATGCCATTACGCCCAACTATTATCTCTAAAGTCAAAAGTCAAACACAACAGAAGTATAGCTTTTTGATACAACTAACCTCAAAATTAAATGCTTTAAGAATGTGAAATAACAAAAACATTCTTCCATTCCTTGTTTGCTTTTTACCTTTTTTTTTTTGTGTGTGGGGGGGGGGGGGGTTGGATTACAGATAAATGCACACATTCAGTCATTAGTCTGTGGCAAAGAAATGTGATGTTGGAAATGTCATTGCCCAATTAGAGGCATTTACACAGACAATGCAACATTTGTAATATATTAACCCACCCTTTCTGGGTTCGCCATAGAAAAATAGTTCATACTTTTGACTCGTGTCAAATTTGCAATCCTGACATAATCCTTATTCCAATATTATACGTGTGAGGATGATGAACCAGCAAAATCAAGAAGAGATGGGCAGCTAGATATGGATACACTTTCGAATGGGAGATAGGGGTCAACTACTCTTTTGACGAGGTCACATTCCATTGTTTCAATTGAAAAAATGCAATAGAAGTCATTCGGTACTCGCATAAGGGATTCAAGTTCCTCTATTTCAAAGAATGAGATATTGGAGAATGGTTAGTGGAAACCTATGCAAGGGTGAAAGTGATGAAAAATCACTTTATGGCATAAAAGCAATACTAGCATTAAAGGATCTACTCTTAAACAAAGAAAACACCACACAAGGAGTCTATGTATGTCTGACATAAACAGAGTTCATGGACAGATTTATTTAAAGAAAAAGAAAATATGAGAAGAAAACATAATGAACATGTGAATTTCGAAAACCTACAAAACAAACTTGATGCACCATCTTTCTCCAACAATCACTGGTTATCATTTTACCAAGCCTAGGTGATATTTGCCTCCAACTATGTAGCAGTTGGAGTCTAGGAATTTGATGGTAACTTGCTTGAAAATCTAGAAATGTTCCGTTAGTGCAGATTAAGAAAAAAGAAACAATAACAAAAGCATGAGTTATTATTGATTATTGATGTAAGGGACGACATCTAGTAGAGCAGATGCAAGTTCCACAATGCCATAACTTATTTTCTTGCAAAGTCTAGGTGAGAGGTGACTTGAAGAGGATAGTTCGCTACCATGAGAAGATCACTATAGGAACCCTCTGTAATATTTAAGTGAAAACGGAGATCAACATTTTTTCGGAGATTTTTTCCTTTCAAAGGAGGCATTAATACATACTCTAGTTTGTTTGATAGTTATCTGTTTTTCGGAAAGATTGCTGCTAAATGTACCACATGGGACAAAAGCTACCATGATGGTTGACAAACTTGCTAAAGAGGACGTGGTAAGTATCACGAGCATTAGTCTGCTACAGACATAAATCCAACTCAGAAGCACAAGATTTAGCATTAGACTCATTTTCAAATATGTCCCATAACTATTATGATGATGAGCTTCCTCATTATTACTGGACAAAGTCATTTCTACCACAACAATTCCAAAAGGAACAAGTTATCTTGATTCTACTCCTGATATTTTTAATTTTATTTCCCTTTTCATCTCAAAAATAACTACAATGTTCAAAGTGCTTCAAAAGTTCAAAGATGATCTTTATTTTGTTAGTTATTATGTATTTCATCTTAAAAAGGGCACTCCAATGCAACAAGGCTCCTACTATTGCAAGGTCTGGGGAGGGTAAGACATACGTAACCTTACCCCCACGTGTGGAGAGGCTATTTTCTTACTTCAAACCTAGGACACGCAGGTCACAATGGAGCAACCTTATCATTACGCAAAGGCTCACCACCTTTTTATGCACTTCATCTTGTGATCATGTTTACTTGGCTTGCTCAAGTTACCAAAATCAACATTCATGCATACAAATAGGAATGAAAACTTTTATTGGTTGGTTATAAGTGGGTGTGAATGTTTTTTTGGGATGGGATTGATGGCTAGAAGGTAGAGGGTGAGCCTTGGCACAAAAGTAAGGTTGCTCCACTGTAATCTGATATGTTGGTTTCGAAATACAGAAACAACCTCCTGGCATACGGCGGTAAGACTGTGTACATTCAATTCTTCTCAAACCGCACAATGGCAGGAGCTTTGCATGTTGGGACGTTCTTTTATTAGGGCTAGAAGGTATCTCCTTTAGTTGATGTTATCTTTACCCTCGTCATCCTAGCAAATGCAGTAAGCCAAACTACTTTCAATCTTCTAAACATGACCCAAAAAAAAAAACCTTTTCCTTCTCTAACCAAGTACCTACTACCTACCTTGTTCAAAAATCAATAATTATCCCCACTACATTTAATATAGCTTGATTTTAGAATTAGACAGGAAAAGAGGAGATCTGGTTTTCTGTGAAAACATTTGACATGTTGAAATATTTTCAGATTTATGCAGAAATTTCTGCACTGGGGTGAAATGCACAAACTATATAGACGATTTCTCAACCAAAACTAGACAGAATCAAAGAAAGGTGGAGGAATGAAGCTAATTAATTACGTAATATGCATATGATTAAACCAAATAATTGAAATATCACTCAACTTCTGAACTCAAAATAAACCATATAAACTTCTTTTTTAGCTCTGCCAATGGAAAAAGGAATCTTCCTAAACCATATAAGCTTCTATTACCATCTCATTCCCAATAGGCCTGAACTATGAAAGCAATAAATGATGCATGATCAAGAATGTACTAGAAGCATCTATCAAGTTCAGACATGGTAATAGGTTTCTAAATTGGAATAACCTCCCTAAGATGAACATTCTACTTAAATTTGTGGATTGGAACATGCAGAACCCGTGAAAATAATAAGATTGCCCATTTTGAGATGATCATTCCTGCCTCTAACTTTGAAGAATCCTCAAGGCATAAAAAGAATCGAAACAACTTACTGAATTGTAAAATTCCTCTCCGTACTGCAACTCAGAACATGCATATCATTTAATGCAATACAAGCCAATTAAGAACTAACTTCCACATATCTGTTGAAGGATCTAAGTTCAGGAAAAAGGAAATTTGATAAAGTCCAGGATGCAACTGATGATCGGTGAAGATTTTTGGGGAAGGCTGCTACGACAACCATCATGGTTTCACACGGGAAAAAAAAAACTCCAACAGAACTGGTAGAAAATGCTTGTTGTTCATGATTATGACTATAAAGGTATTAAGTATGCCCAACTGCATTGGAAAAATTTCGGAAGAAATGTATTTGCTATGTAACATTGACAACTAAAAACTGAATACCGGGCTGGCCAAAATAAATGAATAAATAAATTCAAGAAAAATCATGACATTGAGAATGACCATTGGAACTCTACAGAGGGCTTTACAATAAACTGTAAACAAACACAAAATGAACAAAATAATAATTGAATTTGATACTTCTAAAAAGCAAATGAAGAGTAACTTGCACAAATGATGGATATATTCATTGACTATGTGGAATAAAGATGTTAATACGAACTTTCAAGGCCAAGTTAAACCAATGACCAATGAGTTAAATTGTTTCAATATGGCTTCAGCACAATAATCAATGACTATAATCTGTGTAGTTCAAGAAGGTCATACCAGTGGTTCAAAATCATGCGTAATAAGAATGTTGTTAGGTCTCATATCCCGGTGGACAATGCAACCAACTCTGCACTCTTCATGAAGGTATCTCAAACCTCGTGCTGCTCCCACTGCAATCTTTTGCCTAGCAGACCAATCTAATGGTTCTCTCTTACGACCTACACACATTGAAATATTTAAATTAGCAACCGCTTTCAAGCAACAAACATTTATCATCTCATGTTATAGGCATTTTATCTTTCTGTCCCTAAGAGGATATTGCAGCTGGGGAGACATGCGTCTCTTTTGTATGAAGGTCATGATAACCCATTTGTTTTTTAATCTCAGCCAATATATCAGTTTGCCTGTATTGGGTACCCATCAATAGGGTTCTATAAAATAAAGTTTGTTATCTGCACCAATTAAGTTGAAAACCATGGAATTGGTGAAACTATATCAACATATCGGCCAAGAACTTTTAGTCTTTCTTTTTTGTGTTTAAATTACTATAGGTTTCTTATGTCCTAAAAAGTAATAGCGTTCAAATTTGTTATAGGCTTCTTATTTACTAAAAAGTAATATCAATACATAAAGTGCTAGTTAATCTGGTTTACTTCATAGGCTAATATTACGATGATATTGGAATGTCTAGGTCATTTAGAAATTTCTACAGCATTCCATCTTGGCCAGGATAAACCATGAAGTCAGTCCATTTCAGTGTTGGTCATGCACTCAAGCAACTGAGATTTAGAGATTATAATGCTTGGTAAGAAATAGATAATCTCCAACACTTATTGCACCAAGTACCTATTAAAACTATACTCCTTATCTACCTTGTAAGAATCAGTAGCAAGTAGATGAGAGGAATTACCATAAAGATGGGAATCCAATGACCCATTGCAGATATATTCATAAACAAGCAACCTTCTCCTGTCCTCAACACAAAACCCAATTAGCATGACAACATTACGATGCTGTGCGCAGCTTAGAACTTCCACCTCTGAGCAGAACTCCTGATCCCCCTGTGAACTAGCTAATTTGTGCTGTTTAACAGCAATTGCCTGACCATCTGGCAAGACCCCTCTATGAACAGATCCAAAGCCACCCTCAGCCAAGAAATTTGCTTGAGAGAACCCCCCTGTAGCAAGTTCTAGTTCAGAATAACTGAACCACCTAGGAGGCTTTCCAAACACAGGTGCCTTGTGCTGACATATTGAACATAGAGGAGGTGGCCCTAGGGGCACATTTTTGGATAGTGAAATTGCTCCTCTAACATTCCCATTGCACTTTAAGTTCGATCGGCACTTCAGAGTGCCAATTCCAGATTCTTGATCAAGTTTAGAGAATTTTTCCAACAAAGTTTTTGCTTTGGAGATACGTGTTTTGCTATCAACTTGTCGTGATAATTCCTCAACTTGTTGCGAAGATGTGTGTTCACCACAGAGAATCTCAGCCATCCAGGGCTGAAACCCTAAGGATGTTGAAGGACTTAAACTGTCACTGTCAGAATCAGAGCTGGTCACATTTAAATTCCGGATTTCTTTGGTGGTTAATTGTTCCTGCCTCTTAAGACCGCCATTAGTTTCAGAAACACAAAATGGTGAAGTTCCAGGATCAGAGCTTGACACTGAGGATGTTCCAGCTTCAGTAGCAGTAAACGATGTCTCTACTTCAGGGCTGCTAGTTGGTGTCACAGTTGGCCCTCTAATGGAATTCCGAGAATCTCTCATATCCTTTGTAGTTTCTCCAGCAGATTTATCCAGTTCAGAAGGCAGTTGACAGGACACTTGCAGCTCTGCCTCAGAAGATCCTATGAGATTCAAACGAAGAACTTTCGGTTGAGAACGTTTCATGACCACTATGTTACATTGTAGCTCTTCCATGCAGCGCTTCTCCTCATGCTTCAGTTGTCTGTGAACAGAAGTATGAGAAAGTGAACAGAGGTTGTATAAGAAAGAATGGATCAGGTCAGCAAATTAAAGACTGAACAAAAGCAATAATACCAGTGGATGAAAAATTACAAACACATTAAATACTAACTACTACTATAAAAGATATTCATGATATTGACAATAGAAGCACGTCATTAGCTAAGACAACTATTCCTGCTTGCATTGAAAATACCAAACAAAATCATTTAACAGCTTAATCATTACTTGTCCAATACAACCCAGTTTGCTTGAGCTCGCTTGCATTCAGCAGCCACAGCACCACAAGTTGATCCAGATACGACCTTTACCTTGATATTTATCTATAAAACATTTAAAAAAAAATCACATAACAGTTCAAAAGAGAAGTGAACAATAAGAGCGCACAGCGTTTTCTTATGTATTTTACCTTATTGGGATCATAAACATTGCAAAGTCGAAGCACCATCTGAGCACATGTATCTGTAATATCAGACTTTTGCTCTAATGTAGTTCCATGTGACTTCCTGTGACCACTGGCACAGTCCCCTGCAAATCTTGGAAAGCCCCATAGTTTTCTACCTGAAGGATGGAAAAAAAAACAAGCTCGTAGGTTTTCCTATCATCAGCTAATAGGAAGATATATGATTATATTCAGAACTAAAATTAGTTTGGCAAGCAACAGACATCCTTAACAGCATGAACTACTTCACCGTACAGAGCGATCGTGTAAATTAGCAATAAATTTCTAAACCAAAATCCTTCTTCTCAAAACTATTCTTGACAGGTCTGAACTCTTGAGAATGCAATTTGTAGTTAAGCACTCGTACCAAGTTTTTCACCAGAGCAAGAACAAGACTCGCCACGGTCTCAAATTGGAGAGACAGTATGACCTGGTGAAAAACTTCAGCAAATACGTTTATCAATACTTACAATGTGAAAGCTGGATGTGATATCAACATCTCAGGTTTGTTAAATATCCACATTTTAGCAACTTACGAAACCAAACCTTGTTTTAAAAAATACTGAACACAAGGTTCCAAAGAAAGGGGAAAAAAAAGTTGATTTTTATATGTAATTCACGACAAAAAACATTTCAAAAACAGAGGATGCAAGTTAAGTCAGCAACCATCATAGTAACCATAACCAGACCAGCGACCGCATCAGCAGGGGTCACCGAATCTCCCTCAGAATTCGTCGTAACAAGGAAGTTAATGAAAGACCGAGAAGAATTACGAGGCAAAAAAGACCAAGAAACAAACAAACAAACAAAAAAGAAACAAGATAGGGAGAGCTTGGAGAAATTATACCTGAACTGTGTGGTGGAACTACTACCAGAAGTGTGATTGAGTCACCAGGTTGAACAACATGGGTCAAAGCCCATTCAAGGGCCGTCTTTGAGATGTCCTTTGAAACCTTGACAGCAACCACGACCTTCTCGGTAGCATCAAGGCCCTTATCACTCTTCCCCCGCTTCTGTAGCAGGCTAGAACTCATCTCTCCCCCTCAAAATTCGAACTTTAACCCTCTCAACTAGATTTTTGCCTTCATAACCAACTCACAGAGACAGGCCTCCTAATATGAGCAACAATAAAACAAATAAAGCAGAGAAGCAAGAAAAAGTGAAGTGCTTGATAAAATGAAGCTCCTCATCAAGACAACACTGTTCCCACCAGGCTAGCGTAGATAACAGACATCAGAACGCACTGTTGTTATCACTGTATTGAAGCAGTCAAGAAGGAAAGGACTCTTTTAACTGGAATTCCAGACAGCCAAATAACCTTACTCTCTCCCTCTCTCTCTCTCTCTTCTTTTGTTGACTATTTCTTCTTCCTGTTTTTTTCTATGCGGTACTCTGTTTATCAAATTTCTCGAAAATTTATATCAATGACTTTGAAATAACCATCAAAGACCTGCAAGAGACCGTTCTTTTTAGCCTCCATCAGATTCTATATCTTTCAATCCTCCAATTCCGAGTTCCTGGAGAAAATAACTCCGCATGCAACAAAAAATCGTTGATTTTGCTGCTGCTTGAAAGAATGGTCCTCTTTTTTTCAACAGCTAAGCAGTGGGGAATGGGCCATGAGATATTAGCGGGCATCCAAGCACTGTTCCCGTGAATGGACTGTTCCTTTCGCGAGAAAACGACAGAGAAAAGGCTATCCAGCCACCTTGAATTGTAGCTAACTCCAGGGCCCTTGAACCATAGGGTCAAAAACCCTTCAAGCTAGAAAAACTAGAATCTCCGAAAATCCCTGATTTCTACCTTCAAATCAATCGATTCATTACGAATTCATGTAAAGACTCAAGAACCGCAATAGCAGTAATCTAAGAGGATCCCCGTCTGCAATAAATGCACCCGGACCTCCAAATCGAGAATCAAGAACGCCGCCCCATAAAAGCAACGAAATTTCCTAGATTTCTTGCTCGAATAGCCCCCGGAACCTTCCAAAACAAAACCTCCGAAAAACCCGGGCTTTCGGTCGCCAAACCCCTCAAGTCCTCCATCCCAGAACAAGCAAGCACCACCCCATTCTGGATCCTAACCAAGGAAAGCTCTCAAAACGGAGCAAACGACCAGCTCGCCTCCTCGAAGGAGCACCCAGAAATGGAGATACGACCCCTGGCGCCCAGAACCAAGAAAGCTCCGAACTTGGAAGAGGAGACAAGGGGTTTGCGGTCCCTGAAACCCCTAACCCTAACCCTAATCGTTAACGCCGAGAGGAGGAAGCGAGAGGTGGCTTCTTCTTCTTCTATTCCTCAGACTACGAAGATGACATCATGAATCCCAAACACCGCCTTCTTCTTCTTCTTCTTCCAGCTCTATTGCTGCGGGCTGCGAGACAACCACCTTACGGAAATACCCCTGATTCTCTGTTATTTTACGTAAATAACCCTGCCCGTCGCCCCTACCCCCCGGCTCGCATTTATAGCGATGCCATCTTGGGAGGGGTGATACGTTAATAGATCTGGGCCGTTGAAATGGTCCTGATGTGTCATACGGCTGGAGTTATGGAGGTCCAGTCCTTGGTTGTAGACCTTTTGATCAGGTGTTATAAGCACAGTAAGCTTGGCTAACAACTGTGGACTTAAAACACAAGATGTAAAGGAGCTGTTGCTGGTTGGCATTTTATCCATTGGAATGTAGTTAGTATGCAGAAATCCAAAAGATAAAATGGCTTATAAGTCGCTATCATGGGAATAAAATTTTTTATCTTCATATATGTTTTTAGCATACTTATGGCTATATGATGTTTTATCAACTCATTGTTACTTTCTTGGTGAGAAATTTTAAATGGTCTCTAAAAGAATGCTACAAAAGTGAACATGGTAAATAGTCTTCCACACACTAGATTTTGGTGTTTGGCATAGTTTTTATTAAAATGAATCTTATTGGAAAGATTGATCGGTATTTAGTAGTTCAATCTTATCACGACTAATGAGAAATAAAATAATATTCTTCTTTTATATATGGCGCAAAAAGCTCTAAAGATTAGCACGATATTGTTGTCCTCTAGATCTTTTAGATACGTATCTACTATTTCATTTTTAATGTCAAGATTTATATATCTAGTATTGCTATCCTTTTTATCATCTTTTATTTTTCTTCTTGCTTTGTAGCGCAATGCTTCGCTCTATTTCTCTAATCTGTCAACTCTATTTACTTTTTTTATAAAAAAAAATAGATAAGAAGGGAGGAATCCAGAAATCACAAGGTTTCGGTACCATTTTTAATCCTGCTCCAGCATCATTAATCATGATGGATCTAAAGAAATTTACTTTCACAAAGACCGAAAGAGGCTACCAATGAACAAAGAGTTGTAAATTGGTAATTGAAGAGACGCCTATTGCTCCTCTAACCAGTATCATCTATAAAAAATCCTTCTTGAATCATGGTCATTCGTGGAATGCCCCTCATTTAATTCTAATTAGGGCCATCAATCATGCTCTCCCTATGAGGACCCACGCGGTCGTATGTTTAGTCCTATATGATTATTCACCGAAAAGATTTAGATACTTATATAAGATTAAGAAACTCAAAAAATATCTTTTAACTAGCTATTTTGGATGAGATCTTGAATTGTTACATTTCTTTTTTACTGCTCATTTTATTTTATCCGAGCTTTTTTCGTGGCCAATCATCAAACGGCCTACTTTTATGTGTCAACATGCATTGTACGTATCGTGCTTTAATTGTCATGATGGTCACAATGGAGGTTATTCTTGTTGTAATAAGATATAGAAGTAAAGCTAAAACTAATAATGTAATCTACTAGATTCACATCGCATGAGGGGCAAAAAATGCTTGAGTAATATAAATAAAAAACATACTATCCTTATTCTTGTATGTAAATTATAAACAACATATAACATTATATAATGAGGGGCATTATAGTTATAATCGAGCCTTCAAAAACTGTTGTAACTGCTGTTTAAATGCCGCAACGGCTATTATTTCAAGCGCTGCTCCCTAGTTATCCTCTCCCAAATTGAAATGGTGAATGATTGCAAATCTGAACCACAGAGATTGGACCATAAAAATCATCATCATCGGAGCTATCTTTGATCCCTGTTCCAAGTCCCTTGTCTCATCCGTACACCTGGCCACTGGCTCGTAAAGTTGTAACAGGGGAGGTGGTATGACTAAAATCTGAACCATCCAAAGATGTTGGTATAATTCATCATCTCTATCTTTGATCGTCCAAATGGTAAAGCATCTGAACACTCTCTCTTTTAGAGAGCAGTTTTGAACCAGAGGACTTGTGGGATGTGTGTGACAGATCTGAGCCACAGAAATGGGATGCAGGTAGCTGTGGTCCTGTGCAAGGTCACTGATCTGTGCAGTGTATCTGATGATCATACGTCTCTATCTGTGATCAGATGGTCCAGAAGCGTACACTTGGGTGCCTGTCTAGGGTAGAAGGAGGTTTGCGCCCATGGTGGCTATCATGCTCTAAATCCATTATTCAGGTCGGTCACGTGATACGGCCGCGCACTCCCTATGATATCATCCTAGAAAATATGCTAGGCTTGAAATTTTATCACAACCTTAAAATCTTTGAATAAAAATTATCTTATTTTATAACAAGTAACAAACTTGTATAGAAATACTTAAATTATTCATCCAACAGGAACAATGATGCTCTATATCTATTCATTTCCTTCCCCTTCGATCTCAACTATAGCCAAGCAACCATGACCAAGTATTGCACAACTTGCAACTCTGAAAAAAAATGTAAGGAAAGATATGAGCCTTTTCAACCTAGTAAAAATTTTGAACCGCTACACCATAAGTAATAAAAAAATAATCAAATGAACAATAGCAAGTAAACTGAATACCATATCAATTCTCAGAAAGCTAATACAAGTAACATGCTCATAAGTCCTCATTGTCATCTTATCAACAAAATACATATATATACATATACATATTTCTTATATCATATCATCCATTTCTCACTAATTTGATTTCCAAGTTTTATAGCAATATTTTATCGGCTTTAGCCTGATCAAGTTCATGTCTAAGTCTAAGACTGACAAAATCCTACATACTATCCCATGCATAAACTCATGGAGGTTATCCCCCATGTAAGCCTGTGGAGTCTATCTCATGCATAAGCTCATGGAGATTATCTCATGATGAGGTTGGTTCAAATCATATCTTATCCATTTGATTTACAAGTTATACTTGTCAAATCAATTTCCACTTGCACAGTGCATTTCTTTGCTTCTCAACCCACCATAGAAGATCCGAGGGATAACAGCCTTTCGCAGCCCCCAACGGCAACAACAGTGGCGGTGAGAGCCTCAAGCGACAAGTCGTAGCCGGCGGCGGTCGGCAAACCAAAAGAAAAGGAGGGAACAGGGATAGCCCATTCCAGTGGTTGGATATCCAGCACGATGGGGGAAGTTAGGGTCTTCTTCTCCACCTCCAACGATCGGTCAACAAGGACAATTGGCCTGGCCTCTTCAGGCCGGCCCATTAGGCCGAAAAAGGGTTGGGCAATTACAGTGGCCGGTGGAAGAAAAGCTGGGATCATGAGAAAAAGGCAGGCAGCGAGTGAATCATAACCGTCGGTTTGTCGTGATGGTAAACGTTGGACTCTGGCTCGGGTATCAGGGGCCCCTGGCCGCTATCAGCGCCTCAGGTGCGCACTCAATTGCCTGTGCCTCTGTACGGCAAGATCTGCCGAGTTTGCGACTAAGCGTGTGCTACATGTACAGCATGGGCCTATGAGGCTAAAAAGACGGCCTGATAACATCGTATTTATTGGCCTCGAAAAGAGAGAAAAAAGTATCATGTTTCTGGAAACGCCTTTCCCATCTTTATTCTTCTTCTTGTTTTTTTTAATATATAAATAGTGCATTCAATGTCGCAAGAAATTAGGATACTAAGATCAAGCACGCTACTAAACTTACGCGTTTTGTATAAAATTTTATAAAAAAATATATATATTAAAGTATTAATATTACTTATTGAAGCATTACTTTAAATATCTTACAATATATTATTATAAAAAATATTAACTTATAGAATTTTAAAATGCCTGTCAATTTTTTCCGGCTCATTTATATATCTTTAACAAGACTGCATTTGCATACCTGTAGTTTTATAATTAATGGTTTTTTTAATAAAATTAAACTTATTTGGCTTTTTCAGAATTTTTGGCGTGGTTTGTTGCATATTCATATACTTCATAATAGGTTATCGTATTAAATTACAACATATACTTATTTTTATGTGTTTTTTAGAGGAAAAAAACGATTCCCCAATCCGTTTCACATATCTTCCACTCGTTTCCTTCTGCGCACTACACGCCACCAATTCCCGCCCACAACGGAAGTAGACGTTGGGAGGGGCAGGGCTATTCTCGTAAATTAGTGAATAGACGATGGCTTTTAGTCAAACAGCTTTCCATATTTTGAACTGGCTTGGAGGGCGGTGACGCGAAAGCACCTGGTGGGGGCTTCCACCAACCCGCACGTCCAATCGCCGTTAACCTCCTCCAGCCAGCTCAACGGCGGAGATCCAAACGTCCGTCCCCACTCTCCGTTATCTCTCTCCGTCATCGCCAGCTGGGCCACGGACCACGCTATCTCGAGCCGATGGTCCGGCTCCACCACTCCACCAACGGTTCCCGTCTGACATAACGGCTGGCGTTTTTTTTTTTTTTTTTTTTTTGCTAATGCGGATGAATCATACCCGACGGGTACGGATACACCCAATAAAGTCAAAAAATAGGATACCTCGGAGTGCCAAAGGCAGCTCCCCATCTCCAGACCACAAAGTGCCTCCGGAATGACTAGTACATACGCAGCCACCCAATTTGCCGCACCATTGGCTTCACGGTAAATATGTTTGGCCTGAACGGCCCCTCCACCTCTAACCATAAACCAAATGTCTCGGAGCAAGGGATGGTCGCTACCGCCATCCCGAGGTCCCCCCAACGGCTGGCGTTTCTCGGACCACGACAGAGCCGTTGTGGACGGCCCCGTGCCACGTCACGAGCCCCCCCCCCCCCCCCCCCCCCCCCCCCCCCTCTCGAAAACGGCGAGGGCCAACGGCGACGTCGGATGCCTGACGTCGTCTCCTGCCTTTGGCGTCACCGGCGGATCGTGTCCAGGACTCGAGCCTTCCAAACCCAAAGGCTTCGAGATGCTCCACGTCAAGAGACCTGTTAATAGAATACAGCAGTACATGAGAACAACATTAATTAATGCTTCATGTTAATAGAATATTAATTAATGCGTCGTCGGATGGATTTTACTGTTTTATTACTTAAAAACAAAATATGTCCATACCAAACTTTATAATACCAAATATACCATATCATATCAGTACTTATTAATATTATGACATTGATATAGAATTTAATATCGAGACAGTAAATTTTATTTAAAAAATTATATATTTATTAGCTAATTAGATAGATAATCTTTACAAGAAACCAGAAATTTTTTTACTAGATAGCAGCTTTGCGTGCATCATTTTTGGGGCAGCGGAATCCGAGACAGTGTTGCTGTAAACACCGTGACAGTAACCAAGGATGAAAGTTTTGTTTCCATTTCCCAATGCCATTCATAAAGGATCAACCTGCCGGCAGATTTTATGGCCCCTCTCCTTATTTAATAGTTTCCGGCCGAAGGTTCAGCCTTGTTGCAACGGGACGACGGAATGGTTACGTTTTCCCGACGGGTGGTGGGGCGGCACGGATTTCAATGTATTTGATTTATTATTAAAGTGCATGCAACTTGAACAAGTTGAACCTGGCGAGTCCCTTGCCATGTTGAACGGAGATGTACCTTGAAACTAATACCCCTGTCGAAATTCGGACATGACAATCAAAATTTGATTTGGTTCATCGAATTCGTGCACGCACCATGGTCAGGTTGTATCGGCACGTTCGCTTTTTATTATTATTATTTTTAAATAGATTTTTTATATAATATATGTACGAATATATTTAATAAAATAAAAAAATACTAACTCGCGGAGTGTATATGGCAACTCTTCCTTTCCAGTCCAGATGATATACCCTGAGTAGTGGGCCGTATAGGCAGCTACCCAGTCGGCCGCCCCGTTGGCTTCTTTGAATACATGTTTGGCTTAAAAGGCCACCCATTCCTCATCATTATTACCATGTTCCGGATCAAGGGGTGGTCCATGCTCTCACCTTTCGGCCTTCCGAATCCATCCGATAACCGTGGCCGAGTCGTCCTTTGAATGATCGAAATAGCCTGCAACACCAGCCGCGCATGTTGAAGACCAACCCAAGCAACTCGCAACTTTGCCTCCGGAATCGACGTAATCGACGTATCAAACAACTGGCAACCACCGGACATTGATGTATGCCGTTGGAAATTTATTAAAGATCTAACAAAAATGTAATTGCGCAACCATATACATAATGCGGCTGGTTATACGCAACGCAATACATCGTTTTAGATGCATGTTATTGCTGCAAATTCTACCGTTTTTTGTCATGTTACAAGCTTTATTCCGAACACACAATGGACCAAGCTGTCTCATGTATTCCAAGAAGTTTGGTGCTCGATGAATTCTTGTATGATAAGTGGGACTCACATGCGACCGTGCAGGCATTATAAATGCCAGTAAATGCGAGCTCGAACGACCATCAATGGGTTCAACAAACAGAGCCAGAATTGACATCCGAGTTAGGTTACCATTGAATGAATGCATCGGATCCCTGATATTAATAACATTCTATCTAATCCCCCATGGGCCCCATCACCGGGTACGAATCATATGCTGAGATTAATAGGGCTGTAAGCGTTTGCAGGTCACAAGTATTATTGAGGAAGCACATTTTGAATATGAGCAAATGATCCATTTGCTGCTACTCCACACTCATTTGGAGATCCTCGTTTCTCAGATAAATGCTGGAGAGTAAAACAGTGAAGGATCCATTGCGTTACTTGAATCACCTGGAGAGCCCCATTCAATCGGAGCTCGCCAAGTGGATGTCTTTACTTAGACCATGTAGACATGCCATAAAGCGATGGAAGTGGATTTCTGCTGGTCCAAGCGAGATCCCTTAAGGCATCGACCATGTGCAAGATAATGAAATCATGAAATTCGTAGCTGTCGATTTCAGATATGACCAGGTGCAAATAGCATTCGAATGTACAACTTATCAATCTCCATGGCATACATTTGAGAGTCTAAAACAAACTCACTAAAAAAAAACTTTTTTTAATTTAAATAATAAAAAAATTTAATAAGTGTAAAATACTTTAAAATTTTATTTAAAAATAATTCGTCTAACTTTTTGAGATACAAAATTACTAATTAAACTTTTATACTCAAAATCTATTAAAATACTATTTTCAATCGATAATATAGCTAATCCATTTAAGTTCGGCGCACTCACCTTCTAACTCAACTTTTATCCTTCCCTTTGCAACCTTTCCAATAATGTGCAAGAAAGTCACTCACCATCTAACTCAACTTTCAAACTTAGTCATGCTACTCTTCCTGCTCAACTAGGTAGACCCTGCCAACTTTAAAATTCTCATATATTCCTAGTTATCTTAAAGGGACGAAAAGATGGGCAGATAGCTTGATTTGTCGTGAGTAATTGGTAGTGAGAAAGGTGATTGGTTCTCTCCAAACAGGGGGGCATTGGCTGTGAGGTTACATCCTGGAAAGGTGATGAACTAATAGACCCTTTGAAGCAAATGATCATTGATATGTGGTTAGAGCTATTTGTGTTTGATTATTTATGGGATTAATTATCATCATTAGATAGGCAGCTCAAAAAAAAAAAAAGAAAAAAGAAATCATCTGCCAAAGAGAAAACAGGGAAAAGATCGAGCTAAGATTGGCGCCGGAGACGACTCTTGTTTGTTGGGCCTCAGAAAAATGGCTTGGGCCAGACTTGATGTCGGAGGCATAAAGTGGGAAGAGAAGTATTTGGGCTGCACATCGGCAAGTGAGTTCAAGTCCCAGGAAATAAACTTTATGATCGACTGAGGTGGGTGATCTGATCATGTGTGATGTTTTCATCATGCATCATCGCCGAACACTTGAACCAAGTGAGGATAGGTACGGTGACGGTCACCCGCTCATCCTAGAGATCCGAAGATTTGTTTAGGAGATAGGTGATTTTCAGGCAGCACATGTGTACCGAAAGGCAAACAGAACAGCTGACTGGATCACCTCCTACGTCGCTCGGCACTTCGAAAAGTTTTTTTGGATATCTATAGTTGACATTTCTACTTTTTTGTACTCTTTACTTTCTTTGGATTTGGCTGGATGTACTCAAGCTAGAGCTATATGAATTGCCGTTTTCAAAGAAGAAGAAGAAGAAGAAGGTAGGGAGAAACAGAGAATCAACTAAAAGATCCAGGATAGCATGAAAGGAAAAGGAGATTGTTACCTTACGGTGAACTACTTACAGCGCGGGAACAAAAAGCCTTGCAGCCAATAGTTATGGTTAAATTTGCCTCAGCAGTCCGACTTCTTGAAATCAGAAGGATTTTAGAGCTCTACAACCGAGTGTGTAGCCCTGCAGGTTACAGGTAACAAATTCTCTTGAAAAGAGTCAGCAATGTCTTCGGCAGAAACTAGAATAGTTGGAAGTCATCGTCTGCATGTTGCAGTGCACAGAGCATAACCTGTTTTGCCTGTTGGACATGAGATACATGATCAGCTAAAATTTGGAAAGTGATAAAGTGGAATCCAAATAAATTTTTGTTGCGATGGGGCTTGAAGATTCCAGAGTCTAGAGGACCTCACCACCATGATCTTCTCCACTCTCTTCAAGTATATTCCCTGCAATGGTTTATCTTGTTAGATGTTTTTCTGGTTCAGAAACAAAGCTCAGATACCCCCAAAATTCTTGGCTATGACACTCATTTAATAGTAACCTTACCCTCTAATGGCCGCTTGGTACTGTTCCGATCTAAAAAAAATCTCAAGCTTACTCGCCACTCCCATGCTACTCCAATCTCTCAAATTCCAGTTTCTTCACTCAATCTCTAAGCTCCCTCACAAGACTATAGCCCATATGAGACAACCACTTGATACATGTCCTTTGGGTCATTTAACCTCCAACCTTCCATAAACCCACTACTTAAATTCTATGAAATTTGCATCTGCCATTTGACAACTTACAGATGAGATATGTGATTTTACAACTTTTGACAAGATAGTTGCAGGCCCTTATCAGTTAAAAACATCCTTCCTTCTCATATAAGCTTCACAGTCTCATATAAGCTTCTACCAATTTTGGAGTTTCCTTCGTAAAAGCTTCTTTTCTTCAGAAGTTAAACATCACCTCAAAAATACATCTTTCACTCGAGCCTTATATGATGTTTTCTTTGTTCTTGGCTCTCCGCACCAAATCTCATGGCAGCTTTCTGCTAGCCTTGGAATCAAACCACATAAAAGACCTTGTTTTAGATGATGACTATATCCATATGCCTATAACAAAACCCAAAGCAACTGGAACCCTTCTAGAAAAACTGCCATAGTCCATTAAGACTAGGGACCTGCATACATTGGATAACATGACTTTGTGCTGTGATAGGATGGGATTTCTAGGCTTAAAAAGTGTTTCCATCGAGAGAGTTGTGTTGGTAGTCTAGATGAGAGGTTATAAAGTGGTGACAAGAACGCAGGATAAAGAATAAGAGACATCTTCTAGACTTAAGAGACCGACAAATTAAGATTTTAAGAGAGGAAAAAAAGGGACGGGATTAAGGCCAATTTACATATTTCTAGAAGGAAAACTGATAAAGCTGGAAGAAGAATTCAAAGACAAATAGATTCTTGGAGGCAACAAGGATTTGTCTAACGTTTATAGATAACCAATTTTTCAGTGGGTAGTTTGCTGCTTATGTGGGCCAGTATGATTACATATATCACAGATTTGTGCGAGCATGAGGTAATGTTACAGCAAAGAGAGAGAAGTGGCAAGGAAGAACAAACAGTATAAAATCTGAGAAAAGGTAAGAGCCAGATCTTAGGTAAAAAAGATATCTGTATTCCAACCCAGACCTCTCTGCGTGCTGCAGGGGTTGGCATACCACTAATGAGGAAAGACCAGTAGACTTTAAAGAATGTAAAAGAGATTACCTTGTATCCCTCAAACCTCTCCCAAGCTAACAGAATAAAAATAAGGTAAAAAAATTATCTTCCAAAATCATCAAAACAAGTCTTAAAAGAAGATTTCATTTGATCACCTAGGGTTCCCCTGAGAAATTATATAAAATTTTAAATAAATTATTATTTTCAATTGAAAATTCTTTGCCCACGAACATTCAAACTTGCAAATAGATGTGGCCGTGAGGAAAAGCTGCCGAGTGCTGGGTGATTGGGCCAAGCATGCCCGGGGTGCAAGTGATGAATAATTGCCACACCAGCATTTAAGCAGGTGTGCATGAGCAGAGCTCATCTTCCAAATAACTATAGAACTTTTGGGTTTATTCTGAACTCTTCATTAGAAATGTGAACAATGCAGAAAAATCCCCCTGCAGTTGGCTGCATCAAACTTACGAGAAATCATAGAAAGGCTTCTCTAGATTATTAGCTCCTCAACCTAACCTAATCCTGAATGCAAGTATAGTCCCAAACAACTAGAGTTCTTTTATGTGATGCAATCATGCATACTTTAAACTCTAAAAGAACCAATTCCCCATAATGTTCAACTCTTCGGGAAACATGGTCAGGTTAAATACTCACGGCTTTTCACTGCCCTTTTCTTAGATATGTCTCAAGGTATCCATCATCGATATATCACCTTCATGACACCAATGAAGTTCTTCCTCTCATTCTCCTATACTCTTCTCCTTTACTGTCCTCACCAATGCCCACAATAAGGGATTTGAATCAGATCTGTGAATCTTTTGACTAGTCCTAAAATTCCTATGAGAAAAAGCAGCATCCCCATTTACCACACTTCCTTAAATCATTTAATCTCCTTTAGGTTCCTCACTAATAAAAATCAAGAATGAAGTTTCTCTCTGTGATTTGCATCATCAACCATGCATGGTTACGATCCATCTCCACAAACTAGAGGCAAATGAAACAGCAAAATCTACTTACATACCATAACCACCTACCTATCCACCAAACATAATTCTCTTACTCTTCTTAGGTCATACCTGCTAGAACTCCAATTTTCCCAACTCATAACTATCTGATACTATATTCTGAATGCCAGAAAAAGTTATAGGGAAGGTAACAAATGACAAATACAATACTGATAAAAGAGTTCAATTTAAGAAGGGAATCCATGAAAAGCTTCAAAATGAAAAGAAGGAAATAAAATGGAATAAAAAACAATCCACATTGAGGGGCTACCATTTTTCTAATACCTTTGGAACGAATTATAAGGAGAATATGCTTAATCCAACAAAGAACAATTGATAGCTGTAGTAAAGAAAATATCCAAGAGCCCTTATCTAGCATGGTTTCATCAGATAGGAAATACGACTATTATATTATACAAGGGCAAGACAATATTAAATAGTTATTGTTTTCACATTCAATTCAATAAGCAAGTACCTTTAAACCTATCAGTACGAAAATAGAATTTCAGTACAAGCGATCTACAACCAAATGCAGCGAACAATAACCGCAAATTCATCTTCTAATGATGATCAAATGGTTACCCTTAGCACTGCAAGAAACATGGCATCTATTTAAGCATTAAGTTGGCAAATCCAAGGAAGGAAGGTTCATTCCCATACTCTTCAAGGAGGTAGCAACTTCACCAGTAATCTCCACAGGAGCACTTTCCATCCTTGAAGTGATGGAACCGCTTGTTGTCCCTAACAATAAGTTCCCTCCCAACAATCTTTGACATGATCTTAATCGCATTGTGGCAGTCACCGCATATTCTAAGGTTCTTAATGATCCTAAGTGGTGTCCTTGCAGGTGTGCTGATTAGCCCATAAGCAATTGCCAACCTCTCGCTGTGGTAAAGCAAAGCCTGTTCCTTGGCCTCCTGATCGATATCATGAAGCACATATCTCGTGTCTGGCACATAGACTTGCTCCTTCACTGGCTTCTTCTCAATCTTCGGAGGCAAACGGTACTCCCCCAACTTGTTCCTTCCATCGAGCATGTTGATACCAGGCCTTCTCTTAGCTGGCGGTGTGGGGATCTTTTCAGGGTTCACCTTGGATGGATCTATAGAAATCAAAAGCTCCTCAACCTGGTCCTCAAGATCAACATCCCCCTGTGTTCGGGCTAAATTCTTCAGTGCCTCCCAAATGGCTGCTGGTGGATCAAAAGGCAACTTATCAATGAATTCTACTGCCTCATTGAGGTGTCCTGACTTCCCAAGCACTTCAATTATCCCAATGTAGTGCTCAATTCCAGGGGCAATCCCATACTCTTTATGCATGGAATCGAAATGTATGAATCCCTCCTCAACTGCTTCAGCACTAGCACAAGCAGCCAAGACCACAAGAAAGGTCCGGCTATCAGGGCGCACCCCCACTCTCCTCATCTGTTCGAACATCTGCAATCCATCATCACCCTGCGCATTTGATGCATAACCATCAATCATTAGATGCCACGAGTCCATATTCCGGTCAGGCATTCCGTCGAACACTCGACGGGCATCGTTCATGCTCCCGCACTTTGCGTACATCTCCAGCAGCTTGTTATTGATCTGAAGGTCAGCACGGAAGGGGGATCGGATGAAGAACTCGTGGATCTTCTTCAGTTCTTCAAGAAGCTTTGGGTCGGAGCAGGAGGCGACAAGGGCGAAGAAGGTCGGGGGGTCGGGGCGGACGCCCTGGCTCAAGAACTCGACGGCCTCCTTGACCTTCCCCTCTCTACAGAGGGCCATGAGATCGATCGGACCTGGAGGAGGGGCGGCGGCGGGAGCAGCCGGAGGCGGCGGGCCGTTGACGGGGGGGCGGCCGTAGTCCATGGGAGGGCGATTATCGACGGGGAGACGGTGGTTGAATGGGGGCCGCTCGTGGTTCTGAGGGGGCCAATGGCCAGGTTTAGGGCTGCGGTCGTGGGGGAAGGCACGGGGGTCGGAAGGCGGCGGCCGCTGGAAGTTAGGGGCAGCTGATGAGGTGGACAGGCATCGGGCAGCGAGGGCTCGCGAGGGGAAAGGAGAGAGCTTTAAGGTTTTGAGGAGGACAGGATAGGAGAGGAGGGGGAGGCGGACCTTGGAGAGGGTGACGGCGAGCATGGAGTTACCGGCACGATGGATGGCGACGAAGGAGGCCATGGGAGAAGAGGGAAGAACCCTAGCGAGTTTCAGAGACACCCTAGGGTCTGGATCTTTCTCGGGCCGTCGGGCGTATTCGGATTGAAGGGGATGGAGGAGGGGTTTGGGTTTTGGGTAGGGGTTTCTGAGATACTTGAGGGGTATGAAGCCACAGCTGGTTATCAGATCATAGCCGTCCACTTCTTAGCCCTATGGTAATCTCCCTGATATTGATTGCTGTTATGCGCTCTGGCGGCATTTGATCCTGGAGTTGGACGCATGTCGGTAATCGGCAAGCTGTGCACCGAGTCTATCTAATGTCATGCGCTCAAGGTCCACCACAACTTTTGGAAAAACGTACCTTTTTTTTTTTGTAGAGAGGAATATGAATTCGGATCATCTTGTTTTTATTTTTCTTCCATGTCCATTTTTTCCCCTTTTTTCCCTTCTTAACCAATATTACACGTGCACAACAATATGAAAAATGAACGAGGTATTAAGAGTATGTTGGTTGTACGGAAAATTATGAAAAAGAAAAGGAGTAATATTTTTCAAAAAAAAAACCGTTAAATCTATTTTTGTATTGTTTTATACTTTTTCACCATCCAAACATCTTAAAAATTCAATTTTTTTTCAAATTTTTTAGTTTTGCGAAACCTTTTTCAAGAAACCAGACATAACCCAAATCAAGGCGTCAAAATATCAGCAAAAACTAACAACTATCATCATTTCAAACAATCAGTTGTAATATTTAAAACTGAAGAAAGAATTTAGAATATTTTGACTAATACATTGACATCATAGTCTTTTTGTTCAGGATAGTGGCGATGGACAAGTCCTCTTCAGCTGCCTATGAAGTAATGGTAGAAGTGTTTTGATTTGCCCCATAGTACGCAGAATTTTCTTTTACATTGTAAATTTATGCAATTCTGGCAGGGAGAACTAAACTGGTATTCCCATGAGCACCAAACCTCAAGTGCATCTGTCCTCAATTGCTCTAATACATTTCATTTTGAGGTGATTCATGCAAATGTGTACAAGTTCTCAGGTGCAGGTCTCACATAGCTGCCATGCTTGTAACAACCAGCAATCAGGTGCATTAACAATGAAATATATCCACTAAAAAGTAATGTGGAGACAGGTCTATAGTTGTGCTAGCAAGAAATTAAGAGCAAGGCACGACGAAGCAAGCCTTCACTAGCAATTACTTGTTCTTGACTCTATATGACAAGCAAGAGTTTAAATAAACTTCTCCTCAAGTACGACAGACCCCTCTTCAGATTCAATAAGATTTCATATTACAGTCAGCTTCAGCTTCATGGACAATCACTTTGATTAAACTAGCATCTTTAGGTATGAATAACAAATAATCTTGTTCTTAACAGTCAGCTCCCAACCCTGCACATCAAGGAGAAGAAAATCTGTCAATGCTTTAAAAAATAAATGCAAGATCAATGTTAAGCAGGTGCAACCTTTATGATGGGCCCCAAAATCTTGATAAATAGGAAGCCATTAGTTCCTGACTTCATCGACAGAATAAACAAATATATAGTCAAAACATATTTTTTATTTTTTGGCGCTCATCTCAATGATTAAATTACTAAGAGACAACTTATCGAAAACAACCGATAAACTGCCCCAAATATCATGACCAACACGAGCTTTGGTTACAAGGCCAAAATGGATTCCAGTCAAAAGAAATTTCCAAAACTTAAATTTGAAATTTCTAACTCACAGCTCCTCATTCATAGGAATCTTGAGCCCTTCGTTTGATTGAACCATGTTTCTATCAAAATTTCAATAACATGTCAAGATTCATTTGTCTCATCTCGGGCACTAGGAAAACAACAAAAAAATAAAAGGAAAAAGAAATAGCAAAGATTATGGACTTTGGTTTTTAGTTTTACCAATTTAAGAGAGAACGCTACCAACATTTGTAGGTTGTACCATATCAACAAATGAAGCAAGCGGTACTAACCCAATTTCCTGCTTCTGTGATATCCAGCCAGTTCTCAAGGGTTTATGTCAAGGTCTCCAAAATGCAACTTGATTGGATTTTCAAATTACTGTAGTGTTATCTAAAGTAGAAAGCTTGTAGAACCGAAGAGATGGGGTGGTAGGTTGAGCAATGGATCTCTGCAACTATAGCATTTGTTCACTTTGCTTTTCTTCAAAAATACATCATGACAATGTACTTCCAAACCAAAGGATTAAAGCAAAAAAAATATGTGCTATGAAAATGTACTACACTATTTACAGGCTGTTTGGGTAGCATGGGGTATGATATTGGTAGGTACTATTTTCAACCTACGAGGCTCATAGTTTAGCTAAGATAGATAACCTAGAAAGGTGTTATAAGCATCTTTGGAATGTCAATTACCCTCAAGTAAGGTCGAATACTATGGCTAACAAAAATATAAATATGCTAACAACTATTGAGATTGGGCTCTCTGCAACCAACTATAATGTTTCCGATCTGTATTCTTTCAGCTCCATCTCTTGCCCTCGTTAATACTGATGATAAGCATCATTGGTGTTGCCCTCCATCTGCAATCTTGCAGGCAGCTCCCTCAACCTCCCATTCATCGCTCACATTTATTCTCCATCTATATCTAAATGTCAGGAGCATGCACTAATTTGCACCAGATCCCACAGAACCTGGGCATGAAGTTCGCAAAATTGGATCCTATCAAATCTGATTCAACCAAATCGAACCTCATTAATATTTTAGAATTTTTTGGTTCTAGCTTACCAAACTTGATGTAAAATTGATGACCTAAACCACCAACATCACTAATCCAGACGTGTGCTAAAATGCCGAGGATTAGAATCATTAGAATGCTCATGTTTTCTCTGCAAAGTATTCCCAATAACATACAATGAATGACAAAACTAGCCTCCATCAACTAACTAAGAATTCCATAGCTTTTAAACATGCACTCATCAACCAAACATGATGTTAAAGCAGAAAAATGGCATTTTACCACAGCAGCCATGTTGTGTCAAGATATTCACACATGCAAATCATGGACTAGAAACTAAAATATCAGTTTATATTGTCCCATATAACCTGTTATATTACTTGGACTATGGTACCGCTTCATACTTGATCGATGTTCTTTGACCATTCCAACTTGAAATAGCCTCCGTACAAGGATTCATGCTATGTGATTCAGAGTTTTTCAAGAGGAGCCAAGCTGGGTGGTCAAGGGAAAAGGATAAATTCATAACCATAACTATTATAGCAAGGCTTGTCCCAACCATTCAGGGTTAGCTTCATAGATCCTCATTTACCAAGCATTCATGTTCAGAATTACCTCGATTTTATTGAAAGTTTTTTGTATCTTTTTTTCACAATTTCCACCCATGTTACATTAGTTCTTCAAAAACCATTAACTCCATGAGATTCTAGAGAACATAATAAGGTTTCTATGCTTTACGTTCTCTGAATCTAATATATCCCATATCACTATAAGCATTATCTAGTTTACTTTAAGAAAACTACATAATATGTCACAACATAAGATCTCATTCAAAAAGGCTGGTCGAAAGATATTATTTGGGTTTCTTAGTCCCATATAAGTACCTAAGATTTTTCCAACGCACAACCTTTGTAGGATTAGATACATGCATGTACGAGCTCTCACATACTCCTCTTATTTAAACTCTGGCATCCTTGCTGCGCTAAGAGTCCAAATCCAAACAAATTTAATAACAAATTGGAATGATACGGAGAAGATTAGCACGCCCCCTATGCAAAGATGACACATACAAATTTAAAAATGGCATCAGAGCAGACCCAACCCATGTCCCTTGAAGACTAGAGGATACTGTAACACAGGTCTTTTGAAGGCTAACCATGAATCGATTGTGGTGTTTGTGGTTAGATTTGATTGCATCTAAAACCTTACGTTAGCAAGGATACCAAGACTCAAACACGGGGAATATGCGAGAGCCCGTATAAGTATGTGTTTAGTCCCACATAGGTTGTGCACTGGAAAGATCTTTGATACTTATATAGGGCTAACAAACCCAAGTAATACCTTTTAGCTTTCCTTTTAGGGTGAGGTTCTGGGTTGTTACATGACATGAGGAGTTTGAATCAACCACCAAAAATAGAGAGAGCTTCTATTTATGGTTTACATCCTAAAATGACGGCTCCCATGTACTGATAGTAGATTAAATAATGAGTTTAGGATTCATTATCCTTGGATACAGACAACAAGATTTTCTTCCTATCTTTCACCTCTTCTTTACTTGAATATCTGATAGCAGAATAGATATGATTCTCTTTGTGAACTGATTCAATAGTCCATTCCAAAAGAATGATGGGAACTATCCCTTCAGACTTTGAGTTAAACATCACAAGATCTTTACCGACGATACTATGATAGCATAGAGAATGAGTCTAATTACATCGTGATCTATTTTTTTTCTCCTTTGTCCAAGATAAGACCAAATAGATTAAGTAAGAAATTAGACAGATAAATAAAAAAAATAGAGCAGAAGAGGGAACAATATTGCTAAACATTTAAATTATCAAAAGGAAAGAGGTTGGAGAAATTCCTGGGAGTCAGAGATGCCGGGGTTTTGGATGGATGGAGGAGGAGGAAAAGAAATCCGTTCGAGTGGCGGAAGCGTGGGTTCCGATGAAGCAAACGAGCTCGCCGCCGGCATCCCTCTCCCCGTCCGAACGAGCGGCGGAGACGGCATCCGAAACCATCAGAGCCTTCTCTACGACACCGGCGGGGCGCGCCGACGCCAGCAGCGGTGCGACATCCGATCGCCATGGCCTCGTCGAGCATGCGGCGGCGATCAGGCCAGCGGCGCCGCCGCTTATCGGTCGTGCGCCCATCTCGCGGGGGATATGAGACGCAAGAAAGGCCACCGGCGAGTAGAAAGCGTGAATAGCTAGCTAATCTGCTATGCCTGGAGCGGAATCGGGTAGAAAGCGCCCATCAATTTTTCGCACCCAAACCCAACGATAACATTGGGCTCGGATTTTTCCTTTTGGGGTTTGATTTGGGTTTGGGTCTGTAATAAGGTATTCATCAGCTTCAGGTATATTTCGAAGCTGAGAGTCTGTAGTAATGAAAAAATTACTGTCATGCTAGGATTATTTTATACAATTCCAAATGAATAAAGTTTGAAGTGAATTGAAATGCAATAGGACGTGAACATGCGTTGTGCATTTTTGCCATGCAAGATTCTATGAATAACTATATAAGTATGCTAATTATTATCATATTAGTTATATTTGTTACACATTAGGCTATTGGGTAGGCCAACTTAAAATTTTGATTGCACTTGGCCTTTTGCCGTTTGTGCTAAATGAGAGAGGATGTGGTGCGAAATTGCCTTTGAGATTGAACTACCAATTTGAAATATGAGAGAAACTTGAAGGTTCCAACGGTCGGTAAAGTCTCTTGAAAGCTGTTACCATAGGTTTATGCCCCTCCTAGCGTTCAAGCATTTAAGCTTTAGCAATATTTTGTCTTCAATATGATGCTCAAATAACTCTTATGATAATCAACACCAGGTCATAAGTTTTAGACATGCTTGAGGCACATGTTACTGTGATTTATTATGTAAGTACTGAGAATAAATACACCATGATCTCTTTTCTTTTCTTTTTTGTTTCTGTTTTGGGATCACGAGTTTTCTTATTTATCTGTGATTTGAATATTTCATAATCTGTCTCTGGATGTGCATTGAGATTGAAAGAGAATCAACTGGAGCACATCAACAGCATGAAAGCTGATAAAGTATGAAATCCTGAAGCATTGCAAAGGACTTACAGACAAGATATCCTGCAAATAATAGAGGTTCCGAGCAATTTAGACTAGGCTCAGATCAGGGGCTTCCAAGGGCTAACACTTCAGCAGACATAAGAACGCAAACAGTAGAAAGCTACGGCAAATACAAAGGAAAACAAAAATTTCCAAATTACAAAGTAGAATTATTTGCTTGAGTACAAAGGTCCTAGGTGCTGCTGCAGTTCATTTCCAAGATTCTAACATCCACCAGAAGGTGGACATTTAAGTGCGAAGTTCTTCAAAAGCTGCAACCATTTTCCGGTTGAAGTTGAGGCATCTGACTGAATAGGATAAATTTGCAAGTGTAAAGATGCAATTAGCATGCAGGCCAAATTGATGGATTCTTGCCTTAAATAGTCAATGGCCTTTGAGAGCACTAGAGAGCACTTGAATTTCATTCTGAAAGCTGGGAACATGGTCGATGATTCTTCTCTCTGACTGGAAACAGCAGAGTCCAAAAATATGAAGGAGAAAGAGATGGCAGGGGTATAAACTTTCTGATCCCTGGACTGATGGCATGTCAAACTGACTTGGCTTGGGAATAAGTTCCCCTTGTGGAAAGCTGAAATGGATGTAGTTTCTTCAAAAGTCTCTAACACATATATTGACGTGTGCTTTCAGTGACCTGTAAAAGAACTATTATTCATATTCTTGATGCAAAAGAAAGTTAGCCTTGAAATTTTCCATTCAAACACGAGCAAACTGTACCTCAAGGTTTTTTTTTCCTTCCAATTACCAATAAAAATATATGCTCCTTTCAAATTAACTACATCATAGGCATCAAGAAAGGGACAGATGACTAGGCATCTTTTCTAATAAAAGTGCACCAAGATCATGCCTGCTAAGGAAAATAAAAACCAGTTCTATAAAGAAAACCTGATGACATCTCAATAGACAAAATCACAGGCATGATAAAAAACCAAATATCCTTTCAATAATGCAACACAAAGTGCATCAAGATCATTCCATTGCATTATATAAAATAAAAGGCCACTCTACTATTCAACCCTCTTAAAGGTTCCATCACAGGGAAGTAATCCTGAATAACAAGGTCAGCTTATGCCAAAATATGCTACCTAGTGCCTTAAAACCATGTTCTAATGCTTATTTGCTATCTAAAGAGAAGGTAGTATTAGAATAAATAAACAACTAGACCAGAATCTCTTAGATTCCATGTCATCTTCAGAAATATTTCTTTAGTGACATCAGACATACTTCGGGATCCATGATCTATGAAGACCAAGTTGCATGGTACAGATATACGTCCTCATTCAATGAATCTTGCCTCCAACCAATGTGCTATCACCCAGAGCTATTTTAAGCCACACTCAAACCAAAAGATATCAGCCATTATCAAACAAGCTTCCCATTTTCCTAAAAACCAGAGCCTGGTTTCAACATCTTCATCTCCATTAGCAGAACCATCCCCCCACCACCCCCGAAAAAAAAAAGACACATATATACATACTTCAACTGCAGGTCCTAATAATTGGAAAAAATATCTTTGATGCAAAAGGGGGAACGGAAAAGAAAAGATAGTAAAAACAGAAGAAAGGGAAGACTTCTCTGCTAATAAGCTACAACATGGAAAAGACAAAACTTTGCAGCTTAAACAAAAGAATGCCATTCAACAACCCAAAAAATCACCATTAGCATGCTATATGCTTCCATGCTTCCCTTCTAGAATCTCCATGACTTCTCATTTTGTATCTCTATGGTGTCAAAAGAAGTTTTAGCACTTGATAGAAATGAATGGAAAACAAATTTATAATAGCCATTCCCAGATATAGACAATAATTCTGGGTGATTATGCTTATAATTCTCCACTTTTCCATTGTTTTAATATATTTAAGAGATTTTTTTACAGTAAGAATGTGTTGAAATTCAATATGACAAATAATGCCTAACAAAGACCATTAGTATTAAAAGTGAGACTGCTGAAAACAGTTCCATGAGCCTATAACCAGATCTTACAACCCATTAATGCAGCATGAGGCCTAGTTTTCAAGCCTATAACCAATGCATCAATAATTATTAAATAAGTATAATGAGAAGGAAAAAGTTCTTTAAGACAAGAATGTTGTTGAGTGCCAGATTAGGTTGTGAATAAAAACTAAAGAAAAAATGGGTCTAAAAATCAGCTTAAGTATAAAAGAATACTTGAAATATCATTTTCTGGGAATAAAAGGAAAGCAGAGATCTGACTAGAATGATGGTTAATAGTTGTCTCCTAAGTGATCATTTTAGCTATGTTGGAAGTCCTGGTAGATGTAGAGATAAGCAAATGCACATCAATTAGAACAATAGCAGGGTTGAGAAGTGGATAGATGCCACAATGGTATTATGAATGGTTTCACATGCGTGAAAAACAAGGGGAAACAGCAATATGGTTTGCAATGCTTGAGTATTAGATGTTAGGTAATGAAAAGAGTCCATAAATGTACAAGGAGCACTTAAGTGACATGAATATTGAGGTGGAAATTTGATGATACCAATAATGTTAGTGGATGAGTGCAAAAGTTGCCATAATATTTAAGAGGTAGTACGGATTATGAGACAAAAAACAAGTGTAATGTCAAATAACAATCATAGAGGAAATATCATAACAATGTGGCCTGAAGGATTAATCTAACAGAAATTGCAGATGGAATGCTGTTCAGTCTAACTGGAAACTTTTTACACACACACACACAAAAAAAAAACATAGCCAAGCAGCAGACACAAAAGTACCTACGTCTACCTATATACTTACTCAACCATGATCATCTTATATAATGACCTGATCCCATGAAATTTGAAAGAAATCTTGACCCCTTAAAAAAAGAGATGTATCAAGAGCCACTCCAAAGAAAGCCTCTCAATAGGGGAGCCTATCCTTGATTTAAAGATGGTAACTTCATAAAAGCCCAATTACTATGCATTTTGGAGAGCAATAAGGCTTCTAGGAAAAACTGTACAATGGGCATGTAGTTTTTATTCAGTTTAGAAGTCTTCAACACACAGATCAACAAGTGTTCTCAATGGCACATAAAAGAATTGCTCTTTCTACTTTTGGTGCAAAAGAAAGCTAGCCTTAAAAAAAATTCGTTTTTAAATAAGAGCAAGTTGTACTTCATCCTTTACTAGTAATCAACTATCAATGAAAAGATACACTCCTTTCAAATGAATAACCTTATCAGTATCAAGAAAAATGGAGAAATGATTGGGCACCTTCTCTAAATTAAAGTGCACCAAGATCACACTAATTAATAAAAAAATAAAAAATTAACTCCAAAGAAAGCTTGATAACATCTTACTACACAAAACGACAAGGATGAGGAGATGAAGCATCCTTTCAATAATGCAATAGGCAATGCATCAAGATCATCCCACTACATTACTAAAATATAAGATGATTCTAATTTTCAACCCTCTTAAAAGCTCCACCATATGGTACTGAGTCAACTTATGCCAAAACTTGCTGCCTAGTGCTCTTTCTGTCTGAACAGAAGGTAGTAACAAAACCCCATCTAGTCTTCTTCAAAATACATTAACCAAGTATGCGAGAACCTCTTAGTTTCCATGTCATCTTTAGAAATCTTGCATGCGTCACATTGCATGTACTTCTGAATTCAATGAGATATGAAGATCATCCTGGATGGTATAAATACACAAGCAGCTTCCAGCCAAAACTGTGTTCAATGACCAATAAACAAATAAAACATTGACTAAACAAAGCTTGATAGCATCTTCATCAACAAAATCACAAGGATGAGGATATGAAGCATCCTTTCAATAATACAATAGAAAATGCATTAAGATCATCCTACTCCATTATTAAAATAAAGGATAACTCTAAGTTTCAACCCTCTTAAGAGCTCCATCATATGGTAGTACCGCTTATTTACTGAGTCAACTTATGCCAAAACTTGTTGCCTAGTGCTCTAAAATCATAGGCTGATACTTATTTTCTATCTAAATAGAAGGTAGTAATGAAACCCCATTTAGTCTTTAAAGTACATTAACAGAGTATGCAAGAGCCTCTTCATTTCGACATAATCTTTAGAAAACTTGCATGCGTCACATTGTATGTACTTCTAAATTCAATGAGATTCATGAAGATCATCTTGAGTGGTATAAATACAAAACCAGCTTCCAACCAAAACTATGTACTCTAAGTAATAAACAAATAAAACAAACTGACGCTCGAGAGAGCTTGATAACATCTTAATCCACAAAATAACAAGGATGAGGAGACGAAGCATCCTTTCAATAATGCAATAGAAAATGCATCAAGATCATCCTCCTACCACATTATTAAAATAAAAGATAAACTCTAATTTTCAACCCTCTCGAAGGCTCCATCGCATGGCAGTAACACTGATTTACTGAGTCAATTTATGCCAAAACTTGCTGCCTAGTGTTCTAGAATCATATACTAATATTTATTTTCTGTCAAAAAGGAAGGTAGTAACGAAACCCCATTTAGGCCTTATTTGCCATTGATGTAGGTAGCAGAACTTTCAGTAGTAAAGCTTTCTCTAATAGAGCTTTTAATAAAAAGCCGTCTGCTGATTGCTATTTGGTAACTACATCTCCTAAGTACTATGGAACTTTAACATATGTTTGGCAACCAAACTGAGGAAGTACTTTTAGTATCAAAAAATGACAATTAAGGGCATCGTATAGTGCTTTCAATTGTCTATTTATACTATCAAAAACTCTTAATTTATGAATTATATTTTTGAAACTTTAATCAAAATAATATAATAAATAATAAAGTTATATATATATTATAAAATATAAAAACTTTTATAATATTACATACTATACTAATGTTATTATTTTATTATAATATTGTAATACCATTATAATATAATAATATTATATAATAATATTATGTTAATTATGTTATGTTATGTTGTAATAATATTGTACTATCAAAAATCAATATTATAAAGCATTGTTAATTTATTAATTATTTTATAATTTAATCTAAAAATATAATAGATTAATTATTTGGATGATTACTATGTAACAAGAATATCATAATAGCAAATTGGGTAGCTCTTGATTCTAAGAGCAACATAAATATTCACCAACATTTCTCAATATCCATTTTACATGCATAATATCCTAAATGAACAAGTCAGCAACTCATAAGAAGAGTTGCAATACAATCACACAAAACATCTATCTCATGGTTATTCAATATTTGACTTTGTTTCACTCATTTCTTCCTCTAGTCCATCAATCTCTCAACAATCACGAGGGAGTTAATCCTCCTCATCATCATAAAGATAAACTCAAAATTCTTAATTACATGATTATGATAATAAAAAGATAATAATTTAAATGACTATGGTAATAAAAACTAGTCTAAATTATTTTTGAAAAAATTTGTTGCTAGGACTCGAACTTAGGGCTCTTAGATGAGCTTTTGCCCTCCCAAAAAAGCTTCCTAACACGTTTGAAGTAGAGGTTTTCACCCAAAAGAATTTGGAGCTTTTCTCTAGGAGATCTTTTTAGCTTTTGGTGGAGCCAGAAAGTTTATTCAAAATTTTTATCAAACACCTTAAAATCATCCAAAAAAGCTTCCATGCCTTCAAGAAATGCTTTTTGGCCCTTAAAAAACAATGCCAAATGGGACCTAAGTCTTTAAAATACATTAACCAAGTGTGCAAGAACCTTTTAGTTTCCATATCATCTCTAGAAATCTTGCATGTGTCACATTGCATTTACTTCTGAATTCGATGGGATGCATGAAGATCATTTTGAATGGTGCAAATATACAACTAGCTTCCAACCAAAACTTATACTATTATCCAAGACCATGGTATGCCATACCGTACTGAACCGAACAGTACGAGGCAAATTGAACTAAACAATACAAGGTGTACCATACTAGTTCGGTACCGATACATGGTACGAGGGGCGTACTAAGACTTGGTATGTTGAACCCAGCCCCATACCGGGTGTACCAACATAGTAATAAGATGGCACCGGTATGGAGCCCGGTACCGAGACGGCGTACCTTGCCCAAAACTATTTTGACCCACACTCAAACCTCAAAAATGTTAGTCCTTATAATTTTTTTTGCCCTAAAGCTGGTGTGCGATTCCAACATCTTTATCTCCAAATCCTTGATTGAAAAGGTGTCTTTAAAGCAAAATGGGAAAAAAGAAAAAATATTGAAAAATGGAAGAATAATAAGAATTCTCTGGTTAATATGCTACAAAACAATTAAATATGTAAATCCTTGCGGCTTAAAGAAAAGAACCACCACCAGCATTCTACATGCTGCCACAGTCCCTGTTCTAAAACCTTAGGGACTCCTTTTCATTTTAATTGAAGGTTCTAGCCCTTGGCAGAAACAAATGAGAGATAAAGAATTAAAAGAGCCATTCTCAGACATGGGCCAACTCCCATTTAGTCATCACTATAACTTATAATTCTGTATTTTTCCAGTAACTTTTATCTTAATAAATTCAAGATGCTGCTTTAGTGTAAGAATGCCCCAGAAATTCAAGTTGACAATTGAATCCTAACAATGAGCATCACCATGAAAGGTCAGAGTGGTGAAAACAGTTTAATGAACCTACAACTAAATCCTAAAAACCTCTCAAAATGACGAGTTATGATGCCACCGGTTTTCAAGAAGATAAATATGGAACACATTCCAACCATATCCTAAAACAGATAGACCCATGATCATTGAATAAGTACAACAAGAAAATGAATGCACTCTAGGAGCACAATATGCACCTTATTAATATTGTGAAGGAAAAATCTAGAAGCATATGGGTCCAAAAATTAGCTTTCCTACGAACGAGCACCTGAAATATGATTTTCTGTGGAATGAAATGAAAGCAGGGATTCAACTAAGAATGACGTTTGATGGATATTTCTTGAGTGATAATCTTTCAGCTATTTTGGACGGAGTAACATATCTAGAGATAGAAGAAAGCATATCGATTAGAACTATGACAGGGTTTATTAAGTGGAGAGATGTCTATAGGGTATTAGGGGTTGCTAAATGTATAAGAATTTGGTGGAACTACTACAGAAGAGCAATATGGTCCCAATATATCTCGTAATAATGAAGATCTCGTTATGAAAAATCCACTGCAGTTTCCACAGAGAACCAATTACCATGAGCCATATCAGCAGAAATTCATATACCAGATCCATCCACTGAAAGAAAATCCATGCTACCCTCTTTCTTCTCCCCCTTCTGAAAGTGTTTTGTAAAATGCACCGGCTCATTCCCCCTTCTTGTCCTTCCAAAAGCCTAACATTTAAGTAACCTACACGCACTGCTGCACAGACCATGCAATGTTATTTCTAAACCTACCAAATAACTCTGCCTGTGATATCCTTTAATAAACCAAGGGAACTCCAATAGTCTAGGGGGGAAAAATGCCACTTTTCCTTTCAAAGTGCGAACAAACACAACAGAATCCACATTACTGCAAATAAAAGAAATAAACTTCAGAGCTCAAACACAGCAAAGCAACAATTTATACTTACAAATTCAAAAGAAAAAGTTATATTAACCCATCTATGAAGACTATTGAATGACAGAACATAGACCATTATTTTACAACGCCGAAAACCATCACAGAGTTCAAGATTTAGACCAAACATGATCAATTCAGAGCCAAAATTGCGTTCTAGTTTATTCCAACACAAGTACACTAAGAAGACCTCATATATATAGATATATAACACACAAACCATACGGTAGCGATCTTTAAGCAAAACAAAAGAAAGGAATTAAGCAAGCAAGCTCATAGGTAGAATAGAAGAGATGAGAAGATGAAAACAGGGACAGACATTATCAGTTAGGTCAGATCAGATGATGTAGTCGGACCACTCGGAGATGAAGGAGGTATGATCCATGGACTCCCCCGGGAAGTCCTCGTGCCTGGCGGGCTTCTCTTTGCCGCCGACAAGCCTGGCCGGGTTGCCGACGGCGGTGGTCCGGGGCGGGACGTCGATGAGGACGACGGACCCAGCGCCGATCTTGGCGCCCTCGCCGATGCGGACGTTGCCTAGGATGGTGGCGCCGGCGCCGATGAGGACGCCGTCACCGATCTTGGGGTGGCGGTCTCCGACGGCCTTGCCGGTGCCGCCGAGGGTGACGTGGTGGAGGATGGAGACGTTGTTGCCGATGACGGCGGTCTCGCCGATGACGACGCCGGTGGCGTGGTCGAGGAGGAGGCCGCGGCCAAGGCGGGCGGCGGGGTGGATGTCGACGGCGAAGACGTCGGCGACGCGGGACTGGAGGGCGAGGGCGAGGGGCCGGCGGTGCTGGAACCAGAGGAGGTGGGCGATGCGTTGGGCCTGCACGGCGAGGAAGCCTTTGTAGTTGAGGAGGCAGTGGGAGAAGGACGCGCAGGCAGGGTCGCGGTGGCGGGCGGCGAGGAGGTCGGCGACGGCGGCGGCGCAGACCGGGGGTTGTGCGGAGAAGGAGCTGAGGAAGATGTCGTAGAGGAGGGTGGAGAGAAGAGTGGAGGAGCAGAGCTTGTTGGCGAGGTGGAAGGAGAGGGATCGGGTCAGGGACGGGTGGGAGAGGATGGTCGCGTAGAGGTAGCTGGCGAGGGCCGGCTCGGACTCCGCGTCGCGCCGGGCCTCCGCCTTGATCTGGGACCAAACCCACGACTCCTCGTCCTCCGACTCCGGCGGAGGGTACGTCGGCACCTGGTGGTGCTTCTGCTGCTGCCCCGCGGGCATCTTGTCGCTCCTCTTTATCTCTTTCTCTCTCCGCCGCCGCTTATTGCTGGTGGAGGAGGAGGAGAACGACACTGCAAGGGGAACGCGTGTGGTTCATGCGCGCACGCGTCCATATATATAGATATCAACTCAGTAGATCACGCGCGGTTTTTTTTTTTTTTTTTTTCCAGTTTGAAAGTCAGCCGCCTTGGAGGACCGGAGGGTGCTCTTGTTCACCGATAAATGTTGTGGTTGCTTGCTGGCTTTTGGCGTATTTGTCTCAAGTAATATAAGATTAAAAAACAATTGATAAAATATATCTTCCTCCTCTCTTGAGTAGGCTTATTTTGAGAAGCGATTTACAAGTGATCTACGGTAGTTGGTATCAACCCAACACCTAGGTACGGAACCTCCTTCATTCTTTCACAAAGACTTCTTGACTATGAACAATGCTCTCCAAGTGACCCCATATTTGACAAGTAGTGTTTTTATTAATGATGAGTATTTGCCATTATTAGTGGTCAAGCCTCATCAAACTTAAGCGCACACCCATGCTGATTCATTGAATGAAAACAACTAATTTGAAAGAGAACGCCTTGGCGACGACTCAGACCAACTTTCTTTTTATGTGCACAAGTATGGTAGAAGAGAATAAAGATTCGCAACTTTTAATAAGTTAAAAGTATATAAACAAATTATATTCTACACCATGTGCACTACCATGCTAATCACCATAAAAAAAGATGCATTGATTGGTATAGTGCATAGCTGGTGCATACAATATAGAATATAATTTTTTTCACCTTATATGGCAGGTGGCAAAGTCCACTCTTATCATGTTTAACATCTCCAGACGTTATAATCTTCATCACATAGCCATTTATGCTATCAATAATTTCGTGTGAGATTCTCCTTTATCTCTCTCTCTCTCTCTCTCTATATATATATATATATACATATATACACACACACACTATCAATCCCTAATAAGTTTATACATCTGAAAAAATTAGTCACAAGACAGAAGCTAGTAGTTGGGTGAAAAGATGGAAACAATTGGAATGGAAATACTGAACTGCATGTGTGACATATGATAGCACCATTCTATTTATACATCACTCCGTATACAAGCTGACGTGCATGCAGCAACTCCGCTCAGATATTATCTGCTAATACTCCCCACACAAAAATCTATAGACGCTACACGCCATGTGACTGACGATCTCAATAACATTTGATGGCTGCAACATCTAAGTTGGTCTTCCGATACAATGACACTATGACAACCAGTCTAAATCTTCATAAAAAATTCTTGGGGCCCAAGGTCAGTTCATTTCATTTAGAATAGATTAATGTGGTTTACAAAAGGCATTTCCGTGGGCTACAAGTGGGCTAGTGCATGGAAATTCGGGCACTAGAATGAGCTCTTTCGGTTAGTGTTTTGTTTGGGAAAAGCAGGACCAAGGATAAAGAAGAACTCACAAACTCCAATGGCAGGAGAGCACAGATCAGCTATTTTAACTTTTTATTTCATATAGTTGTGCCACGCTGGCGCTTTTAACTTGCTTTTTGGTTTTTGAAAAAGAAAAAAAAGTTGGATTTATCCATGAATCATATGCTCCGCTTGAAAGAGTTCGATATGAAACGTAACTGGTTTTCCTCAGAGAAGACATGAAACACGACAAGTCAAGTGGGAGATATGAAACTTGCTCTAGTTGGCCATCCAGAACTTTGTTTCATTAATAAATTGCATTGGCAGCGGATTGCCGTGCGAACTAAAATGCTACGCGGACCCAGCAGTATGATGCGGTACAATGAATCATTTATTTTTATTTTTCTGGTATATCCACGTAAAATATTTGAGGTCATAAGTTGAAACGGAAAGGGATATAGACAGGATTCAATGATTCATGCATGCATCTTAAGGCGGCCACAGGAGTTGGAAAGAATATGTGCCCGCTCACCTTTCTGGTTATCTGAGAAAGCCTTCAATGATCTCAACTTCCTCCCTAAACTGAAAGAGACAAGGCTCAACCATTTCATCATCATCAGGTCAATATCCCTGTAGCTCATCATGTCTTTGGCATCCATACTCTGTCCAAGAATTCTCTTCACATCCATATTCAATCATGACCATAATCACAATTGCACCAAAAAATTTTGAATACTTCTACAGAACTTCAAAAAAACTCAAAAATTACCTATGAGATTCTAAATTATCATATACAAAACCTACATTGTGACCTCTAAATTACCATAAAGCAATCTTAAAATTGTGCCCATACACACCCTTTAGAATCAAGACTAAACTGACTTAAATCTCCCAATTAAACTTATTAGAGAGAAACTGTTCTTATGCACGTATGCGCGGTATATAGTTGTTTTAGACGAACAAAAATATAGGAGAGACGAAAAGAGAATTGTTGGGAGACAGAAGATAGAGTGATAATATTTCCTGAAAAGCGCTGCAGCAGCCTTTTTCTCATACCAGGTCCTCGATCGAGCAGATGCCGAAGCTCTAAATGATTTTGTTGCTAGAGATTTCTAGATAAAAGTTCAAACCATGTCACTACAGTCGACAGAATACTTATCATACCTAGAATTGATAGCATCTCCAAGATGGCAGGATCCTGTTTGCAATTGAAGTTGAAAAAAATGAATGGAATGAAACAGCAAGCCAATGCAGCATATTGTCATATAAAAAAACCAAAGGGGAAAACCAGAGGCTAGGCACCATAAACAGTAATAGCTTGATGACAATAGAGTAGAATGGGATAACAAGACCAACCATGTTCAGGCTTCTGTGCAACGAGTTTGTAGCAACTCCGCCTTGATTGCATGCAAGAACTTACTTTCTTGCACCCTGACAAACATCACATTGCAACTCAAAACATGCAAGAGAGGTGGAGTTTATCAGGACGGAAGTGAAAGAATAGCAACATTGTCATGTCCCATGATGACTTAGTAAGTCCACAAATATTTGATGCAGACCGACCAAAATGGAAGACGGCAATGATACCCGAACACTGGCCTTATGAACTATTGCATTGCCCAAGAAGAAATCAAATTAGCAATTATATTCACTCTGATGTACCGATAATATTGACAAAACCTGACAATTTGAAGATGCAATAGATCCCATTTCATGCTTTATGGTTTTATGAGTGAAGGGTATTACTGAGCATGCATCATAACTACACGTCATCGAAAACAAGGAATTTAAAAGTGCAATAGATACCATCTCATGCATCATAACTACACATCATGGAAAACAAGGCCTTCAGTTCCATGAAGAATACGTTTGCAATATTAACCTTCAATTTGGACTTGAATGTGATGAACGTTCTTGTGAAACGTTTCATGTGCAGACTGCAATCAACTGGAAATACGAAACTGAACAACTGACCACTCCAGAAAACTTGCATTTTGGATTCGATGAATCGGGATGCATGATAAACAAAACCAACGTATTTAGGTTCATTTGGATTCTCTGCCAACTGTTCGATGGGTCTAGCAGTCAGCCCCCGTAGCTCCTTCATTCTGGCTCTTTTTACTGAATTCCAGATACATCTCTTCTATCATGGGTTTCCATAGACGAACCCGTGCATTTATAAACCAGTTGGATACCTGAGATTGTGATAAAGAGAATGACTGATTAAAGGTTATACTAGCTTCCAAACTAATTAAACTGGTTGGGCTATTAGAGTGCAGTTCTTGTTTGCCCAACAACAAATGCATGATTTTTATCTTTAATATGAACTGAGCTTGTCCTTGAATATGACATGGTTTTAAGGAGGGAGACCGAGCAATTTGCAGCAATTCAAACAAAATATGAAACACAAATATATGAATGGACCTCACGATGAAAGACTCTGACCAGATGATAAATTCAGAAATCTTTCTACCTGGCTCCTTGTCAATCCACTCTTTAATGCGAGCACACGTTTCTCGTTGTCCTTTGGGTACCTGAAAGATGTTTAAAGAAGATTCAGAAGCAAAATACATTGTCATTTATCGAGGACACGGTCAGAATAATTATTCTATTTTACAAGCATCTTAGAAGTAGGGAACTCACGGATGAAGAAAATTCTGAAACATCCATGCTCGTAAAACAGAGACAGATTTTTCAGGCAAGCCCCTTTGAGGTCTCCAAGATTGTCGATCTTTTCTCATCTGCTGCAAAGCCCATTGTTTCTGGATTAAGGAAGGTTCAAAGGTATTCTCCTGTTCTTTGGTGCATTCACTGCTTAGTTGTTGACCAGTCAAAAGAATCCTGCTGGTAATTCTCTCCCTCAGGTTTTTATAAATCACAGAGATTGTATGAAGGGCAAAGCGTGCATGCAGTCGAGTTACAGACTTGGTTGCTCGATTAAATGCAGACACCACGTTCTGGATCTGGTCAAAGCACTGATTGTATCTACAGTCAATCTGAATTACAGAAGGGAAGAGGACTGCATTATTAATACTAACAAAAGGATCAATGAGGTAATAAAGGACATCTATCATAAGTAATAGGAAGTAGAAACTATGCAAATGAAGTATATTCCTAAAAAATAATTCAGTAGCTTGTTGTCCTCCTTATTTTCTTCTGAGCACTTATTATCCTTTGTGTTGGAAGTAGGCACTGCCAAAGCTGAGTTAATCCATTGTCTAATTAACAACTGAAGCATGCCATGAACTGCATACCAGCAATGTCATTACTATCCAACCAGAGAACCATCTCCAGGTTACATTATGCAATCAGGTCAAGGTTGTGTTTAGAATGAGAAGCCCAAATCAAGGTGAACTGTATTGCATCTGATCATCAAAGAGCATCGGACAAGCAGGCAACAGATTCCCTGGTACTAGTTACCTGGTTTCTGCTAACACCATGACGATGGCATTAGGGTTCTTGCACACATTTATACATGAAGTACCCAACTTCCATTCGACCAACTTCTATAAATTTAATTGCTGACTCTGTCCAATCCCACTTTGAAGTGAACTAAGGTCTAAACCATTTTACATCCTTTGACAAGGACAAGGCACCGAGAGAGGAAAACCGTTCTTTTCAATTCAGTTGCATAAGCTTTGTACATTGTTATGATCTGTTTTGTATTTAGAGGATACACAGCTAGAAAGGCCTCTCCACTCGAGCTCTCACTCTCAACCCAAAGGGGCTTCGACCCACTGCACAGGCCCAATTTTTTGAGGTGTCTACTCATGTATTCTTTTCTTTTCTTTTCTTTTTATTTTTAGAAAAGAAAAGAGTACAACCATAGTGAGCTTCGTATTGGGTATTTTTTTCCATCTACTTTGCACTCTTCCATCATAGTGAGCTTTCTCTAATTGTCTCTATCCATGGACGTAGGCCATCGGCTGAACCAAGTAAACCATTGTCTCTTTATGTTTTGTTTGTTTGCTCTATTAGCCCTAGAAAGATCTAGCTTCTTCGCATAACATAGATATTCAGATCCTAAACCCAAGCAACATAGTTTCAAACAAAAAAAAACCTTAAACAGATCGATAAAATGGAACGCATGAGATTGATTATAAACAAGTTGGGGGATTGCAGGTGACCTCTATCAAAACCAGCATCAGATCAATTGAAAGAAAGAAGATGAATATTTTATCAGTACAAACAACATCCAACGAAGATATAAAATGACAAGCAATACCAGATCTTAATCATTAATATGTTAGCCATCTAAGATAAAATTACCAGCAATGGTGACTCACATACCATTTGAAGCATCACTAACAGCTGAGACTTCTCTGTGTCAGTTTCCAGCCTTTGCTGTGGGTCCATATGGCTCTGAGATTTGGTTAGACCAGAACAAAGTGTGAATTCATCAGAGCCCACACTCATAATTCCTCTTTCACTGGAACAACTAGAAGAAAGGGACATCCTTGCCTCACCCTCAATACCACCAAACAAGTCATCCAGCTTTGCATAGCTTGCAACTTCAGCAAGAATTTGTTGAGCTATCTCGAGATATCTTGATCCTAAAAGAAAGCGAGGAAAATGGAAGGGAGAAGGATAACAGCAAAGAGATAGTTCCCCGCCATTAGTAAAGGTTTGTTCAAGTCCCGATGCCATTCCCATTTTGAGATTTTGCACAGAACTGAAAAAACAGGAGGAATCCTGCAATGCAATAGTGTCTGGGTTTTTACTATCCTTTGATATAACCTGATCTAACTCAGAGCAACTTAATTCTGAGCGCTGATCTGGGACATTAAGCATGCTCATCATAGAAGGCTGATAGGAGCCAAGCTTAAGGGACAGCGCATTGTTAGGCAGAAGATAACTTGGTAAATTATCAGATTTTCTGGTAGATGCATTGGAACCCCACCCAGGCTCTGAGCATCCTCTGACATGATAAGATGGGTGAACAGTACTTGCTGTTCTACTGGAAGGAACTTGAAGATCCTGAGTTTCATCGGCATTCCACCTGTAACCAAATTTTCCATTCAGACCGGCATCGGTTTTGGATCCTGAAAAACTTGCAACATCCTGTGGCCCAAAAGTATTGCAACGGTCTCTGGATGATAAAGCTCTGATCTCATCCGGTGGCAAGGCTGAAGTGGACGAAATACCTAAACCAGTAATATCTTCCTGCAAACTAGTGGAGCCAGTTAAGAGGTAGGCAAGTGAAGTAGCAGACAAAGACACTCCGATGAGCTGCTCCGGCAGGCCAGTTCTCCCAATAGAATCATCAAAGGAAGCATTTCCTCTTGATGCATAATTGGAGATAGAACCATGACTTGTTATATAGAGACTGTTCGGAACCTCTTCTGGCAAGGTTGGGTACAAAATATTCCCAGCTATCATTTGCTCATTGCTGTCATGATTTATCATACCTGACTCTGTGAATGGGCCTGAAAACATGTTAGACGTAACTGCATTGTTGTCCATATGATCATGATCTGTCTTTCGTTGTGAGGCATCAAAAACATTGTTCTCCATTGCAATGGGATGCTGGAAAATTGCAGTATGCTTCGGAGGAATTGTTAATAGAACACTGCTGTAAACCAACTGAACTGTTCTTGTTTCAGAGTCTCTATGATTAAGTCATCATAGGCACTCAAACTACATCATGCTAATGGAAAATCATAACAACATATAGAAAGAAAAAGGGGGGATCAAGGTACTCCTTTCTCCTATTCTTTCAATGATAACCAGCTGCCTATTCTTTCAATGATGACCAACTGCAAGCAAGTCTCTGAGATTCAGCTACAGATCAGACAGCTTCTGCTGCTAAGATTTAAAATGAGCTGTAGTCATGATGCTTCCAATGTCTTCGAGGCATTCCAAGTCACAAATTCTTGGACTTGCTAGGTCTGCACCTAGAGAAACACAAGCACATGAAGTCACCAATAACAAACAATCAAATGGAAAATTTTTATAATCATGCTCCACATATCCGTTGTCATGTGATATTCACCTGGAGGAACAAAAAGCAATTAAGAACAGAAATCAATGCTGCAGTATCTAAAAAAAAGAAAAGAAAAGGCTAAACACAATATGCAAAAGATGTGCCTCCAAATCATCATCAAGAATAGTGGATCAATAACAAAGTACCATAGACAAATTAGCCAGGTATTAGGTGAATCAAACAACAGGAAACAACAGCAGTATCTCAATCATTGATGTCTTATTTTTCAGATATATTAGTATTGGCTGATAACAATTGAGTTAATGAGGAAGGCTAAGCTGCAGGGATGATGGTTATTTTTAAGAATAAGCATCTCTCTGAGATTGATTGCTTCAAGTAAATCAATGCTGGAACTGATTTTAAGAACAAGTCGTACAGACACAGCTTGAAATGCTGATGACACCAACCGTAAGGTTGCAAAACAAAGAAATTTGGAGGAAAGATCATCACATAAAACTCAGCATTTGCTAACTCTTATATATAAGCAACAAAATAAGTTGCTTTAACACATCCCTAATCCACTTCCTCATGTATTCTTAGGAGAGCAAGTTATCCCTATTCTTATATATGGGCAAGAGAATGTTGTCTAGAACAGCAAATATTGAATTGAGAACATCTTAACCTAAATAAACAAACATCTTAATCCTAAATTATCGATCCAATGCAACACTTCAGAGGCTGATATTTGGAATCATTGAGGTAACAAAAGTTTGATATTCAAGATATTCCTAAGGAAAATAACGAATGAATATAAGGAATGTGTACTAAAGCCGGTATTTGGCAAGAATGAGTGAACTGAAGCTGTAAGTTGACTTTCACAGATGAAGATGCTAGCTCAAGTATATAGCAGACACCAGCATATTGTTTGTATTTTTTTTTCATTGTGTTCTTGTTATGTTAAGAGAGATTTCTGTCAGTTCTGTGTCTCTTCTTATGCAAACCAGCCTGCCTATCTTATGCCACTGAGAGATGCCCGCCTGTTTTATATCTGTCACCTTCTTTTTGAAATAAAGAGGTCATACACAATGTTCTACAGTAAGAATTCCTTTATTGCACACTTTTGGCACTAAAAAGTTTTATAATTTTCTTCTTCTCATTCCCACACTGCTAGCACAAACACCAAAATGTTAGATCGATAGCACACGATTCCTAACCTTTCTTACAACATCAAACGAGCCGCTTGACCAAAATGCTTCCTTTCCTAGGCAACATATTTTTGAAAATAGTAGGTCACAGGTTGCATGTATACCCTTTGAGGTAAATAATATGCACCATCCAGTCATGCACTTGTTCTGCAAGTGATGCACTTCATTGTTGTTGAACTAACAAAGCATTCTGATCCTCTTGCAATTCCTGCCCCGGTTGTTCTTAAATAAATTTGTCACTTTTAGTGAGAGCAAAGGCTAGTGGCCATATCAGCAACCACAAGTAGAAAAGGATGCAGCCCACCATGGAAATATATTCAGTGGCATGACTGCCACTTCAGCGTCGTATCAACTTAAGGGAAGAATCAGTTAGGAAGCGTCGAACCAACTTAAGGGAAGAATGAGTAGCTTTATGCATCAAGTGCAGAACTTTTCACATCTTTTACGATGTAAGATCTGCACATGATGGCATTACAGCAAGTCAACAACACTCCATTCATTTTGCATGAAGAATAGAAATCATAAGAATGAAGCACATATTTTGAGCAGCCAATAACAACAATCATACTCAACAGGCAAAGACAGATATATGAGAAACGAAAGGGAAACAAGAACATCTGAGATATTTAGAGACTAGACATGAACAATTAAATTCTAGAAAGATGCACAACCTCCACATATTAATATTTCTTAAAGAAAAAAAAAGAAACATGAAGATAAATACATAAAAATATGCTACGCTTACAGTAGTCTCTTTAAAGCATGGCCATGTTCTTAGGGTGATGGTAAGTAGCATACCGCCACAAAAAACTGTTTCAAACTTCCAGCTTAAATGAAGAAGGGTGTAAGAAAGAGTGAATGACCTATAAACAAAAGCAAAAATTCCAGTTCACAGTTACAAAGTATAGAGAATATGCTTGCAAAGATACTGAAGATCAATGCCTAAGTTACTAAAGATCAACGCACAGTAGATGATATCAGAAGAAAAAATAGTTTCTTTCTTCATGAGAAACTGGAACTCCGAGCCATCTGCAAGAATGCCGAATGCCAAATGCCATCTGCATTAAATGACGAAAATAAGAAAGTAGATATTTAGAGCTCAAAGAACCAACCTCCCTCAGGTGCATGACAGCACAGAGACCATCCATGGCCACATGACAAGTCGCAGGCAACAACTTCCACAGGCCCTGGACCATAACCAGAAGAATGGAGAACTAGATTAGAGTGATGCTTCCCTCAACTTCCTACTCTACAAAACTAATGACCTTCTCTACTACCAAAAGAAAAAAAAATGATTCATTTCCAGTTTAAAAGCATACAAGATTGAATCACATCATTAATCAAACGAAAGTCAACGGAAAACAATTGAATACCAATCTTATCAGACACATATCATCATCACAACTATTTAAATCAAGACTCAAAAGAGTAATCATTTTCTTTAAAAGCCAAAAAAAAAAAAAGCACTCACAGAATTGGGTTATTAAACACCCCAGAAACCCAAAAAAAGGGGTCCAGAGCTGAAGAAAAATCATGCACTCTCCCTGCTCTACAGGCACAAAGCTATAGGTTACTGTCCGGCACTGCGGCACATCAAATGACATGCTCTCTTTGATTTGATCAAAGAAGCAGGGCTTTCTTCAGAGTAAAACACCCAAAAGACAAGCATGAGATTGACAGCACATAAAAAGATTCATCATTTGAACTCCCTGTGCTTGATCAAACCAAAACATTATCCTTGCCGTCATTAAAATAAAACCTACAAGATAATATAAAAGATAGGTGTTACCCTAAGACCAAGACGATGGATTCAAAAACTATCAATGGGATCTTGGGTTCTCGCTCTCTCTATGATTGATCATGCATGGGTTCTAAGCTGACCAGGAAACCAATCATTCCCTCTTCTTTCTTTTTTTCTCACATAGTAACAGAACCACAAGGCTGACATTTAAAAGAAGTCCCCTCCCCCCCACAATTTTAGCTTTTTAAAACCTCAGGAAAACCATATCATCCCACCAGGTGAATCATGAATTCCCCCTCCCCCTTTCCACCCCAGCCCACAAAATCTGACCCAGAAAGAAGAAAAATAGGATTTTTTAAGACTTCCTTTTGGAGGACAGAAAAATATAAGAGCAAGCAGGCTCAGAACAGGAAAAGAGAAGCATTTTAAGGAAAGGGCCAAGAGACCTTTTGCAGAGGAGAGAGAGGTGCATGGCCCATCAATCAAAAGCATGCAACTGAAAGAAGGAAAGCAAAGAGGAGCTACTCATGGGAAACAAACAAAGGCACAGGAGGAGGAGGAGCATTACCTTGGTGCAGGCTTTTGGGGGCCCCTCCTCCCCCTTCTCTCCCCCCCCATCTCCTCTGGTGTTTCCACCTCCATCCCTTCTCTCAGCAATGATCATCCTAACCAAAGTTACCAGGATTCTCTGTTCTTTGGCAGCTGCTCTGAGCTACAGCTCAGAGGAAGAGTATCTCCCCTAGTATTTTCCATTAAAGCCAGTGCTTCACATAGAAACAAAAAGATGGAAGGAGTTAGTGCCATCTTTTGCTGCAGTTCCAAAGATTGCCATAGTGGGGAGGGAGGAGAGGACAGGATGATGTCAACAAAATCTCCCGGGAAGATCTGACCCATCATGGTCGGTGTTTTAGGATTCTGATCGGTTGGACCTCAGGATGTTTGCGGCGAGTAATTTTCAGAGATCAAGCCTTCTTTTTTTTTTTTATTGAAAGGTGGCACCATGGCATTGAAGAAGAGAGTGAGTGTGGAAGTACTCCAGGGGCATGGCATTGAAGGCAGCATGTGAAGAGGTATCGAGGGGGCAGAGA